>NC_064627.1:950309828-950990185 GCF_023864275.1 Schistocerca cancellata | reverse complement strand
GAAAATACTTTGACAAAGCCAATGAAAGGTGTAAAACACCAAATGTATTAAAGACCTTCTTCGAAATTTATTTTGAGCAATTAGTTCGGGTGTTCGTTCGAAATATAAATGGTTACGGAAACATACTTGACCTCTTACACACAAAAAGTAATCTTAACAAATAGGGACCATCATGAGACAGGGAGTACTGACCACAAGGACGTTGCAGCCAGCCCTACCACCGCATCTCCAAACCCACTAAAAACAACTGAAAAATGTACCAAATTAAAGAAAATAGGCAGATAAATCTTCGCTTGAACACTTCCCAAGAGATTGTCTTCACTCATTCCCAACTAACTATGGAAGTGTACACCACAAGTGGCTTATATTCAAGGAAATATTAGAGGCAACAAAAAGATTTATACCAAATAAATTAATACCCTACAGACCATTAAAATTGCTACACAACGAAGATGATGTGCTACAGACACGAAATTTAACCGACAGGAAGTAGATGCTGTGATATGCAAATGATTAGCTTTTGAGAGCATTCACACATGGTTGGCGCCGGTGACAACACCTACAAAGTGCTGACATGAGGAAACTTTCCAACCGATTTCTCATACACAAACAGCAGTTGACCGGCGTTGCCTGGTGAAACGTTGTTGTGATGCCTCGTGTAAGGAGGAAAAAAGAGTGGCATCACGTTTCCGACTTTGATAAAGGTCGGATTGTAGCCTATCGCGATTGCGATTTATTGTATCGGGACATTGCTGCTCGCGTTGGTCGAGATCCAATGACTGTTAGCAGAATATGGAATCGGTGGGTTCAGGAGGATAACACGGAACGCCGTGCTGGATCCCCACGGCCTCGTATTACTAGCAGTCGAGATGACAGGCATCTTATCAGCATGGCTGTAAGAGATCGTGCAGCCACGTATCGATCCCTGAGTCAACAGATGGGGATGTTAGCAAGACAGCAACCAACTGCACGAATAGTTCAACGACGTTTTCAGCAGCATGGACAATGAGGTAGGACACCATGGCTGCGGTTACCCTTGACGCTGCATCACAGACAGGAGCGCCTGCGATGGCGTACTAAACGACGAACCTGGGTGCACGAATGGCAAAACGACATTTTTTCTGATGAATCCAGGTTTTTTTTACAGCATCATGATTGTCGCATTCGTGTTTGGCGACATTGCGGTGAAGCGTGTATTCGTCATCGCCTTACTGGCGTATCACCCGGCTTGATGGTTCAGATGGCTCTGAGCACTATGGGACTTAACATCTATGGTCATCAGTCCCCTAGAACTTAGAACTTCTTAAACCTAACTAACCTAAGAACATCACACAACACCCAGTCATCATGAGACTGAGAAAATCCCTGACCCCGCCGGGAATCGAACCCGGTACCCCGGCGCGCGAAGCGAGAACGCTACCGCACGACCACGAGCTGCGGCCCGGCGTGATGGTATGGGGTGCCATTGGTTACACGTCTCGGTCACCTATAGTACGCACTGACGGAACTTTGAACAGTGGACGTTACATATGTCAGATGTGTCACGACCCGTGGCTGTACCCTTTATTCAATCCCTGCGAAACCCTACATTTCAGCAGGATAATGCACGACAGTCTGTTGCATGTCCTGTACGGGCCCTTCTGGATACAGAAAATGTTCGACTGCTGCCCTGGCCAGCACATTCTTCAGATCTCTCACCAATTGAAAACGTTTGGTCAATGTTGGCCGAGCAACTGGCTAGTCACAATACGCCAGTCACCACTCCTGATGAACTGTGGTATCGTGTTGAAGCTGCTACCTGTACACGCCATCCAAGCTCTGTTTGACTCAATGCCCAGGCATATCAAGGCCGTCATTACGACCGGAGCTGGTTGTTCTGGGTACTGATTTCTCAGGATCTACGCACCCAAATTGCGTGAAAATGTAATAACATGTCAGTTCTAGTATAATATATTTGTCCAATGAATACCCGTTTATCATCTGTATTCCTTCTAGGTGTAGCAATTTTAATGGCCAGTAGTGTAAAAGACGGTACTGATTTCCAATGTTACACAAAACAGGTCTGAACACTGTAGCGAAAGGAGCATCTCAGATTTAAAAGAACATAAAATCACTAAGAATGGTGATACTTTACTGAAGCTCGGCACTAGATGCGGACTATAATGCGAGATGCTTTTAACAGCTTCCACAAAGAAGCTCTGACTCGAAATGTGACAGAAAATCCAAAGTGAGTGTGGTCATATGTAAAGTGCTCCAGCTACTAGACACAACCAATACTTTAACTGCACCATCACAATGATAATATTAACGATGACTACGTTACGGAAGTGGAGTTATTTAATTTAGTTTTCCGAAATTCCTTCACCAAGGACGAGGAAGTAAATATTACAGAATTACAACCAAGAACAGTTGCCAGAATGAGTAATTTAGAAGTAAAATAGATAAACTCGGTGTAGCGAAACAGGATGAAACACGAAATAAAGACAAGTCTTCTGGTCCAGAAAGAATACCACTTAAGTTGCTTTCACAGTATGCTGAAGCAATAACCCCATATTTAGCAGCAATATACGAAGGATCCTTCACACGAAGAATCCGTTCCTGAAGACTGAAAGTTGCACAGGTCACGCCAGTACTCAAGGAAAGATGTAAGTAATCAGATGAATTACAGATCCAGTTCATTAAAGTCGATTGGCGGTGGGATTACGGAACATATTCTGCTTTCGAACATTATGACTTACCTTCAAGAAAACAGTCTATTTACACATAATCACGGAATCAGGAAATATCGTTCTTATGAAACACAACTAACTCTTTAGTCGCACAAAGTAATGAGTGCTCTCGACAGAAGATCTCAAATTTATTCCATGTTACAGATTTCCAGAAGCCTTTTGAAAACACTCCTTGTAAGAGACGTCGAATCAAATTGCGTGCCTGTAAAATATCACATACATTTTGCGACTGGATTCGTAATTTCGTGTCAGAAAGATCACAGTTCGCAGTATTCAACAGAAAATCATCGACCAAAACGGAAGTGACATCCAGCGTTCTCCAGGGATGTGTTATTTGCGCTTTCCCGTTCCTGATTCAAAAATGGTTCAAGTGGCTCTGAGCACTATGGGATTCAACGTTTGAGGTCATCAGTCCCCTAGAACTTAGAACTACTTAAACCTAACTAACCTAAGGACATCACACACATCCATGCCCGAGGCAGGATTCGAACCTGCGACCGTAGCGGTAGCGCGTTTCCAGACTGTAGCGCCTAGAACCGCTCGGCCATCCCGGCCGGCCGTTCCTGATTACACAATCGATTTAGAAGGCAACCTGACCAGCCTCTCAGGTTCTTTTTTTTTCACACAATGCAGTCCTTTACCGTATAGTAAAGTCACCAGAAGATCAAAACCGATTGAAAATGATTTAGACCAAATATATATGTATGGTGCGAAAAGTGGCGATTGTGTCTGAGTCAGGATACCTTTGAGGTCATCCGCGTCAGTACGACAAGAAGCCTGTTAAATTTAGGTTTCACGGTAAATCACACAACTTTAAAGGCTTGCGATTCAAGTAAACACTCAGGAATTGCAAGTACAAACAATTTAAACTGGAGCGCAATCCAAATACTGTGTTTTATTGGAAGAACACTTAGAAGATGAAATAGGTCTACGAAATAGGCTGCCCCCACTCTGCTTGTCGGTTGTCAGAGTAATGCTGGGCGGTACCGGATCCTAAGCAGACAGGATTGACGGAGGACATCGAAAAAGTACAAGGAAGGACTAGGGGGGAGAGAGTCACGGAGATGATAAGCGAGTTGGGGTGGCAATCATGAAAACAAAGTCGTTTGTTACTGCGACGAGAGATTTTCACAAAATTTTAGTTACCAACTTTCTCTTCTAATTGTGATGACACGTGTGTCGCCAACCTACGTAGGGAGTAATCATCATAATAATAAAGTAAGAGGAATCAGTGCTTGTATAGAACGATTTAAGCCTTCGTTTCCTTCGCGCGCCATTAGAGAATGGAATGGTAGAGAAATAGGCCGTAGTTGGTTCGAAAGACCCCATGCCAGGCACGTAATTGTGAACTGCAGGGTAACCATGTACGTGTAGAAAGTCATCAGTTGCGCTATTGAACTAAGTTTGCAACAAATAGTTACCCAGAATAATCCCTGAATACAAATCACAAAATGGCATTCCTTTTCTGGCATAGCTTTCGATGTCTTAGACCTCGAAACCTACTGCCTAAACAGGACCTACTCAAGTGGACGTTTCGTAAAATTCAATAGCCTGAAGACCTGATGCTACGTTTAACTGACAGTGAAACTATGATCTTGTCCTAGGTGCCGCGGTTAGGACATAGGTACTGGATTTACATGTCACAAGAGGTTAACATTCACACCAGAACACGGTTTTGTAACTCAGTATTGTGGTATTTTGTGGTCTTATAATACTAGTATGGCCGTCGATGCAGCCTCTCAGGACTGCATATTGCGTACTGGAGTGACTATACATCCCGCGGCGCGTTGGCGGGCTAAGACAGGGTATACAGCACTGGTCGTCAAACTGTGGCCCGAAGGCCGCATGCGGACAGCAGTTCTCAGCCATATTTTTTAATAATACGCTTCTAGTAGCGGCCTAGCAGCGGAAGTCATGACCAAACGTTAAGGGCTTTATAAAAATGCATTTTCCTTGCTTAGTAACAAACAAAAATACTCACAGAGACAGGAATATTTTAAGATGTGTTTACTTTTAATTGACCTTGGCGTATACGGAGGTGAGCTAAGTACGGTAAAATTCGGCGCTTGTTTCAAGGACAGAGCTGACACAGTGACGTTAAAGGGTTAACAGAAGTGGGACAAGCAACATTTTAATCTTAATCGTCCAATGCTGAAACCTCATGAGGGGGGGGGGGGGGACATCTCAAAGATCAGTTGCTATGGTATAAATGTCGAACGAAAGTAGCATGGATTCGTGAATGAGCATTGAGGACACGGTCATCTTCAGATGTGCTTCATGTCTGTAGGAAGTAACGTAAAATCAATGACATTCAAAATGTTTGGCAAACGTTTATGGAAGTATCTAATAACGCAGTTACTGTTGCTAATTACTATAATTAGCAGTTAATAAAGAGATCGGTAGGGGCAAGTGAGATTTACACAGGAACCTTGTTCCATTATATTCTAGTAAAATCTTTTTTTCATTTCAAGTTGTTTGATGTGAGGTCAGTCATATATATTATTCTTGTTACATTACTTGTATGGGGAGCAGAAATTTCTTCTTTACAGCATCGATGTTTATAAAACTTTATTTTTTCTACTGACGTGTCTCATTGTTATTTCTTTCAGACTTATACTTTCTCTTGTGGATCACTTCTTCCGATTAGGCGTCCGATCGCGAAATATGAATATACCATTCGTCCAAAAATGTGGCCATGTTGTTTACCCCATAACAGTTACTTTTAGAAACATGCGTAATGCAACAGATAAAACTGACTTCTAAACCCTTTTATACATTTAGCTATCATTCGGCGTTTTATCCCATTGTGGTAATTTCGAATTAACGAAATTATAACATTTAAAATCGTTTCTGTTGTGTTATATAAGACCCCATACGAAAGTCCAGTTGAAAATGGTGTGCTGCAGCCGTCTGGTAATTTTTCAAATAGTAGGACGTGAATACATCTAGAAAATGTGCTCGGAAATCCGAAAAAAATGTGGGATCCTTTTGCAATGGCATTGGCCACTTTACCCGGTTAGGTACGGAAAACTGGTCACTATATAAGCCTTCAGAGAAATTAATGTAGTTCCTGTATATTATTTTCTTTTTCACTTAAAAATATTTGGTGTCGTACCTTATAATACAGAGATTCAAAATGTGCAGTTGGTAAGCTTCTCTCAATAACTATGGTTTGGTGAAAATTCAGTTTCACTTTGAAAGGAAACTTTAGCCTCTTCTCCGCCGACATGTCGCACTGCAGTATCAATATCGGCTCTTGAGCGAAAAGAACTTGACGACTACTGGTCCAGAGTAAGAGAGTAGCGGGGCCAAAGAGAGCTCCATTGCACGTCTGGACCCGAAAGGGATAAACAGGGGAATGGAAATGCGGCCAAAGGTCGTCTACTGACAATTGTGGAGTAATACATAGTCAAATTATGTCACTATCCTTCTGGATGCAGGATTTCTCTTCAGTACAAATACCTTTGCACTCAGTAAATATTACTATTATTAGGGTCACTCGTACATGCTTGCTTTATAGTTACATCGGTGTTCCACAGCAGGACCCATCGTGTACAAACGGTAAATGGAAATAGTAACTTAGAGGTTCTATTCTGTCGTTTATGTTTTATTGCACTTGAAACTGTTTCTTTCACGACGTTTGATTATTTATCTTCTTATAGTCCACATTTTGTGTGATTTTCATTTTTAGATATCTTTTGTAATGTCTTTCTCTTTTAAGAAATAGAAACAGACCTTTTTACAAGGATGGATTCTTATCTTCTCTGGCCACAATTTTCGTCAGTTTAACGCACAGCTCTGAACTATTAGAGTACGAGATACTTACTTTTGTAAACGAGCCCTTGTGAGAGCTGCCAATATTTTATAATTCCACATTGTACCATACGTTGGCTGCAATAGAGAAAAATATTTCGTAAATGATTTTTAAATAATATTTTAAGTGTGTAGGCTACTGTTATGGTTTTCATCGAAGGAATGCATGACGATGATACATGATAAAGAAAACGGTAGTCGTCAGACCCAATAAAAGTGCGACTGTAAATGAGGTTATTTTTTTCATATAGTGTTGGTCACTGTAACAAACGACAGCATTTTGGAAATCTGTGTCTATGCCAGTACAACAGCATTAAACATGTAGAAAAACTTTGACTAGACATAAAATAATTTTTTAGCTATTCATTTAAGAAAAATTTTAAAGGAAAGTCTTATGGCGGGAATGAAAGAACTTAAGAAAGTATTGACCGTTGCGAAGTTTGTTTAATCAATTAGTCATAAAATATTCTCTTCGCTGTTTCATTCACTTGCTAAATACGCCGTGCTCTAACCTAATGTTTACGTAGTGATGGCCGATTCTTTCATTTTCTTTTGTTTCTTTATTCTGTCTCCGAGAGGCTACTTCTTGTCACCCTCTGTGTTACTGGAGGACCAAAACTCTGGAGATGCAGCTTAAAATAACGCTGGGCCCCCCAGGGAAAGTAGTTTGCCGAAGAAATTGGAGTTCTTTGTGTACGCGGCATCCTGAGCTCGGAATTAAAATGAATACAAATTTAATGAAACAGTCTCGTAATTTAAGTTAAAAGCCCAGCCCAACACCGCGGCCTCAATTCGCTCCCACTTTGGAGTTCGGACAGGTATGTATACGTAGCACACACGCTCTAGAATTTTTATCCTACCGTTTTTAAATTGGATTGTATGCAATATTCATGAGAGGGACTACGTAATTTGCGCAGAACTAGAACACCGAAACAAAATTCTTCGGCGTTAGGTCTGTGCTAACACGAAGGTCTAACCTTTACACATAAAAGATTATCATTTGACCATTTTTATAAATATGAAAATGATTTTCATTAAATTTTTCGTATTTGATGCCAAAAAGATTAGGTAACGGGACTACCTTCATAAATTTCCACAAACGTAATCAAAAATAAGAGGACAATAGGATACCTTGACTTAGCTGCAATCGTTGATGTTTCTGTATTAGTTACTACTTGTCAGCGTTCAAGACAATTAATAACTAAAATTAATTTGACTACATTCATGTGCGCATATTCATACATATTATTAAATGTTACAATCAAATCTGTTTTTGATTCGGATGCACTTGTCAGACGGAGTTATCTCAAAAGGATAAAATCAACTGATTTATTTTGAGAATTTCTATCGAAGAATTATCTTCTATTCAACTAACTGTTAGACCGAAATTCAAGATATTTCGTTTATAATGGACCCGAGAATATGTATTAAGCTTTGATTCTGTTGTTGATGCGTTAGCTATGATTGAAACCTAAACTACTGGCCATTAAAATTACTACAGCAAGAAGAAATGCAAATGATAAACGGGTATTCATTGGACAAATATATTATACTAGAACTGACATGTGATTATATTTTCAAGCAATTTGGGTGCATAGATCCTGAGAACTCAGTACCCTGAGCAACCACATCTCGCCGTAATAACGGCATTGAAACGCCTGGGCATTGAGTCAAACAGAGCTTGGATGGCGTGTACAGCTACAGTTGCCCATGCAGCTTCAACACGATACCAATGTTCATCAAGGGTAGTGACTGGCGCATTGTGACGAGCCAATTGCTCGCCCACCATTGACCAGACGTTTTCAATTGGTGAGAGATTTGGAGACTGTTCTGGTCAGGGCAGCAGTCGAACATTTTCTGTATCCAGAAAGGCCCGTACAGGACATGCAACATGCGGTCGTGCATTATCCTGCTGAAGGGTAGGGTTTAGCAGGAATCGAATGAATGGTAGAGCCATGGGTCGTAACACAGCTGAAAAGAAACATCCACTGTTCAAAAAGCCGTCAGTGTGAACAAGAGGAGATCGAGACGTGTAACCAATGGTACCACATACCTTCACACCGCGTGATACGCCAATATGGCGTAACGAATACACGCTTCCAATGTGCGTTCTCCGCGATTTCGCCAAACATGGATGCGACCATCATGATGCTGTAAACAGAACCTGATCCGAAAAACAGACGTTTTGCCATTTGTGCACCCAGGTTCGTCGTTGAGTACACCATCGCAGTCGCTCCGGTCTGTGATGAAGTGTCAAGGGTAACCGCAGGCATGGTCTCCGAGTTGATCGTCCATACTGCAGCAAACGTCGTCGATCAGTTCGTGCAGATGGTTGTTGTCTTGCAAACTTCCCCATCTGTTGACTAAGGGACCGAGATGTGGCTGCACGATCCGTTACAGCCATGCAGATAAGATGCCTGTCATCTCGATTGCTAATGATACGAGGCCGTTGGTATCCAGCATGGCGTTCTGTATTAGCCTCCTGAACCCACTGATTCCATATTCTGCTAACAGTCATTGGATCTCGACCAACGCGAGTAGCAATGTCGCGATACGATAAACCGCAATCGCGATAGGCTACAATCCGACCTTTCTCAAAGTCGGAAACGTGATGGCACGCATTTTTCCTCCTTACACTAGGCATCACAACAACGTTTCACCAGGCAACGCCAGTCAAATGCTGTTTGTGTATGAGAAGCTGGTTGGAAACTTTCCTCATGTCAGCACGTAGTAGGTGTCGCCACCAGCGCCAATCTTGTGCGAATGCTCTGAAAAGCTAATCATTTGCATATCACAGCATCTTCTTCCTGTCGGTTAAATTTCGCGTCTGTAGCACGTCATATTCGTGGTGTAGCAATTTTAATGGCAAGTAGTGTATGTTTACGAGTGGTTCAAGAATTTTGAAATAGGTTACGAGGACAATTAAGATAACGAGGATTCTGACGCCCCAGAACGTTTTCAAACGTTGAAATCTTGTAGAAATAATTGGTTATGAACTATTTCCAAATCACTATCAGAGATTTCACTGGTGAATGTGTCTCATTATATGCAATCTTGTCGGCTGGTTTGTGTATTAAAACTATGACAGCAAAAACTTGTTCAAAGGTAGTTGTATATAAAACAAACAAGAGAGAGAGAAAACTTCGGCGAATGCAAGTTGCTCAGGAGTCTCCGTATTAAGTTAACAACGATGCAGATCTATTTAAACGTGTCACAATAAATGGTGAAACGTGCGTTTCTTTTCAACGAAGTTCTGGCTGACATAATTAAACTGCTGCTACTCACAGAGATCCAGTGAGGGCGGTTGTTATCATACGGCGGAGAATTTTCGTAGACTGCTGATACATCAATGTAAAAACGATTTACGCTGGAATAAAACAGTTTCAGTTTAGGCCACCAAGTGCAGATCTGACGCTTTGAATTCAAGAGAGAAGTATGTGTGGTGAGTTAGGAATGGGACGTCCGCAGAAAAGGGCAAACAAGTGAGATAGGCATAATGTTGTTTTTATTATTAAGAGCACTTATATAATCTGTTCAAAATTAGGGCCGGACATTTCGACGAGATGCTGAATCCGTAAAACAACGTTGCGGTGGAACCTGAGTAACGTTTTCCTGTATACTAGCTTTATACTGGCTTCCAGAAGATGTAGAGAGCGAAAGTGTTCATGGTAAACACGTTCTTTTAGATATCCCAAGAGTCAAAAAAGGATTCAGATCAGGAAATCGTACAGGCCATGCATCTGGGAAGCATTTGGAGATAATGCGTTCGTGGAAGGCTGCATTAAGCAAATATTTCAATGATCGAGTGGCATGAGATATCAATGCATCTTGCATGAAATCAGTAGTTTCCACATATGTGCTGTGGAAGGAATTTTCCAAAACGTGCAAACATTACAGTACACAAGAATAGCCATCTGGGCGCACTCTCTTGCAAGAACAACGGACCAAGGAAAAGATGTTTGAGTTTCCACACCAAACAGTGACACGCGGCGAATCCAATGGCTCATCGTGCATGAGACGCGGTTTAACACAACCCTCAACTCGGCTGTTCTGTGTATTCACTGCACCCTGTAGTGAAAAATGTGCCCCGTCACTGACCACATATCGTCAATTGCGATCTTTGCGAAAATTCTAAGACCTAATTCAGAACGTTGCTGCGAATGATGAGGTTTCCGTCTCTCGAAATTTTGTACCGCAAAGCTTTCCATTCTGTTGACCATGGGATGGACAACAGTCATGACTTTTCAAGATTACTAACACCACCCGGGCACTGGCTGCAGGGTTAGTTACAGTGGCAGCAAACTCGTCAATGACTTCAACCCGGATAGGACAACTTCGTCTTCCACGTGCTACATCAGACTCATCAACGTTTTGGAATTTCATTGCCATCTTCTTTAAACCATCTAGTGACATCAGACCACTCCTCTGATCTTTCAGTCGGTGATACTCTCTCGACGAAGCGCTTTAATTGCTGCCGTTCACATGAACAGTTTCACCAACAGCGTGTGGTCTTCGTTCTCCATAGCCATACTGTCTACTCACGTTACGGCTTCTCAAATGACAGCACGGGTGTCATACCATCATGCAAACAGGGTTCAGCGCCACATTCGCACCTGGTGGTAAACATTGTAACTATTTTTCCCCTGCATTAATCGGTTCCGCATTTACGCATTAGCATATATAACAAGTGTCACTGTCATGCGATAATAATTTATGGCCCACACTGGACATCAGTGAATATCTGCACTTTAATTGTAACTGCATGGTATATTACTATTTAAAAGTTTCTTTATTTAGGGTTTAGTACTGCTCCCCGGTAGCGGGTGCTCCACATTTATATACACGTATTGTCAACAAGAAACAATTACTCATAGGCAGACGCATTCACATTGAGCTTGAATAACTTTCCTGTACAAATAATAAGAAAATAATAATATTCATGCATACGTTGAAGAAAGCAGTTCTTATTAACAAGAGGTCTCAGTATGTAGTAGAATTTTTAACTCTACAACCCGATTTATATTCACACTCCCTTCAGCACAGAAGCTAATGTTGATTTGCAATAGCAAAACCTGCGATCGCTATTCATTAGTCACAACAACAGATTACTACGCAATCCATTAATAATTTGGCCACTGCACACAGTGTATTCTTGATTATACTGTTAAACATGTGTCATCGTGGGAGAAGCGAAGTAACAAGCATAAAGGGGCTTTACAACAATCTAGTAACGGAAGCTCTGATCACAGGCCCTGGCGAGCCCATCGGCTACGAACCATCCGCCGTGACATCATGGTTTGGGGGGGGGGGGGGGGATGGTTTCAGCACATCGCTCTCCCGGCAGTTTTCAGCTTTCGTCACTTGGTGCCTCTACTAACTCACCAGGTAGTTCCTTCGCTGGAATCAAGATACTGAGTGCTTACCGTCCCAGTTCTCCCACTAAGGAAAGATTTATGGCTGTTCTCTGCCAGTACCGGGAATCGAATCCAGGTCCTTTCCATTGCACCCCCGCTGACCACTCAGCTGCTCAGGCAGACACAATAATGCAGTCGTGTTGTAAAATGACTCTTGAAACCCAAAAAATTAAAAAATAACATATAAACATAACAGGAAATATTGAAGGTAATTATTTTTGTCTTTGATTAAAAGGTTAATAAAATCAGAATCCTTCATCTGTACATAACGCGTTTTCGAGTAAAAGAGAAATTGCCCAATGAACTTCGTATCCAAGAGGGACAAAGAATCAGTTAAAACACGAGGCGCTGAGAGTGTGGGCTCTGAAGAATGAAAAAAACATCTCATGCTGTAGCAAAATCGACGACTGCAAAATGCACCGTCAGCACGGAAGGAAGGAAATGTAGGTCGGCACAGGGTGAGTCTCAAGAAACGAATGACAAGAATACCAGGTTCTCTGATCTCAACTCAGACTCTCTTTGAACGAACGTTAAAGTGCCCCTAACATTGACAGTAGAGGGAACGCTGCAGGAGTTTCACTGGTACGATGTACAACAGACACCCATAAACGATTCGTACAGAGTTTCAACGGTCTTCCTGTATTGGAGAACGTAGCACGTAGTATCTCAAAGGGATAGCAATATTGAGCATGGGCCGAAGAAAAATTATATTAAGATTGAGTTAAATTTCTCACGTCTGATGGGAACGGAAGCCCATGTGTCTAGTGAACATCTATGTTCAGTACAGAGATATCGTATTTGAAGTGGGTCCTTTTGTGATAAGACCTCCCTGCAGCCAAACGTAACGGATTACCTTCCGGAAATTGCAACTTTCGAACACACCGAGCCGGCCCTGGAAACTACTACAGAATGCCACCCAGCTTTGAGCGACATCTTTTGTGTTACACTTCACAGTAAACACGATATGTCTCGAAATCCACAACTTCGTGTGAGAATCTTCCAGCCCTCACCCAACAGTCAGTACTGCACACCTGAAATTAAGAAATAAAGTTTAACTGAACTGGTACAGAATCGTGAAGCGATCTGTACTTGTTGTGTTGCGTTACACATCATTCGAAATGGCGATTTTTATATAATACCGTTTCAAGTCATCACTCTTAGTGCTTATCTTCTACCCTCCTAACAATAAAATTTTACAGGTATTAGTCACTTCACCAGAATGTTACACGTAAGTAATACCCGTTGAAGCAGGACACTTATGAAGGGCAATAATTTACTGTCCATCGTTCACAGTGACAGCATCCAGCCAACCATTACAGGCAGACGTTCTTCGTGTGTGGACAATGGAACCTGTCGCCGTAGCCATCAGTGCAGCTAACATCAAACACCGTCAGACCGTCGAAGCAGAGAGGTTCACACCAACTGCAGTGGTCCAAAGGAATGTGTACTATCCACTGTGATCATGCGGGCAAGAATACTTTCATGCTGTTCCCTGGCCACATTGCGAGCCTTACTAATCTTTATATGACAGGATACACTCACACATCACTGTCCCAGTAGCACGTTCTATCATAGTAGCATGTAGTGTTCATCCTGAAATGTTACAGTATGGCAATATCGTTTCAGAAACTATCACTCTCTCTCACTCGCTGAATCTGCGCACTGTTTTCATTTACTAAGAGTTAAGACAATTTCCGTCACGTTTTCTCGTCGTTTGACGGCACTTAACTTTTGAAGATTGACTCAAAACCGACCTTTCCGTTGCTTTAAAAGACGTCTCTGGACCTACTTGTACGCTATCTCCGTCCACGCTTAAATTAATTGCTTGATTTACTATTCGAATTTTCACTCTTTCCCGAGCCTATATCTTCGAGTGTTGGAAGTATAACAAACGCCAATGTGCGAATTAAGCAACACATCATGTCTATTTGATTTCTTACGAAACCGATACCCATCTTTACTAGCTACCTAACGCTGTCTCCGATTTTAACTGATCTTACTTTTATGTTTTTGCAAGTATAGGGCACTATTTGAGTGACGCTAGCCCACTTCAGTTTTGGAATAGCCCTGTTTACACCAGTAGGTGGAACAAATAAAGGAATATATTCAATATATTGCTCAAAGAGCTCTCATCCTCAAACACTTAAAGATAAGTAAAGATATTTGACACTACCTCAAGATAAGTTTTTTTCTTTTTATCACACAAATAAGACAGATTTTACTTTCAGATAATGTATATGCTTTCAGTCGTGTACATCCATCTGTGATTAAGAGATGCGTTGAATAGAGAAAGCACTAACTGTCGAATATCATACGTGTGTGAACTATTTTAAGAAATTCTTCCGCATCACATAGATATTTATTTGCAAGTCCTTCGGTGAATTCGTTATTTTAGAGTCGAGAACAATACCTTTCATTGATGGAGACAGCGACCAGGTGCTGGCTTTTAGGACGATTATCTACAAGATGCCAATGGGATGCCAAAATTTTCGATTATATTGAAAGATAGGGCTTTGAAAACATTGTTCCGGCATCTGAAACCACGCTCTTCATATAGATATCTTAGCCGTTTTGAAAGCTGCTTTATTAGTTTTTGCAGAACGGTATCTATTGTATCTGCAGAAAGTGTCAAAGATTCCTCCACCCGGTCGCATGACACACATAATTCTTTCCCATAGTTTTTATACAGCAATAACAATGCACTTTGCTAGTTTCTGAAAGGTCGGATTCAACAAAAGTTTCCACTGTACGGATTTTCGTAGTCCTGAGACACTGACGTATCATATACGTAAGTGTGTAATGCTGGGGAGTGCAATAAGTTACTGAAGAGCGTAGTGTCGTGTTTATGTTGTTAAAGATGAGGCAGAAACAAGAAGATGAAACTTGGCATAAACACACAGCCTCTTTACCTCTGAAGAAGGCCAGCCTGAATGGAAGGCGTCATTTGTTAAGGCCTAAGTCTGAATATGAGGAAGCGATGTGAAATTAGACTGTGACATGCGAAGTTCTTTACTCATGTCACTGATATCCTATAAACCTACTTCGAAAAGAAACATTTCTCATCTTCATTGCGTCATTCAATATGTTGGCTCTTAAACAACTACCACAATACTGATAATGGGACTCGTGATTCTGTTTTCGGATAGTGTCTGCGGACAGAAGTAGTTTGGGATCTGACAGCCTGATCCTCTTCAATCGTAAGCGTTCCTTGTACTCGCTGTATACGTATTATCACCGTCACTTGAGGGAGAAGCCGAAATTAACTCCATAGAACGGGGAATGCATTTCGTTTCTACATCTACATCTACATGATTACCCTGCAATTCACAATTAAGAGCCTTGCAGAGGGCTCATCGAACCACTTTCAAGATATTTCTCTGCCGTTTTAGTCTTTACAGGCGAGCACTGAAAATTTGAGCATTTAAATCTTTCTGTAGGAGCTCTGATTTCTCTAATTTTATTAAGATGATCATCTCTTTATATGCAGGTTGTCACCATAAACTTTTTTCGTAATCAGAGGAGAAAGTTGGCGATTAAAATTTCACAAGAAGATGCTACAGCAACAATAAACGCCTTGGTTTAAATGATTTGCATTCCAGTTTACGTAACATGTCCATGACACTCTCCCATATTTCCCGACAGTGAAATACGAGCTGCCCTTCATCGAACTTTTTTTCTATGCCCTCCGTGAGTCTGAACTGATGCGGATCCCGCATCGCATAGAAATACTGTAAAAGAGAGCGGATTAGCGTGGTGTAAGCATTTGCTTTTGCAGATGCGTTGCACTTTCTGTTCTACCAATTAATCACAATTTTGAGTTGCTTTCCGCGAAACATTGTCTATGTTATTGTTCCAATTTAACTTATTCGCAATTTTAAATCCTACTATTTAGTTGAATTTACAGCGTGTAGATACGTTGCTTTACCGTGTAACCGAAATTCAGAGGATTTCTTGTTGTACTCATGTTGACGATTTCACATTTTTCATTATTTAGCGTGAACTGCCAGTTTTTGAACCCCACACATTGGTTTGGATCATATGACGACTTCGCAAGACGCTTATGAGTGCATAGTCTGCAATCAAAGAGGGCTGCTCATTGCATCCTATGTCGTTCAAGTACATCGGGAAAAGCAGAGGGCCTTCGTTGGGGAACGACAGGTATTACTTATGTTTTCCTCAATGACCTTCCGTCGGTTATTACTAACTGTGACTTATCTAACAGAAATTCATGAATCGAGTCGCACAACTGAGGCGACACGCCACAGGCATGGAATTTGATTAGAAATTCTGTTCACTATAGGTCCTATTACGAGACGGTTACGTTTGCACTGAGCCAGACATTTGGAAAAACTGCTCACCTCGGGTACGGCCTAATTATTCGTAATTCAGCAAACGGCAGTAAAAGACAGGGTTACAGCACCTGGATCACTTTAAAAGGGCATTCATTAACTTGAACTAAACACTGTTAGTAAAGGGTATTCAGGGCTCCGAATTAAGTACTTACTATCACAAAGGTGGACAATAAGTGAAAAATATCACCTAACGTGTAAACTTAGGGGGAGGAATAGTGCCATATAATTAATTTCTTTCATTATACAGACATGTTAGAAGTGTGAAATGGAGCCCATAGTGACTTTCTATGACACTCAACTCTGGATAAATGTATAATCGACCAAACCACGGGAATCGTTTGATGCACTTACTTGATTATGAATTGTAAGAAAGTGAAACCCGTAATTAGTATTAAATGGCCGTAATTACTTCGTTATACATCTTATTATCAGTGACTGACACAAGTTTTGGAATGATCACATGTTACCCATTATTTTAGCGACTTTATGGGCAGGCACCAGTTAGCAGGCCGGCCGCTGGTGGCCAAGCGGTTCTAGGCGCTTCAGTTTGGAACCGAGCGACCGCTACGGTCGCAGGTTCGAATCCTACCTCTGGCATGGATGTGTGTGCTGTCCTTAGGTTAATTAGGTTTAAGTAGTTCTACATTCTAGGCGACTGGTGACCTCGGATGTTAAGTCCCATAGTGCTCAGAGCCATATTTTGCACCAACCACTTAGCAGAAAACAATGTGACAACACCACCCATGCAGTGGGATAGGATTGTTATCCACCTGAAACCGCTTAGCTAGAGGATATTGAAAGACCCGCACATTTCCTGTCATTGTCTAGACGTTTCGACTTCGGCGTTTACAAAACCGGGACACGGAGTTATGAAACGAATCCCTACAGGACGCTGTACATCCAAATGTAAAACATACATGATTGGGAATCTAAATAGCGATAAAAATTTAAGAAAAAACTAGAAAATAAAGAAGATACATTTATCTTTTCCCTAAAATGCGTGTGTAATAAACACAGATATGGTTTTTAGCACCAGAAATGTCAAGAAATCGTACGTCACCCACACTGGCAATAAGTGTATTAAGAAAATTTTTAAATGTTCTGTTGTTTGAATTTGCCATGACTAAAGCAGAAAATTATTACGAAAGTGTAGACTTGTTGTGTCGGTAATATTAACGTATTCCTCATACCTCAAACATCAAACTGGTTATTCTAAATAAAACTTTAGCAGTGTATCACTCTTTAGTGTAAACAAAGACCACATCTTTTGCTGTTCCTTGCGCGCTCCGCGAATGATCGTTTATTTCGGAGCTAGTAAATATTTAATGTAGACTTAATGTTCTCTTTGTCGACGCAGATGAATGTCCTAAGTGCAACAGATGCGAAATCGATAAAGCGACATTTGGTTACAGTTGGTCTTTTCTTTGTCTGGGAGAACCTTCCTGCTGTTATTTATTTATGTCAACTATTTTAAACAAAGCAAGAAAAATAATGACATCTGGTAGAGGTATATGAGAATAAATAATACGGCAGTTTGCGTTACAGAAAGTCTTTTGTTGAATGTGAGCGACCAGTTTATGGAAAGAATGTTTCTTCACATTACAGATAATTTGATGTAGTAACTTGCAATGTATCCCAGACCAACGACGGACGTTGACAGTAACATAATTCAAACAGACTGTTACAGGTTTTGAATAAACTACTTTGTTTGCTTAATATATACAAAGAGTGTGAGTCGTAATGAGACATAACATCGTGAATAAACATAGTAAATACAATGAAAATGCAATTTCATAGTATATCAACCTGTATTTGGAAATTTATAGAGAAATAATTTATACTGTGGCGGACGATTACGGTTGGGGTGTATTCTGACTGGGGGACGTGCGATTGTGGGGATTTAATGAACTATAATTTAATTTTACTTACAGTACGAAACATAAAATCAACAGAGAACACGCGGAAGAGAAAACCAGAAGTCCCACTCTCGTTTTGCAGCTGACTGAACACCTGAGACAATAACATAAAAATCAGGAAACAGGAAAATGAACACCCCACCAGAATAAGACACCCCTTAAGGGGACACAAATGAACATACAATTTGAAAAACACACACACACACATATATAAGATTTGTGCATAAGTTCGTAGCGTTTCTGTCTTGAAGACAAATGTTGATAGTGTTGAGACAGCAACCTGCCACAAATATATTTTTAGTTCCTTTACTCGAAGTGTACCGTTACCGGTTTCGAATCGTTACGATTCATCTTCAGACGGTTTTCATGCTTTCATTACACCATGTGGTGCGTTTTTTATAGATTAATTGTCCTAAAATATAAATAGTACATAATTATAAGCACTCCACACAAACGCTTGTGTTACAGATTTTCATTGGATGTAAGTCATACCGGTAACGGTACCCTTCGAATAAAGGAACTGAAAATAAATTTGTGGCTGGTTGCTGTCTCAACACCTTCAATAAGAGTTTATTTATTAATTTTCAGTTTTTTCTTGCATGTCACTGTTGCTACTGGTATTTCAGTTCACATAATATCATTTTGTGATCTGGAGGTAGTGAGCGGAGCTGTCGATGGTAGAGAAAGGAATCCCAAGTGAAGAAATCGCAACTTACCCACATATTCTTCGGTTTGACACAGTGAAACGTTCACTCTGCAGTGGAAAATGCGCCGCTTTGGAACTTCCTTGCAGATTAAAACTGAGTGGAATTTCGTGACTCGAATTCTGAACCTCTGCATTTCGTGTGCTCCTGCTCTACCGACTGAGCTAATGCCAATGGACACAGCAGGACAAGAAAACGGTTTTCTCTTTTTAAGGTGGATGGTTTTGACATTAGTGGCCTTCGGTGTACGATAAAGATCGTTTAAACACGTTCATTCACAATCATCCATGTCACTGTACTCGGGAACTGGCAAATGTGATGAGCTGAGGTGATTCTACCACCATGTGGTAATCGCTTGCAATGGAGGAGATAAAGAAGTTTGGTATTCGTGTATCGCATGCCAAAAATCACAGAAATCACCGGTTGGCCGTAAAATGTTCACCTCTGCTTGCTCGTCTTCAGTTGGCTCGTGAACCACACCGACGGTTCCTAGTCTGTACCGTTACTGGTGACGAGAAATGGTGTCTTTATGCCAACGTAAGGAAAAGAAAGCAATGGCCTTATAAGGCCAAAAAAATCAGCAGTTCCCCGTACAGAGACCTACGCATCTACAAAAGATAATGTTATGGGTCTCGTAGAACGGCGACGGTGTGGTGTACGACGAATTGCTTCCCTGAGGTGTAACCATAATTGTTGGCATTTATTGTGAACAGCTGAGACTTGTTGCAGCTGCAGTCCAGGAACAACGGCCAGGAAGACTGCGTAAAGTGATGCTACTCTACTATAACGCACGCCTGCTTTCTGCTAGACTGACAAAAAGAATATGAAGGAGTTGTGTCAGGCAGTCATTCCGCAAGCAGCTTATTCACCTGATCGTGAACCCTCAGATTTTTCAGAGTCCGTTCCCTATCGAACAGCCAACGGCCTTGCCGCATTGGTAACACCGGTTCCCGTCAGATCACTGAAATTAAGCGCTATCGGGCTGGACTAGCACTTGGATGGGTGACCATCCGGTCTGCCTAGCGCTATTGGCAAGCGGGGTGCGTTCAGCCGTTAAGAGGCAATTTGAGGAGCTACTTGATTGAGAAGCAGCGGCTCCGGTCTCGTCAACTGACATACGGCAGGGAGAGCAGTGTGCTGACCACATGTCCCTTCATATTCGCTTCCACTGAAGCCTGTGGGCTGAGGATGACACGGCGACTAGTCAGTGCCGTTGGGCCTTTCAAGGCCTCTTTGGACGGAGTTTAGTTTTAGTTGTCTAACGAACAACCGTCAAGCATCTTCTTCTATGAATGAAAATGCGCTGCCAGTATGGGCTAAGGACTTCTTCGTCTCAAAACCAAGTGATTTCTACAGGCGCGGAATCGATAAGTTGTAAATATTGAAAGAGAATATATTATTGATGATTAAAGTCTCTGTTATGTATCTGTCGTGTTTATTAAACTTACGGAACAACGCTACGAATATCTGCTCCAACACAACGCAAATACTTCACCTCATTGAAATTAGTGACAAATGCACTCACTATAGTCTGCAAGAAGACGTAGTAAAGAACGAACCACAAATGTACGCCCACTACGCGCAACACCTTAAGCAAACACGGACGGACAACCGGAAACATTCCCAAGCAGCAGTGAGAGAGTGATCAACTTTTCTTCTATTTTCAAGGGAACATAGAAAGGTAATTTGAATCATTAAAAACTAATCACCAAAATACAGTTTACAGGTAACTTAATATTTTAAAATCTTCGGGCCCCACATGGCCTCACTATTCAGCATCAGTATACAATGAATTCACACAACACGCATCAAAATACAATACATTCGGACAACAAGCAGCTACTGAAGGTACAGGCCCAATAGCGGCCCTGCCGTGTTTCACCAATTCAGTAAAGTGGCAATAAGCTAATGCCTCTATACAGGGTGTTACAAAAAGGTACTGCCAAACTTTCAGGAAACCTTCCTTACACACAAATAAAGAAAAGATGTTATGAGGACATGTGTCCACAAATGCTTAATTTCCATGTTAGAGCTCATTTTAGTTTCGTCAGTATGTTCTTCCACCTACGCTCAATGGAGCACGTTATTATGATTTCATACGGGATACTCTACCTGTGCTGCTAGAACATGTGCCTTTACAAGTACGACAAAACATGTGGTTCATGCACGATGGAGATCCTGCACATTTCAGTCGAAGTGTTCGTACGCTTCTCAACAACAGAGACGGTGACCGATGGATTGCTGGAGGCGGACCAATTCCACGGCCTCCACGCTCTCCTGACCTCAACCCTCTTGACTTTTGTGTATGGGGGCATTTGAAAGCTCTTGTCTACGCAACCCCGGTACCAAATGTAGAGGCTCTTCGTGCTCGTATTGTGGACGGCTGTGATACAATACACCATTCTCCAGGGCTGCATCAGCGCATCAGGGATTCCATGCGACGGAGGGTGGATGTATCTATCCTCGCTAACAGAGGACATTATGAACATTTCCTGTAACAAAGTGTTTGAAGTCACGCTGGTACGTTCTTTTGCTGTGTGTTTCCATTCCATGATTAATGTGATTTGAAGAGAAGTAATAAAATGATTTCTAAAATGGAAAGTAAGCGTTTCGGGACACATGTCCACATAACATATTTTCTTTCTTTGTGTGTGAGGAATGTTTCCTGAAGGTTTGGCCGTACCTTTTTGTAACACTCTGTAGATTCAAGGGTCAGTATAACAAAATGGCACAGATCACCCTTATGCACAGTTTTCCAATCGCCGTAATGGGAAACTTTTTTCCGCAAACGCTCCTCGCTCACAGTGGCCGTAACCTTTGTAAGTAGAAACGCCGTCTCCTTTTCCAGTCAATCTATGCCTCGCACTAACCACATCCAAAACTGCAACCCCACTGCCTCGCTGTCTGCTTGGTATCCGCTCTGACTAGAGGTGGCATTGCCGTAGTTCATCCTTCGTATTCTGAACTGCGTGCATCAAAACCCCATGGACCACTCACGCTGAAGCAAAGTACACCAACTGGCGCGCTAAGCACGGCCTTGTCAGCCTCTACCCTCAGCGGCCAGGTTAAAGCTTCCGCTCCAGTTTTGTACACCATAATCCTGTTCCCTTTGCATAAAGTCCACCTCCGCCGTGACTCCACGCCATTCCGTGAGACAACGGCAGCCCCGCAGTCTGTACGCCAAGGGTAGCTACTACCGACTGCCCGCAGCGAGTCGCTAGCCGTGTGCTCAGACAGCGCTGCTTGGCAACCTGCTTCCGGAGAAAACAACTCTGTGAGGAAATGAAGCCGAATTGGCAAGACACGCGCAGCCCCGTGCTACAATCCAGGACATGTCCGCCACTGCGGCTAATAGCATCGGCGCTGCCTGGAAAATGTTACTGCCTTCTTGCCGTACCAGTGTCCGCTTTCCGCTCTCGGCGTGGCACTGTTCCCGCCAGTTCACCGATACTCGCGTCATTTCGCGTGACCAGAGCTCTTGACCCGCGGAGATACTTACTGCTGTACGTGACGCGTAACACTATAATACATATATCTACATCTACCTACATCTACATCTATAATACATATATCTACATCTACCTACACTCTGAAAGCCACCGTATGGCACGTGGCGGAGAATACCCTGTACAACTACTAGTCATTTCCTTTCCTGTTCCACTTGCAAACAGGGCGAGGGTATACTAATAGTCTGCATGTCTCCGTACGTACCCTAATCTCTCTAATCTTCATATTACTTATGCGAAATGTACATTGGCGGCAGTAGAATCGTTCTGTAGTCAGCTTCAAATGCTGTTCCTCAAAACTCTCTTAGCAGCGCTCCTCGAAAAGAACGTCGCATTCCCTCCAGTGATTCCCATTTGAGTTCCCGAAGCATCTCCATAATACTTACGTGTTGTTCGAATCCACCGGTAACAAATTCTAGCAGCCCGCTTCCGAATTTCTTCGATGTATTCCTTTAATCCCACCATGTGTCGACCCCAAACACCCGATCAGTTATGAACAATGGGTGTGTCCTACATGCTGCCTCTTTTACAGATGAACCACACTGTCCTACGACACTCCCAGGAACCGGACTAATTGCTTTCTCGACTACAATCCTTGGATGCTGATTCCATTTCACTACGCCAACATATTTAATCGACAGAGTATGTCAACCAGCACGCTATTAATACTGTATTCGAACGTTATTGATTTGTTTTTCCTATTCATCTGCATCAGTTACGTTTTCGTACATTTAGAATTAGCTGCCATTCACGACTCCAACTAGAAGCTATGTCGAAGTCATCTTGTATCCTCTTACAATTGCTGAACGACGACACCTTCCCATAAACCACAGCATCGTAAGCAAATAGAGGCAGGCAGCTGCTTACCCTGTCCGTCAGATTATTTATGTACGTATAAAATAACAGCTGTCCTATCACACTTCCCTGGGGCAGTCCAGACGACAAACCTTGTCTCAGATGAACACTCGCCATCAAGGAATGCTATATACATAATTTTTCGTGTTTTGTGAATATTATGAAATTATTTTTTCTGTAAATTTTGAAAAGAGATTTGAAAATAAACCTGTTTCGTTAATTCGTGCATATATAGATAAGCCACATAAATTATATTTGTAATCTAACATATGTTATGATCTCACTGGGTCATTTCTTACAGGGAATGTAAGGTAAACTTGTATAGTTGTCTGCGAGGAAAGCTCTGGGTGCTGGCGTGTGATATCAGACAGAGTACGCTGCTCACCAATGTTAGATACGCGGTTGAGTGGATGGTCGTATTGAGTGACAAGTTAATTCCTAGTGAGACGAAATTACTAAATGTGAGGCACAATGAGAGTGGTTGGTGTGGTCAGTTGTACAAGGCTCCACGATCATCAAGATGCTGTCTCATAATTTGTCGTTGCTGCGACCGTGGGAAATGAGAGAAATGGAACTTTGTTGCAGACTTCGGCGCTGTCAGCAGATTATACCCGTACACTGAAAGACCTGATTTCCAAGTACTAGAATTATCCTGAGGCATACTCTGAGTAAATTTTGAAACAATAACACTTAAATGTTAGAGCTATAACTCCATTACCCCAGCTTCCCGCTGTATCATTGTTACCTTGACTGCGACCTGCAGTTTTCCCACTATAAAAGAAACAGTATGTTGCGTTATTAAATTGCATAGACTACATAGTGATGATCTTGAACAGTGGCCAGAGAATGCAGATCGCGAATCTCATAAGATTCCCATACAAACTGAAACTGTAACCCACAAAAACAATCCTGCCAGTGTCGTTTTATTCTAAAAAAACTTTATTTAGATCGATCAGCGATGATGTGTCTGAATGTTAGCTAATCTTTTACGCAATAATCAAAGGCATTGTTTATTCCTACAGTTTAGTTAATTTACAGTAAAATAAATTACTTAAATGAACACTGGCCAATTAATACCCAGGTTAAAAATATATACGCACATTTTATTGCATGTTATTTATCATAATATTATTTTCGTTGGCTTCATTGGTTCGTATCCCGACACTACATTTCTGCTGAAAGTTAATTGTTATTTATGCATTGAAGTAACTTAAAATTTTTAAGAGGCGAAAATTCAATGTACGTTATTTGCAGATTTCATGAATTATGGGCGTGTGAGTAAATTTACTGTGAGGTAACACTGTTCTTGCTATAAAAGAAAGTTGTCATCAACCAACAATTTCGGTAACAATCAATTCCGGCCGGTTCCAAATTATTATTATTGATTTTCGTAGTGGATTATTTTTGAGCTCATTTTAACTGGCGTTTGTTATTTGTAACGTCAAGTGGAGTCATGCATGATTATTTTTACGATGAGTCACCATGATATCGATATTGGTACGGAAATTTACGGTTTACAGGCTTATGTATTTGTGATGTTGTTCTGATTTACTTTTTTAATGCCTGGTTCTCATTATGTTCTTGTATTCATATAGCACTGAAGATACCTACGCAGTAGCTGAAATCGATCTGCAAGAAAAAGATTAAAAATTAGCGACTGATGCTGCCCTTCTATACTGTATTATCGGTTAAGCAACGAACAAATTACAAATATTAATTCATTTGAATTAGCTGTGCGTTATTCGGAAGTTCGTGGTACCTTCTTTTCCTTTCATGTTCAGTGGGTAACTGCGTTATTTTACCCACATTACTCAAAATCACAAGCAGAGAGTATGGGATGTCATTTGTAAAAATAACTCTTTGGACCCTTTTCTCCACTAAGCAGTTGTTCATTTCGTAAACAGATAAGTCAAGGGGAGTTGATACAATCAAAAAGACAGCCATTCATATAATAGCTCATTCACAGCACAATTAAGAGATTAAACCATCAATCCTGACAGTGCAACAATACTTATATACTAGCCGTCGCCATTTTGGATGTTTAATAAAATAATATACGAATATTACTTGGCAAGAAAGTAACCCTTATGACAGTACTAATTAGTTATTAGCTTCCAATAAAGTGGCAATGAGCGAAACCATAAATAACACCATTTCATGGACTACATAGTGATACTCCTGAACAGTGACCAGAGAATGCAGATCGCGAATCTCATAAGATTCCCATACAAACTGAAGCTGTAAGCTACAACCAATTTCCTTGTCTCTTGATGCACCTCAAAGCTCCCACACATCCACCTTGCATCGGACACATCAGAGTACACATTAAAGCAGACGCTGTTGTTCCCCAATCTATCATAGAGCAAGCTGCTTCCACGTTGATTGCTATGATTTCCTATTGGAAAAGCCCAAATGCTTACCAAAGAGCTTTGTTAAGACAAACCACTGAAACTTAGCAACAAATGACTACGCCAGAGATGTCGACTAGTGGGCACAGATTATCATGGTAAACAGCTCACAAGTTAACAAACTTAAAAAACGTGACCAATTACAAGCTGACAAATACAACAGCCTCTTTCACAGTTTAATTCTTCTGTACGTACAAAGTAGTTGAAATTCAAATGTGAAAACACTTCTGTGTCCTATAGCTTATATTTCTTGTCTCTCTTCTTCATAAAACATTAATACAGCTTTTCCTAGTACGATTTGCCGGTTTTACTTATCATGAAGTGACTCACAGAAGTCTCTCATCATAGCCATCCTGATACCGTCTCTCCATCACATGACGTCCCTATGAATCCATTCGCTGTGTTCCTTGCTGCCTCGTTCAAAGTTTCAGAGACGACTATCCTGGTGACTGTTGAAAATGTGAATCCTCAGGTTCTTCAAACAGCCAAATTTCTTGAATTTTTCCTGCATTTTGGTTTCAGTGGAAATGTAATCTTAGATTTTAGTTCCATAAGAACTTTAGTGGTTCATTTCGTTGGGAAATAAGCGTTCAGTGATGGTGATCATTGCGACATTTGTTTGGATTTGGCCCCTGCAATTCATTTAAATGGATCTGAGATGAACAGTGGCCATGACTGCTGGTCTTCTAAAAGACGTGATGGATTACATAACACGATATAAATCGTAGCAACCAGATCAGCTGCAAGTCCCTGAGTGAAGTGCTTTGACGGGTTTTGAGTTCCAGGACAGTGCTTAAAGTGTAAAAATGATAGTAGAAATTCAGAAATTGGCCATCCTGCTGCATATTAACAGCTTATGCCCCACGTAAGTTCAGATTTTATCAAAAATCTGTCTCGTTGAAACACCTGGAAATAGCTGCACAGCGAAAGAGTGCAGTGGTTAGTAATATAAAACTAAAAGTTACTTAAATCTTAGTAACGACAAATTAGCTGCAGATTATTTTCATTTACAAGGACATAGGTGGAAACCTTACAGTATCCCACATTTGAACATTTGAGTTTGAAACTAATTGAACACAAGTGTCCGAAGGCTCCAACGAGTCCCTGTAGTAAATCTGAAGTTGCCAAACGTTTCAAAGACAAAAACGCAGAATTAGTAATTTAATATTTTTAAAACAGAATCCATACTGCAACGGATGCCGACAAGGTTAGAGAGTCTCCTGGGAATGAGAATATGTAGACATTGAAGGCCATTGCGCGCATATCTCCAAGAAACGAATGTTAAAGATACCAGCTGGGTTAAGCTAAGATGATATCTCTACAATGAAGGAATAAAGATCCTATGGAGAAGACTCTCTTTCTCACAACAAACCTGCAAGTAACCGCTGCAATATTGTGTTTGTCGTACAGGTAACAGCACGTTGCTTGAGGCTGCCCGCTGGTGTAACTGTCTCACAGATATCACGGCGTAATCTTCTTCAAGATTCTTTTTCTGTGGGACTCAAGGGAAGAATTGCCTAGAGCCTCATGTCTTCAAAATCGTTTAAGTCTTTTGAATAAGATCACATAATACATTTCAGCACTGTTACCTGGTCACATCCACAGATGTATTAGCGTTTGCTTCAGCCGTTGCAGTCCCAGCTGACTGGAAGGGGTTCAATGATGCACTCAAGTGGCGACTTACACATCCGGATAAGCCCAACAGATCGAATGAAGTTGAAAAAATCCGCCAACATCATTTTTAGCAAATTCTAACACGAAGCTGTCAAGTCGTCTAGTTGTATTTACACACAGCGTCTAGGAATTGATGGATCACATCTCGAATGTGATTCACCATGACGCCGATAAGCACAGTCTACAAACATCTTTGCCTGCTCAGAGTGAGAAGTGTCTCTTAGTTGACAAGGCTAAGCGTCTGGCTACACAAAGGTTCAAATACTGACCAACTGTGGAAAAACTAGTAGTCCTTCTGGTCGCAAAGACCAAGGCCCGATGAATATTTAGGAATAACAAAAAGTAGTCGTGGTTGTTACTGGTATTCCGGCGTCAAATCAACTGCTCCACTAAATCAGCAAAGACATGACAAGCTATGAGAAGCATTTCCTTAAAAACCCATCTATAGTAGCAATACTGATGGAGGGCAAACAAGAGCTAGAAACATCACCTACATAGTACAGCACCAAAATTATGTCTTTGTTTGCTCCAGTCGCAGGTTAAGCAGGCATTGTTGGTTGCTGTCGGATTTCAGATACAGTAGTTCTGAGATGTAATGTACCGTATCCCGTCTGGAATTGCATTCACAATTGTCAGTGACTCACGATTCAGCGTAAAGTTTAGTTCCTTTCAAATTTATAATAAAATATCATACGATAATTTCCCAACTATTTAAAGATAGGAGCCTATAATCAGAAATTTATTCCTATCCCTCAAATTTAATACTAGTATACTTCTTGTCTGGGCTGCATTCTCTTTGCAACAAGTGATTTTTGATTCCAAGGTAGAAAAATTCTTTCACATCGTTTGCTTCGTTGCCTCTATTGTAGTGTTCATCGCTGATCATTTTTCTACAACTCCTCATTACTTTCATCTTCTTCGGTTTACTCTCGAGCAGTAGTGTGTGCCCATTACAATGTTCACACCTTTCAAAAGTTTCGGCAAGTCTTCCTCTCTTTCACTGTGGATAACAATGTCATTAACAAATTTTATCACCGATTATCTTTCAGCCTGAATTTTAATCTGTGTTTTAAACCTTCTTTTTATTTTCGCTATAGCTTGTTCGATGTATACATTGAACAATAGGGGGAAAATTTGACATCTCTATCCTACACGCACTTTAGTCCGACCACTTAAAACCTTTCTGTACTTTCTGCGAGGTATGCAGCCTATCCTATACCTTTCCTAATCCGAATAATTCTCTCTCGGTTTTTCATTCTTATTTTTCCACTTACTTCTTATACATATTGTATATTATAGCTTTCCCTCTTGCTTACCCCAACTGTTGTACGAATTCCGAACATCTTACATCATTGTATACTACCGTAAGCTTTCCCTAGGTCGATAAAACCTATAAATGTGAGTTTTCTTAAGTCAGACAGAAATATGTAGAGATGGGCGGTGTCTTGACCTCTAAGGCTGATGCAGGTGACGTTCCAAGTGTGATGCTGTTATATCAGGCATTGCCCATTGTTTTGTTACGGTGAACTGTTGTTACTCTAATTGCAAATAAATGGAAGTGAACTAAAACTTACAGTCATTGGTTTTATTTGAAAATTTTCAAGAACTTATTAAAACAAAATATCTGTACGAAACTGAAACTTAGATGCACGACGACGCAGCTTCAACATCCTGGAGATCTGTGTATGAAAAAGTAAGACATCGTCATGATAACATCACATGATAAGTGGTAACAACAATGGTTTTCATAGGAGGACTTTGAGTGGCTTAAAAATAGAATGTGACTAACACTGGGAATGTTGCTGCTTAGCGGGATGTGTATGTAATTTTACGTACACGTATCCTTGGAAGGCTAATTCCGTGACTGTTTGCTTGAAATATAAATAAAAGTTCAATGTAACCAGTCACTAATTCAAGTTTTATATAGGACCCCTTTTCAGAGGTCTTTCTCCACCATCAGGTGACAGGTAATGTTAATGAATCTTCCAGACTTAATGGCATACTAGCGTCATACTTTGGGACAGAACGCTGGCGCCATGGAACAGTACGCCAGCTCACCAGCGTGCGAGACACAACAGTGCTGTGCACAGTAGCTTGGCCGCCCGGCTGTGTAGGTTACCCTGCCAAGCAGCGGAGCGCAGCTGCGACGCGGCCGGAGCTGTTAGCGCGTATCAGGCCCCGGCTTTTGTCAATAGTCAGCGGCGCTAGCGCCAACGGCGGAGCTAAATATTTGCAGTTCATTTTAATTTTAAATTGAGTCTTCGTCGGCGTTAACGAAGTTATTCGCCGCGAGCTCGATAAACGCGCAGCCGCGCCACTCCCTCTCCGCAACCGCCTCGGCACCTCGCGGTCCTGGGATGGGGAAAATTTGTTTTCTCGCCACCGCAGGACGTCTAATTCGGGATAAGGCTCGCTAATGAAACTAATTATGGTATAATTCCGAGGAATATGACGCGGAATGCTGCTGAATCTTATATTTAACGCAAAGCGAGAGCAGTCGGAGAGTTCCCTTCGAGAAACTCATTTTCATAAAAACATAATTACTGCTGACATCGATTTAAACAGTAAACTATCTCATTTCAACTCCAATAATAACAGTCATTAATTTTCTTTGTTCAACAGTGCAACGTGGCTGTGAAAAGCGTAGCACTGCTGTAACAAACGGTGCCGTCTATCAGACGTTACAGTGAGCAGTCTATAGTAAAATTTCTAAAGAAGTAAGATAGGTTGGTGTTCATCGTCCTGTCGACAACAAGGTCATGGGAGAGCGCGCACCAAGTTAGACTGCAGAAGGGTGAGAAAGGAAATTGGCCGATCGCTTTTAAAAAGTAACATCCTGGCATTTTGCATATGTGATTTAGAGAAATCACGGAATTAATAGAGTACCCAAATCTCTATAGGTGCATGGGAATTTCAACTGTCGTCCTACACAAACGCGAGTTTAGTGTGTTAACCTCTATGACACCTCACTCAATTCAAAATTTGTGCCGGCCAGTGTGGCCGTGCGGTTCTAGGCGCTTCAGTCTGGAAACGCGTGACCGCTACGGTCGCAGGTTCGAATCCTGCCTCGGGCATGGATGTGTGTGATGTCTGTAGGTTAGTTAGGTTTAAGTAGTTCTAAGTTCTAGGGGACTGATGACCTCAGATGTTAAGTCCCATAGTGCTCAGAGCCATTTGAACCATTTGAACCATTCAAAATTTGTAGTCTGTAACTGAAAACTTTAGTCGTATTAGAAATTACTCTCTCGCAGTTTGAAGAGCACGCTTTTCAGTGATACAAAACGAGTTCCCTATAGCGTCTCCTATATATCTAGTTTGAGGTAATTCAGATACGTCATCCTGTGCTTATGCACCTGTACTTTTCCATTACTAATTTAATTGCTTTCGTCAGTTTAGCCTCATCTTCAAGAGGTCGGTGCCAAAAAACGCACAACGAGCAGTGCTTACACACTCACACACGGATGTACTGAAACAAAAATATTCTAATACATACCACCCTAAAATGTGAACCTTTCCATAGTATTATACATATAAAACGAGTCCACAGTCAAAAACGGTATGTCAGACGTAAATACAAGTAATCTTGAGTAAATTCAAATAATTTTCCGAATATTACATACTACCAACCTGATATAATTACACAGTTGTTGTATTGTCGACGAAAGAACCACAAAGTGGCTTTGTCTACCGACCTAATACCACTCAAATCAGCGAGCGAAGCAAGATTATGGCAACACTGGCCTTCTTTTGGCACGGCATTATGAACCAAACCAGACATTCCAGGTTCACTTACATTCAGCTTTCCAGCAACCACGCTACAAACACATCTTGTGCAGATTACTTCTGTGGTATAGAAGAAAATGAAAGACATAATCGTCAGTCTTGTCCATGAGGCCGCCGAATACCATTTGTGTAAGAAGAAAATAATGTACAACTGAACGTAGTATTCAGCTAATATTATGACCTCATAAACGCACTTGACGTATTGACGTCTCTGCACTACTCTGTCACATCATTTTACTCGGCTCCGTACGTAGTGGAATAAACTAATCCTTCCTCTTTGTCGGATGGACAGGAAGGTTAATGCCAACATACTTACGAAGAAATGTCCTAGACACAGAAATGTTGAGATTCTTTGAAGTATTGCTTCCCAACACACGAACACTATTGAAACATCTGTAAAATTTACTATTATCCGCAATACGTTAAGTACCACCCGCATCTCCTAAAACTGCCTCTCATCAGCGAAACATGTTTCGACTTCATTGTAACATGCACGAAGTCGGGATTCATTATGTTTTATATTGTAAAACAGTCTAATGTCGGTGGTGTAACCTCATTGTATTCATTAGGTTGTGGTTGCTATAAGACGACTCAATCGACGGGCCCGCTCGTTTTGCCTGTGTATGCTGGAAACAAGTGCAGTCTAGCGGTTATTAAGTCTACTGCACGTTGTCAATACGTCGCTGTCTTGATGGCGAGTTGCTCCACGAACACAAAAAAAAACAACAGTAAGTAAGGTACGTTTTGCGCTATGTTCTTGTAATAACCTCGTACTAATGATGGAAATGTTTTAGTGGTGTGATAGCAGTGATTAAATGAAACAACAATTTTTTCTGTTACCAGTCACTGTCTATTTATCTCCACGGCGCATTTCAAACTTTAAACCTCAATCATCATGTGGATTTACATTTGTTAGTGTGACATATGTCTTTGTGTTGTGTAACGATTTCTTAGAGGAACTTGAGGCACTGTCTACTGGAAGAAACAAAACACCATTCCAGAATGTGGTTTCGGGTTTCTTTTGACAGAAAACTAAATGTATACCCGATGATAAAAATAAAATAAGTAAAATAGAGAACCTCCAGTGGTCACAAGTTCCTTTCACTGCCGTAACACATCACAGCCGAGCGGAGTCGCCGCGCATTTAGAGACACCATGCCATGTGTTGCGCTGCCCCTGCCGCCAGAGGTTCGAGTCCCTCCTCGGACATGGGTGTGTGTGTTGTTCTTAGCATTAGTTAGTTTAAGTTGTAGGTAAATCTAGGAAGTGGTCCCTTAGGAATTCACACACACATTTGAACACATCGCATGTATACTGTCATATTTTGTAAACAAACATAGTGCCGGGAAACTATTCTATGGAAGGACCATATAGCAGAAGAGACGCGTTATCACAAAGTACAAAGAATATATATCGCAACAACATTGTTACAGAATTAATTTGAAAGGATATTGTAAATTAAATTTTAAATAATTTAGGAGATCTTTGTTTTGAGATGTTGAATACATGTGTTGCAATAAATATTTCAGTTGGTAAGTAAATCCGATTTTGTGAACTTAATATAGCTTAAACATTATACTAGTTTATATAATATGGTGACATGTTGCAACCATTAAGTACAATAATTATTTTGGCTACAGTGGTAAAATTATACACAAATAACAATTTTGGTTGAGATGCACAGACAGAAATGGAAGGCTGGAGGGAGAGTGAGAGGAAGAGAAAGTGAGAGGGAGAGAGAGGGTGGAAGAAGTGACTGGATGAGAGCAACCTTTTGAAGCAGGGGTTCTTAGGGTTATATCCGTTACATGTAATAACTGTCTAAAGTCTGGGGTAATACAGTGGTTAATGCTTTAAAGATCCAGACGGATGTACAGTTTGTGCCCTTAGTTGACGTAACTATAGTTTGAAGTTGACAGGAGATACAAGTTGTTGGTGTGATGATATATTTGGAAATGAGGTGAATCCCTTGTACATTTGGGAGATGTCATAGTAACACAACTAAATATTTATGGTAAATATGGAAGTGCGTGTGTGCATGTGTGTGTTTGTGTGTGTATGTTTGTGTACAATTGAAATTTAATAACATAGGCAGTTCCTGAGAATAGAGATGATATTTTTGTAAATATTGTCTATTTTCTCATTTAAGTTGGATTCTGGTTGTTGTGTTTGGTTTTGTATATTTGGAGTGTTTTTTGCCTTTAGGTAGGATGTGTAGGATGATACTTGTGTTGTTAACACGGTATTTTGTTTCATAAAGGTATGTGGCTACTTCTGATGTGTGGTATGTTTTTGTTTTTTCGTGCTACCAAGCGGTCTTTGAATTTGATCTCAAGTGGTCTGCCTGTCTAGCCTATGTAGAATCAGCCACAGTCCAAACATTCAATTTTGTACACACCTGTGTGATGAAATGGGTTTCGTGTGCTGATGTTGTGGGGTAACTTTTGTCCAAACTTGTTTTCTGTGGTGAAGGATATGTTTATGTCTTTCCGTTTGAAGACATTGGCATTTTGATATGAAATATTACCGAGAAAGGGGATTGTATGGAGGTTTCCGCTTTCTTTTTGTTATTAGTGATATGATTGCTTTGCACTATTGAGCGTTTTAGGGTACCTCATTTAGAGCTGTTATAACCATATGCAATAGCTGTTTGTTTTATTATTTAAATTTCGTCTTCACATTTGTCTTCAGAGAGTGGTAGGTCGGCTATGCGGTGACGAGGAGCAATGTATTTTAGTATGTGCTGTGGTAGGCTTTCAATAGATTTCAAACTGATGTCTGTCATTCTTTACTCTAATGGTATGGTCTAAAAAATTTATACTGTGTTCTGGTTGGTGTTCAACATCTATATCAACGTAATTTCTCTGCTATTAAAAATTAAATGCCTGGCAGAGGGTTCATGAACCATATTCAGGCCGTCTCTCTACTGTACCGCTATCGTATGGCACATGGGAAAAACGAACACTCAGATTTTTCTGTGCGAACCCTGATTTCTCTTATTTTATCTTGACGATGATTCAACCGTGAATTTTATGCTTTCATAGGAACTGCCGAATAACTGGTTCAACTCAATGATGTCATCTTTTGTGCCATTGATTAAAATGATGGTGTCATCTGCATATCTGTAGTAGTAATTGATATTTTTGAGGAGATGGTGATTGTAATTCAGGATTTTTGTCTTTTAAATTACTTGTAAATATTTCAGCTAACAATCCAGAACGGTCAGAGCCCATTTCCAGGGCATCCGCTAGTTTGTAGATTTCATTGTTAAATTTAAAATAGTTGTGTGACAGTGTGATTTCTGTCTCTTCATCCCAGTCAAAATTGTAATTTGTGTATAATTTTACCAGTTTAGCAACACATTTATTGCACTTAAAGGTTGCAACATGTCAACTTACGATATAAACGAGTGTAAGGTTTAAGCCATATTAACTTGACAAAATCGGATTTATATTTATTACAACGCATGGATTCAACACCTTAAAACAAAGATCTCCAAGACTTTTTAAAATTTATTCTCTAAAATTCATTAAAATTTATTCAGTAATAATGTTGTTACGATGTATGTTTTTTGTACTTTGTGAAAATATTTCTCTTCTGCTATATGATCGTTGCACCTAATGGTTTCCCAACGTCACATATGTTTACAAAATATGACAGTATACGTATGACGTATTCCAGCAGTGAAAGGAACCTGTGACCACTGGAAGTACTCTACTTTAATAATTTTATTTTTACTATTAGAAATAGGTTTAGTTTTTTGTCAAAATAAACCCAAAACTACGTTCCGAAATAGTATTTTTTTCTCCCACTAGACAGTGCCACATGTTCCTCCAAAAACTTGTTACACAACACACAGATACATGTCATACTAGCAAATGTGAATCCACCTGATGATGGAGGTTTAAACCTTTGAAACCCATTTTGCAGATAAATAAACAGTGACTGGTGACAGTGAACTTTTTCATTTAATGTCAATAACAGTCACGGTAAGACCTAACGTAGAGTGTTAGTATTTAATGCTAACAGTGATTAAATATCTGCAGTCATAATTGGGAAGAACGAGCAATTCACACCATATTATAATTTTCACAACATAAAGTTACATTTTGTGGACAGAGTTGCCTTAAACGAGGCACTTCCAGTTTTGTCTGCTCTTAGGGCTAAGTAGGCCACTATGAACAAAAAATAATGTTTTTCATTGTATGTTTTCTAATAGTTTTAAGTATTTTGATAATTTTTTCTTGTACCTTCGAAGGTGACGTTTATACTTTTACTCTCCTTGGCTCAGAACGCATTTCATTCGGTTCCCGATGCCAACAAAAAATAGAAACTATGCAGTATATTGACACTTATTTAGGTGCGTTTAAAATTTAACAGCAATTGCGCTGTAGCCTATTCACGCAAACGCCTGGCCCAATGAAGTCCACATGATTGGTCCGATGACACCGGTTTTTATTTTTCAAATGTTTCATTAACAGCCTAGCCCGGACGACGCGCATACTCTAGAACACCCAGTATACGCGTCCGGGATTACACCAAAAATCGAAATTCAAAATATTACAATTCCAACATCACTATTATAGTGATAGACAAAAGATGCTGTCCAAATGAAACCGAAAATAAGGCACTTCTTGCTGTATCCGAAATTTTATTACACGTTTTCTTTAGGTGGCCCATCGATAACAGCGCTCTGCTAAATATAATCTTAGATTTATATAATTAGGTTCTGCCTATGTCCTAGTGGCGACGTCAGACAAACGTCCTGTTTCACATTCAATCCGTTATGCTAAAGCTGACATACTGTCCTTGGAGAACAAATTCGAAAAACTGGTTTTTTAACAGCTTTATTGTCGGTCTTGATTTAACTAACTTTCTAAGCGATCGGTTTCGCTTCGAAATGAACCATTCTCACACCTATAGACAACAGTAAAGTAAGTAATTAACAAATACTCTTCTAAATACAAAATATTGCCATATCAGCCCAACGCGCCACTTCAAATGCTCTCGTGCGTTCTTAATTGTATCGATTATAAGAGTAATCCATCGACTATCAGAAAGTTTACATATTAAGTCATATAATAAAGTAGTGGCTTTGTATAATCATGTTGTTAACATAGCCGATAAGGCTATGCCGACAGGCAGCCTGTTGTACATTTGCCACATAAGAATAAAACTTTTACACCACACCGAATTCATTATAACTTTTTGTTTATTGGGTAGAATAGGAGACAACTGAAATTTGTCTTTGCTCAAGGTTAAGGGACGTTTATAGTTCAAAAGATGAAAGGTGTTCATATCCATGGCATTCCTGTAGGGCTGTCTTCGTCGTGGCTTGCTTCCTCATGTGTCCGCTGTGTTGGTGTTGTGCCACGGGCTGACGAGACGTCTGTTTATCGCCGCCATGGGAAGAGAGCCCCGCATAAGTGCTCTTGTCCTGTGTCAGTTGCATCACACGTGTCTCAGCTGTCCCACTGCACACTTTCTCCCATCAATTGCCTTAGACAAAGATACCCATGCACCAACACCTTAGTAATTCGTCGTAAAAGAGGCATTATGATCGAATCTGTTATTCTCTTTGGGATTAGATTCGTGTCTTGCTCTTCGTGAATGTACATTTGAAAGTCCTCCAAGAAATTAAGAAACTGTCCCTCAGTGTTCGTATATGTGCCCCAAACGTTGTTTCGTTCTGAGAGCGCGTACAGAGTACAATGTCAGTTTGTAATGTACTCACGAAATACTCGGTCGTACACTAAGAGCAAAATTTTAAGTAGTAGTTAGACTCTTCAGCGTTAAGATGTATAGTGTCTTCTCTACCTCTTGTTAGTTCGATTTAGGTAGTTATCCATTTCACAGTTTCGAAAACTGTGGAGCTTCCGTTGTACATGTCGAATCCCAGGTTCACAGTTCTCATCTGGGGGTTTCTTTCCATTGTTGCTAATGCTTTTTCACAAAATTATGAGAAAGTACAAACTCTCACTTTCTACGTAACGCAAATGTGCTTTGGACGCTAAACGCGGTGGCACGAATAACTCGTAACTTGTACACTCAGATGGCATCGCTCATAAGTCGGCACATCGTGACCGATTGCAACGGCCGTCGAGGCGGAACTATAGCCTGGAAGATTTTTTCCAGAGCGAATGGTACACCACTTTCCCGCGAGAGCCAAATGTTCCAAGATCGAATCCCGAACCGGCACACAGTTTTAATACTGCCATAAGCTTCATAAAAGACAACACATTTTTAAAATATTGGTCGTGTACGGACTGAAGCCTGAGCGATGAGCAGTTCGGACAAAAAACCAATGGGTTCTTTAAATGTAGTGTTACAGGAAAATGCTGTGATTACATGGATAAATGGTTCTAATGGATCTGAGCACTATAGGACTTAACATCAGAGGTCATCAATCCTCTAGAACTTAGAACTTCTTAAACATAACGAGCCTAAGGACATCACGCGCATCCATGCCCGAGGCAGGATTCGAACTTGAGACCGTAACGGTCGTGCGATTCCAGACTGAAGCGCCTAGAACCGCGCGGACACACCGGCCGGATTAGATGGGTAGTTTAAATAACTTATGAGGAGGTACTGAACAAAACTGAACAAAAACGACATTTAAGGCAGAACGTGATTTAATGAAGGGGTCGGTTGACAGGACATATCCTGATGCGTCCATAAATCCTCATGTTTGTAACGGAGAAGAGTGCTAAATGTAAAAATTGTGGAGACAGACCTAAACATGAATGCAGCAGTTAGAGCCAAAATTATGTGGGTTGGAGTAGTTATTCGGAGAAGAAGAGGCTTGTACAGGACAGACTGGAGTGGAGAGCTAAATCAAACCAGTTCTTGGACTGAAGACGCCAACAACATCCACAACTGGCACAAATGACAGAGTGTGTGTGTTTCGAGCTCACGGATGCTCAACGCAGAGGTGGTCAGCACCACGAAATAAATAGTAACCAACAGGATGTTGACAGACAACGCTTTCGAGTTTGTCAGGAGCTTTAAAGGAAACACACTTTTTATTTTCCTTAAATTGCATTTTGGTAGAAAGGGAATTACTTTCCTTGTGACTTTTCGGTGAAATCACGCCTTTGGTGATGGATCGGTGGGCCAGGTCTGTAACTTGTTGATAGACCGTGTGGGTTGATGCTGTGCTCTCTGCAACCACCGACTGATTTTGAATCACCATGTCTGATTTATGATAACAGCATGTCCCAACCGCCAACTCTCGTTGATAAAACGCATCAGTGTACCTCATAGATATTTTTCTGCCAGTTGTCCTAGATTGTTCCATACATATTAAGATTTAATAACCTGTCACATCGACCAAAGAGAGTGGAAAATATAGCTATTGTATATTTATTGTTTGAAGAGAGAATCTCAAGTTCTTAAATATAGAAAACGTTGTGTGCCCATTATTGTGTTTCTCTCCATTTGGATAACCGTATTGAAATTTTTCTGTGGTTCAAAGATAATGACTTTGCACAACCAAATACATAATTCCTTTCTGCAGCTGTCATGCCTTGCTGTTTTCAAATTTATATTTCGAGTTTTTCCACTTACATTTATGCATATATTTCTACAATTACCTGCTGGAATACATCACCACATAACTCGGCTGTCATATAATTGATTCCCAGCACTTATTAACTCATAAACAAAATTTTTTCTGTTAATTTGTGTTTATAAAATGAGTTACATGCACTACTGTCATGGGGTATCTTACTTTGGACTTTCAGATTGTTCATCAAACAGAATGTTACCACATAATATGGAAAACTTGTGTCATAGCGTAGTGCCCTGAGCCACTGCAAAATTTTTCGAAAATGTTCCACCGAAGAATGTCAGTTTCTCTGATGTCAGCTTTTCTGATGACATAGTCAGGTCGCTTGAGGCCATTCACCAACTGAGTTACCCCATGCCCACTTTCTGGATGCGTTCCCGGCTACTACCACAAAAAAGAGCCCACTGATTGTGACTAACTTCAGCAGGCCCAGTCTACAACACAAAAAAATGGTTCAAATGGCTCTGAGCACTATGGGACTTAACATCGGAGGTCATCAGTCCCCTATACTGAGAACTACTTAAACCTAACTGACCTAAAGACATCACACACATCCATGCCCGAGGCAGGATTCGAACCTGCGAACTTAGCAGCCGCGTGGTTCCGGACTGAGGAGCCTAGAACCGCTCGACCACCGGCATTCTACAAATCACCCTCTTTTTTGAGTATTAATACTGCCCTTCCGGCCAAGTAGATTACCGGAGCAACAGCGGAACATCAAGTCGTCTACAGTCGAGTACTGACTACCGCAGCGAGGCCACCAACGTTCATCCGTTATCTCGACGGGACTGCCAGCTAGTGGTCCAGTTGCAGGCCTAGACAGTACTCGCAGCCTTTAGCCACTGCGGGCTGGCAGCGTCAGCCGCTGGTTTCTCGCCACCGGTCCGAGGCCTGAGTCTGAGCAATGCTGCCGACTACCAATGGCGCTGAATATGGGCTTTCTGCGCGCAATGTTACACGAGCTGAGACGCGGAAACCGGACACAGCACTAAGACAGCACTGTTACCAAGGTAGCAGCAGAACTATGTGGGCGAGAGGCGCTGACATTGGTGCATTTTTGCCAAGGCGTCCGAGTACGGGGTTGATTGTCTGCTGCCTGATGATTGCCTCCTGAGGGTGCAGTTTCTACGCCTGTCTCATTATATACCCAATAGTTTACATTGTCATCCACCTCCATACTATCAGTAATTTTGACATATGCTGTAGGACACGTCAGTAGTTCCCATACTGTAAGTAATTCAACGAAAAGCAACAAGTTGCGGTGCATAGCTGGAGAAATAGCTTAGTAAAATACTTTTCATACTCATAACTTCACAGGATGAATCACCTAAAACTAGCACCGCAGATATTGCGGAAATGGAAAATGCTGTTGATGTGCCAATTTCACAGAATGGATTGGTAAGCAGGGGCTCGTATTGTCAGCCAACGAACATATTGTAATAAACTCAGAAAGTGCATCTTTGTGTAAACATACATGTCATTAACGAACTAAAAGTGGGGCAAAGTGGAATATCAATGGCGTTTGTTGCAGGATTCCAGTGCGAGTCGTTCACGAAAAATCGTATTTTTGAAAGGTCCCACACTGACAGTTATACATTACCTGTGGTAGCCACACCACAGAACAACATAACTGCATGCACGGTTTATGAGGATCATGACCAGCAATAGAACGATTGACTATCACAGATTACGTTCAAAATCAGCACTATCAGCGGAAATATACGCTTCCTCTCTGATATGGAACGACTGCAGCTCACGTTCTAGCATTCTAGAGGAGAAGCCTAAGCATGTTGCAGTAACACATCCTTGCATATTTTTAAATGTGTAGTTTGTACGTCCTTGTAGACAACATCTTTCAGCTTTCTCCCCAGAAAAGAGTCTACACGCATCAAATTCGGGGAACGGATCGGCCAAGGTAACATTCATCAATACATGCGGCAAATCTTCGAGCATTGTGAGTTATGTAACTATCACGTTCCCTCATGAGATTGTACGGAAACTAACGAGCTGATGAACTGCAACCACAGCAAGGACATTAATTTACCGCTCTGCTATCGTTACTTGTTTCCTTTCATTACGATGTCTAGCTGTTACACTACTTCTTTCACGTAACTGGTTGAATAGGGTGATAAATAATTGCTGAGATTGTTAACGTCTGTTGGGATACCTTGCCACATACACCGTGTAAAAACGAACTTTATTCTTCCTAAATCCTCCATACACCGTATGTATGATGTCGTTTTCTGCATAGGTAAATCCCATCGTCTACTCACGAGCTACTGCTTGGACTGTCACATATTGACCGACCAGCAAGTCGCGGTGCACTCCCAGAACACAGAAGCACACGGTAGGCAAACATTACAACATAATATCTGCCGACTACGGCCGCTGAATGGCACAGACAAGTGTCGGCGTTGAAAGTTTTCAAAACACGTCATCTCGTAAAGGACTTGCACTAAAATCCTGCAACGAACACCAATGACCCTCTAATTTACCTTACTTTCAGTCTGTTAACGTCAAAAGGCTTTGTTCCATTTAAATAGTGTATGTTTGAGAAAGAAGTACACTTTTTAAGTATTATCACAGTCAGTTTATTGGTTAATTATATGAGCCCCTGTCTACGAATCTATTCGGTGAAAACTGCAATTAAATAATACTTGTCATTTCCGCAGTATTGCAGATTACAGTGACTACTTGAAGCAAACCCACTGACATAATGAGCGACGACTGACTCAAGCTTGGTGGGCGACGCCTAAATGCATTATGGGCATTAGCATAAAAAGAAGAAGGAATAGGAAATACATTAAAACTATAACCAATGAATTAAATATGCTTATTCATAAGCTGTATCCTCTTGAACTGGTTTAAGTTGTGTCTATTTTATAGGTCGGAAGTTTCAGCACACGCTAGCACCTACAAAGGCTAGCGATGAATTTTCTGAAAAGTAAAATTTTCTAAACTGAATGTTTCACTTACTGACGTAATTTTTTCAACACTTTTTCTGGAATCAGAAAAAATGTGGCTATAAATCTGCAATACTGTATTTAGGTAACAATTACATTTATGATTTGGACATTCTAGACAACTGTGATTTAGAATAGGAATAACTTTTGAATTAGATTATTTTCCGAAAAGGTAATTTGTTGTTTAGAAAGACGGGCATGTTGAGTTTTAAACTTCATAGGTCAATACTAAGACTAATATTTATAAGTGGGGTAGACTTTTGAAGTGTACATGATTCACATTATACCAAAATTGTAAATTTTTCAGTAAATGATATGTTTCATAGTAAAACACTCAATAGTAAAGCTTAGTGAAATACAGCTTGAATAAAAATTTACCAATTTAATGTTATGTTAGTGGGCTATTTGCATTACGGGTATAAAACGTATCAGAAATGCAAACTGTTCAATTCTAGCAAGAGGAGTCACTCCAGTTTATTACGCTTCATTATCCAAGTTGGAAATGTTTTTAAAATAGCTTTCCTTATTTTCACTTTCCGGTGTAGCCTTTCCTGGTATGTTGACGAAAGAAGAAGGAGCCAGTTTTCCGCGAGCTGTTACTTCCACGCTGTCTCGGCTGCCGAGTTGAATCGTGAGCCGGAAGCTAGCTAGCTCCCCTGGCGCCGCTCCCAAGCGTCTGTTCCCGGGCAGCACGTCACCCGCAGCACAGCAGTGTGTGTGTGGTTGCCGTTACGCACCGCGTCCTCTCAGCGTAGCCTTCTGAACACTACTCGTTACGTAGCGTGCTGCAGGCGCCGCTACGCGCCACGGAGGAAGGCACAGAGAGGGGTCGCTCGGTGGCAGCCTGCAAACACAGCTCTGCCTACATTAGCTCATACCTATCTGTCGTGCAAATATACGCCGGTGTACCTCTGAATAATGCTGCTCTTCTCCGAATTGGACGAGATACACTATAGCGTCTTTGGTGAAAGCAAGCAGGAGAGACATAACACACTGCGCCTTCCTATAATATTACGTATTATAAATAACTTACTTCTCTGGGCGACGACATTAGTTGCGCTTATGATCAAGAACGTGGGCGACATTATTGACCACGAGTACTCTCACCAAGTCCACGTTAATATGTAAAGAGGAATCGTTGTTAGCAAAATCATCGAAAAATTCTTCACCGATTTACCTCAGATTTTTGCTTGATGCTCTAATAAGTAGTGGTCTATAAATTTTTTTAACAACAATGTACAGGTTTTCTGCTGAAACCGACTACATGAAATAAAAAGTTTTGCAGTGCTATTCTGTAGTGCTCGGTGCTGAGAAAACGTACCGTTTGGTTTTCTTCCTCAGAGTTAATTTTAACTACTATATTCACCAAGTGCGACATAATCGCATATACAAACAGTGATCCAATACAGTAAAATGCTTTTTTTTATTTCAGTCTCTCATCACAATATGAATTCTTTAGACGATGACCGGTTTCAGTCTGTAATGACCATCCTCAGGTTTTTTTTACACCATGTCCTAAAGTGATACGGCCATATTGACATCGTCAAAACATATAAATATAATGATCATATCATTGTCACATGGATCTAAAATATGGTGTAGAATAAGCCACATCGCCCATGACTATGTGGACGATGTGGCCTATTCTACACAATATTTTAGATCCATGTGACGATGCTATGCTGATTATATTTATATGTCTTGACGATAACATAATTATTGTTATATGTTTTGACGATGCCATTATGGTCGTATCACTTTGCTCGATAGCTTTCAAGCTGTAAAGCACAAAAAGAATGTTTCAACTGAGGAATGAGATATTTTACTTCTTAACGGAGAAAGATCAATCTCTGGCAGACTGTTTCAGCAACGAACTGAAGATTGATTACGTCACTGACATTTTTGAGGAACTACATGTTGTTAACACTTCACTTCAAGATAGTAACATGTTGGAGTAAAAAATGCGATCATAAAGAAATTAGAGCTGAGGCAAAACCGAATGGAAAATGTCACGCTAGATATGGTCCCTACTCGTATGTCACTGTTAGAGGTCACAGATAAACGGTTACTTACAATGGAGATAAGGACTGTCATCTTGATCATCTTGATCATCCTGTAACACTATAACACTACCAGCTCACTTCCAAAAGTGTTTCAGCAAATTTTTTTATCAAATGCATTCAGACATGTTCTTGGACCATCATCTCTTAATATAAATGCACAAGAACAACTTATTGACCTCATTTGTGATATTTCATTGAAGAGTAAACTTAATGAAGAGCCTGTATTTGAGTTTTGGATACTTACTCAACAAAGAATTTCCAATGTAATGAGGATCCTGATTTCTTTTGCAACGGCATACTTCTGCGACATTGGTTATCCAGTTTTGGCAGCTGTGAAGTCGAGCTGCTGTTTAGAGACAAAATTAAGCAACGAACTTCGAGTGGCTGTTTCTGCTATTACACCACCTCTTGAGCAACTTCCTTTCTCAAAAGCGAGCATCCACCACACTGAAATTCGTAATGCAAATTTTGTATTCTCTTGTGATTATTGTTTGCTAAATTGTAAATATTGTTCGTATCAGAGCTGTTGGATAAATGAAGATGTGATAAAGATTAACAGTTGTTCCGTAATGTCATAACAGTCCAAGTAGTTTTGGTTTCTGTTGCGTAAAATCCTTCGAAACTTAATTTAGGAAAACAGAGAATAAGGCAAAGAAAATATAAATAACGACTATTTTTATTAATAAAGAAGACTGGTTGGGGGCCTCATACTATTTTTCCTCCTGAAGGGGCCCAGAAGCAAAAAGTTTGAGAACCACTGTTATAAAAGAGGCCCATCCACGATTAATACTGAGGTGGTGCATATGAAACATTGACCGTAAAAATCTCCATGTTCTGGGGTAATGGAAATTCACAGTGAAAGCATTTTCTTTACTTACTTCATTGTACTGCCTGGATTCGCTTTATCGCCTGATCAGTTCTGCCACGGTTTCCATGTTTATCCACGCCGCTTAAGTTTCAAGTACAGTCTTCTCAAGTGTTTCCTAAGCGCCACATTTGTGTAGGATACTTGAATCTAAGCACTTGAGTCACATATGACATGACAGACACTGGGCTCATGCAACGTATTTACTTTTTCTAAAATTACAGTTTTTCTAATGAAAGTGTGTGACCTTTGTAAATACTTATATAATAGTTAAGTTTATGATTGGTTAGATGTATAAAATTATTCGTGTTGGAACTACGTACTTGCTGAAATCAGTAATGTGAATATGTTTTATATATCCAAGTGATCGTCATGTATCTCATCATAATACAAAAATATATCTCATTTGGGCCTCATTGGTTTCCTGAAACCAAATTATAATGATTCATCAAAGATTGCTACGAGCTTTTACATTTACATTAAGACACATGACCGTCAATGTATATCCTTTCTACTGGTTAAATATATGGTTTCATATCAGTAACTCTTTGTCTATTCCGGGTAAATATCTTTTTCTGATCGATTTGCACTTGTAAATGGACATGGAAACAGAATACATTCGGAACACAGTCTTATTTTAGCTGTGCGATGTCAGCTTCTTGTCGAAACGTGTAGCTATCTTTTATAACCTGATCGGTGCAGATGATGCTATATGTCAGCACAGTCTATTATTATTCCCTTCGTGCTCTGCACACCAGATTCTATAGAAGTTCTGGGTGTGAGTGAGGAAACTCGGAAACTTTTCAGATGTCTTTGTTGCAATATTCACGTTTAACGAATGTCATTTTCTCTACACTATATTAATTCATACGTCATTTATATTTGGCACTGATATGCAATTCCTGTCGTCCATCGATTACTGCATCGTTTCACAAAACAGTTTCCATTTTTATTAAAAAATGACTGAGTCATTCTAAAGTTGCTGCTACACCAAAGATGATTACGGTTTTATTGGAAAATAAGCGTTTGAGTAGTCTTTCCACTTTAGTGGTGAGCTCACTGTAATTGCATTCCTTACTGGTGTCACCTCGATTACAAATTTAACAGATCGCGCTTCCGGCAGCTGGTAGTACGTTTCAGTACCCCTCGAAAAAACAAAGAGAAAATTTAGTTAACTTTTTAGACATTTTCGTATTTCTTTTTTAATTTCTGTCGCTTTTACCCTACATTATTTGATTTATGACCTTTCTCTATTTAAAGTACACTCACAAAAGTATGCAGTCGAAAATAAATCCTGAAAAATGTCAACCAGAAGTGCATCCTGATACGTGCCGCTCGAGGATAATAAGAAGGCTGGCAACTGTAATTTAATCAGTTCGTCAAAGCAAGCTAATAGCTGTCAGAGATGACGCCGACTGCAGTATTAAATCCATTGTTTCACCGATTTGTTTTTCACTGATTTGTATCGAAGTACGCTTGGAGCTATACTCTCACACAGCATATTTAGGATCATCTTCAGATCTTCTTCCAACAGACATCATCATCGCTTCAGGATGATCCGATACTCTGCCAAAACACTTACGAATGTCCATTGCATGGACGACGAACTTCAGCTAATGATACATATGAGAAAAAGTACCATCCGCAGCTGTGTCCTGAGAATATCTTTATTCCATCACATGACTGGTTTCGGTGGCACATTACCACCATCCTCATGCCCCACCCCTTCCTTGGGCCATATACTGTGGGTTCCTTGTTGTTTGCACATGTGGCCTAGCTTTCGTCAGTAATCTATCCTGGAGACTTTGGTCAGGTACATCTGACTGCACTGGAGACAACACGGTGTCGAGTATAGACTCCTGATGAAAGCTAGGCCATGTGTGCAAGTAAGAAGGATCCCGCAGTAAATGTGCCACAGAAATAAAGTAATATTTTAGCAGTGGTGAGCCTGATCACGGCGGTAATGTGCCGCCGAACCTACTCGTCTGATGGAATAAAGATATTCTCAAGATACAGCTGTGGTGTTTCTTTTCTTCATATCTATCAAAGCAGTTTTAGCGACAGACAGGAAACAACTTCCCAGAAACTGTAAAACAGAACTATGTAGTAGGGTACAGGATTGGTAAAACTGATAAAATGGGCTGAGACTGTTTGTGTGCGTAGAATATTTCTATCGCAATTCGTCGCCTGGGAATGGGACGTGATGACAGGAGTAGGAGGTTCGTTACAGATTGTGCAGTACACGTTCCCACAGCTTGACTCTCCAGAGCGACAATGGAGCCACCGTTACTTTCCAGCTTCCCGCTTCTGCGGAAACAGAGCAGACTGGACTGCTGAAGGCTGACACAATACAGACCACACCGAGCGGATAGTATTCAACACTGAAAGTTATCTAAGTAAATAAAAATAACACTGAAATATTGTTTCTGATTGTAAGATCTGAGCTGTAGTAATAAATGAACTGTCGTGATGAAGCTTGTACTGTCGTAATGCGAAGGCAAAGCTGCTCTTTAATAATAATTAATTGTCGTAATGTAAAGGGAAGTCTTTAATACTGTACAAGTTAACAGTCGGACTGTAAGAATTTTTAACAGTATAAACTGCTAGAATAAAGAACTTTGACATAAAAATCATAATAATTAGTATCCCAAAACTGATCCCAGAACTAAAATTGATACACATCTCAGAAAAATCTAATTGTCTCTGAACGACATAAGTTGGCCCTGACTGAATTAAAAAAAAATGAAAATATTTAGTCCTTACCTCTATTCTGCGCAAATCTGCATAACGCCGTGCAGTATGCTCCTCTTGCACCCCGCTATGCTAAGGCTGCAAATTACTATATCCACACAGATACACTCGTGGGGTGCAATGAGTTATCTGTAAGTTGCAAATCGGAACATACTTGGTTCCTTTTATACTTTTAAAACAGCCACGATCAATTAAAAACTGTAAGGGAAAGTTAGGTGGAAAATGCCGCTGCTATAATAAAAGAGTGACTTTAAACAAATTACCTGATAATTCCTCTTCACGTAAGTAAAAGATACCATTACACTTCCTTCTTCTCATAGCAGTTTCCATTATATAATCATCTTAATGAAACGCATTTATATTTGAAACATAACATTACAACTGCCTCCTCACTTCATCACAGCTGCCACTATTTGCTATTGCGCCTTCGCACACACCAAAGATAATAATCTAGCTTCGGCGATACAGCTTTACAACATCGCTGCTCGCTCACAATCGATTCAGATACCAAAATTACAGATGACACGTATCAACACATAAACGACATGTACCAACTTCCTAGTAGCTTTCGGCTACCTGTTACCACTAGCCGGTGACAACGACCGTGCCGTGCTGGATACAACGGTTCTTGGCAGAACAGCATTGATACGAGTATACACCTTCTGGCCTGGCTGGGCAACGGTCCAGATATGCCTCGTACTGTTCACAATTTTTCCTTTGCCTTCACAACAGAAGGGACAGGAGGGTTGATGACGTAAAGTTCTTGATCACCAGTTTTTTGCAGCAGTGCTTTGGATTAAATTCCAAATCTTTTGCTATGTTTCGTAAAGTGAGGACATGTGGCAATGTTGCTGATCATTCGTCCGTTGGATTGGGACACAAAGCCCGGCGTTCAACTTGGTGCTATTTAAGAGAAGTAGTCTACCTGTTTTCAGTAGGTTTCACCCTCTCCCTTCTGTCATCGTAATAGAACACAAAGACACACTGTACTTCTCTAAACACACCCGTTAGACAGCCATCTATACTTAACAGTTACACTTAACTACATGCAACGTACGTATCTCGCGAAGGAAAGATGGCTATGGGTGCAAGGATACATCTACATCTACATGGATACTCTGCAACCTCTGGCAGAGGGTTACTCGAACCACCTTCACAATACTCTATTATTCCAATCTCGTATAGCGCGCGGAATGAATGAACACCTATATCATTCCGTACGAGCTCTGATTTACCTTATTTTATCGTGGTGATCGTTCCTTCCTTTGTAGGTCGGTGTCAATAAATTGTTTTCGCAATCGTAGGAGAAAGTTGGTGATTGGAATTTCGTAAGAAGATTCCGTCGCAACGAAAAATGTTTCCTTTAACGATTTCCAGCCCAAATCCTGTATCATTTCCGTAACACTCACTCCCATATTTCGCGATAATACAAAACGTGCTGCCTTTCTTTGAACTTTTTCCATGTACTCCGTCAGTGCTTTCTGGTAAGGATCCCATACCGCGCAGCAGTATTCTAAAAGAGGACGGACAAGCGTAGTGTAGGCAGTCTCCTTAGTAGGTCTGTTACATTTTCTAAGGGTCCTGCCAATAAAACGCAGTCTTTGGTTAGCCTTCTCCACAACATTTTCTATGTGCTTCTTCCAATTTAAGTTGTTCGTAATTGAAATACCTAGGCATCAAGTTGAACTTAAGGCTTTTAGATTAGACTAATTTATCGTGTAACCGAAGTTTAATGAGTTCGTTTTAGCACTCATGTGGATGACCTAACACTTTTCGTTATTCAGGGTCAACTGCCACTTTTTGCACCATTCAGATATTATTTCTAAATCGTTTTCCAGTTTGTTTTCATCTTCTGATGACTTTATTAGTCGATAAACGACAGCGTCCACTGCAAACAACCAAAGACGACTGCTCAGATTGTCTCCCAAATCGTTTATATAGATAAGGAACAGCAAAGGGCCTATAACAGTACCTTAGAGAACTCCATCAGTTACTACGAACTGTGACCTCTCTGACCGGAAACCACAAATCCAGTCACATAACCGAGACTATATTCCAAAAGCACGCAATTTCAATACGAGCCGCTTGTGTGGTACAGTAGTAAAAGCCTTCCGGAAATCCAAAAATACGGAATCGATCTGAAATCCCTTGTCAATAGCACCCAGCACTTCATGTGAATAAAGAGCTAGTTGTGTTTCACAGGAACGATGTTTTCTAAACCCATGTTGACTGTGTGTCAATAGGCAGTTTTCTTCGAGGTAAATCATAATGTTTGAAAACAATATACACTCCTGGAAATTGAAATAAGAACACCGTGAATTCATTGTCCCAGGAAGGGGAAACTTTATTGACACATTCCTGGGGTCAGATACATCACATGATCACACTGACAGAACCACAGGCACATAGACACAGGCAACAGAGCAGGCACAATGCCGGCACTAGTACAGTGTATATCCACCTTTCGCAGCAATGCAGGCTGCTATTCTCCCATGGAGACGATCGTAGAGATGCTGGATGTAGTCCTGTGGAACGGCTTGCCATGCCATTTCCACCTGGCGCCTCAGTTGGACCAGCGTTCGTGCTGGACGTGCAGACCGCGTGAGACGACGCTTCATCCAGTCCCAAACATGCTCAATGGGGGACAGATCCGGAGATCTTGCTGGCCAGGGTAATTGACTTACACCTTCTAGAGCACGTTGGGTGGCACGGGATACATGCGGACGTGCATTGTCCTGTTGGAACAGCAAGTTCCCTTGCCGGTCTAGGAATGGTAGAACGATGGGTTCGATGACGGTTTGGATGTACCGTGCACTATTCAGTGTCCCCTCGACGATCACCAGTGGTGTACGGCCAGTGTGGGAGATCGCTCCCCACACCATGATGCCGGGTGTTGGCCCTGTGTGCCTCGGTCGTATGCAGTCCTGATTGTGGCGCTCACCTGCACGGCGCCAAACACGCATACGACCATCATTGGCACCAAGGCAGAAGCGACTCTCATCGCTGAAGACGACACGTCTTCATTCGTCTCTCCATTCACGCCTGTCGCGACACCACTGGAGGCGGGCTGCACGATGTTGGGGCGTGAGCGGAAGACAGCCTAACGGTGTGCGGGACCGTAGCCCAGCTTCATGGAGACGGTTGCGAATGGTCCTCGCCGATACCCCAGCAGCAACAGTGTCCCTAATTTGCTGGGAAGTGGCGGTGCGGTCCCCTACGGCACTGCGTAGGATCCTACGGTCTTGGCGTGCATCAGTGCGTCGCTGCGGTCCGGTCCCAGGTCGACGGGCACGTGCACCTTCCGCCGACCACTGGCGACAACATCGATGTACTGTGGAGACCCCACGCCCCACGTGTTGAGCAATTCGGCGGTACGTCCACCCGGCCTCCCGCATGCCCACTATACGCCCTCGCTCAAAGTCCGTCAACTGCACATACGGTTCACGTCCACGCTGTCGCGGCATGCTACCAGTGTTAAAGACTGCGATGGAGCTCCGTATGCCACGGCAAACTGGCTGACACTGACGGCGGCGGTGCACAAATGCTGCGCAGCTAGCGCCATTCGACGGCCAACACCGCGGTTCCTGGTGTGTCCGCTGTGCCGTGCGTGTGATCATTGCTTGTACAGCCCTCTCGCAGTGTCCGGAGCAAGTATGGTGGGTCTGACACACCGGTGTCAATGTGTTCTTTTTTCCATTTCCAGGAGTGTATGTTCTAAAATCCTGCTACATATCGACGTTAACGATATGGGCCTGTAATTTAGTGGATAACTCATACTACCTTTCTTGAATATTGGTGTGACCTGCGCAACTTTCCAGTCTTTGGGTAGGGATCTTTCGTCGAGCGAACGGTTGTATATGATTGTTAAGTATGGAGCTAATGCATCAGCATATTCCGAAGGAACCTAATTGGTATACAGTCTGGACCAGAAAACGTGCTTTTAATAAGTGATTTAAGTTGCTTCACTACTCCGAGGATATTTACTTCCACGTTACTCAAGTTGGCAGCTGTTCTTGAAAGCACCTTTCCAAATCTGCCTTGCAGTCAGCCGCAACGGTTTTTATCTTATTTGATGTTAAAGTTGTAGCTTTGGAATTCTTTTCGAAACAAGTCTGCATACCAGGGCTGGCCGCAGCGCGGCAAAACGTTGGATGCGCGGGCTGCGAACCCGCCGAAGCCCGGTTTGTCTCGATTTTGCGCGGTGCTTCTCGGAAATAGTGGGTACATTTCATTTAGTATTGCGCAGTTTTAGGTCAACACAACTCATTCCATTTCGGCGCAATTGTGGTTTTAGTGTTGTTTATTCTTCGCTGTTTATTCGTGGTGTGAAGGAAGTTCACATGTCCAGTGGCTGAATAATGAGATTTAATCTAGCGGTCTGTCGTTACAAACCTTTAAAACTGAATACGAATTACAGAACAGATGGATGTGCATTTTCAGTATATATTACGCAGCCGCATAATCGACCGATACTGCAGATTTGCTATAAAACGACATTACAATGCTGTGCAGAAAGAATTCAGAGGTTCAGTTGAAAGTGAAAGAGCAAACAATTACAACAATCGATAGACAGGATTCATTGTTCTGTACATCAAGAAGTAGTCTGTTGCTAAATTTACGGGTACGCAGCACGTGAAGAAATTGGTAGTGCGAAGTCGAACGCATTCTTCCATTGTCGATTGGAACAGTTTTAGTCGGAGCTGAACTAAAAATGTGGAGACGTTGTATATAACTGCAAAGTACGTTGGTTAAGGAAAGGACGTGCTTGAAACGATTTTTCGATTTAAATCCCGCTATTGTCGAACGCATTCTTCCATTGTCGATTGGAACAGTTTTAGTCGGAGCTGAACTAAAAATGTGGAGACGTTGTATATAACTGCAAAGTACGTTGGTTAAGGAAAGGACGTGCTTGAAACGATTTTTCGATTTAAAACCCGCTATTGTGAAATTTATGAAAGAATAGAGGAGTGCAGGAATGGAATTAGAATATCCAGAGTGGATTGAGACCCTTGCATTTTAAGCAGACTTGACTGCATACTGCCACGGTAATATATTGGAAGGTGAAAAAAAAATGTTTCTGATCTGATGCGGATGCTTGTAAAAAGAAAACGGCATTGTAGAAAGGACACATTGAGACATACATCGTCCAGTTCCCTAAGCTCATTTGCGTTAAAGAAAACGCGAAGTATGAAGAGTTCATTGTCACGTTGAAAGAATTACACCGACAGTTTTCTAAAGTCCTGACGATACTGTAAATCTAATATCGATTTTTGTGGTGATTTCATTTGTCGTTTCATCTGAAAGTGCTCCACTGCAAGTGCAGATGTAACGGACTGATCTGCAATGTAATTCCTGTGATAAATAAAAATAATTTTACTTTAAAACCACTCAAGACGTCTGCACTGTTTTCCTCAGAGAGACTTTCTTCGTCTCCGTAATGAACTAGCAAAAGTCCTATGATACGTGTGTGAAAGACCTCTTCTCGATTATGAAACTATAAGTCACGTTTATGTGGCAACTTGAGTGTAAAAATTTGTCCGCGATCCGCAGTTTTTACCAGATAAAAATTGTATTATGTATTATAAAAATTCTATTATGTATTCAGAGAGTGAAAAATAATTAAATAAATACACTACTGGCCATTAAAATTGCTACACCAGGAAGAAATGCAGATAAACGGGTATTCATTGGAGAAATATATTATACTAGAACTGACATGTGATTACATTTTCACGCAATTAGGGTGCATAGATCCTGAGAAATCAGTACCCAGAACAACCACCTCTGGCCGTCACAACGGCCCTGATACGCCTGGGCATTGAGTCAAACAGAGCTTGGATGGCGTGTACAGGTACAGCTGCCTATGCAGCTTCACCACGATACTACAGTTCATCAAGAGTAGTGACGCGTATTGTGACGAGCCAGTTGCTCGGCCACCATTGACCAGACGTTTTCAATTGGTGAGAGATCTGGAGAATGTGCTGGCCAGTGCAGCAGTCGAACATTTTTTGTATCCAGAAAGGCCCGTACAGTACCTGCAACATGCGGTCGTGCATTATCCTGCTGAAATGTAGGGTTTCGCATGGATCGTATGAAGGGTAGAGCCACGGGTCGTAACTCATCTAAAATGTAACGTCCACTGTTAAAAGTGCCGACAATGCAAACAAGAGGTGACCGAGACGTGTAACCAATGGCACCCCATACCATCACGCCGGGTGATACGCCAGTATGGCGATGACGAATACACGCTTCCAATGTGCGTTCACCGCGGTTACCAAAAACGGATGCGACCATCATGGTGCTGTAAACATACTTGGATTCATCCGAAAAAATTACGTTTTGCCATTCGTGCATGCAGGCTCGTCGTTGAGTACACCATCGCAGGCGCTCCTGTCTGTGATGCGGCGTCAAGGGTAAACGCAGCCATGGTCTCCGAGCTGATAGTCTATGCTGCTGTAAACATCGTCGAACTGTTCGTGCAGATGGTTTTTGTCTTCCAAACGTCCCCATCTGTTGACTCATTGGGATCGAGACGTGGCTGCACGATCCGTTACAGCCATGCGGATAAGATACCTGTCATCTCGACTGCTAGTGATACGAGGACGTTGGGATCCAGCACGGCTTTCCGTATTACCCTCCTGAACCCACCGATTCCATATTCTGCTAAGTCATTGGATCTCGACCAACGTGAGCAGCAATGTCGCGATACGATAAACCGCAATCGCGATAAGCTAAAATCCGACCTTTATCAAAGTCGGAAACGTGATGGTACGCATTTCTCCTCCTTACACGAGGCATCACATCAACGTTTCACCAGGCAACGCCGGTCAACTGCTGTTTCTGTATGAGAAATCGGTTGGAAACTTTCCTCATGTCAGCACGTTGTAGGTGTCGCCATCGGCGCCAATCTTGTGTGAATGCTCTGAAAAGCTAATCATTTGCATATCACAGCATCGTCTTCCTATCTGTTAAATTTCGCGTCTGTAGCACGTCATCTTCGGGGTGTAGCAGTTTTAATGGCCAGTAGGGTAATAATGGAAATTAGTTTTTAATAATCTATGATGTTGGGTAGTATGAAGTATAAAACCAAGTAGGTCGCGGTGCGACTGTATTTCCGTTTAAATGCTTTGTTCCTCTCTTCCCTCTGCTATAGCTCAGAAAATATGTCAAGGCAATGATGGAAACGTGCAGTTTGACCGAGCGCTATGGCACTTTTGCCAGTGCAAAGCTCGTGAGCAGAGTTCTTACGGCTCCTGCAGTATATTCCTCAGTTTAAGGCGCGCAGACACTAGCCCCACGAAGGCGAACGAATGACAGCCAGTTGATTTGTCCTACGTTTGTCGCCAACGATTGGCCAACAGCCTGTCATCTTCGCTGAAGCAAAGGGGTAGAATCAAGTTATTCGACCACGTGGATTCACACTTGCCACTGACAACTTGTCGATGTTGCTCCTAGTTTGTTAATGTTACGAAGTGTCCTCTTTAATAATAGCTTCATCGGCGGATATTATGAGGATAGAAGAGGATTTAGCAGTTGTCACAAGTGCAGCACTAACTGTACTACAAGAAGCTGATCTTCAGGACAAGATGTAAAAGATGAAACGACGGTCGTGGACGACCAGCTCTTTTAAATGTAGGGAACAATGTGGTGGGACAAATTAATATCTACGTTAAAACTGAGTTGGAATACGGGCTATTGCATAATTTTTTGCTATTGAGAGCTACGGATTTCGAATTGTTATTGAACTGTGTAAGCTCGTCTTTCAGGAGACGTACCACCAGCAAACTCTCTAAAACCTCACTTATTTCTCTCCAAGCGCCTAATCCCTTCAATTTGTTTTTACACTCGCAGTTCGTAGGGTCTCACAAATATTCTGGTCCAAGATAAAACCATCAGCTTTAATGCTGTCTCCCCATTCTACTCAATACTCCAACGTTTTTAAGCACTAAGTACATACCCGTTCAACAGACGCGGCAAATCGCTTCTGAACCAACGAACATTCTATCCGGCGGCCACGCTAGGAGATCGGTCAAAAGCCCAAATCACCGCCAACGCTTTGATGTTACCGCCAGCAGTCTGAACCGAAACCAAGGCCAACCACATCGTTGGCTCCGATTTGATGTCGCCAGTACACACAAACGAAGAGGACACGGCAAGCTTCATCACCCTATTTCCCAGGAATTTCGCTCAGTGGAAGAGGAGTCAAAATAAGAGAAAACGTGCCTCGGCATATTCGTAGATACTGCACCGTTCCTGAAAAAACCAAGGTCAAAGTTTTCGAAGCAGTGTATGTGCCATTCAATGCGCAATATCCACAGAATAAATTGTGGCTCAGACTAGCATCGCAGCTGCTTAGTTTTACGCTCCACGTTGATAATCCACTTATTGTTAAAAGCCATTCAACAGCCAAGATCATACAAAATGTTTTTTATTTAAGACAACCGGTTTCAACAGTCTTAGCTGTCATCTTCAGGTCTTGAAAATTTTTTGTTGTAAAAGATGTTTATTTTACGCTGAACCTCATGTACAGAATGTTAAGTAGCTAAAACATTACAAATTTTTGTCACCGCTAACATTTATAATGCGCTGAGTTTTATCCACTTGACATCCCGTGCTTGAGGTTCAGTGTAAAATGAACATGTTTCACTGAAACGAAAAAAAAAGCTGAAGACCTTAAAATGACGGCTAAGACTGTTGAAGTCACTGTCTTGAAAAAAAAAAATATTTTATCTGAGCTTGGATTTTGAATGTCTTAACATTTAAAAGAGCTCGCTCTTTCATACACTCATAATGAACAAATTCATCCAATTACTGTTATTATTTTTATTATTTATTTTTGCGGTTTTCAGTTACGTGCTCATGTCCATAGAAGGTTACTACACTAACGTTTCTTATGTGGATATCAGAGCGCTATATTAATTGTGAAATTACGACTGGATTTCACATTATTTATTATATGACATATGTGTATATGGTGTGTTGAGGGATTAAAATCTTTTTTAATTCACATATTCTGATATTTCATTCACATATAAATTATTACAATTGTTCATACGTTTATCGTTCAGGAAGATTTAGGACGTTCCCTTGGATGATAACGATCGTAGAAACATTTGAAACTCAGGCATTCCGAACACCACGAGCGTCGCTCGAAGGCACGTTCGCCTTAGTGGCGTTTCTCCGTATGAATCTCGCTCGGGAAAGAAAGGTCGATAACAGTATTGAATATTTCACGTGTTGGCAATAATGTCGTGGAAACCGTGCATACCGGGTTACTTTCCGAACACTGGTGCTTGTATTGATGATGAATGAAGATATACTACAAGGAAATGACTGAAAACAATTTCAAATAATTTTCTCTTTCTTTTTTCTTTAATTTATTCGTCTGACATACAATTCGTAGACGAACAAGGACGACATTATATCAATATACAATGGAAAACATTCTTGTAGTAATCCTCTACAGACGTGGGTATATAAATTAAAAACTTAAATAAGAGTAATAGTCAGTTTTAGAACTCGCAGCGCAAAATTTAACAAAAAAAAAAAAAAAAAAAAACGCAACACTGACCAATGTACCGCTATATCGTCTGAGAACATCACCCGTTAAAGGCGTACACAGTACCTCGAAAATACCTAGAAAACCTCGATCGTCGTTTTTCCAGAAACGATCGGGTATCTATGGTTAAGCCCAAAAATCTTTTCGCTTATTTTGACCCCTCTTCCACTGAGCGTCATTTTGGGGAAAACGAGTTATGGCACTTAGAGTGTTCTCCTCGCAAGTAAATTTCGGCCAACGAAGCGATTGGTTTTCCTTCGTTGGCCGTCTATGGTCTAATGTGTACTCGCCTTATGTAGACGTAGGTGACCAATGATGTTGTTCAATTCAGTCTCCACCGTTACTCTATTTGCTTCATATACACACATAAAATAAATTGCATCACCTAGGTTGTGAGAGTTCCGGAACCTATACAGAAAATTATAATAGAGATCAATGTAAGCCGGCTGGAGTGGCCGGGCGATTCTAGGCGCTACAGTCTGGATCCGAGCGACCACTACGGTCGCAGGTTCGAATCCTGCCTCGGGCATGGATGTGTGTGATGTCCTTAGGTTAGTTAGGTTTAAGTAGTTCTAAGTTCTTGGGGACCGATGACCTCAGAAGTTAAGTCATAAACTGCTCAGAGCCATTTGAACCATTTTTAGATCAAACATAATTTCCGCTCTTTTTATTGCCCATGAAACCCACACAAACACCATACTGTGAGCCCTTCAGAGGTGGTGGTCAAGACTGCTGTAAACAGCTGGCATCTGTGGCCGAGCGGTTCTAAATGCTTCAGTTCATAACCGCGCTGCTGCTACGGTCGCAGGTTCGAATCCTGCCTCGGGCATGGATGTGTGTGATGCCCTTAGGTTAGTTAGGTTTAAGTGATTGTAAGTCTAGGGTAATGTTGACGTCAGATGTCAAGTCCTATAGTGCTTAGAGCCATTTGAACCATTTTTTTTGCTGTACACACCGGTGCCTCTAATAACCAGTAGCACGTCCTCCTGCATTGATGAATGCCTGTATTCGTCATGGTATTCTATCCACAAGTTCATCAAGGCACTTTTGGTCCAGATTGTCCCACTACTCAACGGCGGTTCGCCGTAGGTCCCTCAGAGTGGTTACTGAGTCACGTCGTCCATAAACAGACCTTTTCAATCTATCCCAGGCTTGTTCGATAGGGTTCATGTCTGGAGAACACGCTGGCCACTCTAGTCAAGCGATGTCGTTACCCTGGAGGAAGTCATTCCCAAGATGTGCACTATGGCGGCTCTAATTGTCAATATGGCTGCCCTATTTGTCGGAGGATGGCATTCCCGCATTATACAGCCGTTACGGCGCCTTCCATGACAACCATCGGCTTACGTCGGCCCCACATAATGCCACCCAAAACATCACGGAACCTCCACATTTCTGCAATCGCTGGTCAATGTCTAAGGCGTTCAGCCTGACGGGTTGCCTCCATACACGTCTCCAACGATTGTCTGGTTGAAGGTATAAGTGACACTCGTTGGTGAAGAGAACGTGATGCCAAACCTGAGTGGTCCATTCGGCACGTTTTTGGGCCCGTCTGTACCCCGCTGCATCGCGTCGTGGTTGCAAAGATGCACCTCGCCATGGTCGGTAGTGAAGTTGCGCATCTTGCAGCCCATTGCGCACAGTTTGAGACGTAACACGACGTCCTGTGGCTGCACGAAAAGCGTTATTCAACGTGGTGGCGTTGCTGTCAGAGTTCCTCGGAGCCATAATCCGTAGGTAGCGGTCATCCACTGCAGTAGTAGCCTTTGGACGGCCTGAGCGAGGCATGTCATCGACAGTTCCTCTCTGTACCTCGTCCATGTCCGAAGAACATCGCTTTGATTCATTCCGAGACGCCTGTACACTTCCCTTGCTGAGAGCCCTTCCTGGCACAAAGTAACAAAGCGGACGCTACCGAATCGCGGTATTGACCGTCTAGGCATGGCTGAACTACACAAAACACTAGCCGTATACCTCCTTCCGGGTGGAATGACTGGATCCGATCGGCTGTCGGACTACCTCCGTGTAGTAGGTGCTGCTTACGCATGGGGGTTTACACCTTTGGCCGGGTTTAGTGACATCTCCGAACAGCCAAAGGGACTGTGAAACTTCCTTGCAGATTAAAACTGTGTGCTGGGACGAGACTCGAACTCGGGACCTCTGCCTTTCATGGGCAAGTGCTCTACCAACTGAGCTACCGAAGCACGACTCACGGCCCGTCCTCACAGCTTTACTTCTGCCAGTACCTTGTCTCCTACCTTCCTAACTTTACAGGAGCTCTCCTGTGAACCTTGCAGAAGTAGCACTCCTGAAAGAAACGATATTGCGGAGACATGGCTTAGCCACAGCCTGGGGGATGTTTCCAGAATCTTATTCTTGCCCGCGAAAGGCAAAGGTCCCGAGTTCGAATCTCGGTCCGGCACACAGTTTTAATCTGCCAGGAGGTTTCATATCAGCGCACACTCCGCTGCAGAGTGAAAATATCATTCTGGAAAGGGACTGTGTCTGTGATACAATGTCCACAGTCAACGTCTATCTTCAGGAGTTCTGGGAACCGGGTTGATGAAAAACTTTTTTTGATGTGTGTCTTTACTTGATATCCATTCTGCTCTGATAATGTACCTGACGTCGTCTAGCTACATTATTTATGGTCTTTCTGGTACAAAGATAGCGTTTCTTCGTGGAAAAGAAATATTGGCCACTACTATGACGATTTATGACATTATATCTGTGTTGTGTAGCTTATTAAAGTGGTACTTATTTATGTTCTTCGTGGGTAAACTCTACAGAACGTCGTTCCACTCGTATTACCGACAAGTACAAAGACGCGGCTGCTTTCCCCGCTGGCGTGGCGAGTTTACGTTGGTGGCCGCTTGAGGCGGCTGCCGCCACGCCTCCACCTGCCCGCTGGGCCGCTTCGGCCCCCGCACTTGCCGGGCCTCCACTGTACCGGCGAGGCGTCCCCGAGCACCAGACTACGCATTCATTTAAAACGTCCTCGGGGGAATCTGCGCAAACTTTCCCCATCTTTCAATTCACGCTGCCAAAACTTCCTCCACGAAACTTATTAAGGAAACTTCTGCAGTCACACAGCAGCGACATTAATTTTCTTGCCAGTCAGCCTCAACCCACTTCCTTCTACCACCTCCCCAATCCCCCCTCCATCACTTTTCTTATCTCATTTTTAATTCAGATCTTTACAAATTTCTAGTAGCCAAATTGAGTTGTACTTACGTGCTCGTGCTGCAGGGGAATGACACAGATTTATTTTCACGTCTTTCCTATTGGTATTTCAATTTTCCTCAGTGTTGTTTTAATCTTGCTTCGTTACTTTCCCTTTCGGTGGGGGACACATTTGCATACAAATGCCGGGGGCTCGCCGAAGCCACTTAATTAACTACCCGGCCAGTCCCTCCCTCCTCTCCGCCGCCGCTTGAAACTAGTTTCGCAGCTCATTTAGGTTCGCTGCCACAACAAACCCGATGTGGCGTCACAGAGTTTTGACTCTATGTGCTACAGTTTATTCTCAGATCAATAACATACACTTGACATAGACTCCATATTTATCTGTAAGGCTTTGAAATTATTTTCAACAAAGTTTTGACCCTATTACAACCGTTTAAACAATTGGGAGAATAATTCACTCGAGCAGTTATTTCGCAGTAAGTTAACCCTTCACTCACTACAGGAGTTTCCTCTAACGAACACTACGGAATGAGGTCTCTGGGAACCTTATTTTTAACCCGAGATTTAAGATGCAAATCATTTGAAAATTTCAATTTAAGTCACATAATAATAATTTTTAAAAGTATTTAAGTATTGTTTGATGCTCCTTGTCGATTTTATTACACCAAACAAAGCCTGCAGTATTTTGCAATCTATCACGCAAAATCACATACTATTAGGCGGTTTTATAGATGGTAATCGTTAACGTACTGTTAGAGTACTGAATTTGACGCTTTGAACAATTACAGTACCTACGTAGGGAGCATATTTGCATATAAAATATCACGGTTCAAACTTTCCCATAAAAATTTCACTCTAGATGAACTAATGAAAGTCTGCAAAACTGACATTCATTTCGGGGGTATACAATTTTCTTTACCACCACTTAGAACACGTTTGCTTTTAACCAACGCTTGGGGGGAAACAGAAAGTTCCCCAACTCCACTGTCACTAAGTTTCCTTTGACTGATACTATTGTTCACTAGCGGAATTGTGATCACTGAATTTTGGAAAATCGTCGGCTTTTTCGTCTATATCTTGATATATGTCGCTGACCTCTTTCTCCAACCACTCCAACAATTTCGTCGAAGATAGGATCGTCAAACCTGACATGTTCGTGAGAAAACATTCTGTACCATACCGAAGAGCCGGCCGTTGTGGCCGAGCCGTTCTAGGCGCTTTAGTCCGGAACCGCGCGCCAGCTACGGTCGCAGGTTCGAATCCTGCCTCGGGCATGGATGTGTGTGATGACCTTAGGTTAGTTAAGTTTAAGTAGTTCTACGTTCTGCGGGACTGACGACCTCAGATGTTAAGTCCCATAGTGCTCAGAGCCATTTGAACCATACCGAAGAGAACAGGTACACAGTTCATGAGGCGCGGTCTAGGAGACTCCAACACGTATCAACAACAAAAAAGGGGATAGTACAACCGACAGTAAATATTCTGGAGGTGGCTACTGAAGCGAGAAGTGGGAGAGTGTATAAGAGGATTCCCTCACAACTGACCTCAGAAAGCGAGTTCGAAAATTTTCGCGGTGTCTCAGAGGCTGCAGTTCGTGAGTTAGGGGTTGAATCCCATTTAGTCCAGTCAAATAGTAGATATACCTTGCAAAAGGTGGGGTAGGAGACTTTATTTTTTCAACTCGTTCATATGGTAGGAAAGATTAGAAAACCGAGTTTTGCCAACAAAATTTCGCTCGGGAAAACTTTCTGCAGTCAAAAAACTTGGAAAATTTCCGATTTTTTTCAGTTTTTTCAAAATATCTCAGTTTTATTTGCTCCTATCACTTTAACGTCTATTTTCGTTTTTAAAGAGCACAAAATTCTCTACAAATTTGATTCGTGTCATTTTTTTCTACTCCCAATTTCTAAGGCGCTACAGTGCCTCAAAAAATACCAATTTGTCAAATGTTGAGCATAGTGGCGTGATACCTTATTTTTGAACACTATTTTTTTCTGTTTCTGTTTGTGTAGTATAAATACATTATACATCATGATATAAGTTGGAATTTACCACCTTACTTTCAGGTATTCAATTTCTCTGTATGCAACATGAGGATTGCTGGGCACCCAACTATTGTGATTCTTACATCACTACCTGAAGTTCACTATGGGCTACCTCAACCCTGGTATTTGTAAAACTATAAACATAAATATAAATCATTAAGAGACATAAACACACACACACACACACACACACGCACGCACATAAAATAAATTGTCTCAGGAAACTGAACTATTATTAGCTGAAATAGGCAACCTAATTAGGTAGGTAATTATTCTTGTGTATAAAAGCCACACAGTTGACATTAAAAATAAGTAGCTTTATTACAATTAATATGCATTGTCAGTTACTAAAAAATGTTGACAGTTCTGGGTGTATAATAGTTGTAATATCGCACTTAAGCGCACTTGAGACAGATATGAGCATCACTTCCAACGTTTCGATGGGCCAGGTTCCTCAGTGTCACCAGAAATACATTGAGTTACGGATTCAGGGTCTGTACATAGATTTGATCCCAGATTGACCGCTTCTTTAAACAACGATTCAGCCTCAGCAAGTTCGTTGGTTTCGTCAGCGGTTTCCTCAACATTCTCCATAACATCTTCTTCACTGTCTTTATATAAAAATTTAGGCACGTTTTCACAGTTGACCCCAATACATTTCTTGCAAATTGAAGAACATTTCAAACAGTTTTCTGCAGGAGCACGCTCCGTCCCAGTTCAGCTTGCATGAGCATGAAACAATGTGAAGAAGTGCTTCAGGTGCTGGATCTTGGCTCATTATAACGGGTATTGGACCGTGGTCACTATGATTTCAGCCCCATTTCACAGGAGGTTCCCAGTTTACCATCCACATTTGGACTTGGTAAGTCCGCAACGAATGATGTTGTGCAGCATCTTGTGTAGGTGGCAACCGTGCAAGATTCAGTTTGCTTTTTGTGGCAGACATGGCGAGTAGCTGGTACCGCAAATGGTCTAGTGTGTGGGAACTGCTGACACCTCCACTATACAATTCGATAGTAACCTGTTCTCCTGCTGTTATTATTTCTTCACGGGTAGCATGCGGTTTATTGAACGTGCAAAGCGCTGAGGTTAGGTGTTCATTTTTCGCAACAATATTGCAGCACTTAATTTTTCCTTGACCAAAAAAAGCAGATGTTGTATCACATCCGCTAAAAGCGTGAATGAACAGAATATATTCACTGTCAAACTTGTAAGATGCAGTTGGAAACCACTTGTCTTCTGCATTTCCTCTTCCTGGCTTTAAGGAAAATAAGTTTTCAGTGCCTTACCCCAAACCGGTCTTGAGCACAAGCAGGTCAACATCTTCTCCTACAATGACAAAACTTCCAAAATCTTTGGTTCTTGAAATGGCAGATGTTACAATTATAACGTCAGCATCTTCTTGTGCCTGGTGCACTTCCATGCTACACTCCAGAAATTCCATTTTAAGATGTGTGATCAAATGCATCTTGTTTCGTTCGTTGTACAAGTACTTGTGCTGAGGGACTTTTCGAAGGTTTTTGACTGCATAAAGTTTTCCCAAGAGAAATTTTGTTGGCAAAACTTGATTTTCAAACCTTTCCAACAACATGAACGAGTTAAAAAAATAAAATCTTCTACCCCACCTTTTGCAAGGTACAGGCTTTTTTTCTGACAGTTTCACTGGACTTATTGGGAAGTGGTTTATAGTGATTTGGAGGTAAAACGCTTTACAAAATGAACTGAAACTCGCTCGAAAAATTTTCAGAGGTTCTTCATACACGTCTTATGTGCATTCCTGTACGTAGCATCGACGGTCTGTGGTGCATCGTAACGATGTAATTGCATTTCATTTCATTTGTTATCCCCTTTTACTACTCTATCTGAATTGCATTTCACATACCTGCACAATACTGAAAAAGTCGATGTCTGTACTGTGTCTGTGTTTCGGAAACAAACGTGCTCCAAACTCTCACGTCCTTGCTGGTAACAATAATAGTACTTTCTTTCTCTTCACTTCAAGCTGTTTACAGCATTCCTCAGTTTTCCTACGCATTTTTTTTTTCAGGTAGTGTTAGTTGTAGGCTAGTAGGGGTACAGAGTATGTGTGGCTCCAACTACCGTTATCCTAGATGGTGGCGATGATGTCATCCAAAATGGCGACAGTGACATCATCTGATGATGTCTTCAAGGTGGAGGATATTGGTAAGAAGTTTTAATTTTGAAAGGAAGACAGGTCAACTGGGCTACCTCCATTAACCTAACCACACCTCCCTTCCCCTCCCCCAGAAAATGGAGGGAAGCTCAAATTCCATAAGCACAATCCAACACACCACAGCTACCTCTACTAAACTAAGAAAATGGCGGGAAGATAGGTCAACTGGTCTACCTCCACTATAACCTAAGTCATCCGACCACCACCTCTCCCTAGGGATTGCAGGAAAATTTGAATTTTGGTGGAGAGAAAGGTCACTCAGGCTCTCCCTACTAACTTAAGAAAACGGTGGGAAAGAAAAGGCACTTGAGCTACCTCCACTAACCTAAGTCATCCGACCGCCAACTTTTCCTAGTAAATGGTAGGAAGAGGACTCAGTCTGTGCTGGACATAGGTCTTTATTTTGCTTGCACTATTTATTTAAATAATTAAAGGCAGTACCACCATCCAGTGTGATCTTCACGAGTACCAGAGTCCAACTGACCTAGTACATAGTACTGCCACCAGATGGCACTGTCATCTGTTCTGTGATGTAATACAAGATGGTGGTCTGGGGAAGGGGAAAATGGCGGAAAATAGTGTGTTCACCATGAAGTCCTGACCTATTACACAGTACCACCACCAGAGGGCGTTGTCATCCCTCCAGTGATGTAATCAATAATGACTGTAAGGGGTGGAAGAAAATGGCAGGAAAAGGACTCAGCTGGTGCTGGATAGGATGGATGTAAGTCTTCATTTTTGAGGCAGTCTTTATTTAAACAATTTGAGGCATCCAGTGTGTCCACCATGAGTTCTGGAGTCCAACTGACCTAATACACTATACTGCTACCAGAGTGTGCTGCCATTCCTCTGATGACATAATCTTAGATGTCGGTCTGGGGGGAAAAATGGTAGGAAAATGACTTAGGCCGTGCTTGGCTGCTGGAGAGGGGAAGGAGTGTACTTCATTTATTTTCGAGCCATTTGTTTAAGGATGGATATCACGTATTTTATTTGTTACACTTATATAAAACAAACCCTCTGCCATGCTTGGGGTCACGCCACACAGCCTCCAGACCTGCGAACTACTCCAAAATAAAATAACTCATAAGATACCGAAAGAATGCACTATGCCGCACACAGAGACACAAACTACTTGTAAATAATGCAGTACCCTGATGTGCAGACATGTAATCAACTTGTAAATTATCAAAATAATGCAGTACACAGCATACAAATCTGCAAACTACTAGTAAATCGCCGAAACAAGGCGGTACATTGATGTGCAGACCTGCTAACTACTCGTAATTCACTGAAATAACGCATATGTAACAATCTGCCAACTCACTCACAGAGCTTAGACAGCCAAAAATAATGCACTGCATAAACAATCAGTGCATGTAAAAACGCTTTCACACTATAGTCAATCCCAACATATCAGAGGCTCCAACATGCGCATGCATCGACGCCGCCATGGGCCACAGCTGCAGCTGGTCCACACGCAGGTGCCCGTTTGGGTCCCACAAGCATGAGGCCACAGCATCCCTTTCGTACTTGAGACCTGAGAAATTCCTGTCAATAATACATGTTCACCTAGGCACCAATGCTGATGCAATGACGCATAGCTGCGGTGTGGGTCCAGTGCCAAGAGAGATATTCGCATACCAGCTAAATAGTTCACAATGCTATACTGACATCTCAAAACTCCAGGGAACGCTCACACCAGTCCCATATGCGAAAAGCCTCTGGGCGCTTTTGTTTACCGTTGCTGACGTCACAAATCGCACTATAGAAATCTATTTGAGTGCCTTCTCTCTGTCGCAGTCCTAACGGGACATGAAAGATGAGTCTATCCAGGCATGCATAGCTGATCCATAGATGCAAAACATCTGCATGGATCTCACCGTCTAAAAGGATCTCAGTGTTATAGTGATGTCACATGGCTATGTAAAATAAGAGCCGAGTCAACCTCCCAGAATTTGTATAATGTCCCAGAAATAGTTAACAGTCGCTTTACATCTACATCTACATCTACATCTACATCCGTACTCCGCAAGCCAACTGACGGTGTGTGGCGGAGGGTACCTTCAGTACCTCTATCGGTTCTCCCTTCTATTCCAGTCTAGTATTGTTCGTGGAAAGAAGGATTGTCGGTATGCCTCTGTGTGGGCTCTAATCTCTCTGATTTTATCCTCATGGTCTCTTCGCGAGATATACGTAGGAGGGAGCAATATACTGCTTGACTCTTCGGTTAAGGTACGTTCTCGAAACTTTGACAAAAGCCCGTACCGAGCTACTGAGCGTCTCTCCTGCAGAGTCTTCCACTGGAGTTTATCTATCATCTCCGTAACGCTTTCACGATTACTAAATGATCCTGTAACGAAGCGCGCTGCTCTCCGTTGGATCTTCTCTATGTCTTGTATCAACCCTATCTGGTACGGATCCCACACTGCTGAGCAGTATTCAAGCAGTGGGCGAACAAGCGTACTGTAACCTACTTCCTTTGTTTTCGGATTGCATTTCCTTAGGATTCTTCCAATGAATCTCAGTCTGGCATCTGCTTTACCGACAATCAACATTATATGATCATTCCATTTTAAATCACTCCTAATGCGTACTCCCAGATAATTTATGGTATTAACTGCTTCCAGTTGCTGACCTGCTATTTTGTAGCTAAATGATAAAGGATCTATCTTTCTGTGTATCCGCAGCACATTACACTTGTCTACATTGAGATTCAGTTGCCATTCCCTGCACCATGCGTCAATTCGCTGCAGATCCTCCTGCATTTCAGTACAATTTTCCATTGTTACAACCTCTCGATACACCACAGCATCATCTGCAAAAAGCCTCAGTGAACTTCCGATGTCATCCACCAGGTCATTTATGTATATTGTGAACAGCAACGGTCCTATGACACTCCCCTGCGGCACACCTGAAATTACTCTTACTTCGGAAGACTTCTCTCCATTGAGAATAACATGCTGCGTCCTGTTATCTAGGAACTCCTCAATCCAATCACACAATTGGTGTGATAGTCCATATGCTGTTACTTTGTTCAATAAACGACTGTGGGGAACTGTATCGAACGCCTTGCGGAAGTCAAGAAACACGGCATCTACCTGTGAACCCGTGTCTATGGCCCTCTGAGTCTCGTGGACGAATAGCGCGAGCTGGGTTTCACATGACCGTCTTTTTCGAAACCCATGCTGATTCCTACAGAGTAGATTTCTAGTCTCCAGAAAAGTCATTATACTCGAACACAATACGTGTTCCAAAATTCTGCAACTGATCGACGTTAGAGATATAGGTCTATAGTTCTGCACATCTGTTCGACGTCCCTTCTTGAAAACGGGAATGACCTGTGCCCTTTTCCAATCCTTTGGAACGCTACGCTCTTCTAGAGACCTACGGTACACCGCTGCAAGAAGGGGGGCAAGTTCCTTCGCGTACTCTGTGTAAAATTGAACTGGTATCCCATCCGGTCCAGAGGCCTTTCCTCTTTTGAGCGATTTTAATTGTTTCTCTATCCCTCTGTCGTCTATTTCGATATCTACCATTTTGTCATCTGTGCGACAATCTAGAGAAGGAACTACAGTGCAATCTTCCTCTGTGAAACAACTTTGGAAAAAGACATTTAGTATTTCGGCCTTTAGTCACTCATCCTCTGTTTCAGTACCATTTTGGTCACAGAGTGTCTGGACATTTTGTTTTGATACACCTACCGCTTTGACATAAGACCAAAATTTCTTAGGATTTTCTGCCAAGTCAGTACATAGAACTTTACTTTCGAATTCATTGAACGCCTCTCGCATAGCTCTCTTCACACTACATTTCGCTTCGCGTAATTTTTGTTTGTCTGCAAGGCTTTGGCTATGTTTATGTTTGCTGTGAAGTTCCCTTTGCTTCCGCAGCTGTTTTCTAAATCGGTCGTTGAACCACGGTGGCTCTTTTCCATCTCTTACGATCCTGCTTGGCACATACTCATCTAACGCATATTGTACGATGGTTTTGAACTTTGTCCACTGATCCTCAACACTATCAGTACTTGAGACAAAACTTTTGTGTTGAGCCAACAGGTACTCTGAAATCTGCTTTTTGTCACTTTTTCTAAACAGAAAAATCTTCCTACCCTTTTTAATATTCCTATTTACGACTGAAATCATCGATGCCGTAACCGCTTTACGATCGCTGATTCCCTGTTCTGCGTTAACTTTTTCAAATAGTTCGGGTCTGTTTGTCACCAGAAGGTCTAATATGTTATCGCCACGAGTCGGTTCTCTGTTTAACTGCTCAAGGTAGTTTTCAGATAAAGCACTTAAAAAAATTTCACTGGATTCTTTGTCCCTGCCACCCGTTATGAACGTCTGAGTCTCCCAGTCTATATCCGGCAACTTAAAATCTCCACCCAGATCTATAACATGGTGGGGAAATCTACTCGAAATATTTTCCAAATTATCCTTCAGGTGCTCAGCCACACTAGCTGCTGAGCCAGGGGGCCTATAGAGACATCCAATTACCATGTCTGAGCCTGCTTTAACCGCGACCTTCACCCAAATCATTTCACATTTCGGATCTCCGTCAATTTCCTTCGATACTATTGCACTTCTTACCGCTATAAACACGCCTCCCCCTTCAATGTTCAGCCTGTCTCTGCGGTATACATTCCAATCAGAGTTTAGGATTTCGTTACTGTTTACGTCTGGTTTCAGCCAACTTTCTGTCCCTAGTACTATATGGGCGTTGTGATCGTTTATTAATGAGAGCAGTTCTGGGACCTTTCTATAGACGCTCCTGCAGCTTACTATTAGCACATTAATATTGTTATTCCCTGTTGCATTTTGCCTACTCCTATCTTGCCGCGTCTCAGGAGGCGTCTTGTCGGGCCTAGGGAGGGGATTCTCTAACCTAAAAAACCCTCATGTGCACTCCACACGTACTCCGCTACCCTTGTAGCCGCTTCCGGCGTGTAGTGCACGCCTGACCTATTCAGGGGGACCCTACATTTCTCCACCCGATAGCGGAGGTCGAGAAATTTGCACCCCAGATCTCCGCAGAATCGTCTGAGCCTCTGGTTTAAGCCTTCCACTCGGCTCCAAACCAGAGGACCGCGATCGGTTCTGGGAACGATACTACAAATAGTTAGCTCTGATTCCACCCCGCGAGCGAGGCTTTCCGTCTTCACCAATTCCGCCAACCGCCTGTACGAACTGAGGATGACCTCTGAACCCAGACGGCAGGAGTCATTGGTGCCGACATGAGCAACAATTTGCAGTCGGGTGCACCCAGTGCTCTCTATCGCCGCCGGTAGGGCCTCCTCCACATCTCGGATGAGACCCCCCGGCAAGCAGACAGAGTGAACACTGGCCTTCTTCCCCGACCTTCTCGCTATTTCCCTATGGGGCTCCATCACCCGCCTAACGTTGGAGCTCCCAATAACTAATAAACCCCTCCCCCCGTGTGCCTGCTCGGACCTTGCTGAAGGAGCAGCCACATGTCCCCTCACAGGCACAGCGGGCGATGCCACACGGCCAGCCTCCACATTGACCTTCCGCCTCGTGCGCCGCGAATGCCGCTGAACCCGCCACTCCCCTTGGGGAGAGGGTGGCCCAACCGCTTTTGTAGGAGCATTTATGATTTGTCAGTTTGTATGCATGATAATTCTTGTCCTAACAGAATCTGTTTACGAAAATAGTGCAGAATAACACTGATGCATCCGTCATGACGGTCCTCACGTGACAGCCCGTTCATCACATGTTACCCTTCCTGGAAACAGTTAACTCTTGCTTTCAACAAACATCTCTGAAACACTAACGTTCTCACTGCTATGTAGAGGCTCCTACATCCTGGCACAAGGGATGTCTAGTGAAATGAATGGAGCATTCTGATTGGTTCTTATTCAATTTAACCACCGAATTAATGATGCCGCCAATGTGGAAGCTCTGTCCACCTTTCATTTTTTCTTTCTGCAGACAAGACTTTCAGTCGCAAAAAGCTATTTTTCCAAGATCACCATATTTCACCGACAATTAAACCTTGCAGAGTGGCCTAGAGAGCGTCAAATAAAGAAAGACTCTCACTCAATTACATTGCTCTGCCACTAAGGACAGGAACCTGAGTATTAAAGCATGAAACCGATTTCCAACCCAGCAATATATTACCACATACCGTGTACATGCAGTAAACATACAATTCGTGTCCTGCGCCATACAAAAATTGCCCCATTTACATCATTCATGTAGCTATTGATGACCAGACACTTGTAAGTATACCGCAAAGACACATGCATTCAGTCTTTGTTTTCGATATATGGGAGGATGCAGATGTGGTAAAAATCTTATTGAGTTCTCAGTTGGATGAAGATAATGGAGCTTTTACAGTTCATAATTTTTCTGTGGTGGATGGAACGGAATAACAATGATAGAATGTTGGGGTGATAGACATGAATTGGTCCCGAGGGATGTCGATCTGTAATGCCTACTTGTAGTTTGGAGAAGCACAACAATGCAGTAGCAAAATCCATGACCTTCCCTCAGTTCCTGTATTGTCTTTTATACTACCTCATGTTGCAGGAGCAGGCTTCATTTCCACTGAATGTTCAAGACATAGTTCTGTCACAGTAGCTCAGCTTCGCCTGTTCCTGCATGTGTTTCAGAAAGTGGTAGATATAGCTTTCTCTGACTTCTACTCAGTTCTAACGAAGATTGGTACTATCACATGTGCAAAGCTGCGGGGATGGTAGTGGAGAATCTGAGGTGTAGTTGCAAGATGGATAGGGGCTACCTAAAACCATGTTGGAATTTTACTGTAGCAGATAGGTTAAAGAAAGGTGGCTTGTTTCGAGATATGAGAGTCCCAGAGATATGATTCACTAGTGGCTGTAATCATTGTAGAATTTCTTCATACGATCCAATGCAGGTATATGGTTGAATGGAATGACTTGATTATCAATCATAGACATTATTTCTGCCAAAAGTGTAGCACTAGAGATCTGAAAAGCTAGTGTACATTTCTTACAACCTCAACCATCACACTATGTACTACTGTTTGTGATCCTTCTCAATCAATCATCGCCTATAACTCAGTGGATATATCGCAGAATCTCTGATATGGCATCGAGACAGAATGCATTTCAAATACTGGAGAAATATCTAGTGGCGTGAGGGTGTGCAAATATCGGTTTCATACCACACTACTTAGCCAAATCACTTTCATAATTCGGTAATTTTACTACGAAAGTGCACCATCAGCGACGTGTATGCGCACTGCTGGTGTATTAATATATACCCCGGCGATCACAGTATATATTCAGTGTCATGGTATTTGTCTGGGAAAATCAAGTTATTATTAGGTAATTCCATAACTGGATTCGTAAAGCTAGTATAGCTTTTAACATGGATACTTGTGTGCACCTGTAGAACCAAGACCAATTGTATTGGTAATATGGTTCAGTTTTATATAACATATAGTGGTTTGTAAGACAGCTACACTTCTCTTTTTAAGACACAGTGGTAGCAGTCACAAGAAACACATATGAGAGATGTCCACCCACCACTGATTTTAGGTCAGTATATTTGGTAATGCCAGCATTTGGTTATTGAGGAAGTATTACACTTAGTAGTAGGGGGTGGCTGATAGGTTTACCTTGAGCATCAGGCTTATATAGTATATGTTTGTGTCCTGACATGTCCAAAGGAAATGACTGTGTCCAGTCTTAAAGAAAGTACGAACTTAATGAAGAGTACTGTGATACCAAAGGGAGGAGTATGTCAAGTAATAAGAAAAGTACTGATATTTGTATTTCCAGAGCCACAGCTGTCAGCAGAGTGTATTTATGATACTTCGCTCATTGTCAAATGTCGTTCAGCTGGGACCGCAATCGTAACATTTAGTATATATGAGGCCAGGTTTTTCTGAAAGACGATTCTGTCTATGCATGCTTGTACGGTGCCGGTAACCTGTGGCGGGAATGATTCACGTTTTCCATTAAGTGTAGGAACCGTCTGAATTCAGAGGCCTGTTGGACTGAAGGAATGTAGCTGACATAACTTAGTTGTCCTCCAGACGGCCAAATAGCGAACTTAAACTTACTATGTGTTAGATACCTGTCGTGGTCATGTGGAAATTTGAGAAGATTGAATATGGACGTGTGTTTGCACTGGACCGTGATTCCCTCCCACGTAAATTGTCTGGTTGACTGCTCCTGCACATTTCGCACCCTTATTGAGTTGAGGGAACATAGATTGTGGTGTGTGCCTCTAGCAAGTGAAAGACACGTTTGCTGGTTCTGAAGATATGAGAAAGGACTTATTTGACTTTGTAACTAATATTGGTGATTAGGAATCTGCTACATCATTGACATCGGTTTTCCCCAGTGGAAATATTTTTTTTTCTAGTTATCATGTAAAGGTCTTCACAGGCTGGATAAGTTTTTAGTAACTCAGTGGCTTACAGCATGCTCCACCTCGCAAAATTTTCATCTTTGTAGAGAAATAATTTCCAGTCTGTATCTTCGGAATTATATTGCGTGACTGATAGGTATGATACTGCTGTGTGCTTGATATCGAGAATTACCCCTAAAATGGTATAATATTATGGCAAACCATGCAAAAATACATGTGTTATTGTAATCCCAGAGTCTGGTGATGGATATAGAAAAGCAAGCAAGCCCGGACCAGAAACAGTAACGTGTTTATGCTGAGGGGAACGATCTCGAATTTGTAGAACAGTTCTGAGAGTGACTTCAGTCTACTGGGGGGTCCTCTGGTCACGCACCAGGAGTGCATGGCTTCTGATCATCGGCTGCAGGAAAATATCTAGTGCTGCAAGGAGTATGTACAGTGCTGTCTGTCTTCACATTATATGTATGACTGTTGGATGATTGATAGCTATACAAATAATGTACTAGAGGCAATTTTTGTATGGCACAGGATATGAAATGTATGATTACTACATCAACACAGTACATGGTGATATAATGCTGGGTAGGAGATCAGTTTCATGCTCTAATATTCAATCTCCTGTCCTCAGTGGCAGAGTAGTGTAATTGAGTAAGAGTATTTCCATATTTGACGATCTGTAGGCCATTTTGCAAGTATAAATTGTTGGTACAACATGGTGATTTGTGCAAAATAGTTTTTACCCCTGAAAGTCTCGTCTGCAGAAGGAAAAAACAAACACAAATGGTGTTTCCACCAGTCGGCATCAGGAATTCAGTGGGTAAATTCAATAAGAACCAACAATAAGGCTCCATTTGTTTCACAATATATCCTTTGTGCCTGTATGTAGGAGACTCTACAAAGTGGTGAGAATGTTTGCGTTTTGGAGGTGTTTGTTGAAAGCAAGAGTGAAAGACTTTCATGAATGGTAACACGTGATGGAAGTGGTGTCACATTAGGACCATAAGGAGTGATGCATTTGGTGTTATTCTGCGCTATTTTCGTAAACAGCTTCTGTTAGGACAAGAAGTTCCAATGCAGACAAGCTGAGACATTATAAAAGCTCCTGCAAACACAACCATCAACTATTTCTGGGATGCTATACAACTTCTGAGAGTTTGACTCGGCTCTTATTTTAGATAGTTGTGTGATGTCAGGATAGCATTGAGAATCTTTTAGATTGTGAGTAGCCCCGCAGATGTTTTGCAGTGATGCGTCAGCCACATCTGCATGGCTAGACGTGTCTCACATGTCTCGTTAGGATCGCGACATAGAGAAAGTGGTCAAATAGATTTCTATAACGCTGTCTGTGATGTCAGCAGTGGTAAACATATGTGCCCAGAGGCGTTTCGCATATGGGACCGGTGTGAGTGCGCCTTGGAGTTCTGTGATGTCAACATAGCATTGCAAACCATTTAGCTGCTATGCAATTATCTCTCTTGGCACTGGACCCGCACCACAGCTATGCATCATTGCATATTTTTGATAGGAATTTCTCAGGTCTCAAGTATGAAAGGGATGCTGCTGCTTCATGCTTGCGAGACTCAAACAGACACCTGCACATGGCATGCCAGCAGCAGTGGCTTGTGGTGGCGTCGATTCATGTGCGTGTTGGAGACTCAGATACGTTGCGATTGACCGTAGTTCGAAAGTGTTTTTTGCGCACACTGTGTGTTTGTGCAGTGCATGATTTTTGGATGTTTAAGCATTGCGAGCGTGTTGGCAGAGCGTTATATATGCATTATTTCGGGGATTTACGAGTATTTTGCAGGTCTGTATGTCGTGTACTGCATTATTTTGACAATTTACGAGTTGATTTTGTGTCTGCTCATCGGGGTACTGCATTATTTACAAGTAGTTTGCATGCCCGTGTGCTGTGTAGTGCATTATTTCAGTAATTTAGGGGTTGTTTGTGTGTCTGCAGAGCATTTAATATGCGTTATTTCCGTAATTTAGGAGTAGTTTGCATGTCTGTAGGCTGTGTGGCGTGACCCTAAGCATGTCAGAGCGTTTGTTTTGTATAAGTGTAATAAATAAACTATGTGATATCGATCGTTAAATAAATTCCTCAAAAGTAAATGAAGTACACTCCTTCCTATATCCAGCAGCTGAGCACAACTTGAGTCAATTTCCTGCCATTTTCACCCACCCCAGACTGCCATCTGGGAATACATCATTGAATGGATGGAAGCACCCTCTGGTGGCAGTACTGTGTACTAGGTCAGTTGGACTCCAGACCCTGTGGTGAACACAGTGGAATGTGGTACTGCCCCTAATTGTCTAAATAAGTAGTGCATGTAAAATAAAGACCTATGTCCAGCACAGTCTGAGTCCTCTTCCCACCATTTCATAGGAAGTGGTGGTGGTTGTATGAATTAGTGGAGGTAGCTCAAGTGTCCTTTCCTTCCCGCCATTTTCTTAGGTTACTAGAGATAGCCCAAGTGACAATCCTCTCCTGCCAAAATTCAAATATTCCCCCAATCTCTAACAAGAGGTGGCGCCTGACGACTTAGGTTAGTGGATGTAGCCCAATTGACCTATCTTCTCGCCAGTATCAAAGGTAGCGCCAAAATGAGCCATATTGGAAGACATCATCAGATGACATCACAGCCGCTATCTTTGATGCCGTCATCGCAGCCATCTTGGATAATGGTAGTTTGGGCCACACATACACTGTCCCTCTACTTAGGCTGACTGTGATAAACTGAATTATTGGTCGATTTACTGATCAAAAGTTAGAAAAGATGTAGATACAAAGCCACTGTACTGTGGTTGCCACTCCAACAAGGACCGCTCAGAGGAGAGTAATTGTGTTACTACTGTTCCTTCAAATTCAGTGAACACACACAGGAGATCTACAGTGGCCAACTGCTCATAAGTATATCTATCCCTCCAACTGTCCTCTGACTACCCAAAAAATTTCGTCGAAATTACGGTCATCAAGACTGACATGTTCATGCAAATACATTCTGTGCCTTGCGAAAGAGAACAGGTACGTAGTTCATGAGGACATACCGCTAGCCCTTCCAGAAAAACAAATCTGAGATAGACTCCTGCAGTGATGAATGTAAGCTTCAGAAGGAAGAGTGTAATTGGCACTGCAGTTATCAACAGCAAATAGCTTGTGTGAATGGAACAAGTTGGTTTCCAAGCATGACACACAATGCATCCTACCGATGTTTGCGCTGTTTATCGGATATTTTCACTGTAATAGAGGTACAGTTATAAATGTGGTAAGACATCAAATGATACGCAATTACTGTTTAATCAACCACCTGAGCCCTAGGTTCCTTTGCGCTAAAATAAAGTCGCCAGAAGAATGGCGCAGAGGATCAGCTGTGGCCTTGGTGAAGTTTAATTCTAGTATTCACCAGAAAAACTCTACAAAGTGCAATCAGCTTCACTTGCCATTTGGAGAGGCAAAATGAGAAGAAATTTTGTAAAAGTGAACTCAGGCAACGTCCAGTAGCGATAGAAGAGACCTTCAGTAAGTAATGCAACACATTTTTTCTCGGTCACTCTCTGTTTAAAAAAATGCGTAATTCATTGCGGAACATCGTGGAATATTCTCGCTTCAACCCCTATAACTTCATGAAATTCCAGGCTACATGTAGCCTTTGAAAGTAGCGTCTGTAACGGAGGCATTTTCCAATCGAAGAGCTGTTATCGAGTTCCTTTTGGAGCGCAATCAGAGCATGCAGATATCCATACGCAGAATGTCTACGGAGACCTGACAAAGAACAAAAGCACGACGAGCCTTTGGGTGAGGTGTCTGCCATCATCGCATCAAGGTCGCGCCAACTTGTCAGTCTCCCGTGTGCTAACCGGCTGCACACAGCTGTGACTGGCAATTTTGGAACGTGCAGACACTCCCATTCGAGGTGAGGGACAAATCACAATGAAACTAGACGTCCCTGCTAGCAGTGCTGTCTCACTCGTCCCCCGGTATGGGTATTCAACAGGTGTGTGCCCACTGTGTTACTCGACACCCAGCAGAAGATCATAAGAAGCTACGAGGAACAACTGTGCGGAATTGCCTGGCGCTAGGAAGCTGATATTAACATTTTTATGTCGATCTTCATCACAGGTGACGAGACATTGGTTCATTTCTTTGAACCGGAAACAAAACGGCAGTGCACGGACTGAAGCCACACCACCTGTCCACCGACGAAAAAGTTGAAAGACGCACCATCCGCTGCCAAAGTAATGGTGACGGTCTTTTGGGACACTGAAGGAATTGTTATGTTTCATGTCGTCCTTCATGGTGGTACGATCAACTAGGAAGAATATGGCGCTACCTTCAGGAAACTGAAGGAACACCTTCTGTGCAGTCCTAAAGCATCGACTGCACAGTAACAGCGCAGCGCCGTAAAACGGCATCAAGAAGGTGGTGACCCAAGCGCCAATAGAACGTGCGGCCAGCGCAACACCTCCAGGAACACAAAGTTCAACACCCTCTGTCAACGCTGATTTAACCATCCACCCATCGCTGTATGGCCCAGTTCGGTCGCCGACTTTAAGAGCATCAATAATGAGTAATGGGAAGCTGATACTTTGCCTGTGATCTGCGAGTAGTAAATGGCTCAAATGGTTCAAATGGCTCTGAGGACTACGGGACTTAACTGCTGAGGTCATCAGTCCCCTAGAACTTAGAACTACTTAAACCTAACTAACCTAAGGACATCACACACATCCATGCCCGAGGCCGGATTCTAACCTGCGACCGTAGCGGTCGGGCGGTTCAAGACTGTAGCGCCTAGAACCGTTCGGCCACTCCGGCCGGCAGTGGTAAATGATTGTCAGAGTATTTGTATATAGGAAGCACAAGATTCAAGAGAAGTAAGCTTTATTTTCATTTCAGATATAAATAGTTCAATTAAATGATTTGTACAGATTATTTTGGATTCCTGCCACCTGACATCGCTACTTCTCTTCTTCCTTGATTTTGTCTGTGCTGACACCCTCATCAGCCGACACAACTTCAGCGTGTCCGTCGCCAAAAAAATGCTAACGAACTTCTCCTTCTCGCAAGGCCACACTCGTCTGAGCTCTCTAGAGGATATCATAACGTAATTTTCGTTTGACGCGATGGCCTTGCGCCACCTTACTGGGAGGGCCTATGTGGCCGCATGGTACCACTGTACTTGGCAACGTCGGAGCCGAAATCTTGCTGCAACAATAATCTCCCATCATCCACTTACTGCTTCCCGCGGAGTGCATCCTTCATTAGGACAGAGAGATTGGAGTCGGAGGGTGTGACATGCGGTCTGTGGGGTGGATGAGGAATAATGCCTCTTGAGTTCGATGATCCTTGTGTTTATTGATCGTCTAGTTGCTCCGCATGTACATGATATGATGTATATTCCCGACACTGCAAGTGAGTACCTCTCCTCCTTTGCCAAACGGAGACCAACTTTAATCATTTTTGTCGGTTTATAAATAGTCAACACCAAGATCACCGAACATTAGCAACATTGCAGGTTGTAGCAGGTGAAGAAATCGACCATGGCGGAGCTGTCTGGGGAAGTCTACATAGTAACTTTCGCCTGTAGAGAAGAGATATTACGACAAATTGTTCAGGAAGCTATATAAATATACAAACATGACAATAACGTCAACAAGAAAGAAGAAAACCTGAAAGTGGACGGATCCTGGATTCTAGTGCTACGACGACCGAAATTGCAGGTAGCAAGGGGAGAGCCACAAAGGTAAATCCCTTACAAGTTTTCTCGCCAGGTATATATAATCTGCGCCTGCCAGCCTGACTCCACTCCGACACCAGTAATTGAGGATGAAGCTTTGACAATCCCCGCTACTTGTGCTGGGGAAACGTCAGAAAAATCACCCTACGAACGTCGGCCGAAGGAGTCGAGACAATACCAACAAGCAGTTTGTCATCAAGGAATAGTAAATTTGGTAATGGAAAGACGGGTGAGGGGTTTAAATTGTATAGGGACATCACAGCTTTACTACGGAAAGGAGATTCTACTGGGTGTAGCTTCTGATACCTACGTATAGATGAAGAGCCTTGCGCAGGAAAAACTGGGGTGGAGAAATGCGTCAGGCAACGCAACACAAGCAACCTCGGTGACATTTACCTAGTGGGGGAAGTGGCCATTTTGGTACTTTTCTCGCTTCGACAATGGTTCAGTGCATCCGAAAGAATGTTTTCGGCGGATGTTATGCACTAAACTTGTGAGCTGAATGTAACAACGACGTACATGTAAACTTCTCGTTTGGAATGTAGCTCGCGAACTTTGGGTCCGCGGGGGAGTTTTGTTGCTTGTGTAGACTCCTTTTCTCTGCTTCACAAAGCAAGTGCGATTTTTGTATAGGTAAAATTCGTTTCTAAGTGTATATTGTAGCAGCATTAAAAAATTTTGAATGAAGCACTAGTAGTTGTTATTCTTAAGAATATGAATATTCAATATAGACCATGAATAATCAAACAATCCTGTAGGAAGAACATCCACAACCGAGCATTATATCAGGGGTTGAAAATACCGCTCCAGTTGTAAAGCTCTTTTATTATCACACATCCGGTTTCGGGCTCTCATGCGCCCATCTTCAGGTGTCGTAACATGCTGCTGTGAACCCCCGAGCGCCGCGGTGGACATGTACAGGGCTCGGTGCGCCACCCACAGCGCTCACAGGTAGCGCACTGCTTCTACTACACGTACACCACGGTGCTCGGGGGTCACAACTCCAAGTTACGACACCTGAAGATGGCCGCATAAGACTCCGAAACCGGAAGTGTGATAATAAAAGAACTTTACAACTGTAGAGGTATTTTCAATCTCTGGCATGCGTAATCAATAAAAATCATCTCTGAAAATCTTATATTCCGGACTGCGTAAAACACACCACGAATCAGTACCGTATTTCAAGAACATATGGGCTTTCAGTGTGTTCTCAGAATTTTATAGCAGCATCAATTAATATACGATCAGAGATAATAACTTTCGATCAAACACCACTATTTGTACGATCAGTTGCTATTACAGTTCTTCTTCTGCTTTCACTTGTGATTAGCTTCTGTAACTTTTTCACATGGCGTATCCCAGATAATAAGGTAAGTAATGGAATGTTAGTGTAAATACGAAAAGAGATGTAAATGCCCTTCACGCCGGCCGCTGTGGCCGACAGGTTCTAGGCACTTCAGTCCGGAACCGCTCTGTTGCTACAGTCGCAGGTGTGATGTCATTACGTTAGTTAGGTTTAAGTAGTTCTAATTCTAGGGGACTGATGACGTCAGATGTTAAGTCCCATAGTGCTTAGAGCCATTTCAACCATTTTTGTAAAAGCCCTTTCCCTTTAGTTATTTTAAAACTCTTTTCAAGGGTTTATTAAAGAAACCTGCCTTTAGGAAGGTGGGCTCTATACGAAACATGGGCTGAATTAAAAATAATTTGTGGCGGGAAAGCATGTACTTACGAAGAACCCCATGACAAATTTTACGTCAAAATCTATTAAACATACCCCGGTGTTAGGAATAGAGCGCCCTCCCAATGTAAACACCACACATCCGGCCCGATAACTACTTTACAACAATTTTAGAGAATTCTGTAGAAATACTAGGCGAACGTGTTTCAATCATGTGAGAGGTGTAGGTGATACCTCACGGATTAAAGACTTCAAAAAATCGCCAGATAGTAAAATAACTCAAGAATGAAGGAGTGCTACACAAGCGAAATACAAAACCATGTCACTGCTACTTAATACGATTTAAAAAAAATGCTGGAAAGCGCACTTTCTAACCGAAGGAGGTCACTTTAATGACCACGGGGGGAACCAATTCTTAGAAAACCCGTTTGTAAATAAAGATTCATTCTTCGTAGTCTGTATTATAAAACTTTAGTTTCGGTTCCATATTCAGACTTGTTTAAATGTTAAATTTTCAGTTTCTAGTTCTGTGAGCATAAATACTTTAACTACAGATTTGCAGTCTAACCCTTATAAAAATAATTTGTATTGTTGTAAAATACGATGCACGTAATGAGCCCCGTTCACCCACTCCTGTTCTGTTCCGTAGCTGAAACAAAGTTCAAGTATTATACAGTGAAGTACAATTTTCTTTTTATCAGACGTAAATGTACGAAAAATTTATTTTCTTGTGTGTAAATTAACTCATAATAATGAAACGTGTGAAATATTCTTTATTAATCAACTCTAGGCAAACTGTGAACTGAAAGTAAAATGTGTCTGGAAATTCAGTATTTTAAGGGAAGGAGTAGAACTGTGTGTGCCCCTTTCAAATTGTGCAAGAAAGCGTATTTTCTATCCCTTCTCGTAATCTTGGAGAACCTCGTATGTTTATCCTTCGCTTTTTACACTGTGGTCTGTTACAGCTATATGAATCTGAAACATGATTATTTGATTGTTTTCGCTGAAGAGCATCTATATGGTCTCTGTAGCTTCTTTCAAAGGAAGGATAGCGACCTTATATCTCTGAATGCAACGGTTTTTTATCTTTCTGTTTGTAATTGGACAACTTAGTCGTCTCGTTATGCGTTGTACTGAACGTGAATTATAGACAGCACCGGCATCACATACAAAAGAGACGGCTCAAAATCTCGTTGGTGTTACTGGAGAAAACTTCCTCGAAAGGTGGGTGATGGGCAGTGAAGACATGGTGACAGTTCACTGTTTCCCGCTGGAGAGAACTTACTGACTGCGAAATGTTGGGGACTGACAAAACGGACGCGCTGGCAGCTAAGTTCAACTTAACAGAGGGGATCTGGTCGTATGTTAGCAATGCACCTCGTGATGCTTAAGGCATCCTACACTAGGAAAACACATCCTTTCACTAGATCAGCGCTCCTATAGCAACACAAGGAGAGCACCACTTCTGAACACCTTTTGACAACTTGAGACCACTCATGTTTATAGAGGGTGTTACAAAAACGTAAGGCCAAACTTTCAGGAAACATTCCTCACACACAAAGAAAGAAAATATGCTATGTGGACATGTGTCCGGAAACGCTTACTTTCCATGTTGGAGCTCATTTTATTACTTCTCTTCAAATCACATTAATCATGGAATGGAAACACACAGCAACAGAACGTACCAGCGTGACTTCAAACACTTTGTTTCAGGAAATGTTCAAAATGTCCTCCGTTAGCGAGGATACATGCATCCACCCTCCGTCGCACCGAATCCCTGATGCGCTGATGCAGCCCTGGAGAATGGCGTATTGTATCACAGCCGTGCACAATACGAGCACGAAGAGTCTCTACATTTGGTACCGGCGTTGCGTAGACAAGAGCTTTCAAATGCCCCCATAAATGAAAGTCAAGAGGGTTGAGGTCAGGAGAGCGTGGAGGCCATGGAATTGGTCGGCCTCTACCAATCCATCGGTCACCGAATCTGTTGTTGAGAAGCGTACGAACACTTCGACTGAAATGTGCAGGAGCTCCATCGTGCATGAACCACATGTTGTGTCGTACTTGTAAAGGCACATGTTCTAGTAGCACAGGTAGAGTATCCCGTATGAAATTATGATAACGTGCTCCATTGAGCGTAGGTGGAAGAACATGGGGCCCAATCAAGACATCACCAACAATGCCTGCCGAAACGTTCACAGATTTCAACACAAGCACCGAAGTCAACATTACCTTCCTTCAATTGGGCCACTGGCGGTGAATCGAGGAAGTACAGTACATATTGACGAAACTAAAATGAGCTCTGACATGGAAATTAAGCGTTTCCGGACACATGTCCACATAACATCTTTTCTTTATTTGTGTGTGAGGGATGTTTCCTGAAAGTTTGGCCGTACCTTTTTGTAATGCTCTGTATGCTTGCTAGACACTACACAAATAGTCCGCCTGGCGCTTAATGAGAGTCCTACATGCGACACAGTGAGAACGTTAGCATGACAAGGCAATGTAACAAATAGACCTCAGATTCGCTGTTTAAGGTGACGGTCATTTTGAAAGTTCACATTATGCGAGAAAGAATGAAGATGAGGAGAGCTGTCCAGGAGACAGCGTCTGTTAATTGGCACCAGTATATCGCCATCCAGTGATACTATTTAGTGTCGAAAGTTCAGTGCTGTGGGAGATTATGAGGGGCAAAGATGTGGATCAAAACCGTCATGCAGTGGAATGGAACAATCGGTACTGGAGACTTTATACTGATTGGTTTCCATCTGTCTTTGGTATGCGAGGGCCGCCCAGGAAGCATTGATCCACAATAATGTTGCGAATGCGAAACGTTTCGTGTGAATTCCTGGAAGTTTCGTGAGTGTCGTACAAAATTTCCGCTTCCTCCGACAGGTAACGTAGCTACAGCAATGCTTGAAAATGGCATTTCCTCATTGAATTACTCACCGATAAGAGAGATACAGTGGTAAATATTCGGAAAACTTGTGGAACACCTGTAGTCGACAGATGCTGAGGCAGTCACAAGGCGGTTCGGCTGAGCTTCATTGTTTTCTGCGAGTGGGGGGACCGTTCACGGCTGTCATACTTCACGTGTCGTACCGTGCTGATGTTACACTTGACGAGAATCGATGCATTACCTCTCGGCCGTTTTGATTCAAGTCGATAACATGCGGCGTCAGAAATGTTTCACGATTCTTATCACGTCATGAGCCAGTTTGCACAATGTTACCCCATCCTCCCAACGGTGACGTCGAGTATCGAGAGCGACGCAAGAAGTATCGGCCACCGCAGAGATATTGTTGTTGTGGGCTTCCTGCGCAAGCTTCTTCGTCTCCAAGTAACTACGGCAACCTACATCCTTCTGAAGCTGCTTAGTGTATTCATATCTTTGTCTCCCTCTATGGTTGTTACCATCCACGGTTCCCTCCAATACTAAATTGTTGATCCCTTGATGCCAAGGAACGCGTCCTGCCAACCGATCCCTTCTTATAGTCAAGCTGTGCCACAAATTCCTCTTCTCGGAAATTATATTGAGTACCTCCTCATTAGCTACATGATCTACCCATCTGATCTTCAGCATTCTTTTGTAGCACTACATTTCGAAAGCTTCTATACCCTTCTTGTGTAAACTACTTATTGCCCATGTTTCTCTTCCATAAATGGCTGCGCTCCATACAAATACTTTCAGAAATGACTTTCTAACACTTAAATCTATACTCGACGTTAACAAATTTCTCTTCTTCAGAAACTCTTTCCATGCCATTGCCAGTCTACATTTTATATCCTTTCTACTTCGATCATCATCAGTTATTTTGCTCCCCATATAGAAAAACTCATCTAGTACTTTAAGTGTCTCATTTCCTAATCTAATTCCCTCAGCATCACCTGATTTAATTCGTCTAGATTCCAATATAATCGTTTATCTTTTGTTCATGTTCATCTCATATCCTCTCACGACACTGTCCATTCCGTTCAACTGCTCTTCCAGGTCCTTTGCTGTCTCTGATGGAATTACAGTATCGTCGACAAACCGCAAAGTTTTTATTTCTTTACCGTGGATATTAATTCCTACTCCAAATTTTTCTTTTGTTTCCTTTACTGCTTGCTCAATATACAGATTGAGTAACATCTGGGATAGGCTACAACCCTGTCTCACTCCCTTCCCAACCAATGGTGCCCTTTCATGCCCCTCGACTCTTAGAAATGCCATGTGGTTTCTGTACAAATTGGTAATTCGCTTCCTGTATTTGACTCTGCCACCTTCCGAATTTGAAAGAGAACATTCCAGTCAACATTGTCAAAATCTTTCTCTAACGCCGCAAATGCTAGAAACATATGTTTGCCTTTCCTTAATCTATCTTCTAAAATAAGTCTTAGGGTCAGTATTGGCTCACGCGTTCTACCATTTCTACGGAATCCAAACTAATCTTTCCCGAGGTCAGCTTCTACCATGTTTTCCACTCGTCTGTAAACAATTCGTGTTAGTATTTTGCAGCCGTGACTTATTAAACTGATAGTCCAGTATTTCTCACACCTGCCTACGCCGGCTTTCTTTGGATTGGAAGTAATATACTCTTCTTGAATTCTGAGGCTATTTCGCCCGTCTCATACAGCTTGCTCACCAGATGGTAGAGTTTTGTCAGGGCTGGCTCGTCTATCAATAGTTCTAATGGAATTTTGTCTACTCCCGGAGCCTTGTTTCGACTTAGGTCTTTCAGTGCTCTGTCAAATTCTTCATACAGTATCATGTCCCCTATTTCATCTTCATGTACGTCCTCTTCCATTTCAATAATATCGCTCTCGAGTTCATCGCCCTTGTATAGACCCTCTATATAATCCTTCCACATTTTTGCTTTCCCTACTTAGACTGATTTTTCATCTCACCTCTTGATATTCATACCGCAGAGGTACTGCACAGCAAAGCAGTATCACGGTACGCCAGTGAGATGCTGGGTAGAAGAAATGCCTCCCGTAGTTTCGAGGCGCCACTGCGGCGCCTCTCCCCCGAAATAACGTCACTAGAAGCCAACAGGGCATTTTTGTTCGAGGTGGGATTCTGTCTACTTCCACTAAGTTCCAGTCGGAGTAACGTCGAGGTGCTTCTCCATCGCCGTAACACAACGCGTGTCAACCGTCAGGTAGTGAAGAGCCTCCCGTCTCCAACGAAATCTGCCTACTCGCCAACGCTGTCGGATCTGTGTGAACATGTATTTATGAACTTGTGTTTCCTAGTGACTATAGTGAAGTCACTGTACGGTCATTCTTGGCTTAATTCTCCACTCAGTAATCTGGTTCACGTGGTGTGTTCTGAACCACTAGTTCACGTGTGCAGCTTCGTAGCTACAGCAGAGCCTCACGAGCAAAGTAATTTTCTTTAATGAGCTGTGTTCTAGCTAACTGCATTGTTACTAGCCAACCCAGTGCCCAAGAAGTCGAACACAACAGTCCCTACAGCCCTGACCTGGCTCTCTCGTCCGTGTACGTGTTTGGTCCATTAAATGATAGCGAGGAGGTGAACAGCGTAGTAAACAAATGGCTTCGCAACCAGAACAAGGACAGCTGCTGACAGATCTCGCAGGATCAAGGCCATAGAACTGGAAGGTGATTACTTGGAACAGTAGGGTGCGTAGGAAAAACATCAATCCATGTGGATAATTTTCACTGCTTGAAATAATTTTTGAAGATAAAAGTGCTGGACATTATTTCTTGCTGTATTGATCCCTATTCCAGTCTAAGTTGGATTTCGTTCTAGTGTGATGCCCATTTTCACAAGACTCTGTTGTATTTTCTGGTACCAGTAGTCTGACTGTGAGCTTGATGCTGCTTTTACAGTCTCTTTCCGATACTAATTCGAGTTATGACTCTGTTGCCAACGACCCATCTCACGAGCACCTCTACTTTGTACAAACATGACAAATTTGGAGCTACTTCTGCAATTCTTAAGTCCACCCTATTCCCTGTTGTCCTAATTTCAATACAATTCTTGTCTACTTTCTGATATGGAGACGCCCTTATAACTCTTAATTTGAAGCTCCGTCTTGAAGTTAACATTCGAGTTCACCGACAGCATATAACCTGAATGGCCAGGAGGCCTAACCGAAAAATCGCTGTCAGCACATAAAGAACGTAATCCGCTTTATTCGCACATAAGGATCTAAGAGTCTCAATGTAGACTTTTGTCAGTCACAGTCATGCTTGGAGCTCTGATCCAGATGCTTTCGAGAAAGCCGCTCACCACATGAGCCACGGAACATCATCGACCGCCGCCCATGGTTCTTAGGACATCCGCTGTATCGGCCGATCCAACTGCTGAGATTTCTCATCAGAGGGTCTTTAGCGCCCTACATACCCAGCCATTGTGCCGAGTCAGCCCAGTCAGAAAACCATGACAAGCAAGATTATCGATGTATTTTTCTACTTTCAGTAAGTTGTTGTTTGGAATTAGTTTCCCTGCTCAACCCTTTGTTATTCGGCTGCATTGTCCACAGCCAACATTAGAATTCTTATTTTAAGGAAAAGGCTCAGTGTTCTTGACAGTTCTTTGCTGTCCCTGATCGAGAGGTGAGACGGCCGATATTTGGAATGCACAGGCAGCAACAACAATAGTTATTTAACTAAGAAACACAACTTAATGCGGTGTCGCGGAACTCGTGTCCACACTACTTGATTCCAGACTGAAACGTCAATCACTGACAGTGTCTATCACTGACAGTGCCTAGAATGTGCTCACAGTGACGAAGTCCATGAAAACCGTAGTGGGTAATGAGCAGAAGGTGCCAAAGATGATGGACAATAGGGTACCACGAGGGTCGTGGGCAGCTTAGATGCAGATCCAGTGAAGCGATGCAGACGGGAGCGGCCGACGGAAGTCCAGCCAGCGTTGAACATCCGCTGCTCGGTCAAAGGCTAGGCCCCGTTCGACGGGCATCAAGAGCGACCGGCTTGGAACCCGGGACCTTCATTGCCGCAGAGAAGTACACGTCTTTGAGGGTGGCTGCCATGGCGCAAGGAGAGTAGTCTGACATATACAGCAGATTCAACTTCGGGTGAAGAATTTAATATATCTGAGAGCAGTTCAAATTCAGCATATTTTCGATTTATATTGTAGGGCATCATGCAGTACTAGTAGTACGCCACAACATCGTCTTATAAATTTGATAACTGACTTCAGTTTACTACAGGATGAACAGGTTTTGTAACTGAAATTTTAACATACAGTGCATCATTTCATTAACTGATGTTATTCAGTGTTGCACTAGGTACCGAAATTGACTGTTCATTGCAACAATCGTATTCTTAGCTTCTTACAAGTTTCTGCGATTCTTGAGATAAATAAATTAAGCAACATAGCTTCTTTACTTATTTGATTATTTTCTGGGCTGGCCTGGATGAACGATAACCTGATGGCAACATATAGTATCTTCAAGAACGACTTTGCTGTGCACTATTTATTTGATCTAGTACAGTTATTACTAAATCTTATCATGTGCGTGCTTTTCATTAGTTATAATCTTAATGAAGGTTGCTGTTGGTTACTTTGGTGATGCAAAACATCAATGGGAAAGCCTCATAAGGTGTTGAAACAATTTAAGTTGGATCTAAACGTACTATATCTCTCTGGACTACAGTACACATTTTATGGTAAAATAATTTTCTTTAACTTGACGACTCAGATCTATAGGCAGATACGTTTTCAGAAGAACAGTATTGTGTGTTAAAGAATTACAAGAAGAGGAAAAGAAGTATCCACACTGACAGTTGGAAAGTGGAACGTAAAAACAACAAATAGAAGGGGTATGTTTGGAAATGAAGATATACATTATTAATAGTTTGTAGTTCCGAAGTGATATTTGAAAGTACGAAAAATATGAACATGGAGACTGAAATGTAATAATCAAAGGTCTGATATGGGAACGGTACTATGTTCCAGCCGGCCCGTAATAGATTGTTTTCTTCAAGTTAGAGTAGGCGACTTATCAAGGATAATCCAGTGCTAACTATTACTGAACGTGGGCTCATGTTTTTGGTGCTCCTTTGATATCGACAGAAGATACAAGTCATTGCACTGATTCCGGTAATAGATGCTGAAAAGTGTGTGTGTAAATTTTCGTCGGAATTTTTCTTGCTTTCTATGTCTGGAGTCTCGCTCGGAAGTTTGCTTGAACATACGCACGCAGCCTCGGCAGAGAAGCTGCGCTGCACAAAGATGAGTTATAGATTATCTTTGCTCTGCGGAGGTGCGCGCCAGATTTATCCGCTGATCGCGACAAGGGGATACAGAAGGTTACACTTTGGGGTGTTAGATGGGACGAGTCGAGTTTCCGTGTAGCAGCAGTAAGCAGTAGACAATGGAGATTATTATGAACTATATTACGGATTTATGAAAGATTTATTATAAAGAGAGATTTTTATTTTGGTTAGATTATGATCTTTATGAAGAAAGGAGTACAGGTAATGACTAGATATGTTTTATTTGCTGCAGCGGTTTGAAAATGCAGTATTCTTGGTTAGTCAGACATCCAGATTAGGAAACATTTTGCTTTTCATTTTTTTGTTCGATTTTACCTATCATTGTGGGAAAACTGGATTTAACAATTAGAGATTGATTTGAAACGTAGTGCATGTGAAATTTAGCTTCTGTAATTCCTGACGTATTTTTAAGTGATTTCACAGAAAGCTTAACTATTATTGATAAAATTTCATTAATTCAAATGATATGAGACTGCTATTCAGTTTATGTAACCCATAGTGATTGACCACATCCCGCGAATTAATTTTCAATTTATTTAAAGCCGTTATCAAAAATTATGAACCATGAATGATAGCAATGTCTTTAGGACACACGTTGCACCTTTGTGTATTCAGTAGCTAGATATTGCAGCTGTATTATTAAAATGCGTTGTAGTTACGAGATCACTTCGCGCAGCGTTATTCAGTGAAATCTATTTAAGTCAAACAGTGTAGAAAATAGATTTTTCCTTTAATTAAATTTCACAGGGACCAAGTTTAGTATCAAAATAATCAGTTTTTCATCAAAGTACATTGCAAGATTTTGTGATTCACTTTCAGACAGGACATGATTATCCTAGAAATGTCGCAGTCAGGTTGTCTAGTCATAGACAGTCATAGACAGTTAGCTTTACACAAGCGCACCAGTCGAAATAGAAAGACCGAAACCTTCCAACCAATAGACAGGTTAACATTAAAATAACAGTCACCATTACACATCCACTGTCACTAAATTAAATTTAAACATATAACATTCAGTGCTTTTAGCTGAGACCAACCTTCATTCCATTGTAATACACTGATCAACTATCAAAACCGACGAATAATTATTCATATTAATTCTCAGCTTTTTACGTTCATGAGTAAGCTATCAGCTTTAAATTCTGGTATGTGCATCATTCAGAAATGGAAGCCTAATACTAAGCAACTAATAGGAAGGTTAACATTAAAAACACAATGAACGTTACAGATCCCCTTTCGCTGAAATAAATTCAAACAGATAACTTTCTGTGCCTTACATGAGAAAAATTTTCATCGTATTGTAACACGTCGATGATCTACAAAAACCAATGAATGATTATTCACGTGAATTCTCAGCTTTTTGCATTCATGGATGTAGAAATAACATGATAAAACAGTCAGTGTATTGCATTGATAAAAGCGCTACATTAATTGAACTGAGAGCTATTAATTTAATCACTACATTACCATAGTTTTCTTGCAGAAAAATAACAGTAAGCTTAAAAAAAACCTTTAATTTGTATCTGAACTTACACTTCCATTAACAGGCCAATGTTTTGCTTTCATGCTAATGTGTCGATCGACAATTTTATTTAGATTTTTCTTTTCAACATATTTATTTTGAAACTAAAACTTTACCAATGACTAACCTCACCATCATTTACACTTTGGCCTTATTTACATGAAAATATTGTTATTGTAACGCAGTGTGAAAATCGCTGCGTATTGTCTTCACCCTTAGCTAAGTGGTCAGCGCATCTGATTGCCATACGGCAGGCGCGCGTTCGATCCCTGACTGGGTCAGAGACTTTCCCCTCTTAGGGTCTGGGCATTATGTAGTCCTCCATATAATTTCATCATCATCGACATGTAGGTCGCCCGATGTCACATCAACTGAAAAGACTTAAAATTCGGCGGCTGAACTTCGCCAAGTGGGGACTCCAGGTTATCAATGTCATACCATCATTTCATTTTTTTCGCTGCATATTGGGTGCTACTTCCCCTCCTAGCCCTCGCTGCCATGCCTGGCCCTTCCCAAACCCTGCAAACGCGTTCTTTTCACCTGGCAGGCAAAGTTTGTGTCCGCAGATCAACAGGCAACACAGCGAGCAGTTGGTGCCCGAGAAACAGCTGCTATACATTAGCGGATGGCCCCTACCACTCGACTCACTGAAACGTCAGTCACAAAATATTTTTAATCGGAGTACATTTCTATTTGTCTGAATATAACAATTCGCCAGTGATCTCAGTTTTCGAAATGGGCTATTCCCCCGTAACATCATACAGCTACAATCCAGTCCACATTGATTACACTAATACTTACAAACCTGAAGTACATCACAAGAAAACAATCGTTAAAAAAATGACATGTCGCTAATTTGAAACTTGAGGGGTCTAAGGTCTTCAGCCCCCGCCCAAGGATTGAAAATACTGGAAAGTGAAGGTGGAAATTGTGGTGTCATGCAGAAATCGTGATGCCACACAAAAGCAGGCGACAAGGAGACATTAGCGAGGGCTCGTTACAACAAGAACCAACTGAAGGCACCCCAGAAGACCACGACACCCTCTCAGCACAGCTGAGGTCAGTACAGCGTCGAGCATGCAAGATCTCCAAACGTTTCGAGGCCTCGGTTGCAGGAGTCTGCATCATCGTGTAGGACAGTGACAGTTGTTAAGGATTTCATGAAATATGCTTTCGTAAATGTTGCATTTTATTTCGCAACAGAACAGTTGGTTAATAAGAGCCTCAAGAGAATATTTGCTATTATAATTTGATGAGCATTCTCGCAGAGAAATCAAAGAACCTACTGTTATGGCCTGACAAAAGTCGTTTCGTCTGGTCGCAACAGAAATAACACTATTTTTGATCAGAATCCAACGTACAAAGCATTGATAGTAAGAAGAGATATATAGTAACTGGAGAAAGGATGAATATTACTATGAACAGGACCATACAGTGTTGCTAGAATCAGGAGGAGTACTACAACTTTGAGGATCAGAATAGTGAGAAAACCGCATGGAATGACGATAAATGTCATAAAGACCAAACTGATTGATATCAGCAAATACATTTTGAATTATTTATTACTTGGAGGAAAGACCTCCTACAGGTATTTACAAAGCTTGATGGCGGGTAATGTAAGCTGCATGCGGAGATTAAGAAGTTTAAACCAATGAGCCCCAGAGCATTTGGAAGAGATTTCTTTTCTTCTGTTTTTAATTCTTTTTACAGCAAAAGGAATTCACAGAATTAAGAAACAGGCGGTTCAAGTGTTTTGTATAGATTGAAGTATTATACAGGGTGATTCAAAAAGAATACCACAACTTTAAAAATGTGTATTTAATGAAAGAAACATAATATAACCTTCTGCTATACATCATTACAAAGAGTATTTAAAAAGTTTTTTTTCACTCAAAAACAAGTTCAGAGATGTTCAATATGGCCCCCTACAGACACTCGAGCAAAATCAACCCGATACTCCAACTCGTTCCACACTCTCTGTAGCATATCAGGCGTAACAGTTTGGATAGCTGCTGTTATTTCTCGTTTCAAATCATCAATGGTGGCTGGGAGAGGTGGCCAAAACACCATATCCTTAACATACCCCCATAAGAAAAAATCGCAGGGGGTAAGATCAGGGCTTCTTGGAGGCCAGTGATGAAGTGCTCTGTCACGGGCTGCCTGGCGGCCGATCCATCGCCTCGGGTAGTTGACGTTCAGGTAGTTACGGACAGATAAGTGCCAATGTGGTGGCGCTCCATCCTGCTGAAATATGAATTGTTGTGCTTCTTGTTCGAGCTGAGGGAACAGCCAATTCTCTAACATCTCCAGATACTGTAGTCCAGTTACAGTAGCACCTTCGAAGAAAAAGGGACCAAAAACTTTATTGGCTGAAATCGCACAGAAAACGTTCACCTTAGGCGAGTCACGTTCATACTGAGTTGTTTCCCGCGGATTCTCGTCGATTCACTTCTGCCGTACTCAATAACACAAAAAGCTTTCTGTTGAGCGGTCGCCATCTTAGCATCAACTGACGCTGACGCCTAGTCAACAGTGCCTCAAGCGAACAAATGTACAACTAAATTAAACTTTATAGCTCCCTTAATTCGCCGACAGATAGTGCTTAGCTCTGCCTTTTGTCGTTGCAGAGTTTTAAATTCCTAAAGTTGTGGTATTCTTTTTGAATCACCCTGTATGGTAGTTGATCATAAACACAGAAAATGAGAAATAATTTATATAGTTTCAAATGTGTCTTGGAGATAAAAGCTAAGAGTAAAAGTGACAGAATGATGAGTTAAGAAGTACTACTAGAAACAGAAGAGAAAGTAAAACTGGCGATAATGATGAGAATGAGACAAATACCTCTGCTGTGTTATCTGCAGCGATGGAAATGTCTACAACCATGAGATATTGAAGAATGTAGAGCAAGGAGGAAAGGGAATCGAAAAAAGAACTTTTGCAAAGTTAGATAACATTAAAAATATATGAAGTTACCAGTAGGTTAGTGAAATGGCCCCAGACAAAGGAAATTGGAAGCATCCAATCATTTTACCGCGTACTTGGTTCCCAGTGTGGGCAATCATACAGCAGTAGTTGTATCTCACCACTGCAATATTTTCTGATTACTTTCGTTCATTACAACATTCGTGATAGTTGGTTGGTTGATTTTGGGGAAGCAGACTAGACAGCGAGGTCATCGGTCTCATCGGATTAGGGAAGGACGGGGAAGGAAGTCGGCCGTGCCCTTTGAAAGGAACCATCCCGGCGTTTGCCTGGAGCGATTTAGGGAAATCACGGAAAACCTAAATCAGGATGGCCGGACGCGGGATTGAAACGTCGTCCTCCCGAATGCGAGTCCAGTGTCTAACCACTGCGCCACCTCGCTCGGTATTCGTGATAGTAGTCAGATGGTAAATTTCTGCGATTCCTTTTATTTGTTTAATGAATATCTTTATTTATCGAATAGTCTAATACCGTGGAGGGAGCCCAAAATATTAGATATACAATTCGAATAAGATAGTACAGTATTTCACGGATGCAGATGTCGAAAGATACATTTATGAAGAGGGGAGGGAGATGGTGGAGATATCGGAAGACAAAATGACCACAAGAAATGTAAAGCGAGAACAGAGTTTTATCTCAATGACACACATCAAAGATCAAAGTAAAAGTAACCAAATCATTGATTACAACGTGTTTCACTGACAAACAGTGATTTATTTATTTGAAAGTAAGTTTTAATGAGAAAGAGTGGCTGTATGGTTAAAGGAGGAACTTAAAACCATTTATTGTACAATTATTTCAAGCTTCTACGTCGAAAATCGGGATGTCAAAAGACTACTTCTAATTCATACAACAAAAATGGAGACTCTGTACGAAGCCAGTTAAAATTCGTAACAGACTGTATATAAAAGAATTTTTAATGTTGTGTATTGAAAGATTTACGATACTGCTTGAATAGGGAGCAAGTTGACACCACAAAAGAAAGTTTAATTTACCTTCAAGCTGTATATACTTGACATTATCAAGTTAGAGAGCTATCTAGGATAATGTAGAGACAAAAACACAACTTCAAACAGCCAAGATCGCTGTTGCACAGCTCTTATTGGAATGACTGGTTTCACCAAACTAAGTTGCCATCATTAGATCTATAAAGAATTGATTAACACATTCAAGCGTACAGGGATCGGATGTAAGGGGGCGCAACAAAATTTTACATAAACATGAACTACACCATTGAATATAACTCACCTTTCGCGGTAGATTTGACTGACGTTTGAGAAAACGCATCTTATACTCTGTCATATCACAGAACGATACTTCATGAACCTGAGAACAGTAGTACATCAACAAGTCGTGCTTAAATTGACTACTACATAAAACCATGCACATATTGTACTGATAATACACGCTCATACTCGTACATTAGCAGAATGGCGGCTGATATTCTCAGCTGAACATCATAGATGTTTCAACCAGACACCAGGTGGCACTGTGGTAGTAGTTACGAACAAAAATACGTCGCGTCATACGAAGTATAAACACAAACCAACAATCGAAGAATGTTACACTACAGACATCTAGCATTTATCTAGTATCTATTTAAAACCACTCTAAAAGCATAACAAGAAGCACTGTTCCTTCAACATAACGTTTAATGCACAAGTAGTGAAGACAGTCACATTAAATGCTCGTTTTGTACAATCAAATACGATAAAAATATACACGTCATAATACGCAGGCAGCATAAAGCCTCGACAACCATACACTGGTATTAGGTACGTCGGTGTGGTTAAGCAAACATGAAGGAATTGCAAAGGGAACTTCAGGTGTTCCATTCATAAGGACCAGAAATACGTTATTAAAACCATACAATGAAATCACTTTGCGAACTTTGTACAAATCATAATAATTACCCTACCAATATCTAACCCGGTGGTTAGGTGGTGCTCTGAGTCTTGGTCTGAAAGACACGAATGACAACATCACAGTAAAAATAGCTTAATCCTGAAACTTATTCTACATAAAAAAATGTGAACAAGTCTTCAAAGTCATAACAACTATACAAATAGGGCTATGTAAGTTGCTACACGCAATACACACTATATTAAGCTGTCCACTTGTACAAAGCTGTACAGGCTTTCGTGGCCAGGTTCTTTGGCCGACGTTCGTCTGATGATTTTACTGACGCCACGAAAGCCTGAACAATTTTGTATTACGCCTCTACGGGGAGGAGATTTGCAGATTGTACCGACGCCTTGACTAACGACGGTACAAGAAAGTGTGACTGATGTCCTCTCTTGCCCTTCTTTCGCGGTGCAGAGATGAAGATGCTACACCGAAGTTCTTGAAATGTAAGCGCCTATCCACCACCGCCCAAGCACACCGTATTTACGATAGAATGGAACAAATTTTCTTCGTGAGAAAATTCATACAACACGGAGAGACTTGGCAAGAGCGGATCAGGAACTTTTGGACATTTTCTATCAACTAAGTAGCAGAATGCATCGAGACGACTGGAACAAGGTCGACAGCATCACTCATAGAACGAACTCGAACGCTGCACTGAGCGACAGAAGAAAAAGTTTGAAAGATGCCGGAAGCAGACTCCCAAGGCGATTCCCGACATGTCACACACAGTAGTCAACCTCAATGAACGACAGTTGACCGAAGAGGAAGTGTCTGTTCTTCAAAAAGGAGGGAATTTCGCTAACATCCCGAGAACTATACCCATGGAGGACATCATTGCTAACACCGAAGTGGCCATCCGGACCCTTCCTTGTGAAAGGGCAAAAGAAATACGCACTGAATCAGCCAGGATACCGCGCCGAGCAAAACCACCAGCTTGCAATCTGAAGAAAGAAGAGGTACAAGCTATTAAGAATCTTCACGCCGACAAAAGTATATTGGTACTGCCTGCCGTTATGGGGAATGCGACCGTCGTAATGAAGACCGAAGATTATGAGCAAAAGATCAGAGACCTATTAGATCCGACGACGTACCGAAAACTAAGCGCAGGTCCGAAGCAGCGCATCACACGGAATACGAATCGGTTAATCAAGGCGTCTTCTCTGCAGACGGACGTACACAGAAACACGAAAGCCCTACCACCTCGCTTGTTTGGATTACCGAAGATCCTTAAGAACAACGTTCCACTAAGACCGATTCTTAACGCTCCTGGCTCACCGACATATAAACTGGCAAAACTCTTGGCCACTCTGCTCTCTGCCGCACGTGGATAAGACCGACACATATATAAAATACTCAGGACATTTCATTGAGAGGCTCAAGAAACTAAAACTTGCACCAAATGACATGCTGGTCATCTTTGATATTGTTTCTTTGTTTACGAAAGGGCCACTCAGCGACACTCTGGAGCACATCGGTTCCATTTTCCCACAAGATAGGTCTTCCATGCATGTCTCACCACGAGCTATTTGACGTGGAATGGCAATTTCTACGAACAGCTGGAAGGCGTTGCCATGGGTAGTCCTCTTAGTCCAGTGGTGGCCAACTTCTTCATGGAACATTTCGAAGCACAGACACTTGACTCGGCGACTTGTAAACCTAAGGTATGGTACAGGTACGTCGATGTTACTTTCGTTGTGTGGAGCCATGGTGGAGAACAGCACGGTGACTTCCTAGCACACTTGAACTGCCTCCACATCAACATAAAATTTACGATTGAAGTAGAAAAGAACCAAAAACTACCATTTCTAGGCGTGCTGGTCACAAGGGATGGCGAAAACCTGGGACATAGCGTGTACCGAAAACAGACACATATGGACCGATACCCTCAAAAACCATCAGACCACCATCCGAGCAATAAAAGAGGCATGATTCATATGCTCGTAATGCGAGCAGGACGAATTTGTGAGCCGCAGCACCTCAAACGCGAAATGTAACATCTAGAAAGTGTTCTGAGGAGCAATGGGTAATCCACAAATTATATTACAAGTATAACAGAGCCAAACACTCGGTGAAGTAAGAAATCAGGAGATGAAATGTCAGGTACGGCCTTTCCGCCGTACATTCCCAGAGTGAAGGACAGAATCGGCTGTATATTGCACAAACACGGCGTAAAGAAAATTTTCAAGCCAACATGGAAGATCAAAGTATGTCTCAGATCGGCAGAGGATAAAAGGGACCAACTTGCAATGTAGGGAATATACCGCTTACCATGTACAGTGCCGGCCGAAGTGGCCGAGCGGTTCTGGGCGCTACAGTATGGAGCTGCGCGACCGCTATTGTCGCAGGTTCGAATCCTGCCTCGGGCATGGATATGTGTGATGTCCCTAGGTTAGTTAGGTTTAAGTAGTTCTACATTCTAGGGGACTGATGACCTCAGCAGTTAGTCCCATAGTGCTCATAGCAATTTGAACCGGCCGAAGTGGCCGAGCGGTTCTAGGCGCTACAGTATGGAGCTGCGCGACCGCTATTGTCGCAGGTTCGAATCCTGCCTCGGGCATGGATATGTGTGATGTCCCTAGGTTAGTTAGGTTTAAGTAGTTCTACGTTCTAGGGGACTGATGACCTCAGCAGTTAGTCCCATAGTGCTCATAGCAATTTGAACCATTTTTTAACCATGTACAGTCGTGGACGAAACGAGCGAGCCCCCTCGCCTATTTGTTATGCTGATCTGCACAGCTTTAAAGTCCCTCTACACAGCATAACAGGCAAGGCGACGAAGTGCTACCAACATACTATGCAAGTTCGCTCAGCTGATGTGCTGAGATAGCTAGCACTGGAGAAACTCGCGCTTCGAAGACGCCACAGCATCTTCTGCCACCACTTCGTGAAAAACGAAATACATCAAGTATAAACCAATGTGTTGTATTCGCATATCTGTGACTATGACTTGGTTCTAAAGTGTGGTTATGGATAGTACGCATGCTCAGATTGCGAATCTAACATCATAAATGAAGTCCGCCCCCGGTAGCTGGGTGGTCAGCGCGACAGACTGTCAATCCTAAGGGCCCGGGTTCGATTCCTGGCTGGGTCGGCGATTTTTCTCCGCTTAGGGACTGAGTGTTGTGTAGTCCTAATCATCATCGTTTCATCCCCATCGAGGCGTAGGTGGCCGAAGTGACGTCAACTAGAAAGACCTGCACCCGGCGATTGGTCTACCCGACGGGAGGCCCTAGCCACACGACATTTTATATCACGAATAAAGACAAGGGGAAGTAAATTAGGCGACCTTCCTCTTCCGTAACATCAAATACATTTTAGTTATTCTTTCTCAAATGAACTGGGCCGAAAATCATTCACCAGAAGTGAATAACGTTTTTGCAACACCAGATGGTATTAACAGCTTGCCGGCGCGGGTTAGCCGTGCTCTCAACGGCGTCATATCGCGGACCGCGCGGCTCCCTGCGCCGTCAGTTCGAATCCTTCCCCGGGCATGGATGTGTGTTAGGTTTGCTAGGTTGAAGTAGTTCTAGGTCGAGGGGACTGATGACCTAATCAGTTTGATGGCATAGTTCTAAGAGTCATTTATTGACCTTTCGCGTAAATGTATTCGAAAGGTTCCAGTTGCAGTCGATACATCAGCATATTAATTGTAGCTACGCTTTCGATTCAAATCACGTTTACGGGAATGCAAATAAAATCCATTTGCCTATTCACGTGGTAATTCAAATCTTACTATTAATGCCACAGCGTTTTAGATGTGCGAGCATTCCCATTGCTAGGTACCTTAAGGAACACTTCGGCTAATGAACGTTTCTGGCTGTGGCACGTCTAATGGAGAATTCGAAACATTGTAGAATACGTTAGGCAGCTACGTCGCCGTTTATTTCCTGGTGTGGTGCAGAATTATCCTACTAAATTTACTCGCTAATAACAGTTTTTTGTTAATTCGACCTGACGGGATACCAATTCGATTCTACACAGAGTACGCGAAAGAACTTGCCCCCCTTCTAACAGCCGTGTACCGCAAGTCTCTAGAGGAACAGAAGGTTCCAAATGATTGGAAAAGAGCACAGGTAGTCCCAGTCTTCAAGAAGGGTCGTCGAGCAGATGCGCAAAACTATAGACCTATCTCTCTGACGTCGATCTGTTGTAGAATTTTAGAACATGTCTTTTGCTCGAGTATCATGTCGTTTTTGGAAACTCAGAATCTACTATGTAGGAATCAACATGGATTCCGGAAACAGCGATCGTGTGAAACCCAACTCGCTTTATTTGTTCATGAAACCCAGAAAATATTAGATACAGGCTGCCAGGTAGATGCCATTTTCCTTGACTTCCGGAAGGCGTTCGATACAGTTCCGCACTGTCGCCTGATAAACAAAGTAAGAGCCTACGGAATATCAGACCAGCTGTGTGGCTGGATTGAAGAGTTTTTAGCAAACAGAACACAGCATGTTGTTCTCAATGGAGAGACATCTACAGACGTTAAAGTAACCTCTGGCGTGCCACAGGGGAGTGTTATGGGACCATTGCTTTTCACAATATATATAAATGACCTAGTAGATAGTGTCGGAAGTTCCATGCGGCTTTTCGCGGATGATGCTGTAGTATACAGAGAAGTTGCAGCATTAGAAAATTGTAGCGAAATGCAGGAAGATCTGCAGCGGATAGGCACTTGGTGCAGGGAGTGGCAACTGACCCTTAACATAGACAAATGTAATGTATTGCGAATACATAGAAAGAAGGATCCTTTATTGTATGATTATATGATAGCGGAACAAACACTGGTAGCAGTTACTTCTGTAAAATATCTGGGAGTATGCGTGCGGAACGATTTGAAGTGGAATGATCATATAAAATTAATTGTTGGTAAGGCGGGTACCAGGTTGAGATTCATTGGGAGAGTCCTTAGAAAATGTAGTCCATCAACAAAGGAGGTGGCTTACAAAACACTCGTTCGACCTATACTTGAGTATTGCTCATCAGTGTGGGATCCGTACCAGATCGGGTTGACGGAGGAGATAGAGAAGATCCAAAGAAGAGCGGCGCGTTTCGTCACAGGGTTATTTGGTAACCGTGATAGCGTTACGGAGATGTTTAACAAACTCAAGTGGCAGACTCTGCAAGAGAGGCGCTCTGCATCGCGGTGTAGCTTGCTCGCCAGGTTTCGAGAGGGTGCGTTTCTGGATGAGGTATCGAATATATTGCTTCCCCCTACTTATACCTCCCGAGGAGATCACGAATGTAAAATTAGAGAGATTAGAGCGCGCACAGAGGCTTTCAGACAGTCGTTCTTCCCGCGAACCATACGCGACTGGAACAGGAAAGGGAGGTAATGACAGTGGCACCTAAAGTGCCCTCCGCCACACACCGTTGGGTGGCTTGCGGAGTATAAATGTAGATGTAGATGTAGAAACATCCCGAATGATTGTCACATAAGCGGTGACATAAAGGTAGATAGTTCATGTATTTGAGTCCAGAAAGCTCTGAGCAACAGAAAATGCAGATAATTTTGCCATTTTCATTGAGAAATTTCCGATTTATTCATGTCTGGTGTAATAATAGAGGGCTGATTGCCTGGGTTGTCTGCTAGCGTAGTGAAAGGTGTTTGCTACTGAAAGGGAGGTCTGGTTTGTTTTCGGTTCTAATCTCGATACAGGCAGATAGAGTATCAGTAAAGGAATTTTAAGAAATTATCGCACCCCCAATACGTTTTATTGCTACCTTTATTCTGTACCGGCGCCCCGTGGATGTCGATATGAAACTCTTGTAGAATTTCATACTTGTTACTGCCTACTTTTCCGCTTCTGTCAATAATTTAATTGACTTAAGTGTGACACTGAATGATTTTTAACTGAATTTCGTTATGAATCTTCACCCATTGCTAAATTTGCACACTTTCATGGTAGGTCAGCAACGGTAATCCAGTATGAGTGGTCTGAACGTTGACACAGATCACTTCGCGGCCGAATGCACACAATATTTTGCTAATTCGTAACGATCTGGGATACTTTGTCTTACTAAAACAGTTATGTTATCTCGATAAGTTGAAATTCATTTTTATTAGTACATTTCATACTAATTAGCGTTTCTTCTTTCATTTATATCTTTTATTTAGGTGTTGTGGTTAAGACACTAATCAGCATTGATATAGTCTTACACATGATTGAAAACAGTGTGGCCAATTTCGGATAGATTTTCAATTTCACGCCTGTGCATAGTATGTTGGTAGCACTTCGTCGCCTTGCCTTGTATGCTGTGTAGCAGACTTTAAAGCTGTGCGGATCAGCATAACGAAAACGCGAGGCGTCTCGCTCGTTTTGTCCACGACTGTACAGGCGGAGACGTTTATGTCGGAATGATTGGATGATCAATCAACACCAGGACACATAAGTGACATTGCAGGTTGGCAGGTGGAGAAATCGGCCGTGGCAGAGCACGTGATGAGTGAGACCGACCGTGTAATAAAATTCACCGACACCGAAGTTCTGCCTGTAGAGAGGCACTATCACACCCGCTTGTTTAGAGAATCTGTGGAAACGCACGAACACGGGAACAGCTTCAGCAAGAAAGAGGGAAGACTTAAAGTAAACGGATCCTGGCTTTCCGTATTGCAGCGAACGACCGTCGCAGGTAGCAAGAGGAGAACCGCACCGGAAATGACCGCGGAGAAGCCCTCGGACTTCGGCCCGCCAGGTACATGTTGTCTGCGGCCGCGAAATCGGCTCCAGTTCACCACCGGCAATGGAGGGTGAAGCTTTTATAATCCCAGCCACTCAGTAAAACCATCAGACGAACATCGGCCAAAGAACCCGAGACAGAAGCAAATAGGCAGTTTGTCCACTTGCAGTTCGAGGTTTAGGTACTAGCACCTGGGTGTACTGCACGTGGAGGATGAATCTTAAATATTCTGTGTGTAGCCCCAAGAAAAAATATCACATAAATGTCTATCACCTGCAGACATTGATACCTATTGCTTTAGTCAGTTCAGTTTGGTAAAACTCAAGCAGACCGTCAGTTCCGGAAACAATCAGTTACAATGCGAGGTTTTCTTTATTTAAGTTACTTCGAAACTTTTTGAAGAGTGGAATAGCAAGATTTGTTGTCACTTGACTGATCTTTACATCGAATAGGCTTTCTAAAACCGTAGGTATGTGCTTCCCTACAGCCGAAAATTTTCTTGTAAATGTATGTCATTTTCATTACAGTCAGAAGATGAGTCTTTTTGTAACGATTCATAACACGGTATCGAAAGGGTCTGCGCAGAAAAATATTTAGCAAAACTACCTTTCTTTCTCATTTCTGAGACGCACGGTTTCCTCTTTATTAGTCAGCTTTTGTACACGCCAGCTATGTGACCAGAACGAACTGACTCTCTCTGTTACTGTAAGAATATACTATTTTCATTTTTTGTATTAACTGATGCGCAACGTTGTGTGGAATGTCCAAATCACTATCTATGTTGTTTACAGATTCTTGTCGGCGTTGGTCAGATAAGTTTTGGATTTTTTTTGCTTTTTTTAATGCCTTCCAAATTCGATCAAACTCGATATTGGTTGATTAATTTCTTCACGGAATTAAGCAAAGATTTGGTTAAGTATACGCGCCTTTTCCCAAGGGAGAATACATTCACGAATAGTGAGAGTTGCACTTTCAGTGACAGTTAAGTTCACTTCACAGGTATTATAAAAGAAACTGCCAAAATGCGTCCGACGTTTATGAAATTTTATTTGTAATACTTTTGAACTCGTATAGATGAATTAAGAGTGACGCATTCAAGAAAAATTTTGATTTGTTTGGGACACTCTAATCGATATGCTATAAATAAAAGTCTATGTTCACCAACAAAAGTTAATATTTTCGAACAAAGTTCCTCTTATCTTTAATGTAATCTACTGTATTCCGTGTGGCGTTTGAAAACGGAACAGTATCTTCCGTGCAGCTCCTCTAAAACCTAGAGTACACGATTTGTGCACTATGAATAAGAGAAACTACTTTGGTCCTTCGAGACTTTTCCAAAGAACTGGGCCACGAAGGATAGAGATCTGACATTGCATAAATTGTTCTCGTAACGTGCGATATCACAAGATATAATACTCCTTAAGGCTAGAATACTCTGGTTAAATTACACTGGTACGGAGAATTTTGTTTCCAGTAACTGCCATACACCGCCAGTTGATAATTTCATTTGTTTAAATATCCATCTTCCAACATTGCTGTAACAGAACCGTAAATAGGTAGTCCTCTAACTGACGGAATCCTACAGAGCTATGTTTTAATTCCGCTGACATACCTGCGGCGGATAAGGATTAGTGCAATAGAGAAGTCACTCCTCAGGTTGATGCCTGCCGCCAAGTTTGATCAAGAGCGGGGAATTGCGCATCTCACATTTCATACGAATTGGACTACAGCCGCAAATCCGTTACGACTCCCCCTTTCCATTTTGCTCTCTACTTCCGTCATAAAAACTCTCTGAAATTGGTATCAAGCTCATTGCGTCCGCCATACACATAAAACGCCGCGGGAGTTCGGGTGTGTGGCGCTCATAAAAGTTTTAATGGGGGACTTGGCGATGTTTCAGTTTCCTTATTCGCCACCATGCCGTTCGGAGTTTAGAGGACCATTAGAGAGCGGGTAGACTTGCACAGTGTTCTTTTTATCTCTACAGACTTCAGTGGAAGAAATGGCCATTGGGCCCCAGAGGTCCGATGAAACTGTCTGGCCACAGCGGCTGACTCCGAAGCGCGAAAACACTGGATTCGAAGTTCTTGCGCCCGTCCTCTTCCAACAGAAGGCAATAAAAGTCTCTCGGAGTACTTATCTAACGTCATAACATTACCTAAACAAAGACGACTGTGTGTGATGTTATTCTTTTTTAAAAGGACGTACAGTAGAACAGTTAAAACTCGTTTCTCCGTTCCTTGTAATCATCCCCGTCGGAACTGCAAATTAAAAACCATGTAGAGAATAGATCTAAAATAAATAATGTGTTCTCTTGCTTTTATTTTCGTTCAGTTCTCTGCATGTAACATCCATTTTCATTTCTCGACATTGCTTTTTCAGCACGAAAAGAACCTGGAATTTTAAAATAAGGCTTGAATTGTTTCGTTAAATGCGATATCCCGAGAGATTCATCCGTATTTACTAACTCAGTCTAAACATGATGCTTCTTTGACCTAGAATACACTGCATAAATCACACTGGTATGAAAAATTTCAGAATTAATCGTAAAGTGCCAACCGTAAATCAAAGGGTTGATGAAACGATGTTGTTGTAGTGATCATTAGCCCCAAGATTCGTCTGCATTAGATCTCCAACTTGAACTACCTTGTGTCCATCTCTTCATATTTGAATAATTTCTGCAACTACATCCACGTGTATGTGCTTACTGTATTCATGCCTAGCCGTCTCCATAAAATGTTTACATCGCACACTTCTCTCCATTAGAAATTCAATATTTCTCGAGGTCTTTGGATGTGTCCTATCTACCGGGTGCTTATCTTAGTCAAGTTCAGCGCAAATTCATTTATTCTCCAGTTGTAAACACTTTGTGTAAGAACATACACATGCATAATTTCTTCCTCTCGTTTAAATTAATGATGTCGATCGACAAAGCTGAAGAACTGTTGAATCGTGTGAGTACTCAATTAATCAGTGTTGCAGTAACGTGCATTCACAGTTTTATTTCACGGTGTATAGGTAATAGACCATTAAACACTAGGAGAAAATGTTAACATTTCCAATGTAAGGAAGAATTATTATCTAAAAAGGATTCAAATGTTTATAAAAATATCTCTGAGGAGAACAGCAAGACTAGATAGAACAATAATACAATACGTACATACGGTGACGAGCATTTCCTACTTTGTACCGTTGCCACCAGAAGTGTTTGCAAAAAGCTTCGTTGTTTTCATTTACCTCAAATGGTTCGTATTCTTTACCTCAATCTCCGAGGGATTCAAAGCAGTGAGACAGCCATTACATTACCATCGTTTCTCACTTCACATTGCCTCCGTACAGAGCTGGAGGTTTTCAATAACTCTGAGTGGGAATCGCCGGCCGGAGTGGCCGAGCGGTTCTAGGCGCTACAGTCTGGAACCGCGTGATCGCTACGGTCGCCGGTTCGAATCCTGCCTCGGGCATGGATGTGTGTGATGTCCTTAGGTTAGTTAGGTTTAAATAGTTCTAAGTTCTAGGGGACTGATGACCTCAGAAGTTAAGTCCCATAGTGCTCAGAGCCATTTGAACATTTTCTGAGTGGGAATCAAACAGGAATTTAACAAATCTGTTCCATCGAGAGTACCCCAGTCAAAACGTTTTATGTTTTATGAAAATAAATGTGAGACAATGATACATTTTTAAATTTTTAATCTCAGTTTGAAATTAAAGACCACTACCGAACGTTATTAAACATCAGTAACAACAGTAGGCTACCTGTTTGTATCGTAGTTAAATACGGTACTTCGCAGCACGTAAGAGAAATGTAGTCTATTAACATATTATTATACACTACAAATAAGTGTTAAAAAGAAGAGCTTGGTAAGACGCTCATTGGTTATGAAATAAAGCACTCCGTCTTCAGGCCACAAGTGGCCCATAGGGACCATCCGATCGCCGTGTCATCCTCAGCTGAGTATGCAGACAGGAGGGGCGTATGGTCAGCACACCGCTCTCCCGGTCGCCATGATGGTTTACTTTGACCGGAGCTTCTACTATTCGGTCGAGTAGCTCCTCAATTGGCATCACGAGGCTGAGTGAACCCCGAAAAATGGCAACAGCGCATGGTGGCTCGGATGGTCGACCATCCAAGTGCCGGCCAAGCCCGACAGCGCTTAACTTCGGTGATCTGACGGGAACCGGTGCAGCCACTGCGGCAAGGCCGTTGCTATTAGTTATGAAATAAAAGGATTTAATTATTTATGCTACGTCACTTGTATTTGAAGGATTACTTCTGTTATTATTTTCCAAATTAGCCGTCTGATCATTAGTTTTCGTAGTGAATTTTTTAATGTAGTGCAGTTTAGAGTCAGGTCGACGTATAGGTCTCTACTAACGTAGCTTTAGCATAGCTGGGAAAGAATGAGTGAGGAAACGAACTGGCGTCCTTTATCTGACAATCATCAGACTGGTCAGACGGCGGATGGAACACTGTTCTTTATTCAGAAAACGAGTCCAGTGCGTTGACTATTCGCCATCTTCTGTTTTCAATCTGAAATATTTTATTCAATGACGCGGTGAGGCTAGGCATGTGCTGCAGCTAATGTCGGCACAATTTAGATGAAATACTTTATGTCTAGAAAAATAAACGTGTTTTTTTGCTCACATATTAGAAATACGTTTTAACGAATATCCATCGCATTGATGTTACGTTAGAAAATGGACCAAAGATGAATATGTCTACTAATGTGAAACGTCAAATATTGAGAAGCTACTTCAGTTTGCTTTTAAAACTACACTCCTGGAAATGGAAAAAAGAACACATTGACACCGGTGTGTCAGACCCACCATACTTGCTCCGGACACTGCGAGAGGGCTGTACAAGCAATGATCACACGCACGGCACAGCGGACACACCAGGAACCGCGGTGTTGGCCGTCGAATGGCGCTAGCTGCGCAGCATTTGTGCACCGCCACCGTCAGTGTCAGCCAGTTTGCCGTGGCATACGGAGCTCCATCGCAGTCTTTAACACTGGTAGCATGCCGCGACAGCGTGGACGTGAACCGTATGTGCAGTTGACGGACTTTGAGCGAGGGCGTATAGTGGGCATGCGGGAGGCCGGGTGGACGTACCGCCGAATTGCTCAACACGTGGGGCGTGAGGTCTCCACAGTGCATCGATGTTGTCGCCAGTGGTCGGCGGAAGGTGCACGTGCCCGTCGACCTGGGACCGGACCGCAGCGACGCACGGATGCACGCCAAGACCGTAGGATCCTACGCAGTGCCGTAGGGGACCGCACCGCCACTTCCCAGCAAATTAGGGACACTGTTGCTCCTGGGGTATCGGCGAGGACCATTCGCAACCGTCTCCATGAAGCTGGGCTACGGTCCCGCACACCGTTAGGCCGTCTTCCGCTCACGCCCCAACATCGTGCAGCCCGCCTCCAGTGGTGTCGCGACAGGCGTGAATGGAGGGACGAATGGAGACGTGTCGTCTTCAGCGATGAGAGTCGCTTCTGCCTTGGTGCCAATGATGGTCGTATGCGTGTTTGGCGCCGTGCAGGTGAGCGCCACAATCAGGACTGCATATTACCCAGGCACACAGGGCCAACACCCGGCATCATGGTGTGGGGAGCGATCTCCTACACTGGCCATACACCACTGGTGATCGTCGAGGGGACACTGAATAGTGCACGGTACATCCAAACCGTCATCAAACCCATCGTTCTACCATTCCTAGACCGGCAAGGGAACTTGCTGTTCCAACAGTACAATGCAAGTCCGCATGTATCCCGTGCCACCCAACGTGCTCTACAAGGTGTAAGTCAACTACCCTGGCCAGCAAGATCTCCGGATCTGTCCCCCATTGAGCATGTTTGGGACTGGATGAAGCGTCGTCTCACGCGGTCTGCACGTCCAGCACGAACGCTGGTCCAACTGAGGCGCCAGGTGGAAATGGCATGGCAAGCCGTTCCATAGGACTACATCCAGCATCTCTACGATCGTCTCCATAGGAGAATAGCAGCCTGCATTGCTGCGAAAGGTGGATATACACTGTACTACTGCCGACATTGTGCATGCTCTGTTGCCTGTGTCTATGTGTCTGTGGTTCTGTCAGTGTGATCATGTGATGTATCTGACCTCAGGAATGTGTCAATAAAGTTTCCCCTTCCTGGGACAATGAATTCACGGTGTTCTTATTTCAATTTCCAGGAGTGTATTACTTCGTAAGATGTTTTAGTTGAAATTCAGTTTAGTTGACTTTTAGAGAAAGGTGGGGCAAAACTGGGTCGGCGCGTCAAACATAGACAAGTGTGGCCGTCTGACATATGATGTCGTGTAACTCCCAGACAGCAGTCAATTAGTGTGCAGTAGACTTTGCAGCACAGCTCCTGTACTGCGCTTTCTTAAAAGGCTTTGTGGATAGTTTTGCAATTTGTCGTGAAATTACGGATCACGTGTGAATTAGATCCTTAGATTCTGTGATTGAAATTTTTGCCAAGTAAACCTATCTATACTGTACCATGTTATAATCATTTTCCAGCAACACAAGACATCTACTGATGGAAAATAAACTGCTCTTGAGGTAATATCTGATATCGTGTATGAAGCAGTAGGGCAAAACCGGGTACCCCTATCATACTTTTGCGCAGGAAAAGAGCTGCGTTGTCAGTTACATAATAGCTCTATTTCTATGTAGGATAAGGTGATAGTTACTCGAAACAAATAGAATAGCAGAAAGTGCTTTCACTTTTATTCATTAATTACAAATGAAACATCAATGAATTTACAACATACAACTTCCATACTTTGAGGAAAGTTGGATTGCTAAGAATCGACAAGCGAATGCGCCCGAGAGCTCGCTAGCCAAGGGCGCTGTAGCCAGAGTAGATACTCACCTGGTACGAGGGTATCACTTTTCTTTGTCACTTAATTTGAATAGTTTCATCATGTTGGTTTGTAGGCCTACTTTTATGATAACATTTTTTTGTTGTAATTTCAGGTTCAAAATGCCGCGCATTTTAAAATGAAAGCATTTAAAACAAATTTGACGAGAAGAAGATATGGCGCTCCCGATCAGCCACTCATCGAAAGGTTGTAAGGGTAGTTTGGAAGTCTCCAATGCGTACAATTACCCGTAAGCAGCACTGGAGGATGAGGTGAGGAAAGCCCACCTAAATGCCCTTTCTCCAGAGGAAGCTGCTAAATGATGTTTGGGGCGACATGACACAATATATACAAACCAGTAGTGGAAATGGCTCTGAGAACTATGGGACTTAACAGCTATGGTCATCAGTCCCCTAGAACTTAGAACTACTTAAACCTAACTAACCTAAGGACATCACACAACACCCAGTCATCACGAGGCAGAGAAAATCCCTGACCCCGCCGGGAATCGAACCAGGGAACCCGGGCGCGGGAAGCGAGAACGCTACCGCGCGACCACGAGCTGCCGACACAAACCAGCAGTCTCACGATAATCCAACTGTTTCGTGACCGAGGAGTTGTCGGATTAACAAAGATGCAGTTTTTAAAATTTAATTTTTACTTCTAGAAAATTTTAGTTGTTTTGTACATGTGCCATAGTACGCCTACAGTTACAATGCATATTTGGTACATACATACTTAATTTACGGCCATTTAGGATTAAAAGATACATATGTACATATAAGACAAGTTTATGTAACTATGTATGTATTACAGATGTACATAAATACATACGTACAACGTACTTACAGACATACGTATGTATACAAATGGTTCAAATGGCTGTGAGTACTATGGGACTTAACATCTGAGGTCATCAGTCCCCTAGAACTTAGAACTACTTAAACCTAACTAAACTAGGGACATCACACACTTCCATGCCCGGGGCAGGATTCGAAACTGCGACGTAGCGGTCACACGGCCACATATACCGGCCAATGTATAGAAATAGCGCGTTTATCGCTTAAAAATCTGTATTACTTTTTGTTTTTTCTTTCATAAAGAGTCCGTCACGGCTTTTTCTTGATTGTCTTTTGACATTAAAATGTTCTAGTAGTCGAGTTCCGTCTCTTCATACCAACGTAACAAATTGGTGGTAGCCGCCATAACCTCATCGCAGTTGATAGTCCATTTCACTTCAGTGGCCCCTTCAAACGGATCACGCTCTGGCAGCATGAGCCGAAACATCATGAATTATCTCCTCTTCTGTCAGTTCAAAACCAAGGTTATCGTGTAACACCCATCTTCTCAATTCTTCCGCGTCTTCCTCCGAAATGTTAATTGCATCCTTCAAGTTAAATTTTTTCAAGTTTGACGTGATGTCTGCGTCAGGTTGGCTGACGATGTCAGTCAGCAGGCGCTTCTTGTAATGTGCTTTCAGTGTTTTGGTAACATTTTGATCCATAGTGCAAATACAACTCCTCTATGTAAAGCCATCAGTCGTCTTAACTGTCAGTTCTTCCTTGTCCGTGTTTCCTAACATCAAAAGGACATTCAGTCGCAGTTTTCTTCTCTTTAAGTGTTGTTTGACTTGTTGTACAAGATGGTTGGAAAACTAGTCTAAAAAAGCTTCTTTTTTATTATGCATTCTCGGTTTAGGCTTTTGTACATCTGTGGAAGAGATTCCACTTTTTTGTTTCTAAATGCCATAGGGACTTGCATTTGGTCACAGATAAGAGTTATAACATATAGCTTGTTGCGGCATTTGCGCACACCATTAGCGTGATACGCTCCTTTTGAGGTTCCCTTCCTGAGACGTTTTTTCTTCCTGCATTAGAGAAGTTTTTGTTGTGAGTGGCCGCCAGTTTGAGCCTGTTTCATCGGCATTATAGAATACTAGTCGTCTCACTTTGCACTGGTCCACCTGCTCTACCCCCAACAGGTGGGGAGCAGCGTCCGCACTCACTACCTTCCTCCACTGAGTGTGGTTATAGCTCGTCATCATTCGAGTTTCTTCTACTTCTTCGAGTAACCTGTCCCAAGGCTATTTAGTAGGCGTTTCTGTTCTACATCTACATCTACATCTACATCCATACTCCGCAAGCCACCTGACGGTGTGTGGCGGAGGGTACTTTTAGTACCTCTATTGGTTTTCCCTTCTATTCCAATCTCGTATTGTTCGTGGAAAGAAAGATTGACGGTATGCCTCTGTGTGGGCTCTAATCTCTCTGATTTTATCCTCATAGTCTCTTCGCGAGATATACGTAGGAGGGAGCAATATACTGCTTGATTCCTCGGTGAAGTTATGTTCTGGAAACTTCAACAAAAGCCCGTACCGAGGTACTGAGCGTCTCTCCTGCAAAGTCTTCCACTGGAGTTTACCTATGATCTCCGTAACGCTTTCGCGGTTACTAAATGATCCTGTAACGAAGCGCGCTACTCTCCGTTGGATATTCTCTATCTCTTTTATCAACCCTCTCTGGTATGGATCCCACATTGTTGAGCAATATTCAAGCAGTGGGCGAACAAGTGTACTGTAACCTACTTCCTTTGTTTTCTGATTGCATTTCCTTAGGATTCTTCCAATGAATCTCAATCTGGCATCTGCTTTACCGAGGGCCAACTTTATATGATCATTCCATTTTAAATCACTCCAAATGCCTACTCCCAGATAATTTATAGAATCAACTGCTTCCAGTTTCTGACCTGCTATAGTGTAGCTAAATGATTCAAAAATGTTCAAATATGTGTGAAATCTTATCGGACTTAACTGCTAAGGTCATCTGTCACTACGTTTACATACTACTTAACCTAAATCATCCTAAGGACAAACACACACGCCCATGCCCGATGGAGGACTCGAACCTCCGCCGGGATCAGCCGCACAATCCATGACTGCAGCGCCTTAGAGCTAAATGATAAAGGATTTTTCTTTCTATGTATTCGCAGCACGTTACACTTGTCTACATTGAGATTAAATTGCCATTCCCTGCACCATGCATCAATTCGTGGCAGATCCTCCTGCATTTCATTACAATTTTCCATTGTCACAAGCTCTCGATATACTACAGCATCATCCGCAAAAAGCCTCAGTGTACTTCCGATGTTATCCACAAGGTCATTTAGGTATATTGTGAATAGCAACGGTTCTACGACACTCCCCTGCGGCACTCCTGAAATCACTCTTACATCGGAAGACTTCTCTCCATTGAGAATGACAGGCTGCGTTCTGTTATCTAGAAACTCTACAATCCAATCACACAATTGGTCTGGTAGTCCATATGCTCTTATTTTGTTCCTTAAACGACTGTGGGGAACTGTATCGAACGCCTTGCGGAAGTCAAGAAACACGGCATCTACTTGGGAACCCGTGTCTATGGCCCTCTGAGTATCGTGGACGATTAGAGCGAGCTGGGTTTCACACTATCGTCTTTTTCGAAACCCATGCTGATTCATACAGAGTAGATTTCTAGTCTCCGGAAAAGTCATTATACTCGAACACAATACGTGTTCCAAAATTCTACAACTGATCGACGTTAGAGATATAGGTCTATAGTTCTGCACGTCTGTTCGACGTCCCTTCTTGAAAACGGGGATGACCTGTGCCCTTTTCCAATCCTTTCGAACGCTACGCTCTTCTAGTGACCTACGGTACACCGCTGCAAGAAGGGTGGCAAGTTCCTTCGCGTACTCTGTGTAAAATCGAACTGGTATCCCTTCAGGTCGAGCGGCCTTTCCTCTTTTGAACGATTTTAATTGTTTTTCTATCCCTCTGTTATCTATTTCGATATGTACCATTTTGTCATCTGTGCGACAATCTAGAGAAGGAACTACAGTGCAGGCTTCCTCTGTGAAACAGCTTAGGAAAAAGACATTTAGTATTTCGGCCATTAGTCTGTCATCCTCTGTTTCACTACCATTTTGGTCACAGAGTGTGTGGACATTTTGTTTTGATCCACCTACCGCTTTGACATAAGACCAAAAGTTTTATAGGATTCTCTGCCGAGTCAGTACATAGAACTTTACCTTCGAATACTTTCAACGGCTCTCTCATAGCCCTCCTCACACTACATTTCCCTTTGCGTAATTATTGTTTGTCTGCAAGGCTTTGGCCATGTTTATGTTTTCTGAGAAGTTCCCTTGGCATCCGCAGTAGTTTTCTAACTCGGTTGTTGTACCACTGTGGCTCTTTTCAATCTCTTACGATCTTGCTTGGCACATACTCATCTAATGCATGTTGTACACTGATTTTGAACTTGGTCCACTGATCCTCAACACTATCTGCACTTGAGACAAAACTTTTGTGTTGAGCCGTCAAGTACTCTGAAATCTGCTTTTGGTCACTTTTGCTAAATAGAAAAATCTTCCTACCTTTTTTAATATTTCTATTTACGTCTGAAATCAACTATGCAGTAGCCGCTTAATGATCGCTGATTGCCTGTTCTGATGCTCCACATTACCGAATAACAGCTTTGTGTGTGTGTGTGTGTGTGTGTGTGTGTGTGTGTGTGTGTGTATGTGTGTGTCTTCCTGTATAGTGTAGGAGAATAAATAATCCGCTTCCCTCATAGAATATCGTCTTTATCTCCGTTATTTGGGGAAATCCTCCTAAGTAAAATGCTTTGCTCTTAGGTACATCTGTGGGTGGTTGAAACCTAATCTGGAAAGAATGTGCACACACATAGACAATATTTGTAGGATGTTGATGTTGAAAGAGAAGTATTCTTTCTATACAGACTGTGGACGAATGGACGGTGGAGCAATAGATGGCGGACGAGTTTCAGTCACGTCACCTGCTTCTCATAGGGCTGCCTAAAGGGTTAACAGCCGCACTGCTGTAATGTCAACTCGTTTCTACAAAAAATGTTAGTTAATAAAGACGAACACTCATTTGCTGCTTCAAGTATTCCGTCAAGTGTGATTCTTAAGCTTGCTACAAGGAATATTGTACCGACGGAATTAATGTCACATCGTGTAAAGCATGTGGCCTGACGCCTTGAATACGAATACTGTGATAGCACCAGTGCAAATACTAAAACCAATGAAATCTACTGCTAAATCAGTGTAAACTAACTCAGATGGTATGAACGTATGCTTACTACAATGAATATTGTGCTGAGAACACTCAATTTTGCAGTGAATTTCCTACACAGTAAACACGTAACATCATCCAATAGTCTTTGAATACACATTCAGGAAGAAATTTGCACACACTATGATGAATAGAAGACTTCGTTAATAACGTAATGCTGGTAGGATGAACCAATAATATGAACTCTCTGGGATAGATAAATTTGTTTTTCTTATGAGTGGTAGCAGTGTGTCTCAGAGGGATATAAGTGAACAACTATTAAAAGAAACACAATAGCAACGACTATTTACAGTACGAGTGCTTTCTGAGCTTGGTTCTACAGGAAGACACATTCATAACATCACACAACTTTCAGAAAAGGACTTCCACTATAACAGTGAACGTGTCTTTACTTCGATGTGTGGATACAGACTATGCAGCCTAGAGCCAGTCTTTCCACACCTCTTACCTTCCCTCCCTCATCCCGCTCCTCCCCCCATACGTACAGATACTGGTGTTCCAGGTCCGTTCTAGCCTATCGCTGAAGGTCGGTGGTGGGTTGACAATGATATACTATTTCCTGTCAGCAGCTGGACCTTTACATAGATTGGCATACTGCTTTCCCAGGCCTATTTTTAACCTCTCGCCGATGGTACACAAAGAGATCCATACGCTGGCTATGCTCTGCTTTGGTTGGTGTTGGGTCGACAATGATATAATATTTCGGGCCTGTAGAATTCAAACGAACTTCTAGGAAATGCCGACAACTGGAGTAATAGCCAAGTGACTAGTCATCACGGATGGGGCAGAGACAACTCTCCAGAAGAACAATGGCCAACATCATGCTGCAGCCCTCGGCTACATGTCGTAGTAGAAGAGGTAGCTCCAAGGGCTCACTAGGCGGAGGGGTGGGCGCTGTGATTAGCGGACGATGAGAACGCGGCGGAGAGTTTGCTATTCAACACCCTGGCGCCGACCGTCTACGTACACCTGGTGTTGGAGGCCACTTCCGGCAGCCTCAGAGCACTCAGAATTACTGCCTGTTTAAGTCTTGTAAATAAAGTTTCATGCATGTGGGTATTACACACATTTCAGACGCACAAACATCAATACAGAACAGCAGCTTAACACTATCTACTCACACGTTGGGAAAAAAGAGACAGTCGTTTTTTCTTACCAGACAACTAGCCACAATTCGCATTCCCGACTCCTCCTCATTATTTTGTAGCATCCAACAGTAAAATTAAAAATTCTCTCTATGATGCTGTATCGATAACGGAAAGCAAACTGCTGAGAGCGGAGCTCTCTGACGATACATCTGATACATGTATCACACATCAGTTGTACATGTCCGCCGCCAATAAAATCGATAAAACATCCTAAACGAATAGGAAACTTTACTGTTTTGAAGTGAAAACTACCGATCAGCACAAAATTTCCTTGTTATTTTGGACCATGCATCGGAGTAAAAGTGAGAACTTTGATCTCCGAAAACATTCAATCTACTTAAACATCTGTGTTATAAGCTGTTGTCTGAAAGATATTTTCATTGGAATAGTTGTATCTAACGTCAACTTACCTGTTATAACAGAAAGGCTTAAAAATTAGTTATAAAAAATAAGAAAGTTAAATTCACGATGACAACAAAGGAGTCAGTGATCCACAACACAAGATACAATCATTTTTAATTTATTCTCATGGACAAATTGGTATAGTGGAGAGCGTTCCTTGCGTTAGAAATTAGTGTTTGTGGACGTATTGTAAATATATTGTCGTGCACAGGTCTTACATGAATATCAGACACATGAAATATCAGTACGGAACATTATCTTTCGCGTATATCAGGAAAAAAAAAAACATTCATTTTATGTTGAACAGGAAGCTACAATTCACATTATCTTTCGCGTATATCAGGAAAAAAAACATTCATTTTATGTTGAACAGGAAGCTACAATTCACATCACTCTCTCTCTCTCCTCGTTATTTTTCTAACAGACGCAGATTAAAACTACGAGAAACGTTGCTAACGTCACCAGGTAGAAAACTCGATAAAACTTTTTACCACGTCTCTCTCTTCCGATATAGCGATAACAAATACCGCCCTCATACTGGCATGCAGCATATTTAACGATCAGATCAAATATACACGTATTGATCCATTGTAGCAGGTGACCAGTGATCGAAGTAGCTTCTACAGACCTGTGTACAGTTTTGTCAGCTGAACTGGAAAAAGACCATATCCCAAAAACTATTATTTACAATAGAGTGTTCCTGAGTTGTAGTTCGTAGGTAGTTTGATACGTTGCTTTTTTTTCTGTAACACATGTAATCGATGTAAGACTGCTTCTAACTTCAGTGGCCACTGGCCATAACATCACCCCTCTGGCGAGGGCAGTACTGGAGCTGCATTTCCCTATCACAAGATCCATATAAAATTAATTGTTGGTAAGGCGGGTACCAGGTTGAGATTAATTGGGAGAGTCCTTAGAAAATGTAGTCCATCAACAAAGGAGGTGGCTTACAAAACACTCGTTCGACCTATACTTGAATACTGCTCATCAGTGTGGGATCCGTACCAGATCGGGTTGACGGAAGAGATAGAGAAGATCCAAAGAAGAGCGGCGCGTTTCGTCACAGGGTTATTTGGTAACCGTGATAGCGTTACGGAGATGTTTAACAAACTCAAGTGGCGGACTCTGCGAGAGAGGCGCTCTGCATCGCGGTGTAGCTTGCTCGCCAGGTTTCGAGAGGGTGCGTTTCTGGATGAGGTATCGAATATATTGCTTCCCCCTACTTATACCTCCCGAGGAGATCACGGATGTAGAATTAGAGAGATTAGAGCGCGCACAGAGGCTTTCAGACAGTCGTTCTTCCCGCGAACCATACGCGACTGGAACAGGAAAGGGAGGTAATGACAGTGGCACGTAAAGTGCCCTCCGCCACACACCCTTGGGTGGCTTGCGGAGTATAAATGTAGATGTAGATGTAGATGTAGATGTAGCTGAGGGACGTAGCATGCTGTTGGCAATTCTTCTTCTGGAGAGTGGTCTTTTTCCACGATCCATGTCGAATAGTCAAGTATCTAAGAATTCCGCTATTGTTCCAGGGGTCGTCGGTCGTCACTTCCTTGAAATACGCGTGATTGGTCCATACCTTAAACACTATATCATTGTCAGCCAAACACCAACCAAACCAGAGCACCGCCACCTCATGGATCTCATTGTGTACTATTGGCAAGAGTTTACAACAGGCCTGGGAAAGCAGTATCCGTATCTATGGGAATACCCAGCTGCAGGCCGCTAATAGTATATCACTGCCAACCCAGCATTCACCAAAGCAGAATACCTACTGGGGAAGGAGCAGGAGGAAGGAGGGGAGGTAGGATGGGAATAGAAGGGGACAGAAGACTGGGTCTAAGCTGCTTAGTCTGTATCCACATATCGGGGTGAAGACATATGCACTGTTCTGGTGTAAGCTCTTTTTTCTGCTAGTTGTGTGATATTATTACATTTTTTGTGTTCCTGTAGAACCTAGGTCGGTATGCACTCGCAGCATAACATTGTCATTGCTACTGTGTTTTGTGCACTTATATGAGAATTACGTCGCTCTCCCCCTAAGACACACATGTTTCGCTCACAAGAAAAACCCGTTTTTCCATCCCAGGGTGTTCGCTCAATATCGACTATCATGTTGTTCTTTGATCCTACCAGCATTACGTTACTGGTGAAGTCTTCTTCTCATTACAGCGTGCAGAACTTGCTATCTGAATGTACGAGTGTGAATGTACATTTAGCGAGCTGGAGATTTCATTGATTTAGGTACTATATCTTCTGTAGGAACTGGTGCCATCGCAGTTCATTTCAAAAGCTGAAGGCTACACGCTTAAAAAGAAATGAGATGAGGTCTGTCGGTACAATATTCGTTGTAGGCAGTATGAGAATCATTCCTGGAGAGTAAATTCACACTTGTTTAGCTAGGGATTTAATTGATTTTAGTACTATTTCCGCTGTCCGACTATTCGTTTAAAGAGTTTAAGGTTACTTCCTTTACACGTCGTGAGGCGAGGTTTGTCAAAACAATATTCTTAGTAGTAAGCATAAGACTCACAGCTGAAGAATACAAAATGGTAATAATGCAGCAATGAGTGCTTGTCTTTATGAAGTAATTTTATTTTTTGTAAATGACTTGGCATTACAGCAACTGAGCTGCAAACAAAGGCAGCACTTTAGTGTGTCCTTCCACAGTTAGGAAGTGAACTGTATAAAATTTCTCCTCCATCTATCCCTCCACTGTCTACAACAGGAATGCCCCTCTCGCAATACTGACGTCGCTCAATGGTCGTGTGTGTATATTCTTTCCGAAGCGAGTTTCAACCATCCAAAGATGCAACTAGAGCATTGTCAGCAAAGCGTTTTATTTAGATGAATGTTCCTAAACAGCATAGTAAAGATGACATTCTGTGAGGCAAGCGGAATATCACATCCTTCCACAGTATATGAAGACATACACACACACACACACACACACACACACACACACACACACACACATACTCACTCACACACGCACATACACATAGAAGAAAGTCTTGTCAGTACAGTAGAAGAATAAACGCGAGCGATGAAAGTTTATAACTTAATGCAGTGACGGAGGCTAGCGAGTGCAAACATTGCTTTCCACCTGTTGGCGACAGGGCGGACGGATCAGCCAACAGTGAGACGATTAGTATAAAGATCTCTGTGTATTTCATTCACGTAGGATGCTCTTCCTACCTGAGACCTACGTTACTTAGTTGAGGACCACTTTCACACATTGCCAGTACATCCACAATATTTGAGAACAGGTCACTATTGACTGTTCAGTTCTTTATTCTGTGATGGCTACTCTGGTATTTCACAATTGTTCCAGGGAGACTATGTTTCCTAGGAATACTTTTAATGGCTTACAGAAGGCATCTTGTTTATGAGTCTTCTGTTCATAAGTTTCAGCAGCCTGGAAGGAGTATCTCAGTGAAAGCAGATATATTTCCTTGTGTACGATCGGTAACAGGTTATAACTGACCAGAAAGACCTGTATCCCAACCTATGGAGACGTTAGAAGAGGGAGGGGGTTGGGGAAGTAGGAGGGGCGGTAAGACTGGTTTTCTTAGTCTGCATCTTCACATCGAGGTGAACACACCTGCTGCAGCCACCAATCTCTCTTGGTGAGACCTTTTGGCGCCGGTTTTTGTGACAGTTGTGTCACTATAGAGATTTTTCTGATGTCCCAGTGCGTGTGTAGCTTTATGGTCTGTTGTTTATGAATGATGGTTCTTCCATGAAAATTTGGAGTATAGTTAGAGCAGGCTGACCCCTTCTTCCCATGTATCTGTGTACACGTCCCTCAGTAGCTATACACTTGTACATCAATAAGCATCAATTCCTATGGCAGCAGCTGTAGGACAGTTTCCTGCCTATTTCGAGCGTATTGTGGACTAGGGCACACTACAAAGTTAACATATATGCACACACGCGATCGGAAAGGGGATCAAAACCCATCTCAGGCATTCAGGCGTCGTCAGTCGAGCCCCATACATCAAGGTACCCATACTGGTTCATTCAGTCTGTTGTAGTGAGGTAGGACGAAGTTGTCTCCTGCAGGGGCGGTGGCAAGGAGGGCGTCTGTGGGGGCTACAGCCCCCCCCACCCTCAATGAAGTATCATATTATACTGGGTAAAATGACTTCAGATATCAGCGAGTATATTACTCCAACAGATTCAATTACTTTTTAAAATAATTATGAAGCAATAGTGGTTACAATGGATTTCAAACACATTTTAACAAAAGAATAAGAGCGGCAAGTAGCTTACTATTTAAACGAATTAATATCATTTAACTTAAAATAGGCGTCTTACTATTCTTAATACATATTTTCTACCCTGTGAACTGACACGCCATTACAAAAAAATGAACAGATCCAGCATAGGCAGTAGTCTCTATGAGTTGTGAAATGCATCCTTAGTCTATCCTGCTGTATCACCATTAATTACAGAAATGTATTTCCCCTACGCTCATCCATTATCACCTCCTTCCATTCATGGTGTAGGAGGCTACGGACGCAGTTCTCAGATGCATGCTGACGGGTAACGCACTTTTTAATCTCCTCTCTGTCCAAAACCAATGTCTCATCAATTGAACACATTTCCTGCTGAAAATAAATTAATAAATATATACCTCATGTTCTTCCTCTCCAGCCATTTCCCCCGGTTCACAATTGGTTGAGGAGAGACAGATGTAGCATAGTCCAGCAGCAGGATAACACCCTCAAAAATAAATAAAGTAATACATTACATCCTTCCTCTTTACCAGGTTAGCCCAGAGTGAGTCTTTTCCCTCCAATTCACTTGTAGGTTAGAGGAGGGGAACTTGTAAGCTGAGGGTGAAGTGGAAGGGGGGAGGGGAAGGGGGAGGGAGGAGGAGTGCATGTGGTGACATTGCCCCACCCGTACGAGTGGAGGAGGGGCGACCCCCAAGGGACAGCTGCCATCGTGAATAAATGGAAACTGTCAAAACTTCTGTTTTGTCTCGCCACTCACATACCCACGATATGCTACTGTGTTACAATCTGTGTAGCTTACAAGCTTTTCATACCAGGTTAGATGTTTACCTGACTGTTCAAGTTCATGTAAAGTCATTTATCAAGTGCTGTGTCCGTTGTGAACCGTTTGCGCGAAGTAAGCATATCCTTTGTAATTCATATTTTACACATTTTGCAATCGGTTCATATTTCTAGTTATTCAGGCCGTATCAGAGACTCACTTTTACAGATAATTCGCTTTTTAATCTAATGGGAAGCTTAAAGGCTTTATGCATCTTCATCGTACGCCCATTTTACGGCAACATCGAACACTTCTGCCTTCTTCTATTGTTATTCTTTCTTTTGTATTGTTGTAGATACTGACTAGTACCTGTGGTTCCTTATCTGAGAACTGCAGACGTTTGTCAGTATTTTACCTCATACAAAGGCCGTTTGAGGTCGCGAACGTGCCATGACGTCTTCTACTAAATGCATCATAGGAACTACCTATCAGGTACCTTTCATGTTCAGATTAGATTAGATTATATTAGTTTTTCGTTCCATAGACCCGTGCTGAGGAGATCCTCGTGGATGTGGAACATGTCAATTTCTTTTTTAAGCTGAAATAACAATTGCAATAGTATGAGTATATACAATACATCAATTTTTAAGCTGAAATAACAATACTAATAGTATGAGTATATACAATATATCATTGGTTTCTATTAAAAAATTCGTCAATGGAACAGAAGGAGTTGGCCGCTGGTATGACTTTCAGGCTCCTTTTAAACTGATCTTTGTTTGTAACTAAATTTTTTTATGTTTGCTGGCAAATTATTGAAGATAAGTGTTCCTGAGTAGTGGACCGCTTTTTGAACTAAAGTAAGTGCTTTTAAGTCCTTGTGCAGATCATTTTGGTTCCTGGTATTGTATGTATGAACTGAGCTGTTTGTTGTAAAAAGAGATATATTATTTAGTACAAACTTCATTAAGGAGTAAATATACTGAGAGGCAGTTCTTTGAAGAGGTTTCTACAGCACGTCCGTGAATTTACTCCACAAAGACAAACCGATCGTCCTCTAGCAGAACTTGAATTTTCCGTTCCATTATTATGTATATTGTTCTTGTCAGCAACCTGGATGAAGGAAATGTTAAGCTGAACGTGGTATAGCTACAGCGTTTATCAGACTTCCGTATCTTCTTATTTGTATGAACTAGATGCTACTGAAATACTGACTGTCTGTGTCTAGTCTCATAAATTCTGTTGTTTGTTGTTGTGGTCTTCAATCCTGAGACTGGTTTGATGCAGCTCTCCATGCTACTCTATCCTGTGCAAGATTCTTCATATCCCAGTACCTACTACAGCCCACATCCTTCTGAATCTGCTTAGTGTATTCATCTCTTGGTCTCGCTCTACGATTTTCACCCTCCACGCTGCCCTCCAATACTAAATTGGTGATCCCGTGATGCCTCAGAACTTTTCCTACCAGCCGGTCCCTGCTTCTCGTCAAGTTGTGCCACAAACTCCTCTTCTCCCCCATTCTATTCAATACCTCCTCATCAGTTATGTGATCTACCCATCTAATCTTCAGCATTCTTCTGTAGCACCACATTTCTAAAGCTTCTATTCTCTTCTTGTCCAAACTATTTATAGTCCATGTTTCCTACATGGCTACACTCCATACAAATACTTTCAGAAACGACTTCTTGTCATTTAAATCTATACTCGATGTTAACAAATTTCTCTTCTTCAGAAACGCTTTCCTTGCCATTAACAGTCTACATTTTATATCCTCTCTAATTCAAACATCATCAGTTACTTTGCTCCCCAAATAGCAGAACTTCTTTACTACTTTATGTGTCTCGTTCTCTAATCTAATCCCCTCAGCATCACCCGACTTAATTCGACTACATAGATACTACACGGTAGCAAATACTGCTTTACCTACGGATCGAGCGATCAGAAGATTTACTTATCTTTTTACACTAGAGTGACTTTTGCGTCAGGACACATAGTGGATAACCACCGTGACACTCGATTTGCAGGACCTTCACAAGAGCTACGAACATATGGCTGGTCCCCCACTGTTATCACGGACGAGACCTCAGTAGGTTTTACATGACTGTTGGCGCCACAGATTTACTTGTAAATCACGTCTACTATTGGAGACATTTCACTCGGTGGACAACAGAAGTCAAAGAAAAGGAGCAGGGTTACATTTTAAAGTTTCGTCGATATTAACATAATTAGATACGGAAAATGAACAATCAGTATACTTGGACTGATATAAAACCCATCCGTGACCTGTTCAACGGCTCCATACAAGCTTTATCTATTTATAATTTCGGGAACCATTGGAAACTTAGATCTGTATGGGCCAATATGTGTTTCAGCTCCACTTCTCAGAACATGTCTCTCATGTAAACACTGAGCCACCTCGCTCATTTACACACTGCATTAGTCTAAAGACAGCGATGAATTCTGCTCTATTCTCTCCACCCCCACTTCTATCCCCACATCCCACTATCCCCTATTAAGGTCTTCATAACTCAAGCCAATGGAAAACATCTGGAATCTCATAAACAACCAGCTCATAGACAGGAACTGAGTAACATGTATCTTGACTTTTCACTCCCATAGCACGCGACGACGTCCGAAGACCATGTACGATTCTCCCCAAACAAAATGCTGACTACTTGCGTGGACCAACAAGCTGTACCCACGTCCTGAGTAATCAGTGAACGTTATGTGCCAATTATTAGTATTTATATACTCGGTCCATTACGGCAATACTCAGATCACTGTTAATCGTCTCACCGTAGGCTGCTCGTGAGTCCGTACGTACTGCAATCAAAATATATTGCCGTGAATCCTGAATGTTTTTTATGGCTGTTATTATTTCATTGTGACGACTAACGATTTCTACAATCAGGTTGCATGTTTACGTAGCGTAACTGTTCTCGAAGCTGTTTGTCACGGTTGGACTCCGAGTGTTAATTAAAATGCAGTTAATCAACGACATTCCTGCTTTAATATGACTCTCTTTCCCTCTAGTTTCCAGTTCCGTAAGTTTTCTAATTAATCCCGCTACATACAGGTATGTTACAAACTATATTTGCATTCCATTTCTGTGCTGCAATTACACATTGCAGTAACTTCCCGCTGCTTAGCCTTTACTTCTAGTGATTGTTAATTGTTTTTTGTATCTAATTAAAACGTATATGGAGATATAGACCAACTTGACGCTTGTTAAAAATAATCGAATGACTTCAAATCCAAATCTGTTGATGGCACAAAATTGTCCACAGTATACAGCAAAAGTGTTCACAAAGCACACATAATTCCGTGGCACACGCTGAACAATTACCTCAACTTTCTGAAAAATTTCGTGTGTACCTCGTAAATTCATCTTCGCCGCCTGGCACTGTGACGAATCAGAGCTTTCTAACCGGCCCAATTTTGACTGAATCCAGCACACTCGGTATCATCCCCCTGTTGAGAAGGTAGTGACTTTTGACTTCAGTACGTCACCTAGGCTACTTCGGAATTAGTTTTTGATCTGACTCTAGATAGATAATTTGTTCAGCATGGTGCTCATCTTGTACAAAGGGCAATCGCAACTTCTACAACATTCAGTTGTAACGCGAACTACGTCAACCGGATTGGTAGATCAAGTTTAGGTACGAGGAAACAGGGTGTTCTTGTTTCGACGAATTCGCAGAAAAGTTACCCATCACCTCTGTTCTCTGGTAGCTTTTTGTTTTCGTTTTTGCAATCAGGCGGTGTCACTCGCGTTATTTCTCTGGTTTCCGCCCGGGTGTGGAGTTCATGGAGCTGTACGAGCCGTGTACACGAAAGGCTGTTATTGTGTCAGTACCAGTGCAAAGCTAAATATACGCCATTCTGTTTTAGTCTACTTTATCAGTTGACGGTGATACGGATGGTTCAAAAATGGCTCTGAGCACTATGCGACTTACCTTCTCAGGTCATCAGTCGCCTAGAACTTAGAACTAATTAAACCTAACTAACGTAAGGACATCACACACATCCATGCCCGAGGCATGGATGTGTTTAATTACATTAAAGAATGCGCATTAGAGACTGCCCTAAGTAGTTTCCACCATTTTCTAAAGGTTTGTTATTGTTAGACATGACGTTCTGTTTTGCGAGGCATGTGTAAATATTTCTCTTTCTACATATTTAAGTACTGTATTGTATATTAAGCTATTTAGAATATACTACTAATTATTCAGGTACAGCTTTTGTGGTCAGTAAAACGCTGTGCATTTTTGGACCAGTTATGTAACGTCTGGACAGTTAAGCCATACTCCGTCACTCATGCAACATCTTGAACCTTGACAAAGAAGGTCTTTTGCCACGGAACATGTGATAGCTGTAAAGTACCCGAGTTTCTTTACTGTTTTAACAATTTTATGTGCGTTGAAAATGATTAGTTTCCAGTGGTTTCTGATTCAACTTGTAACTGGTTTCTCACATTTCTTCCTCCAACTTTAATTTCACTTACTGATTATAGATGCGCAGCAGAATAATAATGTAACAGTTAGATTATTGAGCACAATATTGACTAGATTTTATCAATTGCACCCTTTTAAATTTGAATGGAATATTTGTTCCGTACATGACCCTGTTGTTACTTGGCATGTAGTTTCACATTTGGAAAAGAAACCTTAATTTTTCGGAGTAATTTTCATAATTCCCCAAAATAAAACAGCTGCACATAAAAATTGAATGCCGCCATTTAAAAATGGAATAAGGTGATATACTGATCAATTAGAAGGCTGGCTATAGGCGAAAAGTTTTAAAGTGTACCAAGATACACCACTCTCCCCTGCATCTTAAGAAGATAAAGTTGCATTGCGAGTAACCACGTAATTCTACTGGTCTCATTAATTTTTTAACTTGACGGCCTCGTGTAACAATCGATGTTTGACGATATTTATTACGTGTTCCCATCTGTCGCCATGTCGGAGTACTTACAGCATTGTCAAACGTGATAGTTTTGGTGATCATCGTGTTACGGTGGGGCGACGTAACGTTGCGTTGTTATACTGACCTCCAGATATTTGAAGACCGTACACACGACGATTAACGTTATTGTGACACAGTAATCCTTCCCAAAATGCGTCTTTTTGGGGGTGCATACCATCTTGACTTCGTATTTATGGACGGCAATGCGCACCCTCGTCAAACAGGTGGAGGAGCCCTTTGAACAAGAGGACACTCGGCGAATGGAGTGGCCTGGCCGTATCCGCTGCTTAGATCAGATCAAGCACGAGTGAGATGCGTTTGGGACACGTACTTCAGCAACTTCGCATGCAACAACGACTGTCCAGCAGTTACCACACGAACTCCCTACCAATCATGTTGCCAACATTGGAGCACGTTACCCAGGGTACACTTCCATCTGCGTTATCACACGCTCTTTTAAGGACCATGTCCCACTTTTTTAATGTCCAGAGGACCATCGTAGATCGTGAAGACATTTCTCGGTGTAGCTCAACGTGTTCAGCCACAGGACTGGGCATCCTCCGTTAAAATAATTAATTAATTAATTATTTAAAAGTGAAGTATAAGCGGCTACCCGTTTAAGGGCGGTGCTGCAGCATACATACAACATAGCGCGACTTTGATGTGGGTATACTAGGCAAGGGACTAATGCAGCATTCCTGTCTTTCCAACCTGCGTGTGGTAAATGCTAAATGTGAAGTATTACGTCATTGCCAACTGCGTCCAAACACGACAATTCTGCAGTTTTTCTTTTCATGGCAAACACCCGTAGACATCCATTGGAGAATGGGGCGTGTATGTGGGTCAGCATGTCTGTTGAAAGCGACCGTTGTGGAGTGGTGTGCCCAGATCCGTGTTGGTAGTTCGACAGAAAACACCGGTCGATCGGAAGGCAAAACTACGCCAACTTAGATACACTCGTGCATCTGCTATCTGCTTTGTGGTCCTGATCTCTCACCATGCGATGCGATGTAACAAAAAAAAAAAAAAAAAAAAAAACCGTTCAGGGTCTCAGGACAAGGTGTTTTACCAACTCAGTATCCTTAACCTGGGGCTTCTGTGGGATTATTGCCTCAACGTTCCCAGCGATTTTAACTGGCATACCGATTCTGGACTATACGGCCTTCGAATGGTAACTTTTTTATCGTTCCCTGTATCTTATCGAAAGACATCATGACACTTACGCTCACAATCACAGACTAGAAACGAAAAAGAAACAAATCCACAGAAAGGAATACAGAGAATGTAGAAGCGTCGCTGCTACTAGATCGCGTGGTCCTTGGATCGATTCCCGGCCGGCTAGGATATTTTCTTCACTCGGAGATAAGCAATTCGATTAGATGTCGCTTGTGAGGAACGCTGTCAGAAGCCTTCAGGAAACGTAAGAATATCGAATTCATTTGACACCCCCTGACGATAGCACACATTACTTCCTGAAAATAAAGAGGCAGTTGTGTTTCACAAGAACGATATTTTCTGAATGTACGTTCGCTATTTGTCAATCAATCCTTTTCTTCGAGGTAATTCGTACTGTTCGAACACAGTATGAAGTCGAAAATGTTACTGCAAATCAACGTTAGTGATATGTGTCTGTAATACAGCCATTTTTACTACACTCCTGGAAATTGAAATAAGAACACCGTGAATTCATTGTCCCAGGAAGGGGAAACTTTATTGACACATTCCTGGGGTCAGATACATCACATGATCACACTGACAGAACCACAGGCACATAGACACAGGCAACAGAGCATGCACAATGTCGGCGCTAGTACAGTGTATATCCACCTTTCGCAGCAATGCAGGCTGCTATTCTCCCATGGAGACGATCGTAGAGATGCTGGATGTAGTCCTGTGGAACGGCTTGCCATGCCATTTCCACCTGGCGCCTCAGTTGGACCTGCGTTCGTGCTGGACGTGCAGACCGCGTGAGACGACGCTTCATCCAGTCCCAAACATGCTCAATGGGGGACAGATCCGGAGATCTTGCTGGCCAAGGTAGTTGACTTACACCTTCTAGAGCACGTTGGGTGGCACGGGATACATGCGGACGTGCATTGTCCTGTTGGAACAGCAAGTTCCCTTGCCGGTCTAGGAATGGTAGAACGATGGGTTCGATGACGGTTTGGATGTACCGTGCACTATTCAGTGTCCCCTCGACGATCACCAGTGGTGTACGGCCAGTGTAGGAGATCGCTCCCCACACCATGATGCCGGGTGTTGGCCCTGTGTGCCTCGGCCGTATGCAGTCCTGATTGTGGCGCTCACCTGCACGGCGCCAAACACGCATACGACCATCATTGGCACCAAGGCAGAAGCGACTCTCATCGCTGAAGACGACACGTCTCCATTCGTCCCTCCATTCACGCCTGTCGCGACACCACTGGAGGCGGGCTGCACGATGTTGGGGCGTGAGCGGAAGACGGCCTAACGGTGTGTGGGACCGTAGCCCAGCTTCATGGAGACGGTTGCGAATGGTCCTCACCGATACCCCAGGAGCAACAGTGTCCCTAATTTGCTGGGAAGTGGCGGTGCGGTCCCCTACGGCACTGCGTAGGATCCTACGGTCTTGGCGTGCATCCGTGTATCGCTGCGGTCCGGTCCCAGGTCGACGGGCACGTGCACCTTCCGCCGACCACTGGCGACAATATCGATGTACTGTGGAGACCTCACGCCCCACGTGTTGAGCAATTCGGCGGTACGTCCACCCGGCCTCCCGCATGCCCACTATACGCCCTCGCTCAAAGTCCGTCAACTGCACATACGGTACACGTCCACGCTGTCGCGGCATGCTACCAGTGTTAAAGACTGCGATGGAGCTCCGTATGCCACGCAAACTGGCTGACACTGACGGCGGCGGTGCACAAATGCTGCGCAGCTAGCGCCATTCGACGGCCAACACCGCGGTTCCTGGTGTGTCCGCTGTGCCGTGCGTGTGATCATTGCTTGTACAGCCCTCTCGCAGTGTCCGGAGCAAGTATGGTGGGTCTGACACACCGGTGTCAATGTGTTCTTTTTTCCATTTCCAGGAGTGTATTTCCTTCTTTGAGCGTTGGTGTGACTTGTTCAGATTTGAGCTTTAGATACGACTAAGTAGCGATTTTATATGATTGCTAGGTATGAACCTATACTCTGAAAGAAGCTTAACTCGTATGCAATCTGAATCAGAAGCCTTGCCTTTCTTAAGTACTTTAGGTACGCTACATCAAGGGTATTTACTTCTAAGTTACTCATGTTTTCCAACTTGACAGAAAAAAAATTGTTCAAATGGCTCTGAGCACTATGGGACTTAACATCTGTGGTCATCAGTCCCCTAGAACTTAGAACTACTTAAACCTAACTAACCTAAGGACATCACACACATCCAAGCCCGAGGCAGGATTCGAACCTGCGACCGTAGCGCAACTTGACAGAAAGAAGGAATATACTGAAACGATATATGTGATGGCAACAAACAGATGCTAACTCTGAAAGAAGCTTAACTCGTATGCAATCTGAATCAGAAGCCTTGCCTTTCTTAAGTACTTTAGCTCCACTACATCAAGGATACTTACTTCTAAGTTACTTATGTTGCCAACTTGACACAAAGAAGGAATATACTGAAACTACGTATATGGTGGCAATAAAGAGATGCTGATTTGCTAAGCTAGGGAAGTGTGGTGGGTAAAAATGTATGACAAAGACCAAGACTTACTACAGTAAACAGCTTCAAAAGTATGTAGCACTGCATCTCGTCAGATGTACACTGAAGTGAAATGAAGAGACTGCCAATGGAGATACTAGCGTGGAGAGGAGCCGCACACAAGCATTTCAGGTGACGAAAGCAACAATAACCAGATTAGACATGCTCTACCGATGCAAAACACAGTTCTTTAGAGCACGTAGATTACTTTGAAACCAACTAAAATTAATTTTCAAAAATCCATGTACCATGTCATTAAAACTGCATTTTTCATATAATGGATGAGACTTGTATTTCCTAATCTGGTGTCTGTTCTCGCCAAACTGCATTATTTGCTCGTCGCGCTACATTATAACTTCCGTAGCGTTTTCGTTTTGCTTTTGTCTTCTGCCTTAGAGGTATTGGTTTCATGCGCTTTCCAGCTCTGTCCTGTCTGGTACTATGTCTAATATCCCCAACATTCGCAATATTTTGTTTGGTTTTTGATAATATTTGTTTCTGATACATTCATTCCCTTTATCAGCTTTAACTAACTCAAGTTATATAATGCCATTAAACTAGTAGGTGTCCTACTAACCCGTATAGATTGTCTACAGGTTCCGCCACCAATCATTACTACCGTGTTTTCTTTTCTTACCTCACCTATCCACTTAACTGTTACCACCTTGGTCTAATTTAATGTCGACACAAGGTCAACAGTTCATTTCACAGTGTCTGGAAGTCGATTGTCTATTACTTATGACAGACCCATTCTCAATCCGTAAGAGATAAAATTAAAAGTTACACATCCTATTTTACCTTAACTTATATAGCAGAAATGTGTAGAACCTTTAGTGCAGCTACAAGTATGCATGTCGCAAACACTCTTCCTTTCATACGACTCGCGCGTCTATATGAACACGTGGAAAATGTTAACGTTCTTGAATGTAACCCGACCGTGAACTGGGAGCACATGCTTCATTTGTCTCTTTTGCCCGTACAGTAGTAAACCACACAGCGGTGTGCAGGGGTAGGACTCGCAAGTAACCGCTTACGGAAGCGCGTGCCGCCAGTAGGTTTTACCAGAGAATATGTTATACGCGAGGACTGGGGCGGTCGGCGACGTTTCTATCTAATAAGACGTGGTACGACGGAGCGGCAGATGTTTCGGATTGGCTCTATTTGCAGTCAAGTCTCATTTGCAGAATAGCGGCGTATTAAAGTTTCTCCATTACACTTCTGCATGTATATGAATATTTCGCAACACCCAGAGCTGCATTTCCATTTAAAACTTCAGTATTTTGCATATTTTTATGGAAATACCTCCTTAAACTATGGAGGTGGCTTTTTTCTTGCTTAGTGTCCCATTAGACGGAAAGTGAGAGGCATTGTGATCCAACCGGTTCGAGGTACAAAAGAGGTCACTTGGTGTGAATGGAAACAGTCACTTCTTATAGATAATTTTTGATGACCAGTCATCACACGACCTCAGAAGTGTAACAATAAGTTCGTGCTTTTCGTAAGCGTACTTTTTCCTGAGTATCTTTTTGCATTTAAGATGACTTCATACATAACATTCTCCTAGTGTTACAGTATCGGAAATGCATATTAATTTAACACCCTATTGCATGGAGCTGCCATTGTGCAACAAACCGCTAATTTACGTACAATGTTGCCTCTCGTATTTGCATGAGTCTGCCGTCTGCCAACACACACAGCCTGGATACATGGAGCTGGACTGTATTTCGCTTCGTTATATTGGCGAAAATAGTTGGACATGGATAATCTTTGCAGGAGGTCGAGTGTACGTAAGCACACGCGAAAGCACCAGAGAGAGTCAATTGATTCTGTCACTTAGATCACGCCTAGTTAGATTTTTAAGGCACACGAAATGGTGCATAATGATAGCACAGGTGGTTTCCATGTATCTGTAACTAAAAAGTTAATAATTAGTAAATGTTTAGGGCTTATTACCGTTTGGCAACAAACCTAAAGAATTGAATAAATCTAAATTAAATTAAAATTTCCATGTGGAGTCTGCAACATACTACTTTTTTTGTCTGGTCTGCATCCTCAAAATTTGTTTTACTGAAACTGATTTCCTAAAAAGTTGTGCAATAGGGGTTAAGCAATAAAATATGGCGTGTGTCATATTATACATGTTGTCCAAATCGTACTACGTTGAGCAGTAACATTGTTATTGGTTTCCTTTTCCTGGCAATTCATGATATGAAATTAATACTGTGTGTCTAGAATGTATAAATTGTAAATAGTTGAAGAAACACGATTAACTGCGTGTCACACCACCGCAGTGCGTGTTCGCATATATCTTCGGATTACTAAATAACACCTCTTCCATTACCGTGACTTGTCTTTTACTTAACATCATGCACAAAACAGGTATGCAGCATGCTGCCATTGTTTATTTTAGACGGAAAAATTTGGAGAATCACAGCATTCCATTTGTTTTTCCAAGCAAAAGCTAACAACAGTGTTTCGGCTTCATTCACTATTCATCTATTCATTACACGTCTAGCAGCCTCTCCCTTCTCTCTCTCTCTCTCTCTCTCTCTCTCTCTCTCTCCCACCTTTACTGTTTTTTTTTTTTTTTTTTTTTTTTTTTTTTTTTTTTTTTTTTTTTTTTTTTTTTTTTTTTTGCTGTGTTCTTGTGCGGTGTGCGGATGTGCTTTTGTGTGTGTATATTCAGTCCCACGGCTTTGAATTGTTATTCTGTGTTGCTGGTAGCACGAAATAACTTAACAGTAATAAGTATTCAGTTTCCGAAAACTTGTCCTTTTCCCTTCTTCTTCTTTTTTTTTATTTCTATACGGTCTGTCTCGAATTCCACTCATGTATCAACCTCATTATGTCAGAGTACCACTTAAAAGTAACGTCCTCAGTTATTTGTTGGATGTAATACAAATTCTATCCTCCCCTAAGATTTTTACCCTCTACAGCTTACTCTAATAAGATAGAAGTTATACCATGATGTCTTAGTCCATGTCCTATCATCCAGTCTCTTCTCCATATCATTGATATCCGTATTTTCCTTTCATCGCCGATTCTGCAAAGATCATGCAAAACCCACCCAATTTTCAGTATCCTTGCATAGCACCACAACGAATCGATTCTCTTCTTCTTTAGTTTCCCTCAGATCACTGTCACTGTCGCTGTCATTGTCACTGTGGACTGTCATATAAGCTGTGCTCAAAGCGTAAATTCTCAGAAATATCTTCCAAAAATTAAGGCCCACATTTAATAATAGAAGTAGATGTCTTTCGGCGCGGAATGCTTTCTTTTCCTATGTTAGTATGCTTTTTATGTGTTCCTAGCGTCGCCCGTCTTGTGTTATTTCGCTTACAAGTCAAAAAATTCCTTATCTTAGTGCACACCGTGGTCACTAATTTCCGTGTTAATTTTATCACCAATCTCATTTCTGCTACTCCTCATTTCAAAAAAAATGGTTCAAATGGCTCTGAGCACTATGGGACTTAACATCTATGGTCATCAGTCCCCTAGAACTTAGAACTACTTAAACCTAACTAACCTAAGGACAGCACACAACACCCAGCCATCACGAGGCAGAGAAAATCCCTGACCCCGCCGGGAATCGAACCCGGGAACCCGGGCGTGTGAAGCGAGAATGCTACCGCACGACCACGAGATGCGGGCTACTCCTCATTTCCTTCGTGTTTTCTTCATTTACTCTTAGGCTATACAGGATGAACATGAATAAAACCGACGAACAGAAGGAACGGATTGCTGACTGGAAATGGACCAAAAAGTGTCCTTGAACATGTATCCGAATAATGCATCGTTGCCACGGTAGATGCCGCTGATGAATGAAAGTTTCTCTTCCCACGTGCCGCGTGTTCATTGTGTACTGCAGGCTATATGATTGTCCCATCATACTGTGAGCAGCAGAATGATCCAGTATTTATGTCGCTAACGAGTCCAGACGGTGTTTGTATACGGCCAAGTAGATGGAAACGGTCGAGAGGCAACATGGCTATACCCAAACAAGTAAGTACTACACTCACAGACACCAACATCACACAACATTTCAAGCCCTTTTTGGGCGTTTGTGTGATCCTGAGTCTTCTAAAGCAGACTAACGTGCAGGGACGTGGCGGACTGTGAGTACACCAGATTTAGAGGACCGGGTTCTACGGTATATTGAGACGAACCCCAGTGAAAGCCGCTGGATACTGGCCGTCCTAGCCAAGTCAAAGTATGATTATGTGTATCCTTCTTGACAACCGCTACTATCGCTACCACCTGCAACGAGTGGAAGGATTACCAGCAGCGGATTACGCTCTACGGGAAGGATTTTTTCGAAGGTTTTGGCACCAGACCGTCACAACTGAGATTTCTGCCATCATTCTTCTTCACCGACGAAGCAGCATTTACCGGAACTGGCACCATGAATCTGCATAATGGGTTACAAACAAAGCAAGTAATGAGAGGAACCTTCATTCGTCAGCTCCATTTATCGCAGTAAATATGCATTTGCGAACGCAAGTTCATAGGAACGTTTTCCTTCCATTTACATTCAGGAATCCCTCACTGGTACGGTTCACCCTGTATTCGGTATTCATTAGACTGTTCCTTCCATTCAACAGGTCCTCTGTTTCTTCTTAGCTTTCACTGCGGGTAGCCTTATCGTCACTGAAAGTTACTGACATCCATTCGCATTGATTTTAATCCCACTCCTGAGTAATTATTTTGTTTCCGTCATTGTTTCTTCGATTTATAGACTGGACAGTAGGGGAGAAAGACTGCATCCAAACTGCCACCTTCATTAATCCAAACACTTCGTTCTTTGTCGTATATGGTTTTTTTGGTTTTTGCACGTACGGTCTGTACTTCTCTCATTCTCCCACATTTCGAATATCTTGCGCCATTTGACATTGTCAATGCTTTCTTTAGTTTGAGAAATCCTATGAACGTTTCTTACTTTTTATTAAGTCTTCTTTCCGCTATCAAGCGCAGTGGCCGTCCGGAGTGGCCGAGCGGTTCTAGGCGCCAAAGTCTGGAGCCGCGCGACCGCTACGGTCTCAGGTTCGAATCCTGCCTCGGGCATGGGTGTGTGTGATGTCCTTAGATTAGTTAGGTTTAAGTAGTTCTAAGTTCTAGGGGACTGATGACCTCAGAAGTTAAGTCCCATAGTGCTCAGATCCATTAGAACCAAGCGCAGTGTTAGAACTGTCTCTCACATGGCTTTGCCTTTTCAAACTGATCGTCACCTAAGTGGTTCTCAATTTTCTTTTAGATTCTTTGGGGAATTTATTTTGTCAGCAACATGGATATATGGGCTGCTAAGCTAATAATGTGACATTTTTAGCACTTAAATGCCGTTGCTGCTCTCTCCTCTGCGTAAGATAGCGGAATCACTGTTACACTCTTAATGTGGCCGCCACTACTTTTAATTTAATTTAAGACTGTTTTCGCTTTTCTATGTGCTGAAAATGAGTAGTTTGAACAACCATTCCTTTTTCAATATATTCACATTTTTCTGCAGCAAATTTTTTGGCTTCTCTGCCCTCCTGTTTATTTCATTCCTAAGCAACGTATTTTGCGGAATTACTGTCTTTAGATAAACATTTTAATACTTCCTTGCTTCTTCAAACAAGCACTGCAAAGTACTGTAAAGGAGAATTTGGAGAATTTGGCTATCTGGAGAAGGACAGTGATAATAGCAATCGAGCTTCACTGCGTATTCCATGTCATTCCATGTCAGAAGAGAAAGAAACCATGCAAGAAGCCAAAATAAACTGTGCGACGTGCCAAATATTTTTGAAGCTGGAAATCTGAAGAAAGGAATGTGGAATCTGAACTAATGAGTAATCCCCTTACGAGCATCACGGGAAACCACAGAGTAACTACAGGCGAAACAAATGTTACTTGACTGTCAACGAAGATGAAACGCTGCACAGGAAGAAAACTATTAAACCCGATCTCTTTGATCAAACTGATTGTAAAATTTATCTTTCACTTCGTAAGAGCCAAAAGCTGCTGCTACTAAGGTGATGGGTAGAAGGAGAAGGGACACATCCTCACAAATAGAAGACGTGAGTGGCCGTGTAGGAAAGGGTGACATTGAGGCAATAAAAAAGTTAATAATGATAACAATAATAGAGAGAAGGATTGAAGTTTGTGGAAGTGACTAAGAAGATAGGGAAACTAGGCACCGATATCATGCCTCTCAATAGACAAGGAAGACTCAGAGCAAGTTGAAATTGTAACACATGAAGAGTAAAATAGAACGAAGCACACTACAGTAGCAGAGTGTGATACAATGCAACAGCTCATAGATAAAGATTATGAAAACACACATGTAATAAGGATATGGGCATCACGGCGCACTTTGTTTACATTTGTGATATCATGTGACCTAGATAATTGAACTATGTAATGTCATCATCCTTATGAGAGAAGTTTTCACTGTTATCAGTTACATCATCTTCATCAGTGGGAAGACACTCCATCTTATCTCCAACCAATCATAATGCAGTATTAGAAAATCTAAGATGGTAGAAATAGCCAAATTACAGTAATAGAAAATGTAAAGCCTTTTCGTGCTCCCCTTCTCTCAACCTAGCGCCTGCCAATAACAGTACAGCATTAAAAATCTTAGATGGTGGAAATTAATTAACTGTGTGGTTTACACTCCACGCCCCCACATTCTTTCCAACCAGTCAGAGCGTAGTATTTAAATGGTGTGCAAAAATGGTTTCAAATTACATAAATTTGACGTACACTTCCCATGGCCAAACGATAAGAGCATAATACTAAAATTAGCCCCAAATATGTAGTCAGAAGTTACGTAACACACAGATTAAAATTAAAAATATTAATTATTTCCGAAAGACATCTACATCTGACGTAAAAACTGCATTATGTGCGTAAAATGGCGCGGCCGCTTTAATATATTACTATTGGTTAGTTAATTATTTAAAAATATTCTTTATTTATTTATTATTAGGAATAAATATTCTTGATGTGTGCTTTTATTTTAATAATTGGTATAATTGATGGTTTTAGTTGGTTTAGCTTAGTTCATATTTCTTGTCATCTATACTCTCCTGAAAACCTGGAAAATATAAATAATTCGTTTTAAATACCACAGGAAAGCAAGTGATGTATTCCCCAGCGCCTCGTCGTTAACTGCTCCACCTGATATCTCTGAAACCTTTACTCGCTATGCTATCTACGTCTCGTAATATCTGTATCGTGACAATTAACTAATTTCGGTAGGGAGATATACAAACCTTGAATACTTGACGGTAGCCCCAGTCTTTTGTAATAATGGTTACTGATATTTTTCAGTGATACTTTATCTTTCCTCTCCCTTTCCGTGATGTAGCTTAAGCATTCGTTATCTTGTTCTGTAGACAGGAAACAATTTGATGTAAACATTGTGATAAGCGACATAAACACCGTAATTTTGAGTTGCTGACTTTATTTTGATGTCAGTTTAGAATATTTTAGCTTAAAAGATATAGAAAATAATCAATTTCAGTCTCTGTTGTGTATGAGTATTAAACTGGGTGTTATCCATACATCGAATTTTGATTTTTTTCACCAGTTTAGACACCTGTTAGTGACAGTGAGAACAACTCACGGAACAGAGATTGAATATATGCTATTTAACTGTGGAGCTATCTGTTGCTGACAATAAGCTGCTGGGATACAAAACAGCAGTTGCTTTTGGTTCACATTTCCAGGGTTTACAGAATAGTATTAACGATAAACCATGTTGTCGACAGCAACAATTCCTACTTCGTTATTTATGTCTTATAAGCAAACGTTGCTTTTTAATTATTGATGGAGAATATGTTGCACACTCATTCTAATATTTCATAGAGAATGATGTATAGGTTAACCTGAAATTTGTGGATGTGACAGGTGAGCCTATCCATAAACGATTATTTGGAAGTCAGTACTCCAAACGTGGCCGACAAAATTTATGGTATTTTAGTCAGTACACATAATTTTTGATAAATCTTTCGGATACTTTTTAACACAGCCCATATAGGACTCCAATATAATTGGCTCTCGAATTTTAATACTGGATTCTGACTCGAGGAGATCGGAGGGAGGTGTGTAACTGATTTTTCATTTTAATACTGGGCTCTGATTGGAGGATAGGAGAGAGTCTGGAAAACTGTGTAGTATGTGTGTGTGTGTGTGTGTGTGTGTTTGTGTGTGTGTGTTTGTGTGTGTTTGTTTGTGAATTGTGTGGTTGTTTATGCGTTTGTGTGTGTTTGTGGAGGGGGAGGGGGGTGTTATTCTATGTAAGTAACTAAATCTTTGACGTTACTTATTTAATGTTATATCAGAGGTATATATTTGTATGTAACCTATGGAATTTTACACTATTTTTATGACTGAGATAAATATATTTAAAAATAATGAATAACTTTGACTTTAATTTGTGGATAAATAATGTTTACTACATATCTGGGGCTATTTTTAATACTACGCTTTGATTGGTTGGAGATAGGGAAGTATACATAGAAGATAATGTAATCGGACACAATTTTTACATATCATGTAAATGTTAGGCTCTGACGTATTGGAAGTACGGTGATATAGGGGTTAGGACGCACAAAATTTATCACTTTCCCCAACCTATTAACTTTTAATGCTGCACTGTGATTGGCTGGAGACTAGGGGAAGGCAGGGGAGGAGGAGAGGATTTTAAATTTGCTATTAGCCCATTTGATCTATTTCCATCATCTTGGACCTTTTAACAGCGCTATAGTTGGATGGACATAAGAGAAGAGGTTAGTGGAGGGGGAAAGAGGTGTAGGTTCACACTGATATGAATGACGATACCTCCAATATTAGCGATGACGTCACTGACAATGACAATGACATCACTGCACCGATGGCCTAGTTCACAAGACATCACAAATGTAAAAAGTTAGCAGGAGGTTGCCCATACCCTTAAACTTACACCTACAGATGACTACAGGAAGGAAATGTAAATAGTGATGCATATAATATGAGAAATGGAAGAAGCAGTTTCTTGTCGGAACCGTTGCTTGCTTACAAAATGTGTGAAAACGTAATGACACTACGTAAACAGGAGCACATACATGTGTTAACCATTGCAGGTTAACACTAATTTAGGCATATTCATCCAAGAGGTAGTAACATAACTTGTCCTTTTACAGAGAAAGTTAATCATATTCAACTCGATTTTAACAACTTGCCTACAAACACAGAGATACTACAGATCCTAGCTGACGTCGTCTCTAAAAGCAGGCAGAGTGCGCTTGATACTATCTGTGCAAGCAGTTAGTGATGATACAGTGCGGAACTACGTTGAACACAGAAGAGAATGACGCCATAGCTATGCCCTCACTAGGTCCCAGCAGGATACATAACAATGGAACATGAACAAATGACTAAAATCTGCGAGATAAATCCGATGCGTAGCGCCATGATGTTGCAAGAAAACGAGAAAGTCTTCTAAACAGAGAGATAATGCTATTTATAAGGGATGAATTTTTATCTTAATTTTGATGCTGCGCTGACAATAATGAATATGCAGGGAGGTGATAGGCTGTATGAAAAGTCTGTAGTAGTGTTACCGGTGAGGTTGTGTTGAGGAATAAGTGTTAAGAAAGAAATTCGATAAGTTACGCCTTATCTGAGTTATTCAGCACTGCAATTAGCCAATGTGATAAAACTCAAGCATTTTCATGTGCTAAAATGTAAAGCACAGACTTATGTGCATCTGTGAGTTAGCACATGTTGAAATGCTCATTACCAGTTCAAAATTGACATTTGCAGGAGTGGTAAACATACGCTAGGTGAACAAAAGCTATGTTCATTCGGTTTGAGGAAGAACTGGGATGAAGGTGGTTCTGATTCAATTTTGATATCAAATTTATAATCAAATTAATTAAATAGATCTATTAAACCACCCATCCTTCTCCACACTCCTTAAACTCTTGTTTTGCTAAGGGATTTATGACCACATACAACAGTAGTGTGTAAGTCTAGGAACCGATGACCTCAGCAGTTTGGTCCCTTAGGAATTGAGACACACACACACACACAGTATTTTATGAGACTCTTTTTATAAAGTTTTCCCACTTGAGCGCACAGCCAGTCTTTCACTTCATTTCGAAGTCATTATCGAAGTGCTGCGGCGCTAGCCAGTTCTTCATCCAAATCTCATGGCGTCAAGTCTGGGATGTATGGGGGAGGATCACATGCATCCCATTTGATTTTCTTCAGAATCTCAAGATTTTTTCGGATACTGTGAGGACGAATATTGCCAAGAAGAAACACGACAGCGGTTGTCAGCAAACATTGATGTTTGTTTTTAATGACTTCGTTAAGTTTCCTTGGGTTTCGGAGAAGACATCTGAAGTGATTGTCGTTGCAGCTTTCACAAAATGCAACCAGTAAACTTCCTTCAACTTCGCAAAAAATTTTCCTTCGTCGATGATACAGTTTGGTGGGCTCTCTTCGACTTGCATGGACAATGTGTTATGGTCCCAAACCGTCGACTGTGAGTTCGTTTCGGTGTTTCCGAATAATACCCACGTTTTGTCACCATTCGCAACTCTCTTCTAAAATACCTCCTGCTTCCAAGGCTAAGGACAGGCCCATTCGCTTGGCTTTGTGGACCTCTGTGAGCAGTGTCAATACCCATGGACAGCAGAATTTCCGTTATCCTCAGTTATGAGTAAAAACCTTGCACAACACTGTACGAGAAATTTGCGGGAATTTTTCAGAGTTCAGAGATAGTGAATCTACAATTTTCACGATTAGTTTGGTCAATTTTCTTGACACCATCATAACTCACAGTAGAATGCCTACTATTCCCGTCTTCATCATCAATGTTTGTTCTGCCACTTTTTAAAAAAATTGGACCCTCTGTCTCACAACACCTTCACTCAAACTGTTTGGACGGAATACAGCATATAATTCAAATTTTCTAATGTGTGTGAATTCCTAATGGACCAAACAGCTGAGGTCATCGGTCCCTACACTTACGAACTACTTAAACTAACTTATGCTAAGAACAACACACACACCCATGCCCGAATTGAAGCGCGTACAACCGCTCAGCCACAACGGCCTGCGAAGTGTCCCCGTATTTGGAAGGAGAAGAAAGTGGTTACGTAATGAACGTTTACAATCCGTGTTCTTCGATCTATGAAGGCATTCTACACCACGCCATATTTTCGGCTAATAACTAAGATCATATGCTACACCTTCATAAAAAAACTGACAGGCTCAATCAAGAACTGATTAATTTGACTTACTCTGTTGTATCCGACGGCGAGGATTCATCAGTAACGATTGAAACATCGCTTATGTTTCATGAAAGCGCAAAGCGGCCCATGATATTGTAATTACATATATCAGTGATTCATCGAGTGAGATTAGCAGAACAGTCATCGACGATGTAGTTGTCTACAGGAGAGTATAGGACTCAAAGGATCGTAAGTAAGTACGGGATTTCTTAGATTACATTACCCCTTGAAGTCGTAAATTACATCCCCCTTTAAATGTGGATAAAAGTGAAGCACTTGTGATCCAAGAGGTGTCGCAGGTATCGGAGGGAACAGAGAAGAGAAGGAAATTTACGAAGAGTAGAGGTGTCAAAATATGGCACAAAAATAAAGTAAATGCAGTTAAATAGAAACAAAAAGACACAATGTAAATTTATAGGACAATAAATATGAAATGCAAGAACGGTAGGAAGAAAAATGCAACTACACTAATATTGGGAGGCTTATAAAGAATACTGGGATAGAATGATATCAAACATAAAAATTATCTATATGGTAAACAAGAGATGACTTACAAACACATGAAACAACAAATAGGAAAACATTCCGCACAGTTATACGTAATAAACAAAACAGCTGAGATAAAGAAATACCGAAGATAATGGCTAGAAAACAACGATAAAATGAGCTAACGAAAGTAGACCAAGACCAGGAACATGACTTCAAAAAATTACGGGAATTCAGCCAGGTAGCATTTACAGCGACGGTTGATATTTCGGCGGGAGCACACCCCGCCAGTTTCAAGGCACAAACTGCAATGGACATGCTATGTACAAGCAAATTTGAATCATCGGTTCCTGGAATAATTCAGGAAAGATAACACACGCTCACTGAACACTGGTTCACCAAAGATGATCAAAGTCAGATGTATTGATAGTGAAAGACTACGAAGTCGCAAGTGGCGTAACATTGACTCTGTCCCTCTGTTTTTTGACAAAGGAGAGAGCAGGATTCTCAGCAGAGTTTAAACAAAAACCTCCATCCCTCTTTGCAAGGTTGCTCGCTAATTTAACCTCAAAAGCTTCCTTAATAACACTGTCCCAGTAGGTGGACGTGCATGCCAATATCTCGGTATAGGTATATAACATAGGGTGACCAGTATGCAAACAATGGTCGACAATGGCAGATCTAGTTTGCTGCTGTAATCGTGTGTGCCATATATGTTCAGTACATCGGTCCTCAACGGTCCTGATTGTCTGACCAATGTATGCCATTCTACAGCTACAAGGAATGCGATATACACCCGCCTTACGCATTCCTAGATCATCCTTGACACAACCCAAAACCACTCTAATTTTAGATGGAGGTCGAAAAATATGTTTCACATTGTATTTCCGTAAGATACGACCGATCTTGTCGGAAGTGCTTCCTGCATGAGGCAAAATGCCAGTAGACTTCGGTTTCGACTCAGTATTATCATCAGTCACCCGATGCACAGTTGGTCGGTAGCGCAACACACGTCCAATCTGTCTTTCACTATACCCATTCTGACGAAATGTAGCTTCAAGATGGGCCAGCTGAGATGGCAAAGGCTCAGTGTCTCAGACCGCAGTCTAGAACTCTTGTGAAAACTGCAGCGAAAAAAGTCTGCTGAATACAGGATATAAATTATATTCATGAATAATTAGTAACAAACTGGAAAGCATAGTTGACGCCTTCTCACATGACGAACAAAGTTATTTTAGAAAAGGACGATAATGCAATTACGATGTTACAGTTGTGCGGTAAGTAAATGAAAAGGGACAAGTTAGAGGAGCTACGAGTCTGCATTAAATTCTGCCTGGAACTCAAGAAATGGTTCAAATGGCTCTGAGCACTATGGGACTTAACATCTACGGTCATCAGTCCCCTAGAACTTAGAACTACTTAAACCTAACTAACCTAAGGACGTCACACAACAGCCAGTCATCACGAGGCAGAGAAAATCCCTGACCCCGCCGGGATGAAACTCAAGAAAACATCTACACATACATACCAAATGATGCAGGAAGTCTACGTTGATGAGTGCTTAAGCCACAGTGGGTGTTACGAATGGTTCACACAGTCATTAATTTAAAGGAAATAGCTTCCACCAGGTCGAAAATAATTAGAAAGTTTATTCTGCCTGTACATCGATAACATTATGAATACACGGAAATAGAAAAACTGTAGATTAATTAAAGTCCAAACAGCCCTGATATATTAATGTTACAGGGAAATGGAAAAAAAATATTCTAACCTATCTCCAAAAAATGAGAAAAGTTGATACGTTTAAAGAGATATATTTAATGTAAAAATACGACATTTTCACGCCGAATCAACTGTTCAAAAGATTTCGGACTTGCAGCCGGTCGTCGTAAGCTTCATTGCACGAATTTTCGACTCAACAGCTGCCAGCCATCTTCAGGTGAGCTTGAACAAGGACTGACGAAGACGTTCCGCTCTGTGTTATATAGTGCGCTGATAGTACTGCCGCATATCCGTTGCAGTCGCGGAGACAGAAGGTCCACACCGCCCAGCGACAGCGCCCTCGCTGGCAGAACGGCAAGACTCAGCTGCCGTCGGTATTGTCGCTGGCCGCAGCTATCGAAGTCTTCTGGCGTCTTCGTCTCGAGCAAATTTCGGAGATGACGGGATTCCATGCGTTATTCATTTGGTAACCACTGTCACGGTTCATCAGATTTCCCGCTATACGTATTTCAACGGGTTCTTTGACGATGGAGTCCCAAAAAGTTGTTGCAGCGGCCAAAATCGTTGTCGTATTCCATTGAAAGTCCGTTGGAAGTACAATGTTCCGCAACTGCAGACTTACTGGTTTGCAGCAGGCGAGTGCACCGTTGATGTTCCGTACAACGCTCTTCCACTGTATGCGTTGTCTGTCCTATACAGGCCATACCACATTGACACGGTATTTTGTATATATTTTTAGTTACATCAAGGTCGTGTCAGGCAGTGAATAACTGTGTTAGTGAGTGAAATTAAAGCAGAAGCTCTCCAGTGAATTATTAACATTGATCGTTCAAAACTACAAACCAATAACAGATGACCATATCAGTTTTTGAGAAGGCTAGCAAACTTTTAGTAATGAAGGAAGTGATAAGACCTAAAAACCTAGAAGGGAGATTCCGATAGTTTTTATCTGTTTAACACACAAAAATTTTTATTTACTAAGACATTTTAATTAAAACTTTCGGCTATTATACCGATATTTTTCTCAGTTTCCATTCGTTGATTCTGTGGTTACTGCTGGATATGTGATACTAGGACCACTGAGAAGCTGGCCTTTTTTCACCTAATCACTATACAAACTGATAATATGATTCAGCGGTTAATAACTGTGTTCATTTCTGTAGGGATTTCTGTTCCGGTATTTGCTAGCTAGGCTAGCTTCTGAAACCACTGGACGGAAACCTGTGTGTGAATTGAGCGCAGGAGGATGGGGGAGGTAGCGGACGAAACACGAAAAGTTTATGTGTGTGTAAGTATGTATGCGAAATAGAGTAAATAAAATGGTTTTTCTTGATAAGTGATGTAGGGCAAGTCACATACTATGTAAATGAATTACGGAAACTACTAGCAGTTTCCCTATATATAATAAACTAAACTTATGAGTTTTCCGAGCTGCACAGCTTTCGCAAAAATACAACAATGTTTTAGTGCAGTCCTGTGTATAAGCCGATGTAGCTATATTGTAATAAGTAAAATACATATTCTCGTGTTCGTACATACGAAAGACAAAGACACTGCGTTGCTGAAGAAGCTAATAATCGTACTCGTGCTCGGAAACACACTGTTCTCGTCATCCTAGTTTCTGTGAGTCTTTGCTTCCCATTCTGCATGAAGACAATCGCACGTCGGTAGAAACTCGCTTTATCGCTAGTCTCGTTGTCGTCGCTTACTTCTACACAGAGACATAAAGACAGACTCTGCTCTCCGCTTCAGCTAAGACTGTTAAGGCTGTAGGACTGGAGAACCTTCATTTTTTCAGTTAATAAGTAGAAAATTGCTACTCCGTCCATGTAGTCGTTCAGTATACGTTAACTGAAAGTTGTTAATAATATGAATTCGCGTAGAATGATGGTCAGCTTCGGTCGTAATATCATGTGTACTATATAATGAATCTACATTTTTAGCGATCAGCGCAAATACCGTCAGTGCAATAAATACAAAATAATGTACATATCATACATTGAAATCAAACATTTCTTTGCCAAGAACCATGTCACAGTTGTACAAAATCCCCGATGCACAATTACATACGGTTACAGGTAGTCATATAGACTCAGAATAGTTATAAAGACGCTTACTATAATAGATCTTTGGATGAGCAATCATCAGTCAACCTGGGGTGCTTTTTACACACCCACACAGATATCCTCGATTTACGCCACATTGAATGGTCAACGCCGTCTAATTTCACATCCGTATTTAAACGTGGATTAAAAAAAAATGTTTGCATATAAGGATGACGTGAATTCAAGTAACTATTATTGTAAAATATGATTTTGTCAGGAGGTATAAAAGTCAAAAATTGCATTGAGACAGTCTTGCGATATGTTGAGCATATTATCGTGAAGTACATTAAAATGTTTCAGAAACTGTACATCCGTAAGAACAGGAGTACCAAAGTGGCGTAAAAATTATATTGCCCATTATTTACTGTATTTATAATCTAAAAAAAAATATAAAATCACTGAGAGGCTTATTTATGATATACTTGCTAGCCAATTACGAAAAAAACATCAATGCCATGCATTGATATTAAACTGTAATTACAAGGTGTACAATTTGTAAATATTGGAAAGAGGACTTTGATTTTTTTGTTATACAGTCTGTACTAGAATGGTACACTGTCGAATGTTAGTACGTAAGAATGGGTCACTTTGGGTTCCCACCAAGCCTGTCATCAAGAAGGAAACTCAAAAAGTTACAGAAATGGGCGCTTCTCATTGCGATTTGCTTGTTAATAGTGATAACACAAGGGGATTTACGATGGCAAGAAGACTTCGTCTCCTCAAACAAATCCAAAAATCTGCACTCCTAACCTCTACGAAGCAATTTAAGTTGCGAGGTCAGATCCAGAACGCTGTGATTGTGTCAATCAGGTGGACGCAAAATTAAATTTATCAGCCACGTCTCTTTTTTCCAGAGGTAGTAACGGGCTGCTTATGTTACAATGACCATTAACCAAATTCGTTTTTCCTGGAATATATAGTTGTTGTTATCATGCTTAACTTTGGTGCTTCAGTATCTGCAGGGAGCAGCTGGCATCATTATCATCAAGTTACGAAAGTGCAAAAGAAATGTAGAACTGTCAAGGGACGTGCTCGCGCGGCCCACTAGATCCTCGAGGCGCGACAGGATGTGAATAAATTTCCCGCTTTCCCTCGTAAGCAGCAAACCCAAGGCCTTTCTGAGACGGAACCCACGGTCCACGGTGGCGAGCGATGTCCTGAGCTATCGCTACAATTTCCTGTGCACGATTTATGGCCCTCGTGGGAGAAGTGCCGCTGGACCGTGTCTCGCCTGGTGCACACACACACACGCACACGCACACACGCACACACACACACACACACACACACACACACGCACGCACACACACACGCCGAGTTACACACAAGGGCACACACATGTCCAGACCGCCCTCTTTCCTCCTGCGCCACTGCCGTGATTACCCACCATGTATCATGTCTTATCGGCTTCGTTAGGAAGTTCCTCCATGTTTGGAAAGCCAGTTACAACAGTGTACAAAATTTGTTGTGTACCAACATGTGAATTTTAATGAATTATTCTGTTCTGCCACAGACATGTACTGAAATGTACGCATTCTAAAATCTAAGTATTATTTCGTTAGGACACACCTAACGTATACATCATTAATTTTTCGAATAGTAGTTTTTCTACTAAGATGTTTAAATGGCGCTTTTTTAAAGCTATACATTTCTTTTACAAATACAAGCGTATTCGCCTTTTTACGAGGGCTAGTCAACCATTAACTTTCTAAACAAGAGTAAGAACCAAAATTTATAAAAAACTGGCTCCATATCAGTAGCTTTATTGTAAATGAGTGACTTACATTGAACTTTATTTCTACATATATACCACCACAGTAGTTATATGAAGATAAGTTAGTATGTCTATTTATCATGAAATACTGCTAAGTCGACCGTGCAGCCATTTTTAAGTGGAGCAGAATGGCGACACGGCCTGAATTGCAACAGCTGATTTATCACTAAATAGATGTAGCAGCAATGGGCGCTGTCGTCAGACGTGGCAGCCCTCCTAATGAAGGTGCTTCACCGAGCCAAAGTTCTCACTCTAAGATGACCTTTTTCTGTACATTAAGAAATTATATTTTACCTAATCACCGTATGAAAGCTACTCTGCATACAGTGGTTGTATACACTACTCTCGAAGTAACAAACTTTACAAATCTCATAAACTGTTTATACAACAAGGAGGAATAGAAACAACAATTTAAAGTGTCATTTATGATAGAACTCATTGTTGACATCCAAGAAAAAAGATAAAAAAACAATCGTTCTAAGGGACTACATTGAAGCTATTAGGGCGTTACGTCTAGTTATGTCATTGGTGTTTCGAGACACTAAACGAAAAGTTCCCCAGCACCAATTAAGTGTAGTTCACAAGTCCCCCATTAAGTCTAGTTCAGTTTATCACGTTCATTTTGCCCAGAAATATTCGTCTTGTGCATTTCATAAAATTTTGTACATTTGGCTTTACTTCTGAAATAGTTTAACTTGTTTATAACTGAAATTACAATGAAACGAATACCCCTAGCTGCATACAGGCGTACATTGCGGAAGGTCAATGTGGAGGCTGGCCGTGTGGCATCGCCCGCTCTGCCTGTGAGGGGACATGTGGCTGCTCTTTCAGCAAGGTCCGAGCAAGCACACGGGGGGAGGGGTTTATTAGTTATTGGGAGCTCCAACGTTAGGCGGGTGATGGAGCCCCTTAGGGAAATAGCGAGAAGGTCGGGGAAGAAGGCCAGTGTTCACTCTGTCTGCTTGCCGGGGGGTCTCATCCGAGATGTGGAGGAGGCCCTACCGGCGGCGATAGAGAGCACTGGGTGCACCCGACTGCAAATTGTTGCTCATGTCGGCACCAATGACTCCTGCCGTCTGGGTTCAGAGGTCATCCTCAGTTCGTACAGGCGGTTGGCGGAATTGGTGAAGGCGGAAAGCCTCGCTCGCGGGGTGGAATCAGAGCTAACTATTTGTAGTATCGTTCCCAGAACCGATCGCGGTCCTCTGGTTTGGAGCCGAGTGGAAGGCTTAAACCAGAGGCTCAGACGATTCTGCGGAGATCTGGGGTGCAAATTTCTCGACCTCCGCTATCGGGTGGAGAAATGTAGGGTCCCCCTGAATAGGTCAGGCGTGCACTACACGCCGGAAGCGGCTACAAGGGTAGCGGAGTACGTGTGGAGTGCACATGGGGGTTTTTTAGGTTAGAGAATCCCCTCCCTAGGCCCGACAAGACGCCTCCTGAGACGCGGCAAGATAGGAGTAGGCAAAATGCAACAGGGAATAACAATATTAATGTGCTAATAGTAAACTGCAGGAGCGTCTATAGAAAGGTCCCAGAACTGCTCTCATTAATAAACGATCACAACGCCCATATAGTACTAGGGACAGAAAGTTGGCTGAAACCAGACGTAAACAGTAACGAAATCCTAAACTCAGATTGGAATGTATACCGCAGAGACAGGCTGAACAGTGAAGGGGGAGGCGTGTTTATAGCGGTAAGAAGTGCAATAGTATCGAAGGAAATTGACGGAGATCCGAAATGTGAAATGATTTGGGTGAAGGTCGCGGTTAAAGCAGGCTCAGACATGGTAATTGGATGTCTCTATAGGCCCCCTGGCTCAGCAGCTGTTGTGGCTGAGCACCTGAAGGATAATTTGGAAAATATTTCGAGTAGATTTCCCCACCATGTTATAGTTCTGGGTGGAGATTTTAATTTGCCGGATATAGACTGGGAGACTCAGACGTTCATAACGGGTGGCAGGGACAAAGAATCCAGTGAAATTTTTTTAAGTGCTTTATCTGAAAACTACCTTGAGCAGTTAAACAGAGAACCGACTCGTGGCGATAACATATTAGACCTTCTGGTGACAAACAGACCCGAACTATTTGAAAAAGTTAACACAGAACAGGGAATCAGCGATCATAAAGCGGTTACGGCATCGATGATTTCAGCCGTAAATAGGACTATTAAAAAGGGTAGGAAGATTTTTCTGTTTAGAAAAAGTGACAAAAAGCAGATTTCAGAGAACCTGTTGGCTCAACACGAAAGTTTTGTCTCAAGTACTGATAGTGTTGAGGATCAGTGGACAAAGTTCAAAACCATCGTACAATATGCGTTAGATGAGTATGTGCCAAGCAAGATCGTAAGAGATGGAAAAGAGCCACCGTGGTTCAACAACCGAGTTAGAAAACTGCTGCGGAAGCAAAGGGAACTTCACAGCAAACATAAACATAGCCAAAGCCTTGCAGACAAACAAAAATTACGCGAAGCGAAATGTAGTGTGAAGAGAGCTATGCGAGAGGCGTTCAATGAATTCGAAAGTAAAGTTCTATGTACTGACTTGGCAGAAAATCCTAAGAAATTTTGGTCTTATGTCAAAGCGGTAGGTGGATCAAAACAAAATGTCCAGACACTCTGTGGCCAAAATGATACTGAAACAGACGATGACAGTCTAAAGGCCGAGATACTAAATGTCTTTTTCCAAAGTTGTTTCACAGAGGAAGATTGCACTGTAGTTCCTTCTCTAGATTGTCGCACAGATGGCAAAATGGTAGATATCGAAATAGACGACAGAGGGATAGAGAAACAATTAAAATCGCTCAAAAGAGGAAAGGCCTCTGGACCTGATGGGATACCAGTTCAATTTTACACAGAGTACGCGAAGGAACTTGCCCCCCTTCTTGCAGCGGTGTACCGTAGGTCTCTAGAAGAGCGTACCGTTCCAAAGGATTGGAAAAGGGCACAGGTCATCCCCGTTTTCAAGAAGGCACGTCGAACAGACGTGCAGAACTATAGACCTATATCTCTAACGTCGATCAGTTGTAGAATTTTGGAACACGTATTGTGTTCGAGTATAATGACTTTTCTGGAGACTAGAAATCTACTCTGTAGGAATCAGCATGGGTTTCGAAAAAGACGGTCGTGTGAAACCCAGCTCGCGCTATTCGTCCACGAGACTCAGAGGGCCATAGACACGGGTTCACAGGTAGATGCCGTGTTTCTTGACTTCCGCAAGGCGTTCGATACAGTTCCCCACAGTCGTTTATTGAACAAAGTAAGAGCATATGGACTATCAGACCAATTGTGTGATTGGATTGAGGAGTTCCTAGATAACAGGACGCAACATGTTATTCTCAATGGAGAGAAGTCTTCCGAAGTAAGAGTAATTTCAGGTGTGCCGCAGGGGAGTGTCATAGGACCGTTGCTGTTCACAATATACATAAATGACCTGGTGGATGACATCGGAAGTTCACTGAGGCTTTTTGCAGATGATGCTGTGGTGTATCGAGAGGTTGTAACAATGGAAAATTGTACTGAAATGCAGGAGGATCTGCAGCGAATTGACGCATGGTGCAGGGAATGGCAACTGAATCTCAATGTAGACAAGTGTAATGTGCTGCGGATACACAGAAAGATAGATCCTTTATCATTTAGCTACAAAATATCAGGTCGGCAACTGGAAGCAGTTAATACCATAAATTATCTGGGAGTACGCATTAGGAGTGATTTAAAATGGAATGATCATATAATGTTGATTGTCGGTAAAGCAGATGCCAGACTGAGATTCATTGGAAGAATCCTAAGGAAATGCAATCCGAAAACAAAGGAAGTAGGTTACAGTATGCTTGTTCGCCCACTGCTTGAATACTGCTCAGCAGTGTGGGATCCGTACCAGATAGGGTTGATACAAGACATAGAGAAGATCCAACGGAGAGCAGCGCGCTACGTTACAGGATCATTTAGTAATCGCGAAAGCGTTACGGAGATGATAGATAAACTCCAGTGGAAGACTCTGCAGGAGAGACGCTCAGTAGCTCGGTACGGGCTTTTGTCAAAGTTTCGAGAACATACCTTCACCGAAGAGTCAAGCAGTATATTGCTCCCTCCTACGTATATCTCGCGAAGAGACCATGAGGATAAAATCAGAGAGATTAGAGCCCACACAGAGGCATACCGACAATCCTTCTTTCCACGAACAATACGAGACTGGAATACAAGGGAGAACCGATAGAGGTACTGAAGGTACCCTCCGCCACACACCGTCAGGTGGCTTGCGGAGTATGGATGTAGATGTAGATGTAGATATAAGTCAACGGTGACAGTTGAAAATGTGTACCCCGATCGGAACTTTTTTTTTACGTATATAGACTTTTATTTACAGATGTTAACAATTAAAGATAATTACATGAAATGGATCTGCTATACTATTAGGCGTTCATGGACATTTTATCGTTTCTCTTTTGTTAGTGTTCTTGAATTGTCTTTTGGTAAGGAATAACCCTTTTATTCGTGAATGTCCTTCAGATAATTTTCTTGCATAATGTGTTCACGCTGTTCTGGCCAACTTGTCTTATTTTGGTTTGTTGTATTTTGAGTTTAAATACTCTTTTAAATTTATTCCGTATGATAACAGAGATTGCGCATGTGGTATCATGTTCGCGATATTTGTCACAAAGGGGAAACAAACGGAAACAAAAAAATATATGTGAATAAATAAAGAATCCTAATGTGCTGCATTTAGGCGGACGCTACACTTTGCATATATATTATGAGGCAAAGGATCTATAAGGTAAAACATTATAATAAATTACATGGAAACATGCTACATTTAGTCAAATGGTGAAAATCAATTTGTATATATATGCCACAGGAATAAAAGAACAAGGTAACTTGAGTAGAGAGAGAGAAAAAGAGGGAGAGAGAGAGCACACTAATGTTAGTGTGAAGGACACTATTTAAATTTTGTTGTTACCTTGGTGAGCAGCAATTTTCGGCTGTTTGCTGATGGCCCTGTGGTGTACGGGAAGGTGTCGTGATTGAGTGACTGACTGCAGGAATATACAAGATGACGTAGATCAAATTTCTGGTTACAGTAATGAATGGCAGCTTGCTCTAACTGTAGAAAAATTTAAGTTAATGCGACTGAGTAGGAAAACAGTCCATAACGTTCGAATACAGCAACAGTAGAGTGCAGTTCGACACATTCACTTCGATTAAAGATCTAGGCGTAACGCTGCTAAGCGATGCGAAATGGAATGAGTATGTCCGGTTGGTAGTAGGGAAGGCGAATTGTCGACTTTGCTTTATTGGAAGAATTTGGGGAAGTGTGGCTCATCCATAAAGAATGCTAGTGCGAACCGTTGTTAAGTAAGATTCGAGTGTTTGGGATCCCCACTAGATAGGATTAAAGGAAGACAGCGAAAGAGATCAGATGCTTCTTGAACTCAAATCGGTATTCCTGAAGGGAAGACGGTACTCTTTCCTCAAGGCATAATTTCGCAAATTTAGAGAACCGTCATTTGTAATGTATTGCGAATACATAGAAAGAAGGATCCTTTATTGTGTGATTATATGATAGCGGAACAAACACTGGTAGCAGTTGCTTCTGTAAAATATCTGGGAGTATGCGTGCGGAACGATTTGAAGTGGAATGATCATATAAAATTAATTGTTGGTAAGGCGGGTACCAGGTTGAGATTCATTGGGAGAGTCCTTAGAAAATGTAGTCCATCAACAAAGGAGGTGGCTTACAAAACACTCGTTCGACCTATACTTGAGTATTGCTCATCAGTGTGGGATCCATACCAGATCGGGTTGACGGAGGAGATAGAGAAGATTCGAAGAAGAGCGGCGCGTTTCGTCACAGGGTTATTTGGTAACCGTGATAGCGTTACGGAGATGTTTAACAAACTCAAGTGGCAGACTCTGCAAGAGAGGCGCTCTGCATCGCGGTGTAGCTTGCTCGCCAGGTTTCGAGAGGGTGCGTTTCTGGATGAGGTATCGAATATATTGCTTCCCCCTACTTATACCTCCCGAGGAGATCACGAATGTAAAATTAGAGAGATTAGAGCGCGCACAGAGGCCTTCAGACAGTCGTTCTTCCCGCGAACCATACGCGACTGGAACAGGAAAGGGAGGTAATGACAGTGGCACGTAAAGTGCCCTCCGCCACACACCGTTGGGTGGCTTGCGGAGTATAAATGTAGATGTAGATGTAGATGTAGAGACCGACTGCAGAACGGTTCATTTGCCGCCAATCTACATTTCGCGTAAGGACCAAGAAAATAAGATGCGAGGAATTAGGTCACCTACGAAGTCTTTTAGACAGTTGTTTTTTCCTTGCTCTATTTTCGACTGGAATAGGATAGGAAATGATTAGTAGTTGTACAATGTACCCTCCGCCATACACCGTACGGTGGTTTGCGTAGTATGGATGTAGATGTAGATTCACCTGTTTGGTGCCCTTTGCACTTTGATTTCTGGCTGATCATTTTCTGTTTGCCTGCTTAGTTTTTCTAGGAATAAAGGACACTGTATCGATAGAATTTGCACACGTGACACACACTTGCGCGGTTTCACTTTGTACTTTGCACACACATTTTAGCACACGTTTTTCTCACTCCTGCTTACACGGCAAACGCTCTATCCATCTGAGCCATAGAGGACACAGAGGATAGTGCGACTGCAGGGGTTTATCTCTGGCACGCCTCCCGTGAGACCCAAATTCCCAACTTATTGTCCCGCACTATATTCATAGTGCCCCTGCCCATTATACTCATTACTCGCGGTTTTTTGCCGATTCCCGTAAGAGTTCGGGCACTGTTTGTGCAGCCGCACAGAAGAAGATGGTCAAATGGCTGGTGATATATATATATATATATATATATATATATATATATATATATTGTTTATAACTGGCTAGGACACACACAAGTGCGACGTTACCATGGCGCAAGATATTATCAGTTATCTGCCGCTAGTGCGTGCGTAGGTGTGTGTGTGTGTGTGTGTGTGTGTGTGAGAGTGTGTATACCGATGAGGTTTAATACCCAGGGTAATAGTAGGAAATAAGAAGGAACAGATGACAGAAGGCAGCATTAATCGCATTCATCCGAAATTCTACTTGGCCTCAGTGTCAGGAAGATGGCCTGTGCTCGAGAACGCGTGAAAACCCCTGTGGTTGCCGCACGTTTTAGTATTCTTGGAATAGGTATTAATAAAAGACGGATACGTGTGAGTCCACATCAATGTCTCTTCGTGCGACCATCGAACCACCTTCGTCTACAGACATAAGGAGAAGATTCCAAATTACTTTCCTGCCAGAGTTCCAAATTAAGTTAGTCAGCCGGCAGGAGTGGTCGAGCGGCTCTAGGCGCTACAGTCTGGAACCGCGCGACTGCTACGGTCGCAGGTTCGAATCCTGCGTCCGGCATGGATGTGTGTGATGTCCTTAGGTTAGTTAGGTTTAAGTCGTTCGAAGTTCTAAGGGACTGACGACTTCAGAAGTTAAGTCCCTTAGTGCTCAGAGCCATTTATTGCAGTTTTGTTCCTATACATTTTCAGCACTCGCTATTTATGAAATAGTTGTTACCCATTTTTGTATAGTTATGAACACGTGCTTCATAGCACTTTTCACAAGTATAATAACATAAAAATGCAGTTTCATTTAATAGTTCATCTACATCTACGACTACATCATACTCTGCAAACCTCTAAATCGTATGTGGTGGAGACTATTTCTTATACCACTTACCTAATTGCCCACCCCCACCCCCTCTTCCCCCTTCACTCGAGGATGGTGCGTGGGAAGAACGATCGTCGATAAGCTTTTATATTAGCTCTAACTGCTGAAATTTTCTCGTCGTTGTCATTAAGCGAGATGTATGTCGTAGGAAGTAACATGTCGTTAGACTCTTACCGGAAAGTGTTCTCTCGAAATTTCAGTAGGAAACCTTCCGTGACGCACAACGCCCCTCTTGTAGTGTCTCTCTTATCGAGCATCTCGCTAACGCTCTCGCAGAGTGTGGCGTGCTGGTAGATGGGTGTCGAACGACTTCGGGCAGGACTGCAACAAAACCAGTTACTTATTATTATTAGGGTAACATGAGGTTCTATTTAATATTTCTCCCGGCTAATGTTCGTTATTTTGCTAAAGAAATCTCCACGTGGTAACGTGTAGCAATGTTGCCTGTCAATCAGTGTAATGGCACAAAAGTAATCTTATATAACCAGCAAAAAAGCTAAATCCATGTTAAGTAGTGTCAACTATATAAGAATAATGATTTTTAGCAGTCTTCAGGGATGTTGCATTATAATCTCATTACTAGTTGCAGATCGTCTATCCAATTTACCTCTACTGTTATTCGATGTAGCAACACCTTTCTTTAAGCAAAATGAACAATTTGGCACACAATACTACACGCTCATAAGACTAATGTATTGTTTCCTGTCAAAAATATTTCATAAAAGTTGTTACGAAATAACCAGGCTTCATACATCAACAGAGAACAATTTTTTATCACGCAAGATGCTGTTTGCACTATATTTAAAGATTATTCACAATCTAAATGGAATTTATTACCTCTGAGTGGGTTCATGGCCACCAATCCACAATTATAATCGCAATAATTGACGATCAAGATTTAAGTCTGTTTACAAATTCAACTGAAAACTGCCGCTGCAATAGTTCCCTATGATTATGGCTAACATAAGACAATCACTTATTGAATCTCCTTCAGCCACTGTTTTACTACTAACAAATAATACATATTAAATCTTTTCTGTATCTTTACTATATTCATTAACTTTTAAAAGTATTTATCTATGTTTATCACTTATTATTCAGCATTTACCAATAAACAATTTGATCAATGGCGCTAATGGCTGCGCTCCATTGTAGCTGATAAGAAAACATTTATATAGGACGAGAGTCAGTTTGAAATAAAAGTTCAAACAAAAGGGCTGATTTCAATGACAAGGAAACTCAATTTTTCAGATTTTACTTAGCAACATAATACAGCTTTCTACAGACCTCTGTGAAACGAAACATCACTCACATCCGATCAGTAAAACGGTTCGAACTAGGAGAAGAAGACTCCTAAATAACAAAAGATGGAGATTTTCATTATCTTTTTCCACAGGTATTGTCTGAGATACAGATTTTTACAGAATATTAAATTATGTCATTGACAACATTGATTTATTTTAGGAACGATGAAGTCCTTTCTCTTAATATCACAAGAATATTCGTTCAGACTCTATACACAATGATGTCGTAAATATTTTATGAATACAGTATATGCGTGGATATTACACCCGACTGAACGATCCCGTGGTAAAAACGTCGCTCTTCGTAGGATCTTTATCTCTTCTATCAGTCCTCACTGATAAGGATCCCACACTGATGATCGTTACTCAGCAATCAGCCGCACAAGCGCATTATACTGGTAAAACTCTTCTTACGTGACTGATTAACATTTCCTTAAGATTCTTCCTATGAATCTCAATCTGGCGTCTGCTTTTACTACTAACTGTTTTACAGGTTTATTCCTCTTAAGATCACTCTGCATAGCTACTCCTAGATGTTTCATGGTAGGTACTGTTTCCAACGGTTTCTCAGCAATAGTGCAGCTGCGCGGTAGCGGCTTTTTTTACCTGTAAACGTGCAGTGTGTTACATTTATTTACGTACAGGTTCAGCTGCTGCAGCCTGGACTATTCATCAGTCACCTACAGGTCGTTCTGTAAATCAGTACTGTCTTCTCCCATTGTTACTTTGTTACAGACAACGCTATAATCTACGAAATGTGTTAAAGAGCGTACGACGCTCTCTACTAGATCACTTATACAGATTGCAAACAGTAACGGTCCTGTCACATTTCCGTGGGGTAGACCGGAAATCCCCTAAGATCTGTCGTTGTGTTGAATTCTTTCTGCACGGAAGTCTTGAATCAAGTCGCAAACCTGGTCGGATACCGTACATTTTTCAGTAAACACCAGTTCTAGACGGACTCAAATGCTTTCCTGAAGTCGAACAACACAGCATCAACCTGAGCGCCGTTATCTAGAGAGCTATCGATCTCATGGAAGAATAGAGACAGCTGTCTTTGACAAGACCTCTGTTTGCAGATGCCAACTGGTTTTTGTAGAGGAGATTTTCCTTCTCCAAAAACGTGTTAATTCTTGTGCATAAAACATATTCCATTATTCTACAACATATTGATGACAACGGTTTGGCTTCATAACAGAGTGCACCTGTCCTGCAGCCCTTCTTGAACACAGGAACAAACTGCGCTTTTTTCCAGTTGCTAGGTACCCTTCGTTGCTACAGCTATTTACTATGAACTCCTCCTAGAAGAAGAGCAAATTATATAGAACAAGCGTAATAGAATATTACAGGTTTCTCAGCTGATAGTGATGCCTTTCTAATACAACGCGATTGTAGTTGCTCCTCCATTCCGCGATCGGTAATCTCACTAACTGCCATTTAGACATTCGTACGATGATTGAAAGGAGGGACTGTGTCTTGGTTTTCCGCCGTGAGACTTTTCCGGAAGGCCGAAGTCAGAATTTCAGCCTTATCTCTGTTATCGTTGTTATCCTCCGTTTCGATGACAGTATGGTCGCTGAGTGAATTAATGGTTGATTTAAAACCACTTACTGATTTAAAATGACGCCAAAATCTCTTAGGCTTTTACTCATATAGTTTAAAAACTTTACTTTCGAAGTCAATGAACGCTTCTCTCAGTGCTCTGTTTACGCTCATTTTCACTTCATTCAACTCTTGTTTGTCAGAAAGGTTTGGACTTCTCTTGAATTTGAAATGAAGCTCTCTTTGTTTTCGGAACAGTTTTCTAACACTACTTGTACACTACAGTTGGTCTTCCACACTACTTGTGCACTACAGTGGGTGTTCCCAAACTTTTGAGACATTGCTGGGAATGTACTTTACTATGGCTTGTTGGACGATGATTTGTGCTCCATATTTTCGTAGGACACATGTGACGACTTCACGGAATAGCTTGCACGACACTAGAGGGTACTGTAGTGAGTAAAACCTGTAGAGGAAAACTAAGATTGGAATATATCCAGCAAATAATTGAGGACGTACGTTGCAAGTGCTACTCTCAGGTGAAGACACAAAAGAGGGCAGCATTAAACCAGTAAGAAGACTGCTGACTGAAAAAAAGTTGAATCCCCATCCTAACCACCGAATTTTTGGAGCTGACTACTCTGATACTCTTCCATTTGTAATCTGTAAAACTAGCTTAATAAAAATATTTCCCATCTGACTTAACATTTCTGGTAAAACCCCTAGTCTTTGTTGATCTCACAGCCTTATGATCACTGATAACTGTCTCTATGTTAGCTGACTCATCGTGTTCATGTCTGTTTTTGCTATGGGATTTTGATCTCTATCTGCTCAAAGTCATTTTCGGACAAGATATTCAGAATAACGTCACAGGAACCATCTCGTACCAGTTTTGGTAGTATAACTCCCACAGTCTGTACCTGGCAAGTTGAAGTCACCCCCTTTTACAACAGCATGATTGGGGAAATTACTAACGATATTCTGTCAGCACTCTACCGCTATACCTCCTGAGCCAAGCGGTCTATGAAAGCATCTGGTTACCATTTTTGACCAATACTAAATTTGATGCTTAATGTCACCTATAATAATTAACATTGAGGGTCCACGATAACCTCGTTAGATATTATAGAGTTCTTTACTACAATAAATACGCCAACACCACTGGCGACTTACGTAACCTTACCATAGAGATTCCAATCTGAATTTATGATATCGTTACCAATCGCTTCCGGTTTCAACAAACTTTCTATTCCTAATAACTTCAACAAGCTATATTATTCTGAGGCCTTATCTTGTTACTGCTATGCGAGAATAGTTGAGCCTGAATAATGTGTCGATGGTAGGAACGTTAACGAAGATGTCTGGAGACAATGAATAAGAGACTGTCGTCTAACGAGCGAGTGCTGGAGTGATGTATTCGTGGCCGCCGTTTAAAGACTGTTGTTTTGGTGCTGAGCGTACTCTTTCTGTACACGCCGCGCACGGTGAAGATAAAGGATAAACATATTACTGCTCTTCACAAAACTAAGGTCCCCAAAATATACACTTGAAAACACAATGTGCAGTCAGCTGGGTCATGTGGTCGTGAAATGGACCATTTTCGGTCTGTACAGCCCGACCTATTTCGATTCGTAACGCCGACTGCAAATACAAAATGTAAACATATCATAGTACTCTCTCATTTGGGGACTCTAGCCTGACAAAGTGAACCTGAAGAGCACGATATGAGGTTGTTTGCCGTGTGGGCGCTTTTCGCTGTGCAAAGTCAACAGTGAACTTTATGAGCACGCTAAGTATATTGTTTCCACAATAACTTACTATGTTCGTCACTAATAAGGTCGAACCTGATGACTGAGGCAGTGAGGAAGCTATTGTGCCTCGTTGAAGGCTTTCTATGAAGTGCAGACAGTGACCTTCTGGTATTAAAATTAATTTATGGCCCGAGACTAACATCTCGTGAAATCACAATCGGAACACTACTCGGTTGGAATTTTAAAGCAAGTGTTTAACAAGTGATAGGTTCTTAAGATACATCACGGAATGTGGCGTATTAAGTACTTCTCGCCTCAAAGTAATGTGAATTCTAAAGCTTAAACTGTGGCCTGAAATGATTAATAAGCGCAGGGGCATCGGCAAATACCACGTGTTTGCTAGGTGAATCATATCAGGTGTACATCGCCAACAGTAGACACTTGAGCCAAGTGGATACTGTAAATACATCAGTTTTGTACTACATTTACAAACTAGCTGTCGTTTTCAGGAGGACAGCTACAACAATTATTACTTGGATTACACTAACGGTTTACTGGCCGACAGCGCTGTGCTCTTCTCCCGGGAATTATTGTGAGACAGATATTTGCAATAAATTCTCATTTGTTCTGAAGTTGCTTCTGATAGTTCTCATAGTTGTTACCTTTATGACGCTACCTAATCCGAACCTTTTTAAATAACAGTTTCAGTAATCTCAAGAGACTGAAACTTCCTACTGCCCCCACAGACCAACAGCTCTCAGCAGGATTACTTTGGGAGCAGTGTACCGGAATTCTAAGTGACTTACTCCCACCAGCATGACAAGGCAACCGACAGACAGAACGTAATTAGTGTTTGATATATTAAATAAAAATTAATTCACCATATTAAATGAATTTCCATAGCATTCATAATAGTTGTGCTAATTCTTTCGACACTGCTTCCATTCTTGCAACATTTATTTGTACCCCGTATTTATTTGCAGTTTTTGTTTCTCTTTTGCTGTACAAGAATGTGTATCTGCAGTATTGGTTAGTTCTAATCTTGCATTTTGCAAGTGCGTCAAAATTATATGTGGAGCCGTGGTTAATTCAGTTGGCTGCAGCCGGCTGGATAAGAGTAAGTGAGCTCTCATTGGTGATGTCCTTAGACCCCGTAAGACCTTGAATGTGATGGATGTTGCATCGCATTTGTTTACATAACATGGTGTTTGAAAGCCGTTTTGGGGATAACCTTCCTTATTTGGTGACGATTAGTAACCGGATTACTCTGTCTGGGTGCAGCTGCAGTTTTATGGTTATAGCTCCTTCGCAATTTACGTACATGAGATCTTGTGAACATTTCATTAGAAATGTATGAGGCTACCTCCATTATAACTGTATGAGCACGGTGGTTCCTGGTAGGAGTAATATTAGGGGGCTTCCTGTTTCATAACAAAATACTAGTCTAAAATAGTGGTGAAACAATAGGAATCGTTATGAGGGTTCCCTAAGGACTGTACTTCATAACTGGACTAAAATAGTTTATGGCTTTATGTCGTACACGCCTTGTAATAAAACTGGTACGTAGTTCTTTTGTAGGATTACACAAGTCTAAGTGGAATACAGGTGCAATGACTTGCAAACCAGGCAATATGAAGGTATAAAATGGCCGAAGCAAGTTTAATATTTTTATCTGTGACTGAATGCCGAAGTTTTGTATAAGTTGACAATGATCCACGACGGAGAAGACAGAAAAACATAAATTCCAATTAGGGTCCTCACTTGTGACACACTCACAAAAGAACTACTCTTGTCTGTAGTGACTTACAATCATATTCATTCCTTACCCCACTGTATACAAACTTAGATGGGTGCAATATGTGTAAGCTTTCCATAAAAAATATCTGTATGTGAGAAAACTGCATTTATAGATTTCAGAGACTTTTTCCCTCGTGTAACGTGTACTTTAGATATCGTATTCAATTGCTGCATAAAACAGACTGTTGGTCTCGCTCTGTGTTCCGCTAGTGGACAGTGCCATGAAATAAAACGTTAAACTTCATGAAATGCAAAATATGAAATATAGAAATGAATCTAATTAAATGTCAAAATAAACTAATTGTGCGCTCAATGAGAATTATGTAAACAAAATTCAGTACCGACGTACGTTATAAACGTTTCGTGATATGAAATGCAGTATTCGACTTGGAACATTAACAAAAACAATGTATTGCCCTACTCGGAAGAAAATAACTGACTGGAATTACCAACAGCGTTCACTGACAATTTTTCTGCAAGCAGGGCACCTGACTATCCTTAGTAAAAACTGTTAGCTCAGGAATGCCAGGTGGAATCTGCCCTCAAATAAAAATGACATATCTCTTACTCAGCATGCTGTTTTCATGTCTGGAGTACTAACGTTCTAGAAAGCAAATGCAAATCATTAGATACAGCAGCTAAAGATAAAAAATCTACTCTAAATTTGTTTCTCAGAAACAATCGGTGATTCATTGTGGCTTAAGATGCAATGCACACACGACAAATGCTTCAGATGTTTTCTGTCAATCATAGAGGTGTTGTTGTTGTTGTTGTGGTCTTCAGTCCTGAGACTGATTTGATGCAGCTCTCCATGCTACTCTATCCTGTGCAAGCTTCTTCATCTCCCAGTACCTACTGCAACCTACATCCTTCTGAATCTGCTTAGTGTATTCATCTCTTGGTCTCCCTCTACGATTTTTACCCTCCACGCTGCCCTCCAATACTAAATTGGTGATGCCTTGATGCCTCAGAACATGCCCTACCAACCGATCCCTTCTTCTGGTCAAGTTATGCCACAAACTTCTCTTCTCCCCGATCCTATTCAATACTTCCTCATTAGTTATGTCATCTACCCATCTAATCTTCAGCATTCTTTTGTAGCACCACATTTCGAAAGCTTCTATTCTCTTCTTGTCCAAACTATTTATCGTCCATGTTTCACTTCCATACATGGCTACACTCCATACAAATACTTCCAGAAAAGACTTCCTGACACTTAAATTTATACTCGATGTTAACAAATTTCTCTTCTTCAGAAACACTTTCCTTGCCATTGCCAGACTACGTTTTATATCCTCTCTACTTCGACCATCATCAGTTATTTTGCTCCCCAAATAGCAAAACTCCTTTACTACTTTAAGTGTCTAATTTCTTAATCTAATTCCCTCAGCATCACCGGACTTAATTCGACTACATTCCATTTTCCTCGTTTTGATTTTGTTGATGTTCATCTTATATACTCCTCTCAAGACACTGTCCATTCCATTCAACTGCTCTTCCAAGTCCTTTGCTGTCTCTGACAGAATTACAATGTCATCGGCGAACCTCAAAGTTTTTATTTCTTCTCCATGGATTTTAATGCCTACTCCGAATTTTTGTTTTGTTTCCTTTACTGCTTGCTCAATATACAGGTGTATTTCATTCTAAAAGAAAATATTGTTCGTGAGAAATCAAACTCTAATTGTTGGGAAAAAGACAGAAGACTTCAACATGTTACAAAATTCTTTCATTACAAAAGTTACAAACATACCTTTAAAATTCCTCCATAATCATCTTCATCAATATGAAGCACAAGGAAGTGTTATAAATAAGTTTTCATCCTCAGAATACATTTTTCGGATAGTTTTTCCCAGATTCACAAGTAACAAATCTCTTTTTACGTAGAACGCGATTGCTCGCTACTGTACTTCAAATAAGAATACCCCAGCGCTGTAGAGCTGACAGAGTAGCAAGCCAAGCACAGATAAAATTAAAACACTAGTCAAGGATCTTATTCACTGCTCATGCAGTGCACTCATTCATCTTTGTCCCAGTACAGTAAAGATGATTATTTACAGTAGCAGAAAAGATATGAGAATCTTACATTGTCCCTTCCCCTCCCTCCCCCCTCCCCCAGAAAAAATTTCATGCGGGTTGTCTTAGCTGTGGAAGGCAAGGGCAATGTGAATACATTTGAAGATAAATTGTTGCATCACATGGTTCCAACGGAGATATTAATGTTTCTTTTCATTTTGTGGCTAAGAACAGGACTGCAACTAGCACAATATTGACATATTTCTTGAAGTATGGCCACTGACGAGGTTGCTGACACTGTAGTACTGAACCCTCAGATAAGCAACGCCGATGGTTATGAAGAATGTGATATTCAGCCTCAGGGGTAGTCGGTAAGGCAAAATGTTTACTCAAAGTACAATTTCTGTTTCTATATTTGTATGGTGGGCACTTTAACGTTTTGCCTGGGACAATCAGTAATGTCCCTGATATTTCTTTAAGTGGACGAAGTTTAGAGCTATAGCAGTGATACAGTTTGTTTGATGTATACTGCTGGAACTGCAAGTCACTGTTCTGTAGTGAATGCCTACCACGTATTGTTACGTATGTGTCGTGGTCGATGTTCATTGAAATGCAGCTTGTTTTGTTTTACATCTTTTCCTAATGGAATCAAATTTTCATGTCATAGGAGGGATTTTTCACTTTTAACATTTTTTAATCGGTTCAAATTATATTACTGTCAGGAAAAGCATGTAATGAAAGTTTTCAGTTTATCAGTATCTGTATGTACTTTGTAGCCAATATAACACATTCTTAATCACATCTCACAAGTCACTAAAATTGCTTTCAACATATATACATCAGGATAGTAGAAGAAATTTCCTGGTACTTATCAAGTACAAGTTAAGTAGAAGTCAAGTGTACCTAGAAACTGAAAAATCACTGAAATTGCTTTCAACATATTTACGTTATGATAGTAGAAGAAACTTCCTTGTACTTATCAACTACAAGGTTAGTAGAAGTCAAGTGTAACAAGAAACTGAAAAATAGTCGACAACCAGCTTGGAGAGGCAACGTTCACCCATCGATGTACACTGGCCAAGAATGAAAATGTTTTGGGCTCAAAAATACTGAATACCTATGTATTTAAATCCCCATTTTGATGACTGTCTTCGTAATTTCTGTTTTGCCATGAGTTCTGTCACGCTAATTGTTTTGGTTTTCCCAGAGTGTATCATGCGGATGATGCCTGTTTCGGCGTCTGTAATTATCTGTGTGGTAATGGATTTTGCGAAAGCGTTCGTCACTTCTATGATCATACATTGGAACTGAATGTCGCGAGTAACGATGCCTGTTGTCATTTTTTCTTGCGATACGGTTGTCGAAGTCTAGTTCCAGTTCTTGTGGCAAATCTTAGAAAGCGTATAAGTCGTCCTTGCTTCTTCCTGCCAATATTAGGAGACGAAGATGTGAAGACAATTTTGTTAAGCAAATGTGTGTAAACTCAGATGGACTGTACGGGTTTGTAAGACATTGGTGCCTACGTAACGTCTCAAAATATCGGACTGGACAAGGAAACTCCGAGTGATCAATATTTTTCATCATATTTATACCCTGCTCTACTCGATCCTCAGTAGCTTGGGCCCCCACCCAGACAAGAAAACGTGGTAAAAATCAGCTTCACTTTCACAATCTCTTATTACTGACCGCATTCTCACGGCTGATTCACTTTCGATACATCTACGCGTGAATTCCGGTTTAAGACACAAAGACAAGCTTGGTAATTGTGAAATAAAATATCGTTTAACTAGCCTTGGGTCTGAATGTGGTTGCCTAAGTTTCACAAATTTTGAATTTACGAAGAGTGAGAAAATGCTTGTAATCGAAATTGTCGCTTTGCTGGGAGCCGGAATGTTCTCTGTTGCGTCTGATGGGCGACTCACAATTGTGTTTTGATGGAAAGTATTTTTCTCTGGGAAAGTTAGAAAGACGCCTCATATTGGTAGTTTAATCACAAGTTTCTGATCTTGGGTTTGAGTGCGAATGCGTAAGTCGATGGTGTCGTCGTTACAGCTGAGTTTGCGTTCGATGGGTGCCAGCTGTTCTCGCATGTGGTTATTGTCTTTTTCTTGTTGTTGATGGACTTTAATCTGACTACGTTTAAAATTCTTAAGTGACTGATATTCTGTTGTATCTGAAAATGGCAAAGGATGTGTGACATCAGAACCATTGTCCGTATTTGTACACAAATTTGCCATCTTTGTTGTCAAACGTTCGTCATTATTTGTTAATGTACAGATTTGTTCTTTTTGTTCGTCGGAGTTCAATTTTTATGCACCTATGTGTTCAATAATTGTTTCATCAGTTATATTAAGATGGTCGTAATTTCTTTGAGCTGCGAGACTACTGCGCTCGGTACGGTGGTATTTCTTTTTGGGAGGCGCTCTTCTTTTGACGTTGTGTTGTGTAGTTTTAAATTATTTTGTTCAGTTTTAAGGCTGCAGAGCCTTTGTCCCTCGTTTCGTAATGATAGGTTTTAATTTATGTCTGATCTCTCCTACAGAAACGTCTTGCTGTTTTTCCTCACGTTTCCAAATGTGAGATGTCAGTTCAGTTTTCGTACATATGATATCTCTACTTATTTTTTCTGGTCATCTTGTCTTCTGTTCTAATCAAATGCTTCACTTTCGTGTTTCAAGGATTTATTCATGTTTTGTAACAACACTAACAACGTTGGATTTTTTATTTCTACATTCATGTGCACTGTATTTGAAGCGACTGACTGCGAACTGTCAGTATCTGAAGTTGGCTCATGCCCAGTTCCACTGAAAGAAAAATAAGCGAAACCCCAATCGATTGCTTCAATAAGTGGTTGTTGCGAAATTTCGCATAGCTGAGGCTACTTGTCGCCTTCTGATTCGTCTTCTGTCATTTCTTGCTCACCGTTGGAAATCGGTTCTGTTACATTTCCTAATAAAGATCTGAACTGTGCTGGAAACTTATTTGCATTTCCCGAAATCTCGAACAAATAATTTATGTATGTCGACTGTTCTGGAGGAGGAGGAGTTTAGTGTTTAACGTCCCGTCGACAACGAGGTCATTAGAGACGGAGCGCAAGCTCGGGTGAGGGAAGGATGGGGAAGGAAATCGGCCGTGCCCTTTCAAAGGAACCATCCCGGCATTTGCCTGAAGCGATTTAGGGAAATCACGGAAAACCTAAATCAGGATGGCCGGAGACGGGATTGAACCGTCGTCCTCCCGAATGCGAGTCCAGTGTGCTAACCACGGCGCCACCTCGCTCGGTGACTGTTCTGTTTCAGTGGAAATAGAATCATTACTTTATGACGTAGTTTGCGCCTAATAGCACGATGAAATACTGTGTTGTTACCCACAGTGTTGAATGTAAAAAGTTAAATAAACGAGAGAAATAAATTCGTTTACGTAACAGGAAATCTGCGAAAAATCTACGTAACACAGAAACAATTTAAACAGTTAATACTACCGTCTGCCTACACAACAAAGATCTTAACACTCAATACTTTTTCGAAAGCGAGGAAAAGAGTGTCATACAAAACTACACGCAAATTTGACTATGAAATTACAATAGCTAAAAAAGAAAATACATATGTTGGTACATATACGCGTCGAGCTATTTCGCTTTTGAGAACGTGTTTGCCAGTCTAACTACGTAATCACAGACGTACCAGAGGACAATCTCTTCCTCTGAAAAACTCTACTCCTCGCCATGGTCTCAAATAAGAGTGCCCCAGCTTTGCACAGCTGACTGACAGCAAGTCAACCACATATAAAACTAAACACAGAGTCTAGGATCTTATTCACTATTCATCTTTGACCCAATACAGTAAAGATGCATTATTTACAACGCCAGAAAACGTCTGAGAACCTTATATCTGGACCACAGAAAATATAACTAAACTCAGATATAAAAAAACTAACAATAACGACTTAAAATATTTTCTGTTATAAAACAATCTCAAATTCGGACAGTATCGAGATAGAAACTTTTTAAGTGCATAACCAGTTACGAAGCATAGCTTACTATAGTTCCATACATGTCGGAGGGAGACATCTTCAGAGATGAAATACTGGCAACACTGGAAACCTGCAGCAGTGCTTCATCTTTGAAGTTGTCCTTCACACAAGGGGACGAAATGTCAGTAACTAGTTTCACGTATGAACCACGACTTCCCATCGCTGATGTTTTAACTGAAGCAAGCAGCCAGTGTAGGAACATCCTGTGTATTGCATGCACGCCCAGCCCTGACTTTCGGCCAGTACCTCATCTCCTACCTTCAGAAATTCACAGAGTTCTCCCGCGAAACTTGCAGGACTAACATTCCCCGAAGACACGATATTGTTTTGCCCCATTCTGGGGGATCGTCTGAAGAATGAATTTTTCACTCCGCAGCGGAGTGTGCGCTCATATGAAACTTCCTGGCACCGACTGGGACTCGGACTCAGGACCTTCACTTTCCACAAAAATTGTTTAAAATCTGAACCGCAGAAGCACGGCTTTACTTCTGTCATTACTGCATCTCTTACCATCCAAACTTCGTATTCTGGTCTGCCACACAGTTTAAATGCGGCGGAAAGATTCAACGATCACGGTTGGATTCATACATCCTTATCTGTTAAAACATTCATCAGTCCACTTAAAAGCCCCTCTATCGGCCGTAAGAGGCTAGACCCTGAAATATTCGTTCTGGACATGGATTGCTCGATTTCCAGTTGTGGCAGATAGCGTCATCATCAGCACTTGTTGCTGCTTCCTTGGCTGTCGCCTGCGTCACAGGCGCAGACTTTAGAGTGAGACGGGCAGTCATCTGCTTCATATGGTGGAGAAATGTGGTATCCATGGCTGGCGACTTTTAATCCGGCGACAAACCACGGAGCAGTACGCCTCGGTTTCCGCCCTTTCTCGGCGTTGACAACACCATCGTAGCACGTCTAGTCTGCAGCAGACGTTGCGGTATCTGGTGGCGCTATATCCATCGGATACAGTGCTGTTGTCACTAGCACTAGTTCGCCTCCGTGAGCCACGCGACACTGGCATGATTCCTACGCTGGACGGCCTTATAGGATACCACCCAGCCAATTCACTGCTATGATCTCTGGGTCAAGAGGCAACCCTGCAAACGGTTCTACACTCTGAGTTTTATTCATCGGGGCGCCGCGTACGTCAGTTGGACCCAACGTCCTCGAATATCGCGTACAGCCCTCGGAGGCACTGCTAGTACATCATCCAAAGACTATACAGATATTGGCCTACGTCAGCGTTACTTTACACGTCCGGCAGTGCACTCAGATTTGAGATGTATAAACTGTTCCGATATTGGTGTTACACTCTCATCCGCAGCTCAATACGAACTTTGTTTGTATTAATTCGGAATCTGTTTCAGTTGTAGTTGCTTAAGCCTTTGTGTAATAAAGTTGTATTGCTCTTCGCGCTACCTGGACACAATTTTTTCGTGTTACATTCACCATTCACTATCGGGTATAATGCTTGTCTAACAGAAGGATGCTAAGAGAAAAGATATAGCTTCCGACCACCACACTTAATGCCAATGTTGTTCAGAAAACCAAGTTTCATTTCAGTGTTTCATGGTAGTATGAAAAGACATAGTGCAAGTCATGGACCTATACTTGGACGAGTTGTTAAGCCCACTGCTAATTTGGTGCCAGATGAAAGCAATAAGAGATATCAAGGAAAAGTATCTGGTTGCTTCACTTCAATTATAATTTCATTGGTGGTGATAACTTCGGGATATAGAAAAACCGCCGTAAGAACTATTTCAAGCTGACATGAGGAACTACTGCTCGGAGCCGTTGGGTTATTACCGTCGCTCCGAGCAGTGGGTAACAGACGCCACTTCGTAATAACATAGCGGCTCCAGGTATTGCCTCCTGGTCTCAACCTCAAATTAGTCTGATGGTGACTCCTATATAACCGAAACATACAATCAACAGTGTGAAAAACCGAAATTTGAAGATGCATGGCAGCTGCTACCGATATATAATTTTTTAATTTTTTGCTGAATTGTATGTAAACATTTGTAATTTAAAGGCTTTCTTTTAATAAGGAAGGACATTGCTTCACTGTATGTGCAAATTTAGATAGAAGTCTGCTGCCATTTCACTGTATTTATCTGAGTCTTACTGTGAAACTTAAAAGCTCTGGGGAAAAGCCAGAAATAATTGTTAATTGCATCGACCAGCAACGATAATAGCAGTGCTTGTGTGTTGTAGAATCCTTAGGTAGGGAGTTGTTGCGTAGAGCGCGCGGAGAGAGGGGGACGGGTTCCAGCGCTTGTAGTGTGCCGAAGTGTGGTGTTAACGCTCTCGCAGTAGAGAGCACCATTTCGGCGGTATCATGTACGCGAGCCGGCCCGAGGTCTAGTAGGAGGACTAAGTACAGTGGACAGGCGGAAGAGACTGCATTAATTACGATTGCCCGTTCCTGTAATTAGCCGTGGCTCCACTACGTGCTACAGTCTTCAACAACAGCAGCAGTTCCAGCAACACAAATTTGTCGTTAGTTTCGAGTTTCGTCGTATGTACAGCACAGAAGTAAGACTGTTCATTGGTAGAAAGTATTAACGGCTAACCCAGCAGCACAACTGAATGTGATTTGATTGATAAAATATATTTAAGTAATAATCAGTTAAACGAAGGGCGATTGTGTCCTCGTTGTCCTCAGACATTGTTACCAAGTAGGATCCTTGTTCCTTTTTTTCCTTGTATGCTAACATAATGTAATAAGAAACAAATTGAATAGTTACAGCCAGTTCATTAACGACGAATTTCACTTTTAACGATTTCAGCCTCAGTGTACTTTCAATTAACTGTAGTACAGCAGAGGTTTAAGTATATGAGTAAAGTAAAGCGATTTAATTTTTCAAGTTTGAGAACCAATCACTGGAAAAAATCCAAATCTAAAGAAATGCTCAAATTAAGAGTGCAGAAGTTTTATTTATTTTATTATAGCTTGGAGCACATGGCTGTTTGGTTTCGTACGTATTCTATTATTTATTCCTCTTCAAGTTTGTTAGAAAATCTCATTTGTTCAGGCAATAATTTGAAATCCCATTTGCAAAATAAGTAGCTGCAATGTAAAAGTGCTTGCGTTTTTTTCTAAATTTCTTCGATGACATTACGTTGAGGTCTCCGAAAGTCATTGTTCACTTAATGAAGTTCATTAATAACCTACAGTTTATTTGCATAGTTTCAAATCATTACTTGATTGTTTTCTTTTTTTTTCAGAATTTAATGACAAACTTAACGTAGGAGTGACTTCTCAGTTTTCTTTATCATAACATATTCACTTAACATTAGTATCAAAAAAGAACGTGACAATATTCAGTTGCCACGTCAGTGTTTAATAATACATGTTTTTCTTCACTATCATCTTGCACAGGATTTTGGATGTAACTTGCCCTAGTGGGCTGGCGACCATTAGTTATTTCCTTTTCATTCATTAGTGTAATTTTTGGATTCATTATCAGTCGTACCCTTTTTGTGTGTTGTTCGCGAGTGAATGCACAAAATAACTTTCATTTTTACAAGTTATAACCCTGTTCGGTTTAATTACTTTTTATTTTTAGCAGACTTTTCCATCAGAAGGGTGTGTTGTACACCTTCCTCCTGCTTATCGGTATTATTTCTTCGGGAAAGATAGCCTTATCAAATTAGTAAAAATCCCCTAAGGGTACACGCAATCCACAGTCATATTTTATATCGCAAGCAGGATAGGCCGATTAGTAAGGGGAAGGTTACAAGTGAAATTAAAGTTAACGCGAGATGGACAAATACTTCCATTATACGTCTGAGGCAATCGATGATGTTCCAGCACGATGCCGAAAATTCTGAGGAATATGTACACCTTAGTACGTTTCACCCCTCCGAGGTCTCTAATAGATATCAATGACAGAAAACTGAATTTGCACTTCAGATGCCCTCGTTACAGCTACGTGAACGAAACGCTTGCACTTCAGAAGCAGCCCCGGTGAAAACAAATAAGATATGTGTGATTTGTTGAAGAACGTCTCACCTACGTCTGACTCACGATTACCTTATGATTTCACTGTCAGTACATTTTCTTCCAGTACATGGCAGTCCTCAAACCACAAATAATATAATAGGTCGGGCAACCACAGCTAAAGAACTTGTACATAATGTGAATGACAATCAAACATTGTGAAACCGGAGATGGTAAAATAGCCCGCAATGGCTGTTTATTTTGTTTTCACTGTATGACGACGGTTTTATACACTGCAGGTATATCTTAAGGTAATATAAAACTATTACTTCATGTGCCACGATTTCACGGTGCAATTGCACATAAAAACATGTCAATCCTCGGTAAGACCTTGGATGAAACGGCTCATGGGCATCCGATTCGAATCATGCATGATCAGTAAAACATCTCCAAACTTTGTCAAAAGACGAGACCAGACAGCACATGACGATCCATGTATGGTAGGACGAAACAAAACTAACACTTCATGTGCCACGACTTCCAAGGTGCACTAGCATCTTGAAAGTCGTGACACATGCATATTAATTTTTATGACCTGAAGATATCCCTCCAGGGTGTGAAACTGGTGGTCATACAGTGGAAACACAGCTCTTGCGGATTTGGACTTTCATTCAGTTTAATGTAGACTATTTTACCATCATCTATTTTAAGTTGTTTGATTGTCCTTCACTTTATCTACAGGTACACAAACCACCGATTTGCTGCAGTTTTTTTGAGTGTTGCCATAGATACTGAGTGTTAGCTGAAATGTAAACTGTGACTTATTTAATTTCATGTGGAAGATGATTGTGAAAGTTGATTCCGTTGCTGCTGGCAGCTACATGGATTTTCGCTTATATAGACTCAGAGCGCGGCACCGAGCTAACTTTATTCATATCTTTCCGTCAGTAGATGTAAGGCTCTTTTCTTTCTTGGCACGTCTAATGACATACACTGCAGCAGAAACTTCACTTTCTTGTTATTAGTGGTGAAAATAAAATACATTAGTCCGTCTTTCAAGTGTTGCTCATTGAATTAAGAAATCGTCTCATTAAATGTGTCAGACATCGAGCGAAACAAAGTCCTCATTTTAAGCTGCCACTTGTTGTAAAATTTATAATCGAGATTCTGCGTGAATAAATGACAGGTCATTAGTGCCCTAAATGCCTTTTCTTTAGACAGGTGCCGTGAATTCCTGGGGGCCGGTGTCCCGCGTTCGCTAATTTGAGTCCCTTGTAGCTCCGCCTATTGTTCGGATACCCATTAGGCCTCACTGGCAGCTTTCATTGGGAGAGCCGTTACATTATTCATGGGTGCCGGTCGGCGACGGACAAAGCGTTCAGATCGAGCCTATCCGGCGAGATGAGAGGCGGGCATCGGCCGCGACTTGTGGCGCGCGTCCCGCCGTTTCCCAGGCGGGCGGAGACGCTCCTCACAGACATTTCGTGGCTGACCGATAGATTTGTAGCTTACTGGGTTCATGGCATTTCTTTCAATACACATGTCTCAGAATCTCAAACCAGCAGGTAATCAGATCGGAAAACTTTGCAAAGAAATGCTTACACCGACCCAGAAAGTTAATAAAGAGTCGGACATGCCTTTAAGAACCTAGCTGTAATTCTTCTGCACGATGGAATGGATAAAGTGAATAATTTACGGTTCTACCTTGTGAAGATGTTGCTAAATATGAGGGAGATTTTTTTTTATTTTCTTCTTTCTTGCCTTCCACTTCACATATTCTGTACATATATCTTTGAAGGTTTCACACACCTGTTCCTTTGTTCTACAGCATGAAATGTTACAGTTTTTTTGCTTTATTAATATTGCTACACGAATCTCTTGTAAATGCATACGCGAAAGTGTCAGCGTATGTTTGATCTTTTTTGTGATGCTTTTGTGGAATACACTGGGTTCAAATGGTTCAAATGGCTCTGAGCACTATGCGACCTAACTTCTAAGGTCATCAGTCGGCTAGAACTTTATTTTTTATCTTTATTTACCATCAATAATAATATTTATACATCACAACCCACCTTCTTATTTGATTAGTGGGTCTTACTTGCTCCTGTTAGTTACAATTAGAAGCTAATTACAATATATTAAGTCGTGAGCTACAGCTATAATCTAATTTCAATGGGCAGCTATACAGTTATTTATTTTAACTTCTAAGATTTTTAACTATACCTACGTTCTACTTCCTGCAGCGTCACAGATGTGTCAGCAATGTACAAACCTACTTTATTGCCTTGCCCATCGAGCTAATCCCGATGGGCGTGCCCCTGACACTGGGCAGGCCAGGATGTTAATCGCTGCAGGTTCCTAAATCTAGATTTCTAGTCTAATTCCTACTAACTAGTTCTAACCCACGTCATCTCCAGTGTATTGTCAAATCCAGGTTATTCTTATTCCCCACTCCCCCTAATCCCGTACGTGGCGGATTCCAGACTAAAGGGTCGGCCTATCCACGCACAGCCGGAATGGGAGTTGGGCACATTTGTCATAATCTGTGCTATTTAGTTTTGTTCCCTCATGTATTCTCTCAACACCTTCTGTGATACCTCGTTGGCAAGTCTGTTCAGTGTTTGGAAGGTGTCTTCTTGTTTTATTAGGTGGTAAGAGTCATGGTCGGGTAGTTGGTCACGTAGTGTAGAAGCAACATCATTGAAGAGGGGGCACTCTTCAATGATGTTGCTTCTACAGTACGTGAGCACTATGCGACTTAACGTCTAAGGTCATCAGTCGCCTAGAACTTAGAACTAATTAAACCTAACTAACCTAAGGACATCACACACGTCCATTCCCGAGGCAGGATTCGAACCAGCGGCCGTAGCGGTCTCGCGGTTCCAAACTGTAGCGCCTAGAACCCCACGGCCACTCCGGCCGGCTAATAAACTGGGCTAAAACGAATATAATACGCACACTGTTGTATGAACAGCGTTGCGAGAGCGATATCGATAGCTAGCAGTCGTATAGTGACGTTTCGTGAGGTGGCAGCGTCGCGGTGTATGCACTAGAGTTGGGCAACACGATTCTTTTTCCCGATTCGATTCCTACGATTCAATCTCACATTGCGAATCGATGCCTACGATTCGTTCACGATTCTTTCACGATTCATTCTAGTTTGCGATGGCACGATTGTTACGGAATGCAAAAAGTTCTGCATCTTACTCAGAGATGGCAGGACATGTCTGAAATTGTCAATGGGGTTAGAATCGAACTGTGTCACTATAAGATATGCCAGAAATAGTTTATTTATGAGTAAACATGCATATGACGTTACAAGTGTGATTCTCGATTTATACGTGTAATGCCTTAATTGATGAAAGGTCACGTTTGATTTGATTGCATCTATTGTTTTATTTCGGTATGCCAGGAAAGAGGAGTCGATTTGTGCGAAAGGTGGTGCAAAATTACATGGTATGCTAGTTTGTTTGTGTGCTGTAAGGAAAGACACCTATATACAGACAAACATAAAAACCAAAACCTTAACTACATTCTGTATGTACTAACAAAGTTTTACGAGATGGCGTTATAAAAACATGTGAAATAGCGTTTTTATAATATAAAATTGCGTTTTTCCAAATGGAACTATGTAGGATATATATATATATATATATATATATATATATATATATATATATATATATATATATATATATATTGTAAAATTGACTTTTTACGAAAGAGTAGAACTATGTAGATGAATTCAAAAAGCAAAAACCAGTCCAAATACAAAATTTTATCCAAATCGTTAGGGCTGTTTTCGTGATACGTGAGATATGATACATAGTCCAAGTGCTATTGCTCGTATGTAAAGAAGGTGTGTGTCTTTTGCATTGCATCTGCAACAAATAAGAGGTACGTATTTATTCACATTAATTGGATTTCTTGATTTTAATCGTGTGTATTGGGACCTGTGTACTCGCTGTATGTTGTTTCTGTCATCACTAGTTCGTGTATTAATCGTGCAAACTAAGCTGACGTCGGCGCGGTGGCTGATGGTAGCGATAGTAAATGGGAAGTACCTTTACGCTCGTTCCCGTCAGCCACCGCCAAGTGTCAGCTTGGTTTTCACAAGTGATATTAAGGCCCAAGAACTTCGTTTGTTCGTTCCGAGCTTCCTTTGTTCACACGCATCCTCAACTTGACCGCCATCTGGCGGTCGTAATCATTCGGCACGACTCGGCATGATATGGAATTTGCCTTCGATGCATAGCGTACTAAGAATCGATGAATCGCTGGAACTTGGAATCGTCACGACTCGGAAACACGCAATCGTTCTTACGATTCTTCTGGACGACGATTCGTCCGTATCACGATTCGATTCTTACGATTCTTTATTTAGAATAGTTAAAATGAACGACTCATTCACGTATCGCTACAACTCTAGTATGCACGACTGTTGTGTAATCGTGCTGTACTGATGCACATGAAAATTTATGACCGCAGTTTCAGTTTTTTGGTCCCCGTATAAACTAATTATGAACATAGACGTAATTAAACAAAATGTTGTACCGCGAATACTGTGTGCTTCGTTGAGAACTATAAACAGCAGTGACAATGCTTACGAGAATTGACTGTAAGTGTCGTGGGTAGAACTGGATTGTTCGAACTTGGAATTTAATATATTTTGTGCCAACTAATGAGCCACCACGTGGGTTAAACCATAACTGTCGTCGAGGAGATTTTTACCCTCTTCGTTACTTGTGGTTCTGTTTTTATTCGGAAATGTGATTTCGCCGTTAGCATCACTGATCCGCCGTCAACGTCAGAACGCAACGACCACAAAGACATATAAGCTGCGACGCTAAGAGCTGTCCCCCTGTAAAAACCATAAGTAATTTCACATAGAATTAATTGTAATTTCTGTCTCTTTTGGTGACAAATTTTCCTCAGTATTGGCTTTCCCTGGAGATAAATTAATTTTGGTGAAGTGTGTTCACTCTGTTGATACATCATCAATAGTAGTTTTTGTTATTTACCACCAGCATGTTAGTCATTAGTTTTAGTGTATGGGTAATTGTTATTGTATTGGAGGTCTGTGTTTCGACACATATGAGTAGTGCTTTTAGCGGGCGTGTTTACGAGTTTTGTTGCATTATGTGGTATATCGCATAAGCTGTGGCGTTCGCCTAATAATCTGAGCGCTGACCAATCACCGTTATGCGGCTCGTCCGCTATTGGTTCAAGGCACGCTACAGGTGTGTATTTTGAACCTGACAGACGAAAGCTATATAAACTGTGTTTACGTTCAATCAGACATCATATTATGATATACCTATGATCAAATGCGAGTTTAGCTGGCTCTTACAGTTGGTTATAACTGAACTCATTATAGGCATTTCCTTAACTATTTACGAATATATTGACGGGAGTTTTTTTGCTTTTTCTTCTTTTCGTGTTTGTTGCCAAACACTGACGTTGTTATATCCATCATTTTGATTTGAACTCCTTTTATTGGTCGTGTACTGCAGTTAAAATTGTTGGATGTGAGGTCCGCCAGTTATGCAGAACACTGTTTTTCTCAATACCCAGACATGTTTCGGCGCCACTGTGTCATCATCAGTAGGTTTTCGTTCTTATTTTTCTTTACATGTGGTGTGCATGTATTTTCTGGATCACTTGTGTGTTAATTACTACAGGTAGCTTGTCATGTTTTTATGTGGTAAGCACTTCCATTCTCCGCATAATGCTGAGGTGTTGTGATGCACACGTAACTATAACATGTATTCTTCACAAGTAACGCAGTAAAACACTTTTCACTTCCCCAGAACACTTGCCACACGAAAACGTGACAAGCTGCCTGTAGTAATTAACGCACAAGTGATCTAGAAAATTCATTCACACCAAATGTAAAGAATAAATAAAAACGAAAACCCACTGATGATGGCACAGTGGTGCCGAAACATGTTTGGGTGCTGAGAAAAACGGTGTTTTGCGTAACTGGCGGACCTCAAATCCAACAGTACTGACGTGGTTACTTTCGTTAAGTTGGGATGTAAAACGGATTTTTGTGAGTTTAAACAACTGAAATTCACCGTCAAAATTACACGAAGTAAATGTCTGAGAATATTTTTCTTCACTTATGGTTCAGTTCGTGACTGGAATAGGTAACACAGTATGTTAGGGCTAATTTCGTATCATCCCTGCGTAATTCTCACCGCAAGCTATAGATCCTAAAGTGGAAAATTACAAGAAAATAAATTTAATATCAGCGGAAGGTTTTAAGAGAAACAATCTTCAGATTAACACACGAATTTACTCAATTAAAACACAAATTAAACAGACCTGACTATGAAACAATATCAATGGACTTTACTAATGACTGCTATGTGAATTCTACCAGGTAAACGGTCTGATGTCAGCGTTACTTGAACGAACAAGAAAACATGCCGCTTAGACGCTACTGACGTTCTGAGAATTATTCTACAAATATTACCTAAAAGAATACGGTGACTGTTGGCCTGAAAGTTATTGAGAAATTCACACATCTGAAAAAGCAATGCTGAACTTGAGAGTGATGGTCGCAGATACTTGAGCAAATGAAAACCAAAAGTTGTCCTTGGGTGCTGTTGCTGATAATTACGCTAACAGTAATTAATCACCATGAGACTTTCAAATTGCCTACTCCATGCGTGTGGTTCAGCGGTACAGGACGAGGTTCGAGCTTCCGTCGAAACGAACTCTGGACACAGCTCGTCTGCTGAGATGAGCACGAGATGCGAACACCTCTTCATCTCCCAACGGTCTCCTAGATTTTTAGCTGAACTGTGTAGCGTGCTATCCGTTCCGGCTATGCAGTACGTGACAGCCAGTCGCAAGATACGAAAACTCAGCTGGCCCGTTGCGCGTTCCTTCAAGTACAATATCCCACCAACGGAAATACGCTGCATTGAACCATTATGACTATTTGATTCACCTTTCGTCTTCCAAAAACATGCTGCTTCTGCTTTGTCTCTGTGATGTCACAAATATTTCGTTCTAATCGCACGTTTTAGAACCCAGTAACTAGCTTCACATAAGCGGTTCTCTGAAAATAAAAGCTACTCTCGAAGCTAGGTTCATATGCTTCTGCAAGTCTGTCTCGTTAGGAAAGCGTACGATTGTTATCTCCTGAAGGTACACTTCAGAACACGAGAAAGCACCAGCCTCACACTGACAGAGTCCCTTCTTTGGCTGCAGCTCGGCCTCATAAAATGAAACAATTCGGTGCATTAGAATTTTTATTTTTGAGAGGTTTCGCACGAATGTATCGTTAATTGACTCAGAAAGTAAACAGTCGTAAATTCTTGGTAGCTCGAGTGCTCTCAGTTTGCAAGTAAACAATGTTAAAACGCTGTTGATATATTTTCAAGATCAACGTTTTGGATAGAATTTATGACCTGAAAAATATGCCGTTACTTTAGAAATATTTGAAAACAACGGCTTACCTAAGCGAAAAAACGAAAAACTGTATGGATGTACTTCATATTTCTTACTTATTAGAAGTGCACAATAGGTGACATTCTCCATGGTTGGCCCAGCGTGGCAACTTTTATGGACACAACACTAGAAACTGCCCGCCCCTGCCGATGCCTCGGGGCAACATTTTTAGTCGATGCTTCGCCTGCCTCAGATCTATCATGTTTCCTGCTCCCACACACTTACAGAAAGCACAGGAAAAAAAATCAAGGAAGACATGCACCATGTTAAATGTATTTGATATGATATGAAATAAGTTATTATTCACAGTCACTAAAATCTAATTCACTTCAATAAAACATTATTATCACAATCAACTCTATCACTATCCTCTAATTAGTGTGTTTTTAGTCGATGCTTCGCCTGCCTCAGATCTATCATGTTTCCTGCTCCCACACACTTACAGATAGCACAGGAAAAACATCAAGGAAGACATGCACCATGTTAAATGTATTTGATATGATATGAAATAAGTTATTATCCACAGTCACTGAAATCTAATTCACTTCAATAAAACATTATTATCACAATCAACTCTATCACTATCCTCTAATTAGTGTGTTATTTTCACAATGAATGAAAAAGTGCGTTATTCGTAGGTTACTTATACAGATATCCTAGAGGGCCATGCAGACATATGGGTGCTATGTATAAGCTGGAGACATACCACTGGATTTTCAGAAGAGTATCATCTACACAGTTTCAAACATTGCTAAAGTAGGCAAATGTGTGAATTACCACCAATAAGTTTAACATCTCATACATCCATGTAACTGACAAGAATAACATGCAGATGAATGGAAATAAAAATTGAGGACCCGTTGGATGACTATCAGTTTGCCATTCTGGAAAGTAAACACATCAAGACAGGAAGTTCTGATGTTTAAGTTGATAATGAAAGCCATCGAAATATCAAGACAACTCCCTAGTAAGTGATTCTACAACGTAAAACAGTGGAATATACTTGAAATTATCAAAAACATAGGATTAAGCTATAGAGAACGATGGGTAACATAAATATAAAAACCGAAAGGTAACATGAAAGGTAACATACAGCGAGTAAAGCCTTACTCGCCTAGTGTTCAACCTGTACATAGGCGTAAATAATAGAAAGATTCATTAGTGAGATTAAAATTTAGGGCGAAATGAAGACTCGGCGTAAACAATGGTGTGGGATGAGTTTATTGTTTCGAGAAAATGCACAGAAAATTTTCAGTAAAATCTCATAAGTAAGAAATAAGAAGTACATCCATACAGTTTTTCCTTTTTTCGCTTAGGTAAGCCGTTGCTTTCAAATATTTCTAAAGTAACGGCATATTTTTCAGGTCATAAATTCTATCCAAAACGTTGTTCTTAAAAATATATCAACAGCGTTTTAACAATGTTTACTTGCAAACTGAGAGCATTCGAGCTACCAAGAATTTACTACTGTTTACTTTCTGAGTCAATTAACGATACATTGGTGCGAAACCTCTCAAAAATAAAAATTCTAATGCACCGAATTGTTTCATTTTATGATACTAAGATAAGCGTAACCATTTTTTGGAATACTGGAGTATAAAAACCTCGAAAATTAATCTGCTGTGGAGCGCAGTGTAAATTTAGTTTCATTGTCGCCTCACTACAGCACGTCAAAAACATTAATTATGGCCTTTAACATTTCTGCCATTACGCTTTCACGTGAAACAGCGTAAAAACTGGAAAAAGACACATAGTTTACTAGCTTATTCAGTTGATCACATTTATCTCATTAGTAACAACCTTTGAATCACATTGCGTTAAGGAACATTTTCAGGATCTTTATTTATGTCATAGTTAGCCACGTTATCCTTGTATTCGTACAAACGGTCCCTGAAAAGCATTTCCCTGGCACAAATGCAGCACACTTTTCTACTTCCAGCAGCCGATGTTTGGCACTTATCACTGTTTACACGCACACATGCTGACAAAGTTGCCCCTAATAAGAACCTGCAACTAGAGAGAGAGCTATCATTTCTAGTTTCACTGTGCAACTGTCAAGTAATATGAATAAAGACCATGACGTACAGTGATCTACAGCACTCTGGTTGTAATCGACTGTCCTTACCGTTGTCTAGAGTCAAGTCTTCAAATCATGTTTATAATAAGACACGCTGATGACATTAGTGTCCTCTGTTGAATGAATTTCACCCCGTATTGAGGCAGATAACATGTACTGACACCGAATCGAGAAAAGACGAATGGAAAGCAGCAGAAATCGGTATAGCTATAACCTAAACAACAAACTTTGGGATCACACTGCAGTCGAAGAGCAGACATTCTGCTACCTCGGAAGAAAAATAACGAAGAACGAACGACGGAACCAAAGTTCCACAGGAAAACAGGCCGTTTGTCGCCTACGAGAAATCAGCTAATATCAAACTTAGGACTTAGTTCTAGGAGAACACCACGTTGTAGAAAAACGAATTATGGACTGCGGAGAAACAGGAAAGAACAAAACAGAGGTAATGCACTGGATATTTTGCTTCAGTTGCAAGACCTATGCGTCACTAATGCTGAAGTAGTTCTAAGGAAATACACACGTCTATTTAAAGAATTTTTGCAGTGATGTTTGAGAGAAGTAAAATCAGTTGCACTCACAGATGAGAAGAGCGCACCTGACTGTAAACAGAATCTTGTAAACGTCATTTTCAAGACACAGCAGACAGTCAGGGTAAACTAGCGTCAAACAGTCCCCGACTTCTCACACCGAGCCTGGTGGAGAATATGTAGACACCGCACTTGTGTTCCGAGAAGGATTCAAACGAAAATCTTCAATATTTCTTTGCATTTTTTATTGAACAAGAGTGGAACACAAGTGTGTCATTTTCAAGATAATCTCCCTGTCGTTAAACACACTTCCTCCACTGCTTAGGAACTGCAAAGGTTCCTCTGAAAAAAAAAGAGACAGGGAATTGTTTTCATCGTGCATGCTTTCACCATTGCACCGGAGCTGCATCTCTCCACAGCGACGAAATTTCTTTCGTCCTATCACCTCTTTCAGTGGTACAAACATTCGGTAATCACAAGATGTCAGACATGGTGATTATAGTGGCTGTGGAAATTGCAGTGATGGCAACTATTTGCACGGACAGTAAGGTGCCCAGCATAGCCATGATCTTACTACTGGCCGAAGTCAATTTTTTAGCATATTAAAATATGACCATTGGTGACGATACTTCCTCTAGTCGAAATGGATTCCAAGATTACACCTCTTTCATCCTAAAACAGCAAAACTATCGCATCAGGTGGCTGCGTCCGGAACTCCTTGGGTTTTGGCAATGAGGAATTGTGCCATTTCTTGCTTGCTCTATTTGTTGTTCTTTCAGTACATTCTGTACTGTACTCTAGAAGGGAGGGCTTTGCGTCGCTATGCGTGAAGCGTTCAGTGAATTCGAAAGTAAAATTCTATGTACCGCCTTGATAGAAATCCTAGGAAGTTATGGTCTTACGTTAAATCAGTAAATGGCTCGAAACAGCATATCCAGACACTCCGGGATGATGAAGGCATTGAAACAGAGGATGACACGTGTAAAGCTGAAATACTAAACACCTTTTTCCAAAGCTGTTTCACAGAGGAAGACCGCACTGCAGTTCCTTTTCTAAATCCTCGCACAAACGAAAAAATGGTTGACATCGAAATAAGTGTCCAACGAATAGAGAAGCAACTGGAATCACTCAACAGAGGAAAGTCCACTGGACCTGACGGGATACCAATTCGATTCTACACAGAGTACGAGAAAGAACTTGCCCCCCTTCTAACAGCCGTGTACCGCAAGTCTCTAGAGAAACGGAAGGTTCCAAATGATTTGAAAAGAGCACAGGTAGTCCCAGTCTTCAAGAAGGGTCGTCGAGCAGATGCGCAAAACTATAGACCTATATCTCTGACGTCGATCTGTTGTAGAATTTTAGAACATGTTTTTTGCTCGAGTATCATGTCGTTTTTGGAAACCCAGAATCTACTATGTAGGAATCAACATGGATTCCGGAAACAGCGATCGTGTGAGACCCAACTCGCTTTATTTGTTCGTGAGACCCAGAAAATATTATATACAGGCTTCCAGGCAGATGCTGTTTTTCTTGACTTCCGGAAGGCGTTCGATACAGTTCCGCACTGTCGCCTGATAAACAAAGTAAGAGCCTACGGAATATCGGACCAGCTGTGTGGCTGGATTGAAGAGTTTTATAGCAAACAGAACACAGCATGTTGTTATCAATGGAGAGACGTCTACAGACGTTAAAGTAGCCTCTGGCGTGCCAAAGGGGAGTGTTATGGGACCATTGCTTTTCACAATATATATAAATGACCTAGTAGATAGTGTCGGAAGTTCCATGCGGCTTTTCGCGCATGATGCTGTAGTATACAGAGAAGTTGCAGCATTAGAAAATTGTAGCGAAATGCAGGAAGATCTGCAGCGGATAGGCACTTGGTGCAGGGAGTGGCAACTGACCCTTAACATAGACAAATGTAATGTATTGCGAATACATAGAAAGAAGGATCCTTTATTGTATGATTATATGATAGCGGAACAAACACTGGTAGCAGTTACTTCTGTAAAATATCTGGGAGTATGCCTGCGGAACGATTTGAAGTGGAATGATCATATAAAATTAACTGTTGGTAAGGCGGGTACTAGATTGAGATTCATTGGGAGAGTCCTTAGGAAATGTAGTCCATCAACAAAGGAGGTGGCTTACAAAACACTCGTTCGACCTATACTTGAGTATTGCTCATCAGTGTGGGATCCGTACGAGATCGGGTTGACGGAGGAGATAGAGAAGATCCAAAGAAGAGCGGCGCGTTTCGTCACAGGGTTATTTGCTAACTGTGATAGCGTTACGGAGATGTTTAACAAACTCAAGTGGCAGACTCTGCAAGAGAGGCGCTCTGCATCGCGGTGTAGCTTGCTCGCCAGGTGTCGAGAGGGTGCGTTTCTGGATGAGGTATCGAATATATTGCTTCCCCCTACTTATACCTCCCGAGGAGATCACGAATGTAAAATTAGAGAGATTAGAGCGCTCACGGAGGCTTTCAGACAGTCGTTCTTCCCGTGAACCATACGCGACTGGAACAGGAATGGGAGGTAATGACAGTGACACGCAAAGTGCCCTCCGCCACACACCGTTGGGTGGCTTGCGGAGTATAAATGTAGATGTAGATGTAGAAGGTCAGATTTTACCTCTATGTATCGAAGTTCAGTGTACAAGACACTTTATATCGAAGTCACTCTAATGCATCAAAGTCTTTCGTAGTCTTTTGAGGGGAGAGCAAACAGGGGAATCCCAATCTCATCCCTCCCTGCGTCGAAGCGTCAGTGACATCTGCGTCACATTGCAATTTCCATGCCCTCCTTGCGGGTGCAATTTGAGACAGTGTTTGTTTTCACAGAGTGTGAGCTCTAAGTGTCAGCCATGGACTCCAACCGGAATTGACTCACAGTCGCTGCAGTCGCTGGAAAGCACAAAATAATTGACAAAGTAAATGCAGGAGTGAAGAAAAAGAAAGACATAGCAATAATCTTTGGTATTCTGGCAACGTCACTGTCGACAATAATCAAGAACGAAGACCACGTGATTACCACAGATGAAGGGACAGAGTTGAAACGACCGCGAAAGTCTGAGTTTCCGCATTTAGAACAGTGGTTTCCAGAAAGGTTTTTCAACAGAAAATGCCATATATGCTTTCACCAATCAAATTTTGAATGACCTGAATAACCGAACACCACCCATTGGGAGTTTTTGTGATCTCTCAAAGGCCTTTGATAGTGTAAATCAGAAGTTCCCAAACTTTTGTTTGTCGCGCCCCCCTTCTGCCGAAAAGAAAACTTCCGTGCCCCCCCTAAAAAAATATAGTGATTTTTAGTAATTATCAAGAAACTATTGAAAAATTTGTGATGGTGAGTCATGCAACATGGTGGGCTGTTAATGTATCGAGTCGCAGTTTTTACATCAGTCTAGTTTAGTGATTGTAGAACAAGGAAAAATATTTGCGACCTTTGCAGATTAGTGGATGCGGGCCATTATTTTAAGTTGAGTGTAGCTTACTACTTTCACTCATTATCAAAAATAGTCACTCAGTCACGGTGTTAACGAACATCACTGATTTGTACGCCTACAACGCTCCCCATTGTGATTGCGCATTGGTTGGCATTTATGTCAACGACGACAGTTACCGAACGGCGACAAACGCCCAGTTATCAGAACCAGACAAAAAATAAGTTTTACGAAATAATTTTGCAGACTACACAGAACTTTAAAAAATATGAATTAAACAACTTTTAACGAAATAATGGCAAATATACTTTTATATTTATTATGTAAATAAAAAAAATGGAAATGAATGGAAACGGGGAAGAAATGCCTTTAAATATTTTTGTTAATTTTTCTTTCAGTACGAGTACGAACTTTGTTGGAGAACTCCTTATTTACGTGTGGTAATAAAAATTCATTTAGACAGAATCCAGCACATTTAAAATTACGTGAATCTTAACAACCCTCTCATGCTGATAAATTCATACTAACTGATTAAGAAAATTTAGTTGAAAATTGTATAACTTAAATTCTTTTACGTATTTCGGCCTTGGCACACATTTTCTAAATGCAGTGGATTTTTTTTAATATTTACTGAATTCTTTCCCGGCGTTAGCTATGGAACACAAGGCTGTCTGTGTTAGCATAAAATGGTTAAATATTGCCAAGCCGACCTGAACGTTTAATTATAATTGACAAAACACTCTTCACTATACGTTTAAGTTATTTGCTTTAGAAATTGAAAGAACCAACAGATTAAAAACTTCAACGTTAATTATCCGCCTATGAATGCACAAATGTAAAACAAGTAATAAATTCCGTCAGCCTCAGGATCGCTGTAAAAGAAAAATATTTCATAATTCACTGCTAATTTTATCTGCTCCCGATTTACGGGTTTGGTTAATTTTTTTTATCGGAACAATTTTTTAAATGTGCCGCCGCTGCAAATCGTTCGATCGCGGCACAGCCCACCAACACCAACGATAATCGATAAAAATGCTGAAAATTCTATAAAGAAATTATTATAGATGACATGGGCAAGCTAATTTACATTAGTAATGCACAATTTTGATAAATTATAATGTATTTAGACCACAACAATAGTTAAACTTACATTATTTTGTAATTTCTCCTCTAATGGCGGCTAAAGACAGATACAGACAAAAGAAGTCTACCCATTCATAAAATGCTACGTCACAGGTTCCTCTCTCTCTCAGCTCTCTAGGAAGACGACAAAGAACGCAGACCATGCGGTGCTATTTATATTATTGTTGACCATTAACATCTCTCTGTAATCCTACAACATTATTTTCCTCTGTGGCTGTATTTTACATTTTTTTTATCGCAGATATTAACATATTTCGTAATTACATTATGAGTATAGAAATATTACAATCATAAATAAATCGAGAATATTATTACACAAAATATTACAGTAATAACGAAAGTCCTTTACACAAAATTAAATAATATTTTTTTAAACAATTACAGTACATACGAATTGCTTCATAGCGGCGTACATTGTACAAATAAATGTCATTTCATTTCATTAATAGTGTGTGTGCTGCCAGGGAACGTTACAAACTTTCTTACCTTGATTACATTCCCTTGCTGCACAACATTTCTTCACCAGTATACGATTTTAGGACTACTCTTCGCTTTCCATATCTAGGATAAACTTTCGCTGTGTCTTCATCCAGAAGAAATACTATTATTAGTTGAAATAACATACCATACGTAACATCAGAATCCATAAGGATCACACGCAGTATTTATATTTAAATCAGATTCACTATGTTTATTTGATATTGTTTCTTCGAAATAGTTTTTTATAATTTTACAGTATTACCTGCTTGTAAGAAGAGTTAGGAGAAAAATAACAAGTTCTCTTATAATGTGACGTATTTATTGTAAAAATATTATTTCCACACACATATGGCAAGAAACAAACAAATAAATCAATGTGAAGGAAGAGCTTGCATATTTTTTACAAGATTTTGGATTCTTGGCTGAATAGTAGAAATTGCGCAACGTAAATCATTGGCAATACTGAGTTTGCTTCTAAGCTTATTTTTTATCGCCACTACCGCTGAAAATTCTCTTTCGCACAAATAAGTGTTTGAAAATGGTAAATACAGTTTCAGCGCTTGTTCTGCTGTGCTGGGATACACCGTGAGATATTTCACCCAAAATAAAGGCTTATCCATCTTGTCAAAGTCATACTTCGCTGCAGAATCATTTTTAATTTCTAAGACTTCTTCTTGTAGTCTGTCTGGCAACACATCCACGTCAACGTGAAATGGATCCGTCGCTAACCTATAATAAATTTTATCATCACAACTGTTAGGGAAGTATCGTTCGAATTCGTCAATGAGGTTCTGCAAATGGTTCGATATTTTACTCTTAGTATCAGTATCCTTAAAATCGTTGTGAAATCGGGCTTCTTCAAGGTTTCCAAACAATCTGGGAAAGCAGGAATAATTGCAGGCTAAAATATTACGTTTCCATAGTTGCAACTTATCAGTAAACGCTTTGATGGCATCCCGATGAAAAATTATGTTTGACTCTCCACCTTGTAATTTCAAATCCAATGTGTTTAAAGATTCGAAAATATCTGACAGAGAAGCCAATGCAACATGAAAACTGGGCCTCCTAAATTCCACATACAATTCACTTTGTTTGCTATTTTGCAAAAACTGCATCACTTCGTCTCGAAGTCCAAATAATCTTCCTAGCATATTACCTTTTGAGAGCCAGCGTACTTCTGTATGAAATAAAAGTGTTTTATACTCTGCTCCCAAGTCTTCACAAAGAGCCATAAATAACCTGGAATTTAACGCACTCTTTTTAATATGATTCACGATTTTGATGCACAATTTCAAGACATCATTGAGTTCCTTTGGAAGTGTCATAGCTGCCTAGGCTTGACGCTGTTTTACACAGTGGATAGCAGTAACACTAGGATTTTTTATCTCTGACCATCTGCTCGAATCCTGAGCGACATCCAGTCACTGATGGGGCGCCGTCTGTGCATACGCCTATCAGTTTCTGCCATGATAACTCATTTTTACAAAAGAATTCAGAGACGGCTGCCATTGTGTGAATTTCTTTTGAAGTAGTCTTTAACTCTGTAGAAAACAGCAACTCTTCTTTAATTGCTTCATTTTCTATATAGCGAACGAAAGCTAGCAGTTGGCAACAATTCGCAACGTCGGTACTCTCGTCTAACTGTATTGCGAAAAACTGCGATTGTTTGACGGCCATAACTAATTGATTTTGTATGTCTTCGGATATATCATCAACCCGACATTTCACAGTATTGTCAGAAAACGGTATTTGTGAAAGTTTTTGTTTACTTTCTGGCCCAAGAACAAGCTTTCAACAAACAGGGTTTGACTAGTGTCTCTCCAGTAATATGACTTTTCTTGGTCCTTGAAATAAGTAGCGATAACTCATACGAGGCTTCCAGTACCTTTTCTGATGTCTGAGCGAACGATCCAGCAGTGTCCAGCTTCATCCGTTTCAAATTATCACATTTTGCAGCAAAAAATTCCTTCGGATTCTGTTTTAATGCACCATGCTTTGCCCAAAAATGGCGTTCCAGACGAAAAGGTCTCATGGAATCATTGCTCAATACCTCATAGCAAATAACACACTGCGGCTGGTCAACACCATTTTTTTGTACAGAAGTAAAACTGTATTTGATATAATCACCATTATATTTACGTTTTTTCACGACACTCATGGTGCAGTAAAAAGAAAACAAGAAGTTAACAGTATAATTTCGCACTAACACTGATTTTACTGAGGCACAACTGTGAAAGATTCAACGCGATTTCAGCAAATTCCAATACATCAGATGTGTCAACAACTGCAAGCAACCAACTGAAATAAAGGAAAGCTACCGTCATCTGTCGGCACCTCAGATGACTGCCTGTGAGGAGTGGGGCGAAGAACGGGGAGGCCCAGCCGCAGCGCAGGTAGTCAGTGCACGGTGTGTGTGCGACCTGGTGGCCGAGCAGGGCTCTTGCTGGGAGAAACGGGCTTTTCCCGAATTAGGGCGGGAACAGCCCACAGGCACCCTAAGAATTTGCTACCTGTTCTGCGGTGCTGTTCTGAGCACTGCAGCCTGGATTTTATGCGAAAATCGTTTTCGTGCCCCTATCTTTCGTTACTTATAAACGAAACGTTATAAGTTTTGAGATAACATCCATGAATTGGTTGTCAAATTTCACAGTAATTAAGTAAGGTCATGGATACACCTCACACATCGCTGGAAACTGTGCACAGTGCCAAGCAGTTATCTCTGTACTCGTACCAAAAGAAGCCACTGTCGCAGCAAAGAACGTACACTAATTTAAAACGAAATTATGCCGTATTTCAAAAAGGCAGAAGAAAAATAACTTTTTTGTCAGATAAGTAATCCGAATGAAAGAGCTGTAGTACTGACCGTTCGAAAAAAAAATAGCCTCACTAATGGACTTCATTGACTACCTAGCTAGGTTATGTTTCATTGTTAGCACTCACGACACTGTTTCCAGAACGGCATGAAGTACTCTGCTCAGAACGAACACTTGTACTAGTGTCGTATCCACGTCGTGCTCATTTTTATGGTGACAAAGGGCATAACCCTGGCGTCTAAATTACGAACCAGCCAGTTCATTTGAAGCGTACACAGTCTGTCTGTTAAAGTCACTGTAATCGCATAACATAGGGATCCGGGGGTTGACAGGGTAGTAAAACGGCATTTTTGCAGTTACCCAGTATAAGTGATTATTACTCTGATGAACATAGCCTACAACGGCTAAAAGTTATAACATGATTACGTTCAGTTCATGTGTACAAATGTACGGAATAGTTAATACCTGACTTTTCTGTTTTCCAATTGTCAGAAATAAGTTGTTTACAAATCTGATATATTAGAATTAACGCATATCGCCTTCGTAATTTTGAGAGTTTCTGTGTGTGACATTCTAAACGTGACACTCTAAACGAGATCTTCGAAAGCTTTATGTTCTAGGATATGTTATTGAGATAGAATTGCGGGATGTGGGACGCCAAACGATTGCATTTAGCACCATAATCTATCATTAATACCTGCCCATTCATTTTTATTAAAATATCGATATTAAAAAGAAACATCAGGTTTATACCGCTAACTCCACCCCCCCTAGCAAAATCATCACGCCCCCCTCCCCCCAGGGGGGCGCGCCCACCAGTTTGGGAACCTCTGGCTTGTAAATCATGAAATTCTGCTAGACAAGCTCAAGTACTGTGGCATGAGTGAGACAGTGCACAAATGGTTTAATTTGTACCTAACTGGAAGAGTGCAGAAAGTTAAAATAAGTAGTTCTCATAATATTCAAAGATCAGAACATTTCTCAAACTGGGGAACTATGAAGAATGGGGTTCCGCAAGGGTCGTTCTTGGGTCCTTTGTTGTTCTTAATATATATTAATGACTTGCCATTCTATATTCATGAAGAGGCAAAGTTATTTCTCTTTGCTGATGATACAAGTACAGTAATCACACCTGATAAACAAGAATTAACTGATGAAATTGTCAATAATGTCTTTCAGAAAATTACTAAGTGGTTCGTTGTAAACGGACTCTCACTGAATTTTGATAAAACACAGCACATACAGTTCCGTACAGTAAATGGTATGACGCCATTAATAAATATAGACCTTAATCAGAAACATATAGCTAAGGTAGAATATTCAAAATTATTAGGTGTGTCCATTGATGAGAGATTAAATTGCAAGAAACACACTGATGATCTGCTGAACGTTTGAGTTCAGCTACTTATGCAATAAGGGTCATTGCAAATTTTGGTGATAAACATCTTAGTAAATTAGCTTACTACGCCTATTTTCACTCATTGCTTGCATATGGCATCATATTTTGGGGTAATTCATCACTGAGGAATAAAGTACTTATTGCACAAAAGCGTGTAATCAGAATAATAGCTGGAGTTCACCCAAGATCACCCTGCAGACATTTATTTAAGGATCTAGGGATATTCACAGTAGCTTCTCAGTATATATACTCTCTTATGAAATTTGTTATTAACAACCAAACCCAATTCAAAAGTAATAGCAGTGTGCATAACTACAAAACTAGGAGAAAGGATGATCTTCAATATTCAAGTTTAAATCTAGCTTTGGTACAGGAAGGGGTGAATTATACTGCCACTGAAGTCTTTGGTCATTTACCAAATAGTATAAAAAGTCTGACAGATAACTAACAAGTATTTAAGAATAAATAAAAAGAATTTCTGAATGACAACTCCGTCTACTCCATAGAGGAATTTTTAGATAGAAATTAAGAAAAAAAAGGCAACAAAAAATTATAAAAAAAATTAAAAAAAATAAAATAAAGAAGTTGTAATATCAACTTAATTATGTTGTTAAATTAACTCAATTATGTCATGTATTGGAAAATTTGACTCGTTCCACATATACGAAATATCGTATTCGAGATCCATGGAACTAGTATTAATCTAATCTAATCTAATCTGTTTGGTGCAGTAAGTCTGACACCAGAAGAACAGTAATGTGAACGTTGGTGGACGTGTTTTGAAATACAAGGCAGATTACTTTCCCACAGCGTCGGGATGCGATGAGTTTCTTGTGAGAAAAAGGTGGTTAGAAAATTTCAGAGAAAGACACTGTGTTGTTTTCAGAAAAGTGAGTGGAGAAAGCGTCAGTGTAGATAACAAAATCGGTGATGAGTGGAAGTAAGACTGCAGAGGATACTTTAAGGTTACAAACTGGAAGTTATCTTTAACGCAGACAAACTTGAACTCTTTACAAATGTCTTCAAGACAAAACTTTGACTTTCCGAGGAGAAAATGTCACGGGGGTAAGCTAAGCAAAGATCGTGTTATCATCCTGTTAGCAACAAATATGACTGGCAAGCCACTTATGATTGGAAATTCTAAGAAACCCAAGAAAGCATGAATGACTCCAGAAGTGTTTTCCAACAGTTAAAGGATTTTGATTGAAAAATGACTCTTGAAAATCGATAAGTTGTGTTGTTTGTGAACAATTACAGTGCGCAAAATGCTATCCCTCTGTTAAAATCCATGACATTGCAATTTTCTCCACCTAACAATAACTCAGAACTGCAGCCCTTTTATCAATGAATAATCAAAAAGGCCCAAGTAAACTATAGATATGAAGCAGTCTAAAAAACAATCTGAAATACTGACGATGAGAACGCTACAACTATCAACATTTTAAATGCTATGGAATGCTGGATTATGCACGGAGAAACATGAAGGAGCAAACCATTGTGAATTGTTTCCGAAGACATGGATTTTCGACGACAGATGGAACTGGACAGTTGGTGAGTTTAATTTATGAGAATGAAAAATCTTAGTTTGATTCTGACACTTGTTTTTAGTCATTATGATTAAAGTTTTTATTTTTTCTCTACTTAAAAGGTGACACTTGAACAATGCTCACGTTCTTTTGAAGATATCCTGTATGTGGGCATCATTGTAGCAGTAGCAGGATCACTAACAGAAGTCGAGATTCTGGACTCCCTCAAGACAGCGAAATAAAGAGAAGGCGGCAACAATGTCGCCGAGGTAAGGGAAGAGGTCAAGGTCGAAGAAGCACAGCCAATGACGGCCAAGCAAGTCAAAGTGACTCTCGACAAAATTAGAGCGTACGAGGAGAACTGTAAAGGAGGTAGCGAATAATGTGTAATCAACTGATATAATCACAGACAACGAAACTGACTGAAAGGTGATAAAAAGTTTAAAGCAAGGTAAGATTATGGATTACTTTTAAAGCCGATTATTTTTGAAATTTTAATGTGCTTACTGCTTTTTTGTTTACTGAATTTCACTTTTTGCGATGAAAGTATTTTATTTTAAACTTATAAACTGTTGCCTAGTTCAGAAAGAATAAAACAATATGAATAACCATCTATTTTAATTTTTATATGTTACCGAAACCAAACATTGGCCCATATCATACACAAACACGAAAAAAAATCAAAGAACAGTAATAATTCTTTTTTCGCGTTCGAAGCTATAGCGATCACTCGATAAATCTAATGGTTTTTGCCTTCCCTACAGATTCGATAGATCCAGATTTGATTGTAGTCTGATGCCGCCTATGGGGTATTCCTGACATCAACGGTAACAGTAACAGCCCCTTACAGGGAGCAAAATATTGATTTTTAACTACAATTTTAAGTTTTTCATTTTACTTTCCATCGTATAACAGCACTGCTTGTAATATCAATTCAAAGTTGTAATTCCGTACTTGACGTGTGATTTTTATAAATTTTCACAAAAGTGTGAGGCTGTTGGTTAGTTCTTTAACAACTGAACAATTCCTTTGTTTGTCTGCCTACAGATAACTTTGGGGTTTCAACTGCGACTACTCTTCCAGGAGAACGTGAACTTTAGGATAACACAAATAAATAGAAAGCGTCCAAAAAGTAGAGTGGCAGAACTACTCCACAGCAGCTGAATTAACACTGAAACTTTTCCTACTGTTCTACTGTAACTTGCTCAATGCTGCCTTTTGTCATTAAGTCCACAATTTATAAATATATATTACAGGTTAAGAACTTCCAGCAGTCGGATGGTTGTGTATGGGGAGACCTTGAAGCCAAGTAGCTAACTTCTTCATGGAGAAAGTCGTGGAACAGACACTGAGTTCAGCCGACAAAGTACTGAACATCTGGTCCCGTTTCACTGACGTTTGTATTGTGGTCACATGACAAAGAAGATATATGTCGATTAAACCAGTACCTGAATAGGATTATTCCAAAAGAGGAAGTATATAGGAGGTCACATTTTTTTGGATATACTGATATTCATGAAAGACGATGGTATCTAAGCCTACAAATATGGACGTTACAGCAGTACATAATGATTCCAGCCCACTTTTCAACTAATCGCTACTAGACGGAGCTGCTTTTGCATCACTACAGTTACTGCTTGCCTCGTCTCTAAAACCGATACCATGGTCGGATAAGCATGGTAGAAACCCCAAGCTAGTGTATGAACTTCATCTAGCAGTCCAAAATGTTATCTTCTGCCGTCACACAGAGAAAGCTACTTGACACTTCGCTGAAATAGCATATTGAACATTTATGTAGGTAAGAAAGAGAGTAGCTATGCCTTCAGTCACCTAAACAATACACCGCCTCCTGGCAATAACGGTGACTTTTAAGGTTGCTGTCTCTACTCCGGATATGCATTTATCTCGACATGGAGAAGTATGACACGCGTGTACATTGTGTCAATGTGCATATGCAGATATCAACAACACTAATCATGATGTCGACTGTGCAGTTTGAGACTTGTTCCTCCTACTTGTGATTTATTTCAACAAACAAAAGCGATTGGCCAACAAATTGAGACTTATCAAGACTTCTTCCCACAGTGCAGTGGATGTTAGCTATTGTATTTAAAATAGTATGCTGCATCTGAAATGGGGAGGAGTTAGTTATTGGAGATCTCACACATTGGAAAAAATTGTATTTCTCTCATTCTTTCAGTAATATAATGTTACCTTATTAAAGTAAGCATTACAAATAGGTAGACTAATAGATACAGAGAGAGAGAATGAGAGAGAGAGAGAATTTACTGAGGTGAATAAATCTGACAAGATGATGATGATATAGATGTGGTTAACCTTTTTATATTTTTGGACCACACCTATATAACAATGTTTGAATGATGCATTCATCATTTGACCATACAAACTTCTATATTATGTATTACTCTCATGATATCAGCATTAAGCCGTTATAAAGTACAACAACGTTCGATATATTTAGACTTGGATCCTGGTCAAGATCTATTGAAGTGGGCGTCTTAGTGTGTAGGTAAGTACCATATCACCAAAATGTGATTAATAGTATATACAATTTTTTGTTTTTGTATGTATATAAGCATCATCAACTTGCCCCAGACTATAATAACTTGCCCCAACAACTGTAACATCCGTCCCAACTACAAAGCCAACTTCCCTGAAACTGTAACAACTTTCCCTAAAACTGTCTCAAATTACCTTACGAAACTGTAAAAAGCTGCCTCATACCTGTAACAACTAGTACTGCAACTGAAACAACTTGCCACCGAACTGTAAAAACTTCCACTCCAAAACTGTGAGAACTGTCTCCAACTTGTTTGCCAAAACTTCAAGAGTTTGCCACAAAAGTGTAACCAGCTGCCTCAAAAGTATCCATGCATTTCACACAAGATAGTAAATACATGGGAATTCCATCCCTACTACTTGCTCGTTTGGCAGGCAGACTCAAAACAACTCACAAGTATTTGTAATCTAATATCTTATGTAAAAAGCACCGTCCAGTATGGGGAAACTGATTGCAGTTTTAGAGTATGTTGTTACATTTTCAGAAAGAAAGGTGTTCCAGCTTCAGGAGACAAGTTGTTACTGTTTCAGACCAGCTTTTACTGTTTTCATTACGAGTTGCCGAGTAAGTCGATATGGTTGTGGGGCAAACAGCTTATGCTTCATGGAAAGCTGTTATAGTGGTGGAGGGGAATGTGTTAGTTTCAGAGGGTAAGCTGTTACAGTTGTGGGCAGAGCTGATTTAAGGTCCAAGCAACACAAGCTGCTGCTGGGGGCTTTAAACTGAGAGCAACTGTACAGTCAACACATTGGTAATACTTCTCTATGAGATGTATCACATTTAGCAGTGACAGCGTCGTGTAACAAGCTGAGAAGGGTACCATAAACACTCAGGTTCAAAATTTCTATACAATACATGTTACAATTAGAAACGAAAACTGATGTGGTTAACAGTGTACAGATAAAAAGTGGTGGGGGATTCTGAATAATAAATCGCTTATGTGAAAAAGGTTCCCGCACTGTCCGCAGTTGTCAGACAAGTTATCATAGTTGCGAGGAAGTTGTTACTGTTGCAGAAGTTGTCACATTTTTTTAGGACAAGTGTTACAAAAAGCTCCTTTATTTCCGTCAGTGATCATAGAACTTTCTTCGTTAGTTACAGTTTTCGTCTAACAGATACCACCTTCAGATTGAAGATGATCTTTGGTGACCAAAGACAGTAGTCTAATTACCAAACGTCTCGCGATCGTTGACTTCCTGGATCACTGTTTTAACCTGAATTAATATCACAGCTTGTGAAACAGGTGTTACAGTTCCAGAGCAAATAGTTACAGTTGTGGGACATATTGTTAGAATTATGGGGCAAGTTGTCAGAGTTGCAGGGCACGTTTTCACAATTCTGACAGGCAGGTTGTTACATATATGGAGCAAGACATTATTCATGTTTCTACACAACACAAAAAAATTACATACAATTTTTCAACATCTGCATCATCAGACTGCCCCTGCCTGTCTGTCTGTTTCTCTCTCTCTCTCTCTCCTCACTCTCTCCATCTCTCTCTCTTTCTCTCTCTCTCTCTCTCTCTCTCTCTCTCTCTCTCTCTCTCTCTCTCTTTCTCTACCTCTCCCAATTCCCCCCCCCCCCCTCTCTCTATCTCTGTCTCTCTCTCTTTCTTCTCTTTCTCTTTCTATAAGGCTTACTTTTCTGAGACAAGAACGTTATAAAATATTTCACAAGGAATGACAGAAATAGCGTTTTCCTCAGGAGCCAAGAACTTCCCAGTAGGTGACGCCCACTGAACATACAGAATAATATTTGAGATGCAGGGCATCCACAACAGTCTAAAAATGTTCTGATTTCTCTCCACTTGTTGAATAATCTCTTTTGCTTGTCGAGATAAGTCACAACTTGCTGCAACAAGTTTCAATTTTCTTAGCCGATATTTCTATTAGACTTGCTAATGTCTGCATATTCACATTGACACAGTCTTCAAGCAAGTCATATTTCGCAGAGTCTAGATAAATGAATGTGCGAATGTAGTCACTGTCACCCTGTATTTGATCATCTGTTCCCCGACTCCATAGTATCTAGAATGGGGATCATGACAGTCTACTTTCCTACTGATTATCATTGTGCTCTCAACAATATCCAAGGTAGTCATAGTTGCATTGTCAATTGACCATCATTACCCAAACCAGTAGTTTCTGGAGATAACAGCAGTCGCCTTGTCACTAGACCGTCACTGCCGAGGAGCCAAACATTATCGGGGGGTGACGGTAATCACTCACAAATAAGTTTTATTTTGATTCGTCAGAGCTAGATGGAACTAGCTGGAAGTAGTCATAACTCTACAGATCATGCCGAGATGTATGTGTATCCTTATCCTGGGTAATTGTAATTACACTGTAAATTGATGACCACCGCCCCAAAGTTGTAATGTAGTTATCATCAACTACCACTGTCTTACCTGCTTAGTATTATCAGCGTAAAACAACAGAAGTTTTGTATTGTAAGATAAAATTATTATTAATGTAGCATGGAGTCACTATAATGATTAGGTGACTTTGAAACCATAGCCACGTTCTTTTCTTACTTAGGAGAATGCGAGTTACAACTGTTCATTATGCTATTTCATAGAAGTGTCATGTATTTTCCACTGTGTAACAGTAGAAGGTAACATTTCCAACTGCAATATGAAGTAATACACTTGCATGTAGTCACTATAATGTTTGGCTGACTATGACATCGGTTTTACTGGCTGCTTTTTTACGTATTAAAAGTATAAATGACATTGTGACTTTGGGAATTCTCGTCAACAAGTGCATTTTCAGCCAGAAACTAGACCAGCAGTAGTACTTATGTACGTCATGCATCAATATAGAGCAATTTTTATGAATTCTCTGACGATTTTAATTCCAGGTATAAGGGTCGAATTATGCTCGGCCACTGATCTATTATTTATTTTAGCATTCTCAGTAAACGAGCCACTTGTATCTGAATAAGTAATACAGGATATTGAGGTGTGTAAATATTTGAAAGCCTAGTGTACGAAAAATGTATGGTACAATAGTCAAACTTTGGTTGACCACAACTGCTATTTAATATGTACATTTTAACCATAACGCCCATACACAAGATATGTGTATTAGTTTTTAAATCTTAAACAACAATTGAAATATGACAGTAATGAATGAATATTGTGCTTAAAGTTTTTCATATTTTTTTAAATTAATTTAATTTGCTACTATTTTCTAATTTTCGTTTGTGGTCATGAATCTTCTCTTGTACTGACATAATATGATAAGCAGCCCATGTGTGTGTGTGTGTGTGTGTGTGTGTGTGTGTGTGTGTGTGTGTGTGTGTGTAATAGTGTTTACTCGGAATCATTACTTACTATGATAAATAATTTCATTTTTGTAGCACAGTTTCAAGATAATGACCTTCCATCTTGGTTTGGTGCCTCCATAATTTTTGAAAATGCACCGTCTCTGTTTTATCCCACAACCCTGATTCTTAAGTATGACTGTTAATGGGAAAACCGCAGTAGTTCTCCTAGTGTATTACGAAAATATGCAGTTTATTTGCCACATTGCAATAACAATTATGTCAACTATGTTATATCAATGTTATGGTCATTGTTACCAGATAAATAAAGTGGTAACCATTAATGTTACAGTAATAAATACTTGGTATACAGAGATGAAAAGTATGAGAATCGTGTTGTGTAGCATAATCACATGCAAAGTGTAGAGTCTCATGTAATTACATATCTTCACTACTCAGTTGACATCTGTTGAGTAACTCCAGATCTACGTTATGGTTAAAGAACATCATCAAAGAAACTGCTGGGAATGTTGTTGGTTTTAGTGCACAGAGAAGAAGTGACTGGTTTGATGACAACCATGGAGAAATCCAAGCCATCATCAATGCAAAGTGGGATGCTTACCTATCCCTTGCCCAAGATCCGTACTGCACAGAAAAGAAAGCACACTTTGAAGAACTCAAGAAGAAATGTCAAAGTGAAATACGATCAATCAAGAACAAATGGTGGCAACAGAAAGCCACAGAATTCCAAAATCTTTCCGATGCAAGGAACCTGCGTGGCTTCTACGCTGGTATTAAAGAGCTGTATGGACCTATCCCCTGCTCATCAGGAACACTGTAAGCTGCTGACAACTCCACCATTCTTCCTGAAAGTCAGAACATCTTAAATCGTTGGAAAGAGCACTTCAGCTCACTGTTAAACCGCCCTTCTACTGCCGCTGGAGATTTTCTAAAAAATGTCCCACAACCCTGGATGGCTGATCCTCCAACTTTTCAAGAATTTTGCAAGGCACTAATGAGTGTGAAACCTGGGAAGGCTCCTGGACAGGACAGCATCCCGATGAAGCTTACTGAGGTTGGCGGCTTGCCTCTAAAAACTAGACTCTTCTCACTCATTCTATTAGTGTGGGAAACCCGCAAGGTACCAGCTGACTTGAAGAACTCCACAACTGTCACCATCTTCAATAAGGGCGACAGAAGCGTCAGTGGTAACTACCGGGGAATATCTCTACTGTCACTGGCCAAATTTTTGCAAGAATCCTTTTAAATCGCCTCCAGACACTTTCAGAGACTATACTACCTGAGTTTCAATGCTGGTTTCGGCCTTCAAGAGGGACAGTCGACATGATTTTTTGTGCACGACAACTACAGGAGAAGTGCAGAGAACAGCAAAAGCCTTTACTACTTGTTTTCTACGGTCTAGAAAAGGCCTTTGATACAGTTCCCAGAGAAGCCATGTGGATGGTCTTATAACACTTTGGCTGCCCTGAACATTTTGTAGACTTGATTGAAGCTCTCCACGATGATGTGACTGGAGAGGTCCTCTGCCGGAATGAAACAACTGGTGAATTACCAATAACAAGCGGTCTTAAACAAGGATGCGTTCTTTCACCAACATTATTTGCATTGTATCTGGCAGCTATGCTTTACGAGACATCCGTAAACAATGCAGGAATATAACTAAAGTACAGGTTCGATGGAGGATTATTCAACCACTCGTTTCAAAAAGGTTCACCAGTACCACTCGTGTGACAGAGCTGCAGTACGCTGATGACAATGCTTCTCCAGCTCGTTCACCTGCAGAGTTGCAGCTGTCAGTTGATTCCTTCAGCAGGGCATACGAACGATTTGGTCTCTCCGTCAAAATTCCAAAGACAAAGGTGATGTCGCAGCCAACTCCTGGCTCCTCCGTTTCCGATTTCAGCATATCCATTTACGATACGCCCTTGGAACAGTTGGAACATTTCCTCTACCTAGAAGGCATAGTGTCATCTAACTGCTCATCTGGAAAAGATGTGGAGAGTAGATTACGTGCTGCCCATGTAGCATTTGGACGTCTTCAAAGCGTGTCTTCCTGAATGAAGATCTTACACTGTACAACAAGCTTATGGTGTACAAAGCTGTAGTCATTTCCACCCTGCTATATGGTTGCGAAACCTGGATGTTATATTGCTGTCATCTGAAGAAACCAGAACGCTTCGACCAACAGAAGCTAAGATATATCGTGAACCTGAAATGGGATGACTTCATATCCAATATCGCTGTTCTTGAGGAAGCAAAAATGTATAGCATGGAAGCTCTTATCATTGGGCATCAACTCAGATGGGTCAGATATGTCGCTGTATAGCGAAATGAGCACAGGTGCCCCTCTCAAACGTTATAAGCATCAGTGCAAGTAACATATGAAAAACTTGAACATCGATCCGAGTAACTGGTCCACAATAGCAGAGGATCGAAGTCGCTGGCGCTCAGTTACCTCAAATGCTCTTCTAAACTTTGAGCAGGAATGTCGAAGAATGGAGAATGACAAACGCCGGAGACGTAAACTTCTTCAGGCTCAGCCACGTACTCCATCTTCCATCAGCTGTAATGTCTGTGGCCGCCAGTTCCACGCTAGGATTGGATTGCTAAGCCATCAACGACACTTCCATGCTGAACCGTGACAAAGGAAATCTCAGGAGAGAAATGAATACTCGGATTAGAGTATCAGCCGACGACGACGTTATTGTAGAATGTATTCAGCCTGTTATGTGAGTCATGGTATAGGTTACAATAACTGTTACATATTGGCTGATTATACACATGTTTCGGACCAAACGCTTTGCCACAACAGATAAAAATATAGGAAACACTGTAAATGCTTACAATACTGGATGTACCCCCCCCCCCCCTTGAGGATTAATGTAATTATACCCTCATGTGTTACAGATTACAGCAATGGAATGAAATGTGTCATGGAAAACCTTTGTATCATTCTATTTCAAATATATTTGAAAATAAATGATTTAAGTACAAAATTAATCACTCAAATACGTGTACTGTGGCGCTAAATTGTGCATCTTGTTGTAACATAATCTCTGTCATTACTTAAGGGTAAAAAATGTGCCAAGTGTCGTAATTACCGTCATCCGTAAGCAAAGTTCTGTGGAAGTCAATGTACTTACCTCATGATAAACAAATGTGAAATGCTTTGCGTATAGATATCTTACTTATTACGCTTATTGCCGTGATGAACAAAGTACTGTGCTGTAACGTATTGTTGTGCTACGGAAAAGGCAGTCTCATTGTAGCTATACCACAAAAGTTACTACTAAAACATGTTTTACTTTCCAGAATAATACAGAAAAACAGTGCAGATATAAAACAGACACAGTGCAAAAGCAATAATATAAATTGTGTCACTCATTAGTAGCGTCGTGATATAATCGTGTAGCTGTCAAAGAAACCAATACTAAGTCATCTTTAATCTCACAGAAAGTACTTCAAATAAAGATTGTCTTTTCAACTAAACCAAAATGATGCATTAAGATCTCATTAACAGTATATGTTCTAAGTATGTAAGCCATATATTCGTTATGTAATCGTGCAACTAACAAGGAAGAATGTACAAATAACAACACTGTGTCGTCTGTTCACTATAACAATGCATTCGTAATTACTTGCCTAAGTTCCCTAGGTTCTTGACTGGATAGTTAACTTTAAAACATTGTTTCATGTTAACAGTTTCTCAGTGAGAGAAATTGTACTAGTAGCGTGAAGTGAAAAGTTTTATGGCAAAGACTAAAAAGCAGATTATCTTTCAATAAACGGTTTTACATGTGAAATGTGGTGTAAACCTTTACTCTTCCTAGTACGCAGAGTTTCAACTTCAACGCAAGTATCATGTGGTATACGTCGGATTATGTAAGGTACATTGTAAACTAGAAAGAATTTGTGACTCAAGTGTTTCTTCTTATGTGACAATGAATGAGCTTTAATGAGAACTTTCTGACCAATATATAAATTCTTTGCATTTGCTTTACCGTGTAGTTTTCTCCTTTTGTCTGCTGCATATTTTATATTATTAAGAGCCAAATCAATTATGTCTTTGTGTCGAAGTTTACATGTATTCGGGAAAGGTACTCTCTGATTCTGTTCGGTGGTTCATCATTCTTCTGTATGAGAGTAGGTGGTAAAGCAGTGGAATCATGAGGCATTTCATTCAGCACATTTTGAAATAAGTGTAAATATCTGTCCCAGTCTTGATGCTTCCTGTGACAATAATGTCTGCAAAGCTTATTGATTTCTTTCATAATCCGTTCAGATGGGTTACAATGTGGTGAGTACAATGAAATAAAAACAGGTTTGATTATATGATTCCGATGCATGCCTGAACCAAACAGCAGATCTGAATTGCGGTCCGTTATCTGAAATGACTTCACGTGGCCAACTTCACCTAAGAAATTTTTAACAAAGGCGTTGGATACAGACCGTCCAGTGGCTTTACGTAACGGAGTGAAAGAAACAAATTTTGAAGTAAGTTCAACAGCGACTAGAACGTACGAAATTCCATTCGATGTTCTGACAAGGGGTCCCAAGAGATCAACAGCAGCAAATTCTTTTCATTTAGAAGGAATAATAGGAAACAACGGAGCATGATGTGAGACAGTAGATGGTTTCGCCTTTTGACAAAGTTTACAAACAGACAAGACCATTCGAATTCTCTTTCCCATATTGTTAAAATAACAAGTCGTTCGAAGAATATGATAACATTTTCGTGGACCAAAATGTGCGTAGCTGAAATGAATGTACCAAATGAGCTTATTAACAAAATCGTCTGGAGTGTAAAGTACCCATAGCTTGTCGTCAACAGTGCAGCGTTTGAAGAGAATGTTGTTTCTAACCAGGTAATAATGCCGAATCTGAGTGTGTGTCTTTTCATGCCATTTACTTTTGATGTCTTTCCAAATCGGATCTTTATCTTGTTCATGAGCAATGCCCTTTAAAGATGTGTTGATGAAGTTTTCAAAGGCGACTTTCTGAATGTAAAGAATACTGACATTTTTCTCGAGGTTGCCTTCTGTGTTACTTTTCTCAAGCGCAGTCGGTGCGCGTGACAGTGCGTCCGCAACAATGTTGTCCTTGCCGGGAATGTAGACTACTGTGAAGTGGAATTCTTGCAGAAACAATGCCCAACGTTTTAACCTGTCATGATTTAATTTTGAAGACATAAGAAATTGTAATGCACGATGATCACTGTATACTTTTACGTGCTTACCAGATAGAAAGAAACGGAATTTGTTAAATGCCCAAACAATAGCTAAAGCTTCTAATTCAGTAACGGAATAATTTTTTTCTGGTTTTGTTAGCACTCGTCTAGCAAAAGCAATGGTTTTCTGAACAGTAGTGTCATTTTCTGTGGCTTCTTGAAATAAATGGGCACCAAGACCGACTTTAGAAGAATCCGTGCTAAGGCAGAAATCTTGTGACAGATCTGGATGAGCTAGCATTGGCGCGTGAAGTAACGCTTCTTTCATAGAATTGAAATCCAACTGTGCTTGTTCGTCCCAGTTCCAAATACTATTTTTTCCAGTGAGAGAACAAAGTTTTGGTGTAACTAGAATTTGCATATTCAGAAAACGACGGTAAAAATTTACGAGACCCAGTAAACTGCGGACTTGTTTCTTTGTGGATGGCAACTGGAATGGCTCTGATTGCTTCTAACTTTTCAGGATCCGGCTGAATGCCTTCAGAAGAAATAATATGTCCCAAAAACTTCACCTTTATCCTACGGAATTCAGACTCTTCGAAGTTAACTGTAATTCCAGATTCTGCAAAAATATGTAACACGCTGTTGAGGATGCGATTGTGTTGTTCCCATGAGGCTTCTGCTATCAGAATATCGTCCACATATAAGGTGATGTGACGTTTTAAGAACTCAGGTAATATGGAAGTTAGCCCGCGAATGAATGCTGCCGAAGAAATGTTCAAACCAAAAGGAAATTTCCGAAACTGATAACAAACGCAGAAACAAAGGAAAGCTGTGTATTCTCTACATTCAGGATGAAGTTCGATGTGATAAAAGCTGGATCTGAGATCAACAGAAGACAACACTTTTACACCATTAAAATACTGAAGAAGTTCTTCTAACGTTTGCGGCCTGTCTGTTTCACGAATAATGATAGTATTGATTTGTCTCGAAACTAAGACAAGCCTCATCGATCCATTTTTCTTCTCAACAACATGTATGATTATTGCATGAGCTTACTGCAGGCTCAATAATGCCCTCGTCAAGCATAGATTGTATTTCTGTTGTAACAAGGTCCCTATAATTTGCTGGAATTACGTATGGTCTAACACAAAATTTAGTATGCTCACGAACACGAAATTGGTATTGAAATCCCTTGATTGTTCCTGTTTTGTGAGTAAAAACTGTGGAATGTGCTTGTAAATTCTCAAAAAGATCTTGCCTATCACTGTCATTACAATTCTAAATTGTTTGAATTTTATTCTGATTTAACTCATTACTATCAAATGCGCTGTCGATATCATCCCTGTCAGTACTTGCAGAGTGATTGTTAGAGTCAAGTTCCGTCCAAAATTCCGAACTGTTGTCTAACAATAGGTAAAGCCGATTAATTTCCTCGTCATGGTTTGAGAGCCAATCTTCAAATTTCAAAGCTATTGACCTATCTTCTTTCTCTAAACTTATTTCAGCATTGTGAAAGGTTAAGATTACTTTGTATTCATTCAAAAAGTCTACTCCCAATATAATTTCCGTCGACATTAATGGAACAATAAGAAAGTTCATAGAGAAGCTGTGGCTTTGACAAAAGTATTCTAAGTTGGTTTGTTGGCGTACATCTACACTTTTTCCAAAGATTGCACCTTGTAATTTAATCTTATGTAACGGAAGTGTGGGACAATCGTTCGATTTGTTGCATTTGCTAAAGGCTGTTTCACTAATTACTGAAATGGGACTGCCAGAGTCAAGTACTGCCGTAAATTTTACGTCATTTACTGTAATGTGAATCACAGCATGTGCAATGTTGTTATGTTTTACGTCATGCTCCTGGAGTAAGATGTCCCTAATGTCTTCCATTTTTACGTAATTACTAGCTATGGCAGCTGCGTCGTCAGTTTCATAAGTACGTTTTGTAGCTGCCAGCGGTACGAGTCATTGCCTATTGTGTCTTTGTTGGCGCGCGTCGTTGTTGGGATTTGGAGACCTAGCTGCTACAAATTCACGTTGTCGAAAGTGCCCTGCTCTAATTGAATCCCGCCAGTTCTGATACAATTCAGGTCTGTCGTTACGATCACATCGTCTGTCGTCATGTCGGTAGTTCCTGTAGTTTCTTTCTTGTCGGTCACGTGGTGGAGAATTTCTCCCTGAATCGTAACTTTGCGCTGGACCGTTGGGTCTAAAGTTATTCTGTCTCCCTTGATAATAATTATTTTGGTTGCCATATTGTCTGTTTCTCTCATTGTCTCTGTGATAATCACTACTGTGGAGAGGTGATCTTTCCCTGTAATCATTACTATTCAGCCAACGGTTGTCATACGGGTGGTGTCTGTATTGGTCACGATTTTTGTTGTGAGAATAGCCTTGTCGTGTCCAGTTATTATTTCTTTCATCGCGGAATTGCGATGGATGTGACCTGTAATTGTTGTGTTCCTGTTTTCACGTTCCGCGTTTGTCGGTGTCAATTTCTGATTCTTGTAAGAGTCCCTGAAAAGCTTCAATGTCGTCTTTGCAACGTCCTGCCAAAATAATATGTCGTAAATGTTCAGGTAATTTGATTAAGCAAATGCGGATGTGTTCTGAGGGGCTGTATGGGTTTGACAGGTACTGATTCTTGTGCAACATGTCTTCAAAATATTTCACAAGACTGGAAAATTCAGATAGTTCGAAATGTTTCATCATTATGATGCTATTTTTTACTCGGTCTTGTGTAGTTTGAGACCAATATGCTGAGAGGAAGGCATGATAAAATTCTCCTTCTCTGTGACAATCGTGAATGACCGATCGCATTCTTACAGCTGGTTCATTCTCTAAATAGCCACACATAAATTCTAATCTGTGCGCTAATGACCATTTGGATGGAAAACAATGAGAGAATTGATGGAGCCACACTTGTGGATGAATGTCTTTGCTAGAATTCTTAAATGTTATAAATTTACGTGTGGTAATGAACAGCTTATAGTCAAAATCATCATGTCGGCGAGTCGCATGTCGGTCATTGTTACGTCGTTTCGGCGGTTCCATTTCAAAATTCGGTGCACCTTGCCAATTTCTTTCATAATTTCCGAAATGCGCTGTGTTATTATTTTGTGGCTGCTCCGTATTTCTATGTCCCTCTTCCCGTATTAGGGTGCGAATGTCCTCTGAAATACGTAATTCTTGTATTACCTGTGTCAGCTGATCTTGTACTTCCCGGATTTCTCTCTGGTGTTGCGTATTAATTTGATTCTGATTTTGTTTGAATTTCCTAATTTGTTCATACTCTTCTGTGTTATTAACGACTACCGGTTTTGTGTCATTCAGATTATCATCTACCTTCGAAGATAAATTATTTAGCTGATCCGAAAGTTCAACTACTTTCTCTGATAATGAACTAATTTCCTCCATGTGTCTTTTTGACCCAATTTTCAGAGTATCTACTGTGTCCTTTAAGTTTTCCCGAGTTTTTGCAAGTTGCGTAACCGAATCGGTAGATGCAACTGAGTCAATTATAGCTTGGAAGGTCTCATGATTTTCATGAACAATAGTTTGCAGTTCTTTTATGGCTACTTCGTGATTCTGTAATGCATTTTCATGCCGCGATAAAATAGGTTGAAAATGCTCACAAATTTGTGTCTTTACGTCATTACAGAGTTTTTGACATTTCGATTCAATGTTATGTAACTCAGTAGTTAAATCCTCACTGAGTCTACCTTTTGAAGCTTTTGTTCCATTGCATCTAACTGTTGCTGTGTTTGTCTCTGGTGTTGTTCCATTGTGTCTAACTTTTGAAGATTTTCTTCCATTGTGTCTAACTTTTGAAGATTTTGTTCCATTGTGTCTAACTTTTGAAGATATTTGTCCCATTTGATTCTGATTTTGTTCAAGCGTTGTGTCTTACTTTTGTAGCCTTTGTCCCATTTGTTGCATTAACTGTAGTAACAATGCACTGGTGTCTGAAACATGTTCCTCAGTGCTTTTCGGCAGTAAAGTTGCACCGGCAACATTCACATTTTGACAGGCAGAAAATGTGTCTTGACTTATTTGAGAAAACTGTGAGGACCCAAAATCTGAATCTACAGTATTTGTAAGATTGTGTCCTGTCATTTCGGATTCCTGGGGCGAGCTGTTGCCGACCGATCGATCGATAATGCTTCCCTGTTCACTAATTGTTTCACTGCCTACACCATTATTTACAGCCCGCTCCATTTCCCTATGCACAATTACCAAATTACTATGTAGAACATTAGTTAATTCATTACACGGTGGCGCTAACACACTGCTATCGTCTTCACTGTCATTTCTCAGTTTACTTTGGAGCCTAGTATTACGTTTTTCACACGCCATATTTGTCACAATATTTCACACGATAGCACAGAAAAGCACAATTTGAAGAGCAAAATTAAGAAAACACATTAACATAGCCCTGAAAATAATATCTAGTTAATCGCGAGCGCAGCTGCGAAATACTTGGTGAAAATCTACATGCATGCCACAACTGTTTTACTGTACAACAATGAAAGACTGCAACTACAAAGGAGATTCTCTCTACAATTACGCGCTAGCAATAAACAGAAGCTACACTAATTACACAAACTACAAGAAAAAATCAGAAGATTCCAGTGAGGTATCCTCGGCTAAGGGTCGACATATGAAACGTCCCCTTAGAAAAATTTGCGAGTTACTGTGCTGATAACCTCTTACAATATTTGCTTTTCAAACAGCTGAGCGAAACTGAACGTACTCAAACATTCACTAAAGTGACACACAATACTTTCAGCGCAACGCAATCTGACTTTCAGTAATCGCTACAAAGAATGGCCCACACTAACATTAACCTATACCTTTCACAAATCACTTACCTCACAAAAATCTTCGTTACTCGAACTACTGCAATACAGCGAGCGCCACTACTGCCAGCTAAATAAAAGATTCAAACTACTGAAGGCACTAACCACTGATAGGCATAGTTAGCAAATGAAAGTTTTTGATAGAGAACAAACAATGTATTTACCTTAATAGTGTTGAAAAGTCATAATATACATAGCAGTTCATGACATCCAGTCTTACAAATTTCAAAACTCCGCCATCTCTCTCCTCACATCCACCACTGCTGGCGGCTCACCTCCAACTGCGCAACGCTACGCGCTATTCACATCCAGCTGCCCAACACTACAATGGCAGACAACAATGCAAACTAGCCACAGACTGCACACAGCACAGCCAGTGACTTTCATACAGAGCGCTACGTAACGTTACCAATAAGAAAACATAAACAGCCTACTTACAGTATCATGTATTAGGATAATGCGGTATGTAGCCTGAGGTCTAGGTTGGATTTGTAGGATACTAGAAAATTGCGACGCTAGCCCAGGATCTAGGTTTAAGCAGTCTCAGTAATACTGTCATACATGAACATAATATACAACATACAGAGTCTTGATTATGGGAGGTAACATTACAAATAAACTGCACATCTAGTAATTAATTAAGTATATTGAGTATTGCCACAGATGAACCTAGTGGATCCTGGATGCTCTCACAGCTAGTGTTGTATTAGATTAAAATTTAGAACTCAAACTGTACATTATTCAGAGGAACATGCTCTCTCAGCATTGGATCGCATCCTACACCTTGGGCTATGCATTGCATTTTCCGAGTGTGACACTATGTACAACCTAGACCTCAGGCTACATATCATATTATTCTAGTGTACTACGTTAATACGTTACATTAGAGGTTTTAAACTGCCAAACTGACAGTTTCGTTGACTATGACATTATCGATATATTCCTTTATTCTTATTACAGATTCTCGATAGTGATTGCCAATACACGAAATACTTGTAGGCTTTTTATTTCCTGAGAATTACGTTTCGCTGGGCTGGCAGTTTCACAGACAGACATTACATCAGAGCAGGTAGAAGGGCACCATTAACGTAAAACAAATTTTAAAAGGTGACGCCTATGCCAGATAGTACAGCGTCGTGTGTACTGGGCTAGACGAAGGGACACCCATCGTGAGTCAACACAATGTGGACAACGGGTAGCGCTGGAGCTCTCTGGACGGATGCAAAGGAACCGTTACAATCCTGTAGGAGATGACCACCGCTCCCACGTTCCTAAAGCGTTTTTCCGTGGTGAGGGCGTTGTAAAGTACAGTAAAGATCCCGCAAGTTGGGCAACAATGAGTCTTGACCGGAGAACGCAGAGAAGATGGCACCAGTCTGGCGATAAGACAGCAATATACCGGAGGCCGCTACGCATGCTTGGTGAAAGCTAAACGAATTTATGGCACTATGCTCCTTGCAGCACACAGCAGGTTAGGTGTTGAGAGTTTTGTAAGCGTGACTGCAACTTTCTCAGTTCCTGCAGCTGGCCCTTCATATGCATAAAACAGATAGGAATCGTAGGAGGGTCATAGGAAACAATGTGCTAATGTGCTCCATTAAGGCACTGACAGGACAGAGCCTAAACAGAATCTTTTCCTTAGGTGTAGACCTCTGGGCGCGGAAATGCAGCAATTTCGTTGGTCAGCTTGGTCTTACGTAGTATAAGTAGTTCTGGATAATTATTGAGAAGTGGGAGGACACTCCATGAGAACCGACGCCTTTCATTGGATGACTGCTCATGAGAGTCTAGGACTGCCTAAAAAAACGGGGCAATTAATATGTTGGAAGACAGAAGGAGCTAAGGTGACACCTCCTCCGCTGATAGTGAGAGAATCACTTCGGATTCTAATCACATAATTTATCTTGAGAAATAGACATTTCACTTTGCAGCTGGAGCATGATCTACAGTTTGCATTAGGTAACTTTTCGGGATTCGCAGGCACCGTCGGGCACACTGGTTGCTGACGGCAACACTGGCGGACAACACAAAGACGCTATTAAAAAGAAACTGTGAGCTCTGCAATCGGCTTCGACTTGTATAGCTCGCAGTGTACTCTGTAGATGTTACAGTGTTAATGAGTAGGAGGAACAAGCTCTTCTGGCATGCATCCATTTACGAACTCAGATCTTGGAAATAACTGTTGTAAGTGTACGGAAGAAAGAATCAGTGTACTAATAATGTAGTAACTTACCTCTCCGGTCTTTGTCTTGAATCTCCACCAACCTTGGTTACATGTAACTGTTTCATGTTCTTGCAATAATCTGTCAGTGAACTGGATGTTATTAAACATGTGTGTGCTTTACTTCAGTTTGCACTCGTTTTGTGAGGATTTATAAAATAATAGAACTTATGGTAACTTTCATTACATACATATCACAGCTGGTAACTAAATTAAATTACAGTATCACTACTCTACTACACTTTTGAAGTCAGTACGGCAGTAACTTAGCTTTAATAAAAAATTCTTGTATAGAAAATGACATTTTACGGTCTTCTTTGGCATTTACAAATTTAATCGACAGAGAACCCCAGAGTAATTTCACGACACGAGGGTGTGCTTAGAAGAATCAGACATTACTAAGTAGAAGGGAGCAGCTGGGCAGTTTCACAAATGCAGACGTTTTCTCAGTTGAGCTCACCAGTGTCAGTAGGAGAGATGAGCAAAGTAACTCAGGACATCCGTTAGCGGAAATTTTGCAAAAAAGGAAAAGAAGAATGAGGCACAACAAAGAAAATGTTGCCTGATATGAGGGCAGCTAGGAAGTGAAATACAGGAAAATAGGATATTTTGAGCGAAAAGTTGATAGATAGAAAACGATTACAAATGGGAGCAAAGGGTGAGGCTACAGAGGCGAAGATGGTAGTGCAATCAGCTAAACAGTTGGCAGAAGGTGTAGAGAAAGCCCAGGAAGGAATAAATGCGAAATTACAACTTACATTCCTGGAAAAGGAATTAAACAAGGTAAGCAGGAGGCAGAAAGAACAAGTACCACGTATGGTAGAAATTGAAGGAAGATTCGACAATAGTATGACGATATTGTCACGATATGAGATGAAGCCACAGTACTGTTAGAACCCTAAAGGAGAAACTAATCTCACGCGGAATACCATTTTACTGGTCGCAATAAATAAACTTGAACGAAACATTATTAATTCGGTCAGTGTATGCTTATTAATGACATTATAGGACTTCCTTATCAGTTCCTGTCGTACGAGACATATTTGGAAAGTAAGGGTCATTCGATCACAAACCAACTATATTCGCTAGAACAAGCTTTAATGGCAGCTTTTACTTTTTTGCAACCTCACTTCTACATATTTGCCCATCACTTACATGGACTTTTCGCAACGCTGCAATAGGACCGTCCAACCATTCGGCACAGAAGGTGAACGATTATGAAATTATTCAGTTAACAATGACGACCTTCAGTTCCTCCTCATCTTTAACTCCTGACTTCAAGTCATTATTTCAAGTGGAGTTAAATGCCATTTGGGGTTGTAGGGTGGTTCGTCGGAAGGATTCCAACACAATCGAGATATGGTTAGCGGTTCAGGGACACAAGCTGTATTACAAGGTTATTCCGGAAAACAATTTGTCGGGTCTTCAAAGTCCGGATAATATGTATCAGTTAGCAGTTGCAGGTGAACGTTAGCAGTTAATATCAGATCCTACTGCTAATCACAGTCTCAGATCAACCAAACGAATGGCAGTGTTGGTATAGAGAACGGGATGAATCAGTTTTGTACTCAGGTAGAAGGATTGCTATCACATTAGATTTTGGTAAAGTTGACTGGTGCCACCGTATCTACAGTTGTTATGATTCTGCGTTGTATATCTGAGGTTTTCCGAAAGAATCGTGTAGTTAACTGTGTTACCAATGTGAGGCAATTGTGAAGACAGAGTAATAATCGTCAGTCGTAGAAAAGATAGCATTTTGCCGTCCATTTGTAGTACAGTGCCATCGGTTTGGGTTTGCCATTCAGCGCTTCGCCATGCAAATTAGCAACTTTTAAAGTCCCTGAACCGCTGACCGCTTCACGTTTGTGCTGGAATCCTTCCGACCACCACTCCTACAGCCCCAAATTGCATTCAACTGAGTTTAAAACAATGACTTGAAGTCAAGAATTAAAGATGAGGAGGAAATGAAGATCGTCGATGTTAACTGAATCATTTCACAATCGTACACCTTCTCTGCCGAATGGTTGGAAGGTCCTAGTGCAGCGCTGCGAAAAGTCCATGTAAGTGAAGGACAAATATGTAGAAGTGAGGCTGCAAAAAAATAAAAGCTACCAATGAAAGCTTGTTTTAACGAATACAGTTTTTTGTGATCGAATGACCCTTACTTTCCTAATACGCCTCGTACGACAGACAATGATAAACAGATTTTATATTGTGACTAATGCGCACACAAAGCCAAAAATAATAATATTTAATGTCAAGAATTGATTCAATGTTGCCAGTATAATTGAAAATAAATCTAATTAACTACACATTTGGTAGCGGCTTCCATCATAAGAAACGACTGAACCCCATTGAAGTATTATACGCATCATCAAGCGTTAAATACGTGTGAAAATGTGACTAATTGCCACTTCTTAGCCTCCTAAATGGTAAAGCCCGCCTCACAATAGTTCACTTAACAACTGAGATAAATAATGTAAGCTCACTACTTATTATACATAAAATACGCGGAGCGAATATTAGTACGCACTTACCGGGCCATGTCCAATTTAGTAACTGAAAATAAATTTCCTCAGCAAAGTACAGGGTGTTTATAAATGAATATCGGGGTTTTAACGCTTTGTAGTATTTATTCCATTAAACTTACAGTTATAAATGATATATCAAATGAAAGAGTAAGTAAAACAGTTGTGTTTGGCACCAGTGGGCATGCGCAGGGCGCAATGTTTCCGCCGCAATCCCCTAGACAACGGTAGCAGCGAAGATGGCGACTAGTGAACAGAAAGCGTTTCGTGTTTTGCAGTTTGCAATGACTGAATCTGTAGTTACTGTGCAACGTGTGTTTCGGCTGAAGTTCGGTTGTGATCCTCCATGTGATAATAACGTTTGTAGATGGTATTATGAATTTGAAGATACCCGCTGCCTTTGTAAACAGAAGAGCACACGGCGACATAGAGTTAGTGAAGAGACTGTTCAGCGAGTAGAGAGTCGTTCACTCGTAGCCCAAAGAAATCAGTCTGGAAGGCTAGTCTTGCATTAGAAGTTCCAGTGTCACCTGTTTGGAAAGTTTTAAGATAATCCATACAACTATGTCCTTACTGTTTACAGTTATTAGAGGCTCTAAAGCCGCCACACCATGGATTACGTGCCAACTTCGCAAACGAAACGTTCTTTCACGACGATAAAGATTTTCTGGATCATGTTGTCATTCATCTTAGTGGACATGTTAACACTCACAATGTGCGCATCAGGGGCTCAGAAAATCCTCACGAGGTGGTACAAATGCTACGAGATTCCTCCTAAGTGACTGTTTTTTGTGCCGTAACCCAGCGGAAAGTTTATGGGCCTTTCTGTTTTGGTGAACCTACTGTGACTGACACTTCTTACTTTCATACACTAAAGCAAAGGCTCTTCCCCCAGTTGGAAGAAGATGAGCCAGAGTACTTCATTTTGCAGCAAGATGGTGCGCCACCTCACTGGCATAGTGAAGTTCGCGATTGCTTGAACTTCACTGTACCCAAGCACTGGATAGGCAACAAGGGGCCCAATGACAGGGCTTGCTTGGCATGGCCTCCACGTTCACCCAACCAAAGGCAATGGAATTTTTTACTTTGGGGCTTCATCAAGGATCGTATGTACATGCCTCTGCTACCAGCAGACCTCCCTGAATTAAGAAACGGGATTGAAGCAGCTGTTGCTACAATCACTGAAGACACACGTAACATTTGGGAAGAACTCGGCTATAGACTTGATGTGTGCCATGTGACAAATGGTGCTCACATTGAACATTTAGAAGGTTCTTGGTAAAACTGTTTGAGTTGCTCTTTCATTTGACATATTTATAGCTGTATGTTTAATACAATAAATATTATAAAGCATTAAAACCCTGATATTTATTTATAAACACCCTGTATGAACGTACTTCATATCTTAAGATGTCCGCACACCACCTGTCGTGGTGTCCAAGAGAGTTAACACTGAGTCAGAACGTACATGTCCAAGAGAACAGTAACACAAACAATAGTAGTACGAAGTATATTATTTATCGAGTGATATTCTCTTCCTAAGTATGAAATTCTAAATGTCGTTTGGTAAAAATATCTCAATAATACCAAAATGTACATTCACTACCCTACAGATAAAGACAACAGTGATACATTTGATACAGTTATTGACTTATTTACTTCATGTCGTCCCTATTCAATAAAAGAGAATGCCTTGACGGAGAGACTTTATGACAACTTTAATCATTTACATACAAACATGCATACTTACCATACATACCCGTGTATGGAGTTACATTGGCATTGTACAATATCTTGTGGGAGCTCTACTTTTTAGTCGGACCGTGTGTTCTACATTCAGCTATATTTTTACCATCTTATTTCCTCCAAGTGGCATTACTTTTGTTTTCATTGTATTTATTTTCATTCAGTATATGGTCAGCAAATCCATATAAATGTACTGGGCTAGTACATAAGTTCATATCGTTTTTCCATAAGTTACGTACACAACAGAGACGTCTTACCTAGAATTTAGTCATCAATAATGTACACTACGTGATCAAAAAGATCCTGACACCTGGCTGAAAATGACTTAAAAGTTCGTGGCACCCTCCATCGGTAATGCTGAATTTCAGTTTGGTCTTGTCCTACCTTAGCCTTGATGACTGCTTCCACTCTCGTAGGCATACGTTCAATGAGGTGCTGGAAGGTTTCGTGGGGAATGGCAGCCCTTTCTTCACGGAGAGCTGCACTGAGGAGAGGTATCGATTTCGGTCGTTGAGGTCTGGCATGATGTCGGTGTTCCAAAACATCCCAAAGGTGTTCTATAGGATTGAGGTCAGAACTCTGTGCAGGCCAATCCATTACAGGGATGTTCTTGTCGTGTAACCACTGCCACAGGCCGTGTGCTATAAAAAGGTGCTCAATCGTGTTGAAAGATGCAATCGCCACCCCCAAATCCCTCTTTAACAGCGGGAAGCAAGAAGGTGCTTAAAAGATTAATGTAGGCCTGTGCTGTGATAGTGCTATGTAAAAATCCAAGGGGGGCTAACCCCTCCATGAAAAACACGAGCACACCATAAGACCACAGCCTCCGAATTTTGCTGTTGGCACTAAACACTGGCAGATGACGTTCACCGGGCATTCGCCGTACCAACACCCACCATCGGATCGACACATTGTGTACCGTAATTCGTCACTTCACACAACGTTTTCCACGGTTCAGTCGTCCAATCTTTACGCTCCTTCCACCAGCGTGATGTGTGGCTTATGAGCAGCCGCACGACCATGAAATCCAAGTTTTTCCACCTCCTGCCAAACTATCATAGTTGCAGTGGATCCTGATGCAGTTTGGAATTCCTGTGTGATGGTCTGGATAGATGTCTGCCTATTACACATTACGGTCCTCTTCAACTGTTGGCAGTCTCTGTCAGTCAACAGACGAGATCGGCCTGTACGCTCTTGTGCAGTACTTGTCCCTTCACGTTTCCCCTTTAGTATCTAATCGGAAGCAGTGAACCTAGGGATGTTTAGGAGTGAGGAAATCTCGCGTGCAGACGTGTGACACAAGTGTCAGCCAATCACCTGACCACGGTCGAAGCCCGTGAGTTCCGCGGAACGCTCCATTCAACTCTGTCACGATGTCTAATGACTACTGAGATCCCTGATCTGGAGTACCTGGCAGTAGGTGGCAGAACAATACACCTAATATGAAAAACGTATGTTTTTGGGAGTGTCCGGATACTTTTGATCACATAGCGTATCTACCTCCATTATTTACTAATGCTGGGGTAAGTATTCCACGACCGTAGAAATAGCGCGATTTTAAGGCGAAGAACTCGACGAGTGATGTTCTGAGCGCATTTTCTGTTGTGTCGGCTACTGTGGAAGGCATCACCGACACAAATAAGGGTGGAGAGAAGCTACGGTGGCAAGTGGGAGGAACCCAAAATCATCCGTACAAAACACTTTCAGTTTGACAGAACTCGTTGTTTCTGAAAAGGAAAGAAACGTCACTAGACTTCTCGTATTGTGGTGGCTTCATGTGCTTCCATTGCTTCCTACGTGGAATTACATTTACTCTCTATTCGTATCGCAGAACACAAATTTAGTATCGTCTTCCTATGACTCACTACTGATGCTCTCGAAGTCTGTGATCGAACTGCAGTCAACCAACGATGGGCGGCTGGTTTAAGTCAGCACTGACAGGAGGCGCTGTACTCTATGTCTTCCTGGAGGTGTGCCGCTGCCTGTTCATTCCATTGGCGAGCTGTTCGGTGCGTAGTTGACGCTTTATGACTGCACATTTTCATCCAGAAAGTAGTTAATTGAAGGCTATTCGATAGAGAGCGGAAGAAGGTTGGTGCGAAACGACTTTTAAGACCCTATTCGTGTATGGTGATTCTTGCCAGTCTAGCAAGATGCGAACGGGCGTTATCGTGGGACAGTATCTCTTCAAAGAGTCTTCCTGTTCGTTCTTTTTGTATTGCATCTGGAAAACGTCTCAGTCGTTGACAATAAATCTCAGCAGTGTTGGTTACTCCTAGGGAAAGCAATTCGTAGTACACTGTAACCTTCCTCTTACTAATCGGCCTATCCAAATGATATAAAATATGACCGTGGATCACGTGTATTCCCAATGGATTTTTTTCTAATTGGATAAGGCTATCTTTCCCGAAGAAGTAAAACCGGTAAGTACGAGGAAAGTGTACAACCGACATTTCTAACGGAAAAGTGTACTAAAAACAAAAAGTAATTAAACAGAACAATGATATAATTTGGAAAAATGAAAGTTATTTTGTGCATTCACTCACGAACAACACTGTACAGAAAAGGGGTACCACTGATCATGAGTCTAAAGTTACACTAATGAACGAAAAGGGAATAATTAACAGTCGCCAGCCCACTAGGGCAATTTACATAAAAAATCCTGTACAAAATGACGGGAAAGAAAAACATGTATTATCAAACACTGACGTGGAAACTGAAGGTTGTCACGATTGTTGAAACAAATTTTTTAAGTGAGTATGTAATGATAAAGAAAGCTGAGAAGTCACTATTACGTTATGTTTGACATTAAATTTTGAAAAAAAAATCGAGTAGTGATTTGAAAATATGTAATTAAACTGCATGTTAGTCTTGAACTTCGTTACGTGAACAATCACTTTCAGTGACCTCAACATAACTTCATCAAGGAAATTTACAAAAAACGCAAGCACTTTTACTTTGCAGTTACTTATTTTTCTAATTGGATTTCATATTATTGTCTGAACAAATGAGTTTTCTTACTGACTTGAACAGGAATAAATAATAGAATACGTACCAAACCAAAACAGCCAAGTGCTCCAAGTTATAAGTAAAATAAATAAAACTTCCGCGCTCTTAATTTGTGCATTTCTTTAGCTTTGGATTTTTTCCAGTGATTGATTCTCAAACTTGCAAAATGGAATTGCTTTACCTTAGTCATATACTGAAACCTCTGTTGGACAACAGTTAAATGAAGTACACTGAGGCTAAAATTCTTAAAAGTGAAATTAATCATTAATAAACTGTCTGTAAGTATTCAGTTTGTTTCGTATGACACTCGGTTAACAAATAAGGAAAAAGGAACAATGACCCTGCTTGGTAACAATGTCTGGGGAATATGAGGACACAATCGCCCTGAAATTATGTGATTATTACTTAAATAAAATGTATCAAGCAAATCACATTCAGTTGTGCTGCTGGGTTAGCCGTTATAACTTTCAACCAGTAAACAGTCTTACCTCAGCGCCGTGCATGCGACAATACTCGGAGCCGACGACGAAACTGTGTTGCAGGAACTGCTTCTGTTGTTGGAGACGGTAGCATCTTGTGGAGCCACGGCTAATTACAGGAACAGGCAATCATAATGAATACAGCCTCTCCCGCTCATTCCACTGTCTGTACTCCTGCTGCTAGACAATTGGCCGGTGTGCGTACATGAAGCCGCCGAAAATAGCACTCTCTACTGTGAGAGCATTAACAACACACTTCCACACACTGCAAGTGCTGGAACCCGTATCTCTCTCTCTCTCTCTCTCTCTCTCTCGCTCCGCGCAACAACTTCCTACCCAAAGACTTTTCAACGCATAAGCACTGTTGTTATCGTTGCTAGTCGATGCAAATAACAAATCCTTTGGTATTTTCCCAGAGCTTACAAGTTTCACAGTAAAACACAGATAAATACAATGATATGTCAACAGACTTGTACCTAAATTTACACATGCAGTGAAGCAATGTTATTAGTTATTAAAAGAAAGCGTTTAAATTACAAAAATTTGCATACAATTAAGCAAATATGGGTAGCAGGTGCCATGCATCCTGCATATTCGGTGTTACAACACCACACTGTCACTGCTCTACCAGATGTGCGGAGGTATTTGTACGGGAAGTTGATACTTTAATGGCGCTCAACTATTCCTTTCTTTTTCTTATATTATGAAGAGACCACCTCTCATCACCAGTAACGACACAAGGTGCTATGGCCTTCTCCACCAGACATCACGGCGCCTAGAGTATCAGCAACCAAACTGACAGCCTGAAGGCGCGGGTGCCCGCTTCGCAGGCACACCGAAGCCCTACACAACCTACAGGCAATATTGATGAACGGCCACAACAACAATAACACAGCAAAGACACCAGCGGCCACCAGGGGCATCTACCGGCCCACACAAAAATAAGGAAGAGGTCGCTGCAGTTCCCGGAACTATTTTCACACGTCAAACCAAGTGATGGAAAGTAGTTCCGAGTTACTCTTCCGCCGAAGCGCTATAAAGGCCTGCACTCGGCCGCACGTGGCCTATCGCATCCGTCTCCCCTCCCCCACGCGGATCCTGTACGATCTCTTCCCATTCCTCCACCTCCTCCTTTTCCTTGAAAGGATACGGATCCTGTACACCTCCCATAAACTCGATCCTCCTCACCCGCTCGTCTCCCCGATCCTCTACCACCCCCGCCTGCTGCCGCGTCTGTATTCCCACGTCCCACCCGGTCTCCATCTCTCCACCCTCCTTACGCTCTCCCAAGGTGGCTTCCGCCAGCTCCCCCTCCCTGATGATGTCCTCCTCCCCTCCATCTACCCCTGCTATCAACTTTGACCCAGCCCCACCCCCCACTTCCGGTGTCCTTTCCTCTAGGCACCCTCCCTCCCTTCTCTTCCCTTCCCTTCTCTTTCCTTTTCCCCCGTCCCCTCCCTCCACCCCTCTTCCCCCGGGCTTCCCCTCCCCCTTCCTCGCTCCCCCTATCCCCCTGCCCGTGGCGTCTCTGCTCTCCCCTCTCACTCTCCCACTCCCCTTCCTCCTCCTCCTCTCTTGGCAGGTCCCCGGCCTCGCACACGCACAGTGAACATTCGCGCGCCAGAGGTCATCGCTATCAGTGTATCGTGTGTGTGCCTTCGTTTGTGATTAGTGTTTGTTCGCCGTCACGCTGCCACTGTTCACGCCGTCATCCATGTTCTGTGCGCCGTGTCAACTAGTGTCAGTGATGTCTTCTCGTCCAGTGTGAACGGCTCCATGTTTTTTTTTGTTTTTTTAGTGTCTACATTGTTTTGCCCGCAGTTTTGTTTGTATTCTCTGTGCCCCCTCTATGTATTATTTATTGCAAGACTCAAGGCTGAAGAGCGGCGTACTCTGCTGCTGACAGCCCGCCCTGTGTAAGGTGATAAAAATACCAATAAAGAAAAAAAAAGCCGCACGTGGGCAGTTCGTCGACCGCCAGCAGACGTGAATAGCTGCCGCCCCGGCAGCCCGGCTTGGATCTGATCTCTGGAGTAGGCTTGGTATATCGGAGAGGGCTCTGGCGGAGACTAGTAGGAAATTATTTCAGTTGTTTTGTATATTATTCTTATATGTAGTTGTGATTCGAAGACGGATCGCTATATTGTGTTGGTGTTATACTTGGAGAATTTGTTTTGGTTAATTGAACAGTCCAATAAATTGTTTTCGGGCTTTGATCGTTAGTGTCTTCTGCTTACTCAGACATATCACAAGGTAGCAATGGTCGGTGTTATTCATGAGGCAACTGACGGCGAGCAAGCAGAGATGCCCGTATGGCCATCCCCTGATTTTTGTCATAGGACTTGTTGCCCTCATACGTCCGATTTTTGTACCTTCTCCAATTAATGCAAATGTCACACAATTGTGGAATGACCACAGTTCAACACATTTGCCAGTTTTCGAGTACAATGGCGTCGATCATTGTCGATTAATGCGTTTAGACGATCTTCATCAAATGCCGAAGGCCGTCCTGAAGAGCCGCTACTGTCAAAACGATACTCCATAAAACGGTAAAACCATTTACTTGCCGTGCTCTGTCCAGCGGCATTATCGCCATAGGCGGGGAAAATGTTCGCCGCCGTCTCCGCTGCTCTCACCTCTTACTGAAATCAAGCACAAGAATATGTCGGAGATATTTCGACTTCTCTAGTTGGCACCCTATTTTCTAGCAGCAACATTTCCACTCACTATCTCATATAGCTACAGTGGACTACAAATACAAAAGACAATCGATAAATAAACACACAGAACCCGGAATATCAACATGCAAAACAAAAGCGATACGAACTTGTGCACCAATCCAATAGAAATGCCGTGTTGCTGTGATCCTCTAAGACGTAATACGTTACGATAGCCTAAGACTTGCAAACAACGTTGCAGACGTGGTCTTGGTAGCTGATATGAACACCTGTGGCCCACATGGTGGTTCCCCCTTCGTTCGTGTCGCAGAGCAATCTACTTTCCCGTCGCTCGTTCGTGTAAGATGCTGAAGGTGGTTGCCTCACGCTGCAGAGCGGCAGGGAACCCCTATTTGCCCCTATCCCATCTGCTGTCGCAATCCTGCAATCGCCCCCCCCCCCCCCTGCATCCTTTTGATCCATTTGCGCCCGGCAGCCGGCTCGTCGCCAGGTGAGCAGCACCAGCTCGCGACCCCCATTGGACGAGCCATGCGCCCGCACCGCGGCTGCGTCGGATCCCGCGCGCTCTCCTGCAGCCATTTATATTCAGCCCGCGGACAGTGAGGGCGGCGGTGGGGGCGGCGCCAGACAGCCCATCAGCCGCGCAGCCCTCTGCCCGCTTCCCGCCCACGGATGTGACAAGAACCGTGCCGAGCGCAAACTGCCGCCTCCGGGAATCCTGCGGGCGGCCTAATTTTTTCCGCTCAACGTCCACTGACTCGCTGCTACACGCCAGAAGACGGATGTTATAACTGTGTGAGGATCTACAGTACTTTCTCCACCTACCAATTCCATTTAAAGGATTAGTGGTGCACCTCTTGAACACGATATATCGTATATGGTTCAAATGGCTCTGAGCAATATGGGACTTAACTTCTGAGGTCATCAGTCCCCTAGAACTTAGAACTACTTAAACCTAACTAACTTAAGGACATCACACACATCCATCCCCGAGGCAGGATTCGAACCTGCGACCATAGTATCGTATATGAATTTAACGCTAAAATACACCCTTACTACCTACATAACTGTCAAAAATTTTTATAAGGTGATGTACTCCCGATTTGTCACCCACACGTGCAGTACATCTACATCTACATTTAAATCTACAAGATTACTCTGCTATTCACAATAAACTGCCTGGAAGAGGATTCATTGAACCACCTTCAAGTTGTCTCCCTACCACTCCACTCTCGAACGGCGCACGGATAAAACGAGCACTTAAAGTTTTTTGTGCGATCCCTGATTTCTCTTATTTTATCGTGATGATCATTCTCCCTGTGTAGGTGGTGCCAAAAAAATCTTTTCGAAATCGGAGGAGAAAACAGGTTATTGGAATTTCATGAGAAGATCCTGTCGCTACCAAAACGCCTTTGTTTTAATGATTGCCACTCCAATTCACGTATCGTAGCTGTGGCACTGTCTCCCCTACTTCGCAATAATTTAAACCGAGCCACCCTTCTTGTACTTATTCGTTGTCATCCATCCGTCCCACCCGATGCGGATCCCACTCCGCACAGCAATACTCCAGAATAGTGCGGACAAACGTGGTGTAAGCAGTGTAAGTGTTCTGCCAATGAATCGCAGTCTTTGGTTTGCTCTACCCACAACATTATCTATGTGATCGTTCCGATTTAGGTTATCTGTAATTGTAATCCCTAAATATTGAGTTGAATTTGCTGCCTTCAGATTTGTGTGACTTGTCAAATGTTTCAAATCGCTCTAAGCACTACGGGACTTAACATCTGAGGGCATCAGTCTCCTAGACTTAGAACTACTTAAAGCTAACTAACCTAAGAACATCACACACATCCAAGCCCGGGCAGGAATCGAATCTGCGACCATAGCAGCAGCGAGGTTCCAGACTGAAGCGCCTGGAACTACTGGGCCACCCTTGACTTTGTAAGTAGGCTGCTTATGTTTTCTTTATGTAAGTAGGCTGTTTATGTTTTGTTATTGGCAATGTTACGTAGCGCTCTAGAAGAATCCGTGCTAAGGCAGAAATCTTGTGACAAATCTGGATGAGCTAGTATTGGCGCGTGAAGTAACGCTTCTTTCAAAGAATTGAATTCCAACTGTGCTTGTTCGTCCCAGTTCCAAATAGTATTTTTTCCAGTGAGAGAACAAAGTTTTGGTGTAACAAGAATTTGCATATTCAGAAAACGACGGTAAAAATTTACGAGACCTAGAAAACTGCGGACTTGTTTTTTTGTGGATCGCAACTGGAATGGCTCTGATTGCATCTAACTTTTCAGGATCCGGCTGAATGCCTTCAGAAGAAATAATATGTCCAAAAACTTCACCTTTGACCAACCGAATTCAGACTTTTCCAAGTTAACTGTAATTCCAGATTCTGCAAAAATACATAACACGCTGTTGAGGATGCGATTGTGTTGTTCCCATGAGGCTTCTGCTATCAGAATATCGTTTTAAGAACTCAGGTAATATGGAATTTAACCCACGAATGAATGCTGCCGAAGAAATGTTCAAACCAAAAGGAAGTTTCCGAAACTGATAACAAACGCCGAAGCAAAGGAAAGCTGTGTATTTTCTACATTCTGGGTGAAGTTCGATCTGATAAAAGCTGGATCTGAGATCAACAGAAGACAACACTATTACACCATTAAAATTTTGAAGAAATTCTTATCATTGTCTGCGGCCTGTCGTAAGTAGGCTGCTTATGTTTTCTTTATGTAAGTAGGCTGTTTATGTTTTGTTATTGGCAATGTTACGTAGCGCTCTATATGAAAATCACTGGCTGTGCTGTGTTCAGCCAGTGGCTAGTTTGCTTTGTTGTCTGCCATTGTAGTGTTGGGCAGCGGCAGCTGGATGTGAACAGTGCGTAGCATTGTGCAGTTGGAGGTGAGCCGCCAGCAGTGGTGGATGTGGGGAGAGAGATGTCGGAAGTTTTGAAATTGAACTGCTATATATATTATGATTATTAAGGTAAATACAGTGTTTGTTCTCTATTAAAATCTTTCATTTGCTAACTATCCCTATCAGTAGTTAGTGACTTCCGTAGTTTGAATCTTTTATTAAGCTGGCAGTAGTGGCGCTCGCTGTATTGCAGTAGTTCCAGTAACGAAGATTTTTGTGAGGTAAGTAATTTGTGAAAGGTATAGGTTAATGTTACTCAGGGCCATTCTTTTGCAGGGATCTTTGATAGATTGCGTTGCACTAAAAACATTGTGTGTCAGTTTAAGCACAGTCTTGTACAAATTGTTCTAAGTATGTAAGCCGTATATTCGTTACGTAATCGTGCAACTAACAAGGAGGAATGTATAAATAACAACACTGTGTCGTCTGTTCGCAATAACAATGCATTCGCAATTACTTGTCTAAGTTACCTATGTTCTTGACTGGATAGTTAGTTAGCTTTAAAACATAGTTGCATGTTAACAGTTTGTAAGTGTGACAAAGAGTACTAGTAACGTGAAGTGAAAAATTTTATGGCAAAGACAAAGTTAAAAAGCAGATTATCTTTCAATAAACGGTTTTACATGTGAAATGTGGTGTAAATCTTTACTCTTCCTAGTACGCAGAGTTTCAACTTCAACGCAATTATCATGTGGTATACGTCGGATTCTGTAAGGTCCATTGTAAACTAGAAAGAATTTGTGACTCAAGTGTTTCATTTTATGTGACAATGAATGAGCTTTAATGAGAACTTTCTGACCAATATATAATTTCTTTGCATTTGCTTTACCGTGTTGTTTTCTCCTTTTGTCTGCAGCAGATTTTATATTTTTAAGAGCCAAATCAATTATGTCTTTGTGTCGAAGTTTACGTGTATTCGGGAAAGGTACAAGCTCTCTGATTCTGTTCGGTGGTTCTACATTCTTCAGTACAAGAGTAGGTGGTAAAGCAGTGGAATCATGAGGCATTTCATTCAGCACATTTTGAAATAAGTGTAAATATCTGTCCCAATTCTGATGCTTTCTGTGACAATAAAGTCTGCAAAGCTTATTGATTTCTTTCATAATCCGTTCAGACGGGTTACAATGTGGTGAATACAATGAAATAAAAACAGGTTTGATTTTATGATTCCGAAGCATGCGTGACCAAACAGTAGATCTGAATTGCGGTCCGTTATCTGAAATGACTTTACTAACGTGTCCAACTTCACGTAAGAAATTTTTAACAAAGGCGTTGGATACAGACCGTCCAGTGGCTTTACGTAACGGAGTGAAAGAAACAAATTTTGAAGTAATTTCAACAGCGACTAGAACGTACGAAAATCCATTCGATGTTCTGACAAGGGGTCCCAAGAGATCAACAGCAGCAAATTCCTTTAATTTAGAAGGAATAATTGGAAACAACGGAGCACGATGTGAGATAGTAGACGGTTTCACCTTTTGACAAAGTTTACAAATAGACAAGACTCTTCGAATTCGCTTTTCCATATTGTTAAAATAACAAGTCGTTCGAAGAATATGATAACATTTTCGTGGACCAAAATGTGCGTAGCTGAAATGAATGTACCAAATGAGCTTATTAACTAAATCGTCTGGAATGCAAAGTACCCATAGCTTGTCATCAACAGTGCAGCGTTTGAAGAGTATGTTGTTTCTAACCAGGTAATAATGCCGAATCTGAGTGTGTGTCTTTTCATGCCATTTACTTTTGATGTCTTTCCAAATCGGATGTTTATATTGTTCATGAGCAATGTCCTTTAAAGATGTGGTGATGAAGTTTTCAAAGGCGACTTTCTGAATGTAAAGAATACTGAAATTTTTCTCGAGGTTGCCTTCTGTATTACTTTTCTCAAGCCCAGCCGGTGCGCGTGACAGCGCGTCCGCAACAATGTTCTCCTTGCCGGGAATGTAGACTATTGTGAAGCAGAATTCTTGCAGAAACAATGCCCAACGTTTTAACCTATCATGATTTAATTTTGAAGACATAAGAAATTGTAATGCACGATGATCACTGTATACTTTTACGTGCTTACCAGAAAGAAAGAAACGGAATTTGTTAAATGCCCAAACGATAGCTAAAGCTTCTAATTCTGTAACGGAATAATTTTTTTCAGATTTTGTTAGCACTCGGCTAGCAAAAGCAATGGTTTATGGAATGGTAGTGTCATTTTCTGTGGCTTCTTGAAATAAATGGGCACCAAGACCGACTTTAGAAGAATCCGTGCTAAGGCAGAAATCTTGTGACAAATCTGGATGAGCTAGTATTGGCGCGTGAAGTAACGCTTCTTTCAAAGAATTGAATTCCAACTGTGCTTGTTCGTCCCAGTTCCAAATAGTATTTTTTCCAGTGAGAGAACAAAGTTTTGGTGTAACAAGAATTTGCATATTCAGAAAACGACGGTAAAAATTTACGAGACCTAGAAAACTGCGGGCTTGTTTTTTTGTGGATCGCAACTGGAATGGCTCTGATTGCATCTAACTTTTCAGGATCCGGCTGAATGCCTTCAGAAGAAATAATATGTCCAAAAACTTCACCTTTGACCAACCGAATTCAGACTTTTCCAAGTTAACTGTAATTCCAGATTCTGCAAAAATACATAACACGCTGTTGAGGATGCGATTGTGTTGTTCCCATGAGGCTTCTGCTATCAGAATATCGTTTTAAGAACTCAGGTAATATGGAATTTAACCCACGAATGAATGCTGCCGAAGAAATGTTCAAACCAAAAGGAAGTTTCCGAAACTGATAACAAACGCCGAAGCAAAGGAAAGCTGTGTATTTTCTACATTCTGGGTGAAGTTCGATCTGATAAAAGCTGGATCTGAGATCAACAGAAGACAACACTATTACACCATTAAAATTTTGAAGAAATTCTTATCATTGTCTGCGGCCTGTCGTAAGTAGGCTGCTTATGTTTTCTTTATGTAAGTAGGCTGTTTATGTTTTGTTATTGGCAATGTTACGTAGCGCTCTATATGAAAATCACTGGCTGTGCTGTGTTCAGCCAGTGGCTAGTTTGCTTTGTTGTCTGCCATTGTAGTGTTGGGCAGCGGCAGCTGGATGTGAACAGTGCGTAGCATTGTGCAGTTGGAGGTGAGCCGCCAGCAGTGGTGGATGTGGGGAGAGAGATGTCGGAAGTTTTGAAATTGAACTGCTATATATATTATGATTATTAAGGTAAATACAGTGTTTGTTCTCTATTAAAATCTTTCATTTGCTAACTATCCCTATCAGTAGTTAGTGACTTCCGTAGTTTGAATCTTTTATTAAGCTGGCAGTAGTGGCGCTCGCTGTATTGCAGTAGTTCCAGTAACGAAGATTTTTGTGAGGTAAGTAATTTGTGAAAGGTATAGGTTAATGTTACTCAGGGCCATTCTTTTGCAGGGATCTTTGATAGATTGCGTTGCACTAAAAACATTGTGTGTCAGTTTAAGCACAGTCTTGTACAAATTGTTCTAAGTATGTAAGCCGTATATTCGTTACGTAATCGTGCAACTAACAAGGAGGAATGTATAAATAACAACACTGTGTCGTCTGTTCGCAATAACAATGCATTCGCAATTACTTGTCTAAGTTACCTATGTTCTTGACTGGATAGTTAGTTAGCTTTAAAACATAGTTGCATGTTAACAGTTTGTAAGTGTGACAAAGAGTACTAGTAACGTGAAGTGAAAAATTTTATGGCAAAGACAAAGTTAAAAAGCAGATTATCTTTCAATAAACGGTTTTACATGTGAAATGTGGTGTAAATCTTTACTCTTCCTAGTACGCAGAGTTTCAACTTCAACGCAATTATCATGTGGTATACGTCGGATTCTGTAAGGTCCATTGTAAACTAGAAAGAATTTGTGACTCAAGTGTTTCATTTTATGTGACAATGAATGAGCTTTAATGAGAACTTTCTGACCAATATATAATTTCTTTGCATTTGCTTTACCGTGTTGTTTTCTCCTTTTGTCTGCAGCAGATTTTATATTTTTAAGAGCCAAATCAATTATGTCTTTGTGTCGAAGTTTACGTGTATTCGGGAAAGGTACAAGCTCTCTGATTCTGTTCGGTGGTTCTACATTCTTCAGTACAAGAGTAGGTGGTAAAGCAGTGGAATCATGAGGCATTTCATTCAGCACATTTTGAAATAAGTGTAAATATCTGTCCCAATTCTGATGCTTTCTGTGACAATAAAGTCTGCAAAGCTTATTGATTTCTTTCATAATCCGTTCAGACGGGTTACAATGTGGTGAATACAATGAAATAAAAACAGGTTTGATTTTATGATTCCGAAGCATGCGTGACCAAACAGTAGATCTGAATTGCGGTCCGTTATCTGAAATGACTTTACTAACGTGTCCAACTTCACGTAAGAAATTTTTAACAAAGGCGTTGGATACAGACCGTCCAGTGGCTTTACGTAACGGAGTGAAAGAAACAAATTTTGAAGTAATTTCAACAGCGACTAGAACGTACGAAAATCCATTCGATGTTCTGACAAGGGGTCCCAAGAGATCAACAGCAGCAAATTCCTTTAATTTAGAAGGAATAATTGGAAACAACGGAGCACGATGTGAGATAGTAGACGGTTTCACCTTTTGACAAAGTTTACAAATAGACAAGACTCTTCGAATTCGCTTTTCCATATTGTTAAAATAACAAGTCGTTCGAAGAATATGATAACATTTTCGTGGACCAAAATGTGCGTAGCTGAAATGAATGTACCAAATGAGCTTATTAACTAAATCGTCTGGAATGCAAAGTACCCATAGCTTGTCATCAACAGTGCAGCGTTTGAAGAGTATGTTGTTTCTAACCAGGTAATAATGCCGAATCTGAGTGTGTGTCTTTTCATGCCATTTACTTTTGATGTCTTTCCAAATCGGATGTTTATATTGTTCATGAGCAATGTCCTTTAAAGATGTGGTGATGAAGTTTTCAAAGGCGACTTTCTGAATGTAAAGAATACTGAAATTTTTCTCGAGGTTGCCTTCTGTATTACTTTTCTCAAGCCCAGCCGGTGCGCGTGACAGCGCGTCCGCAACAATGTTCTCCTTGCCGGGAATGTAGACTATTGTGAAGCAGAATTCTTGCAGAAACAATGCCCAACGTTTTAACCTATCATGATTTAATTTTGAAGACATAAGAAATTGTAATGCACGATGATCACTGTATACTTTTACGTGCTTACCAGAAAGAAAGAAACGGAATTTGTTAAATGCCCAAACGATAGCTAAAGCTTCTAATTCTGTAACGGAATAATTTTTTTCAGATTTTGTTAGCACCCGGCTAGCAAAAGCAATGGTTTATGGAATGGTAGTGTCATTTTCTGTGGCTTCTTGAAATAAATGGGCACCAAGACCGACTTTAGAAGAATCCGTGCTAAGGCAGAAATCTTGTGACAAATCTGGATGAGCTAGTATTGGCGCGTGAAGTAACGCTTCTTTCAAAGAATTGAATTCCAACTGTGCTTGTTCGTCCCAGTTCCAAATAGTATTTTTTCCAGTGAGAGAACAAAGTTTTGGTGTAACAAGAATTTGCATATTCAGAAAACGACGGTAAAAATTTACGAGACCTAGAAAACTGCGGACTTGTTTTTTTGTGGATCGCAACTGGAATGGCTCTGATTGCATCTAACTTTTCAGGATCCGGCTGAATGCCTTCAGAAGAAATAATATGTCCAAAAACTTCACCTTTGACCAACCGAATTCAGACTTTTCCAAGTTAACTGTAATTCCAGATTCTGCAAAAATACATAACACGCTGTTGAGGATGCGATTGTGTTGTTCCCATGAGGCTTCTGCTATCAGAATATCGTTTTAAGAACTCAGGTAATATGGAATTTAACCCACGAATGAATGCTGCCGAAGAAATGTTCAAACCAAAAGGAAGTTTCCGAAACTGATAACAAACGCCGAAGCAAAGGAAAGCTGTGTATTTTCTACATTCTGGGTGAAGTTCGATCTGATAAAAGCTGGATCTGAGATCAACAGAAGACAACACTATTACACCATTAAAATTTTGAAGAAATTCTTATCATTGTCTGCGGCCTGTCGTAAGTAGGCTGCTTATGTTTTCTTTATGTAAGTAGGCTGTTTATGTTTTGTTATTGGCAATGTTACGTAGCGCTCTATATGAAAATCACTGGCTGTGCTGTGTTCAGCCAGTGGCTAGTTTGCTTTGTTGTCTGCCATTGTAGTGTTGGGCAGCGGCAGCTGGATGTGAACAGTGCGTAGCATTGTGCAGTTGGAGGTGAGCCGCCAGCAGTGGTGGATGTGGGGAGAGAGATGTCGGAAGTTTTGAAATTGAACTGCTATATATATTATGATTATTAAGGTAAATACAGTGTTTGTTCTCTATTAAAATCTTTCATTTGCTAACTATCCCTATCAGTAGTTAGTGACTTCCGTAGTTTGAATCTTTTATTAAGCTGGCAGTAGTGGCGCTCGCTGTATTGCAGTAGTTCCAGTAACGAAGATTTTTGTGAGGTAAGTAATTTGTGAAAGGTATAGGTTAATGTTACTCAGGGCCATTCTTTTGCAGGGATCTTTGATAGATTGCGTTGCACTAAAAACATTGTGTGTCAGTTTAAGCACAGTCTTGTACAAATTGTTCTAAGTATGTAAGCCGTATATTCGTTACGTAATCGTGCAACTAACAAGGAGGAATGTATAAATAACAACACTGTGTCGTCTGTTCGCAATAACAATGCATTCGCAATTACTTGTCTAAGTTACCTATGTTCTTGACTGGATAGTTAGTTAGCTTTAAAACATAGTTGCATGTTAACAGTTTGTAAGTGTGACAAAGAGTACTAGTAACGTGAAGTGAAAAATTTTATGGCAAAGACAAAGTTAAAAAGCAGATTATCATTCAATAAACGGTTTTACATGTGAAATGTGGTGTAAATCTTTACTCTTCCTAGTACGCAGAGTTTCAACTTCAACGCAATTATCATGTGGTATACGTCGGATTCTGTAAGGTCCATTGTAAACTAGAAAGAATTTGTGACTCAAGTGTTTCTTTTTATGTGACAATGAATGAGCTTTAATGAGAACTTTCTGACCAATATATAATTTCTTTGCATTTGCTTTACCGTGTTGTTTTCTCCTTTTGTCTGCAGCAGATTTTATATTTTTAAGAGCCAAATCAATTATGTCTTTGTGTCGAAGTTTACGTGTATTCGGGAAAGGTACAAGCTCTCTGATTCTGTTCGGTGGTTCTACATTCTTCAGTACAAGAGTAGGTGGTAAAGCAGTGGAATCATGAGGCATTTCATTCAGCACATTTTGAAATAAGTGTAAATATCTGTCCCAATTCTGATGCTTTCTGTGACAATAAAGTCTGCAAAGCTTATTGATTTCTTTCATAATCCGTTCAGACGGGTTACAATGTGGTGAATACAATGAAATAAAAACAGGTTTGATTTTATGATTCCGAAGCATGCGTGACCAAACAGTAGATCTGAATTGCGGTCCGTTATCTGAAATGACTTTACTAACGTGTCCAACTTCACGTAAGAAATTTTTAACAAAGGCGTTGGATACAGACCGTCCAGTGGCTTTACGTAACGGAGTGAAAGAAACAAATTTTGAAGTAATTTCAACAGCGACTAGAACGTACGAAAATCCATTCGATGTTCTGACAAGGGGTCCCAAGAGATCAACAGCAGCAAATTCCTTTAATTTAGAAGGAATAATTGGAAACAACGGAGCACGATGTGAGATAGTAGACGGTTTCACCTTTTGACAAAGTTTACAAATAGACAAGACTCTTCGAATTCGCTTTTCCATATTGTTAAAATAACAAGTAGTTCGAAGAATATGATAACATTTTCGTGGACCAAAATGTGCGTAGCTGAAATGAATGTACCAAATGAGCTTATTAACTAAATCGTCTGGAATGCAAAGTACCCATAGCTTGTCATCAACAGTGCAGCGTTTGAAGAGTATGTTGTTTCTAACCAGGTAATAATGCCGAATCTGAGTGTGTGTCTTTTCATGCCATTTACTTTTGATGTCTTTCCAAATCGGATGTTTATATTGTTCATGAGCAATGTCCTTTAAAGATGTGGTGATGAAGTTTTCAAAGGCGACTTTCTGAATGTAAAGAATACTGAAATTTTTCTCGAGGTTGCCTTCTGTATTACTTTTCTCAAGCCCAGCCGGTGCGCGTGACAGCGCGTCCGCAACAATGTTCTCCTTGCCGGGAATGTAGACTATTGTGAAGCAGAATTCTTGCAGAAACAATGCCCAACGTTTTAACCTATCATGATTTAATTTTGAAGACATAAGAAATTGTAATGCACGATGATCACTGTATACTTTTACGTGCTTACCAGAAAGAAAGAAACGGAATTTGTTAAATGCCCAAACGATAGCTAAAGCTTCTAATTCTGTAACGGAATAATTTTTTTCAGATTTTGTTAGCACTCGGCTAGCAAAAGCAATGGTTTATGGAATGGTAGTGTCATTTTCTGTGGCTTCTTGAAATAAATGGGCACCAAGACCGACTTTAGAAGAATCCGTGCTAAGGCAGAAATCTTGTGACAAATCTGGATGAGCTAGTATTGGCGCGTGAAGTAACGCTTCTTTCAAAGAATTGAATTCCAACTGTGCTTGTTCGTCCCAGTTCCAAATAGTATTTTTTCCAGTGAGAGAACAAAGTTTTGGTGTAACAAGAATTTGCATATTCAGAAAACGACGGTAAAAATTTACGAGACCTATAAAACTGAGGGACTTGTTTTTTTGTGGATCGCAACTGGAATGGCTCTGATTGCTTCTAACTTTTCAGGATCCGGCTGAATGCCTTCAGAAGAAATAATATGTCCAAAAACTTCACCTTTGACCAACCGAATTCAGACTTTTCCAAGTTAACTGTAATATCAGATTCTGCAAAAATACATAACACGCTGTTGAGGATGCGATTGTGTTGTTCCCATGAGGCTTCTGCTATCAGAATATCGTCCACATATAAGGTGATGTGACGTTTTAAGAACTCAGGTAATATGGAATTTAACCCACGAATGAATGCTGCCGAAGAAATGTTCAAACCAAAAGGAAGTTTCCGAAACTGATAACAAACGCCGAAGCAAAGGAAAGCTGTGTATTTTCTACATTCTGGGTGAAGTTCGATCTGATAAAAGCTGGATCTGAGATCAACAGAAGACAACACTATTACACCATTAAAATTTTGAAGAAATTCTTATCATTGTCTGCGGCCTGTCGTAAGTAGGCTGCTTATGTTTTCTTTATGTAAGTAGGCTGTTTATGTTTTGTTATTGGCAATGTTACGTAGCGCTCTATATGAAAATCACTGGCTGTGCTGTGTTCAGCCTGTGGCTAGTTTGCATTGTTGTCTGCCATTGTAGTGTTGGGCAGCGGCAGCTGGATGTGAACATTGTGCAGTTGGAGGTGAGCCGCCAGCAGTGGTGGATGTGGGGAGAGAGATGACGGAAGTTTTGAAATTGAACTGCTATATATATTATGATTATTAAGGTAAATACAGTGTTTGTTCTCTATTAAAATCCTTCATTTGCTAACTATCCCTATCAGTAGTTAGTGACTTCCGTAGTTTGAATCTTTTATTAAGCTGGCAGTAGTGGCGCTCGCTGTATTGCAGTAGTTCCAGTAACGAAGATTTTTGTGAGGTAAGTGAGTTGTAAAAGGTATAGGTTAATGTTTAAGCACAGTCTTGTATAAATTTTTCTAAGGGGACGTTTCATAACTTATCGCGTAATCGAAATGTAGTGGATTTCTTTTAGTACTCATGTGAGTAACTTCACACTTTCCTTTATTCAGGATCAACTGCCACTTTTCAGTCCATACAGATATCTTATCTAAATCATTATCCAATTCGTTTTCGTCATCTGATAACTCTACAAGACGGTAAATGACAGTATCATTTGCGAACAATCTAAGACGGCAACTAAGATTGTCTTCTGTATCGTTAATATAGTTCAGCAACAATAGAGGGCCTTTAACACTTCCTTGGGGAACGTCGGATATTGCTTCAGTTTTACTCGATGACTTTCCGTGTATTACTACGAACTGTGACCTTTCTGACAGGAAATCACGAATCCAGTCACACAACTGAGGCCACATTCCATAGGCACGCAGTTTGGTTAGAAGACGCTTTTGAGGAACGGTGTCGAAAGCCTTCAGGGAATCTAAAAATATGGAATCATTCTGACACCCCCTGTCGATAGCACTCATTACTTCATGAGTATAAATAGCTAGTTGTGTTCTGCATGAACGATATTTTCCGAATTCCATGCTGACTATGTTTCAATAAATCGTTTTCTTCGAGGTACTTCATAATGTTCAAAAACCTCACTGCAAATCGACGTTAGTGATATAGGCCTGTAGTTCGGCGGATTACTCCTACTTCCCTTTTTGGGTATTGGTGTAACTTGAGCAATTTTCCAGTCATTAGGTACTGATCGGGCGGTTGTATATAATTGATAAATATGGAGCTATTGTATCAGCATGCTCTGAGAGGAACCAGGAATATTTACTTTCTCTTCATTGGTGATGGAGTTTGTTTCGGAAAACAGTGTTAAATAACTTTGCTTTAGTGGCACTGTCATCAGTGACTTCACGGTTGTTATGTCGCAGTGAAGGCGTCTTGCCACTGGTGTGCTTTATGTATGACCAGAATCTCTTTGAGTTTTCTGCAAAATTTCGAGACAGCGTTTCGTTATGGAAATTATTAAAAGCATCTCCCATTGAAGTACGCGCTGTATTTCGAACATCTATAAAATTTCGCCCTTCTTGGGGATTTTGCGTTCATTTAAATTTGGCATGTTTTTTTCGCTGCTTCGCAACCGCGATGTGACCCGTTTTGTGTACCATGGGGAATCAGTACCTTCACTTATTAATTTATGTGGTATACATCTCTCAATTGCTGTCGATACTACCTCTCTCAAGTAGAATGCTTAGTAAATCACAGTTAACATTTTAAAAGGGGGCGCTCTAAATAGTTAGCTATTTATATCTTTACTGAGAACATAATGAAATCCTTAAATTACAATACATCACGAACTATAAAATGCATTTGATACCGTAAATTTAATTTTCTATGAGAGAAGTTTTTATGGGATATGTAGTTCGCTATATGCCTGATTTGGTTCTTATTTAAGAAACACAAGGCAGAAAGCTAACCTAGTCTATGAGAGTAGTACAAAGAACCACTCCACATCCTCTGTGTGGGGTGTAAAGGATGAGGATGAGGATATGTTGGAGGAAAAGGAGGAGTCAGGTGAAGAGGATGAGGTCATACAGGAGCTGTGTCTGAGATGGAAAGTGGATACAGAAGGCAAGGCGGAGCACATGGTGTTCTAGGATATAGAGCACTTTGTAAAAGTTGGGGGAGGGGGGTGCAGATCCAGGCAACGCTGGCATAAGAGAGGAGAGGACTGATGAGGAATTTGTAGGTTTGGAGGACGGTGGAAGGATGCCATCCTTATGTCTAGCCGGACAGGAGTTTCAGGAGACGGAAGCAGAAATGGGCTTTCTGCGTGATGATCAGGAGATGAGATGTCCAGATGAGCTGATGCTCGAGGGTGAGGCCAAAGTATCCCACGGTGGGCGTGAGCTGGATGGGATGACCATAAATGGGGAGGTAGAAATCGTGGAGACAGAAGGAGCAGCTGGTGTGGCCTATGATGATTGCCTGGGTTTTGGAGAGGTTGAGACGAAGTAACACTGGTTACACCAAGTGATGAACTGGTGAAGGGGGGTTTGGAGGGTGCGTTGGGACCGTTGAAGGGTAGGGTAGAGAGACAGGAAGGCTGTGGCATCAGCATATTGGAGGAGGAGTACGGGTGGGTGTGCCTTGGGCATATTAATGGTGCACAGGAGACTGAGGAGAGGGGATGTCAGCAATGGGATAAAAGATATGGGAGTTGGTATCGTGGAAGGTGACATAGGAAAGATGGCGTGACAGGAAGACAAAACTGATAGGTAGGGCGTAGGTTCGAAGTTTAAAGAGGAGACCGGGTTGCCATACGCAGTCATAAGCATTTTAGAGGTCGAGGGAAAACAAAAATGGCGGAGTGATGGGAGTAAACTTGGAGGGAGAGAAGGTGGATGAGGGTAATGAGTTGGTCTTTTTCGGAGAAGAAGGATTGGAAGCCAGACGAGGGTAATGAGTTGGTCTTTTTCGGAGAAGAAGGATCGGAAGCCATAATGGGCAAGGGGGAGAAGTAGTGCTCCCTATATAGGTGAGTCATGTAGCAAGAGCATCGGCGAATGAAACACACTTATTTACAAGTCTGAAGTCGCATCCTAGCCAACAGAAACGTGTGAAATACATTGTATGATATTTTTTTACGGGTGCAGTGCTTATCACCTTGCTTTCACATGGCACATGAAGACGAAAAGCTGGCCGATAGCCCTCGGTGTAGTCCAGCGTCATTTACCAAGTACTGAATATTTGGGCAGCCGGAGCCATTCTTTGTACCTGCCCAGTAACAACAGGGCAAGCCATGGCCTCCAGTTGGCTGAGCCCTCGTGACCATGACTGCCACTGGCCACAGACTGGAGTCGCTAACACTAGCACTCTGTGAGACTAGCTGGCTCGACTTGGATATAGAGTTCTAACTTCAATACCACTCCCAACATAGACCCCTTAGTTTAAAAAATCCGCTTACCCAGTCCGAGACGAGGATGTTGTTTCTGACATGTAATGTAAATTCCTTTTTTTATGTGCTTAATTTATTATGACAGATGAAATCGGACCATAGACATGTTTCCACATCGCAGAGGTATCGTTACTTCTTCATTCTTATTGTGAAAATCCTGTACAACAGTATGACACAGGCTGTATTTCCTCTAATACGCTCTCATCCAGTAAAAGAATCAATTCTTATCAGCTTAATATGTTTTACATAGTGCATTTCAGTGCTAGGATATTAAACTAAATTTTGGTTCATGACAGAGTGTTAACAGCACGCTCTCTACCTCTGTCACATGATGCCTCTACACTTTCGAACTCTCTTAAGGAAGTAAAACGCCTCGTCACCTACGACGTACCTTAAAGCAACCAAATAGCAGCAGAGACCTGTTGTAAACATACGGTTAATATACGTATCACTTTGTAAATTCGGTAATATAGGTGATTTTATTACGATGGCCATCTCTCCCTGTGTAGGTGGGAGACGGATATTTCGTTAAAAGGTCTCACCACACCGAAAAGACGCCTGATTACCGCTCCAACTCCCGATTCCTATCTGTGGTACCCTCACCCTGTCTTCCAACTGCCCAGCAACAATTTATTTACATTAAATTGATTGTCTAATTAATTACATTGATCATGAGACTCCCTTTGCATAGTGAGTAACTTAATTCCTGCAGTCGGACTGCATTCACGAGGCTACAAGCCAGCAGACGGATGTTACAACTGTGTGAAAATCTACAGTAGTTTCTCCACCTACTAATTTCATTTACAGGATTAGTGGTGGATCTCTTGAACACGATATATGTATTTAACGCTAAAATATATGCTTATTACTTACATTAGTGTCCCCGATGTTATTCAATCCGTACATTGAGCAACCAGTAAAGGAAGCAAAACAAAAATTTGGAGTAGGAAATAAAGTTCAGGGAGAACAAATAAAAAGTTGGGGGTTTCCCGCTGTCATTGTAATTCTGTCTCAGACACCAAAGGACTTTGAGTAGCAGCTGAATAGAATGGACAGTGTCTTGAAAGGAGGATATAAAATGACCATCAACGAAAGCAAAACAAGGATAATGGAATGTAGTCGAATTAAATCAGTTGATGCTAAAGGAATTATACTGGGATATGACACACTTGTAGCAGTTGAGTTTTGCTATTTGGGCAGCAAAATAACAGATGATGGCCGAGTTAGAGAGGATATAAAATGTAGACTGGCAATATACTTAAAAAACATTTCTGAAGAAGAGAAGTTTGTTGATATAAATTATACATTTAAGTCTTAGGTTTTTATTGTGGCTCGCACATGATGGTGTAGCAAGGAGAGCTGCTTGAAACCAGTCTTTAGACTGATGACTACAACGCCAACACCAACAACACACTCAACACAGAATCGTTTCGCCATGACACTATGGCTGTTACAGTCTGTGATCAAGTGGAGTATCAGGAGCAATTAAGGAAGGGGCGGTATGTAACGTTAAGGAAGGATATGAGTGGATCATTTAACTATTATCTATATAGTAAATTGTCCAAGTTCGTCACTGCGATAGATGGTGTCAAATCGAAGCACACTAGAACGATAATATGACTGCGAGAGGAATACTGTAGAAAATTGGCAAGGAAGCAGTGGAAGATACACTGAAGCGCCAAAGAAAGTGTTATACGCAGGCGTTATCAAATACAGAGATATGTAAACAGACAGAACACAGCGCTGCGGTCGGTAACGCCTATATAAGAACAACAAGTGTCTGGCACAGTTGTTAGATCGGTTACTGCTGCTACAATGGCAGGTTATCAAGATTTAAGTGGGTTTGAACGTGGTATTATAGTCGGCGCGCGAGTGATGGCACACAGCTTCTACGAGGTAGTGATGGGATTTTCCAGTACGACCATTTCACGAGTGTACTGTGAATATCAGGAATCCGGTAAAACATCAAATCTCTAACACCGTTGCGGCCGGAAAAAGATCCTGCAAGAACAGGGCCAACGATGACTGAAGAGAATCGTTCATCGTGACAGGAGTGCAACCCTTCCGCAAATTGCTGCAGATTTCAGTGCTGGGCCATCAGCAAGTCTCAGCGTGCTAACCATTCAACGAAATATAACAGATATGGCCCTTCGGAGCTGAAGGGCCATTCGTGTACCCTTGATGACTGCACGGCATATAGCTTTATTCCAGGCCTCGGCCCGTCAACACCGACATTGGACTGTTGATGACTGGAAACATATTGCTTCTTCGGACGAGTCTTCCTTCAAATTTTATCGAGTGGATGGACGTGTACGTATATGGAGACAACCTCATGAATACATGGACTTTGCATGCCAGCAGGGGACAGTTCAAGCTGGTGGAGGCTCTCCAATGGTGTGGGGCGTGTGCAGTTTGAGTGACATGTGACCCCTGACACGTCTCGATAGGACTCTGACTGGTGACACATACGTAAGCATACGTGTCCAGGAGCAGGCGCCGTCAATAGGGCTCAGCCGAAAAGTAGCCACGGCTTACCCTGTCGTTATTGGGCAGGTACAAAGAAAGGCTCCAGACAGTCGGCTTTTCAGTACACAATTCACTCCGTAGATAGCGTTGGACTGGACTGGAGGGGACTGGCCAGTTTATTCGATTTCAGATAACTTGTCAAAGTAAGATAATGACCAGTACTCTCGTATAAAGTAGTGTGCGTTGTATTCTCCACGTTTCTGATAGCTACGATGGTCGGTACAGCTTAGTGTAAGAGTACCGTCGTTGGTTAGCAATCCAAATGTCCACGCTCCAGGGTTCGAAACCCGCCACTCCTGAAATTTTTATTAATAATCGGACGAAGACTTCCGGCATAGGCTGTCAACCTTATTCTGCCAACGGCCTTGTCGAAGAGGGTGGAGGAGCAGACAAAGGCTCAGGGCACTCTCTTGTCGTACAGATGGGAAACTACCCCTAAATGCGGAGGAATAAGGAATGATCAACGGCATGAGTATGCAGAAGGAAATGGAAACCACTCCATTAAAGACACGTAACGGTATCCATGTGACATGTGGCCTGTAATTGAAGAAGTGTCACGATGATCTCTCCATTGGCAAAAGATTCAGGACTAGTCCCCCATTCGGATCTCCGGGAAGGAACTGCAAAGGTGGAGGTGACCATGAGAAAAAAATCAAAAAATTAACGATAGAATAACTTTCTACGAGTAGGGGCGTAGAAAGTCAGAAGCCTAAACGTAGTGGGGAAGCTATAAAAGTTGAAGGGGGAAATGAAAAGTATCAGTCTAGATATAGCAGGGGTCCGTGAAGTGAAATGAAATGAAGACAAAGATTCCTCGTTAATTGGGTACAGGTTAATATCAACAGCAGCATAAAATGGTATAACGGGATAATGATTTGGTATGAATAGGAAGGTAGCTTAGAGTGTGTTATTGTGTACTGTTCAGTTATAGGGTTGTTCTTATCAAAATCGACAGCAGACCAACACCGACAATGATAATTCAGGTATACATATTGACGTCGCAAGCTGGAGATGAAGAGACAAAGAAAGTATATGAGAGTCATCAGTTTTCTGCTATATTAGCAGGTCCTTTGCCACTCGATTTTCTGCAAACCATTGCTTCCTTCTTAAGGCTGCTGTGTGTTGTACCGTCTATCACGTCATCCAGTATATATCAGGATACTGGGAGGTTAATACAGTAAGTAAAGAGAGATGAAAATCTAATAGTCATGGGGGACTGCAATGCAGTTTTAGGGGAAGGAGTGGGAGAAATGGTTACAGGAGAATGTGAGCTTGGGACAAGGAATGGGAGAGGAGAAAGGCTAAATGAGTTCTGCAATAAATTTCAACTAGTAATAGCTAATACTCTAATCGAGAATCACATGAGAAGGTGGTATACTTGGAAAAGACCAGGTTACACGGGAAGATTTCAGTTAGATTACATCACGGTAAGGCAGAGATTCCGAAATCAGATATTAGATTGTAAGGCGTATACAGGAGCAGATGCAGATTCAGATCACAATGTGATAGTGGTGAAGAGTAGGCTGAAGTTTATGAGTTTAGTCAGGAAGAATCAATACGCAATGAAGTGGGATACGGAAGTACTATGGTATGACGAGATACGCTTGAAGTTCTCTAAGGCTACAGATATAGCAATAAGGAATATCTTAGCAGGCAGTACAGTTGAAGAGAAATGGACATCTGTAAAAAGGGCAAGAACAGAAGTTGGAAGGAAAAACTTGGGTACAAAGACAGTAACCGCGGAGAAACCAAAGGTAATAGAAGAAATACTTCTGTTGATCGATGAAAGTAGGAAGTACAAAAACGTTCAGGGAAATTCAGGAACACATAAATAAGGGTGCCTGAGGAATGACATAAATAGGAAGTGGAAGGAAGACAAGACGAAATGGTTGCATGAAAAATGCAAGAAATCAAAAAACAAATGATTGCTGGAAGGACTGGCTCAGCATATCAGAAAGTCAAGATAACCGTAATTGAAATTAAAATCAGGGATGGTAACATTAAGAGCGCAAAGGGAATTCCACTGTTAGATGCCGAGGACAGAGTGGAAATGTGGAAAGAGTACATTGAAGGCTTGTATGAAGGGAAGATTTTTCTGATGTGATAGAAGAAACAGAAATCGATTTAGAAGATATACAGTATCCAGTATTAGAATCAGAATTTAAGAGAGCTTTGGTGGACCTAAGATCAAATAAGGCAGAAGGGATAGATAACATTCCATCAGGACTCCATAATTCATTGTGGGAAGTGGCAGCAAAACGACTGTTCAAGTAGCCGTGTATAATGTAGGAGTATGTACTAATGACATAGCATCTGACTTTCGGAAAAATATTATCCACACAATTCCGAAGATTGCAAGAGCTGACAAGTGCGATAACTATTGCACAATCAGCTTAACAGGTCATCCACCCAAGCTGCTGACAAGGATAACATACAGAAGAATCGAAAAGAAAATTGAGGATGTGTTAGATGGCGATCAGTTTGGCTCACGAAAGGTAAAGGCACTATCGAGGCAATTCTGACGTTGCGGTTGATAATGGAAGCAAGACTAAAGAAAAATCAAGAAACGTTCATAGGATTTGTCGACCTGGAAAAGCGTTCGACAGTGTAAAATGATGGAAAATATTCTACATTCTGAGAAAAGTAGCGGTAAAATATAGGGAGAGACGGGTAATATACAGTATCTAAAAGAGCGAAGATGGAAGAATAAGTGCTAGGTTTAAAAAGAGTGTAAGATAGTGATGTAGACTTTCGCCCCTACCGTTTAATCTGTACATCGACGAAGCAATTATTGAAATAAAAGGAAGGTTCAGGAGTGGAATTAAAATTAACGGTGAAAGGATATCAGTGATAGGATTTGCTGATGACATTGCTATCCTCAGTGACAGTGAAGACGATTCAGAAGATCTGTTAAATGGAATTAACAGTGTAAAGAACATAGAATTTGGGTTGAGAGTAAATCGCAGAAAGACGAAAGCATTGAGAAGTAGCAGAAATGAAAACAGCGAGAAACTTGACATCAGGATTGATAGTCACGAAGTAAATGAAGTTAAGAAATTCTACTACCATAGGCCGCAAAGTTACCAGTGACGGATGGAGCAAGGAGGACATCAAAAGCAAACTAGCACTGGCAAAAAAGGCATTCCTGGCCAAGAAAAGTCTACTACTGTCAAATAGTGTAGACCGTAATTCGAGGAAGAAATTTCTAAGAATGTAAGTTTAGAGTACAGCATTGTATGTTAGTGAGAGAGGGTCAGTGGGAAAACCGGAAGAGAAGAGAATCAAAGAATTTGAGATGTGGTGCTTTAGACGAATGTTGAAAATTAGATTTACTGAGAATCTCTGGAATGAGGACGTTCTGCGCAGAATCTCAGACGAGGAGAAGGGCAGGGTGATAGGATATCTGTTGAAACATCGGGGAATGAAACTTCCAGGCAGATTAAAACTCTGTGCCGGACTGAGACTCGAGATCGGGATCTTTGCCTTTCGCGGGCAAGTGCTCTACCAACGAGCTATCCAAGCGCGACCCAGGACCCGTCCCGACAGCTTTAATTCCGCCAGTACATCGTCTCCTACCTTCCAAACTTCACAGAAGCTCCCCTGCATACCTTGCACAAGTAGCACTTCTGGAAGAAAGGTTATTGCGGATACTTCCATTGTGCTAGGGGGAACTGTAGAAGGAAAGAAGTATAGAGGAAGAAAGAAACAGGAACACAACCTGAAAATAATTGAGGACCTAGGGTGCAAATACTACCCCGAATTGAAAAGGTTGGCACAGGATGCAAAAAAAGGATTCGAAATGCGACTCGTAAATGGTTATAAGTGTGTTTTATTCGCCAACGCTGATTGTTGTACATAGCATAGATTCATAACAGAACTGGGACAATCGGTCGATCCCAATATTATTACCCATCTTTATGTCCCTCTCAGCAGTTATTCAGTTATAGTAGGCAGGGGACTTCTCCCAGAATATCAGTGATAGTGCTGTCCCATTATTATTACTCCTCTTTCATATGTAGGGTTATTAGCTAGATTGATGTAACTTCCTAGAGATAGACTAATTGCGATAATATCCTCTCTACATCGATCAGTTATTAACGAGAATGGCTAGAGCTGCTCTCTAGTGCTCAGTCGATGGAAACTACCCGTCCCAATTCCCATGCTTCACAGCCAGAGGAAAAATACGAATTCTTCTCCAGATTTTTGAATTTCCTTCTAATTTTTCAATCTACCACGAATAGGAGAAAGAAGTTAAACTGTGCCAGCATTCTCGATCGGCCATGTTGAATTGTGACGTCATCGTTAGATTGCGTCTGTATTCCAAATATGATGCGATAAAACGAAGAAACAGGAGTCGGTAGGGAAGAGTTAAGGAATCCAGTATTAGAATAAAAATGTAAACGAGCATTCGAGGCCTTAAGATCAAATAAGGTAGATGCGATAGATAAAATTCCATTGGAATTTATTAAATAAATCGGGAAAGCGCCAACAAAATAACCATTCACGTTAGCGTGTCGGATGTACAAGTCTGGCAATACACCATCTGACTTTCGGAAAACTGCAAGAACTGACAAGTGTGAGAATTTTCGCACAATCAGCTTAGCAGTCATGCATCCAAGTTTCTGACAAGATAACATACAGAATAATGGGAAAGGAAGTTGAGGACGTGTTAGGTGACATTAGTTCAACCTTAGGAATGGTAAAGGCGTCTAAGAGGCAGTTCTGACGTTAAGTTTAGTAATGGAAACAAGACTGAAAAAAACAATACACATTCATATGATTTTTCGGCTTAGAAAAAGGGTTCGACAATGTCAAATGGTGCAACGTAGTTTCCTAGGAAAATAGAGCTAAGCTCAATGGAGAGGTGAGTAATATACAACATATACAAGAGCCAAGAGGGAATAATATTAGTGGATGATAAAAAACAAAGTGCTCGAATTAAATAGGGTGTACCCCAGGGATGCAGTCTTTCGCCTCTACTGTTTAATCTATACATGAAGAAACAATTATGGAAATAAAAGTTCAAGAGTGGAATTAAAATTTAAGGTGAAAGGACATCAGAGATAAAATTCGCTGATGACGTTGCTATGCGCAGTAAAAGTGAAGAATTACCAGATCTGCTGATCGGAATGAACAGTCTACCGAGTACAGAATATGGATTAAGAATAAATCGAAGAAAGGCGAGAGTAATGAGAAGTAGAGGAAATGAAAACAGCAAGAAACATATCACTAAGAGTGTTGGTCACGAAGCAGAAGAAGCTAATGAATTCTTCTACCTAGAGAGTGAAATAACCTAAGACGGACGGAGCCAGGACATCAAAAGAGGACTTGTACTGGCAAAAAGAGCACTCCTGCCCAAGGAAACTCTACTAGTATCAAACAAAGACCTTAATTTGAGGAATAAATTTCTGTATTTGGCTCACAGCATTGTATCATAGTGAATGCATATTCTCTAGCCCTTCCATTAATGTTAAATAATAAGGTTCTCAGACTGATGGGGAATAAAAAACCGATTAACGAGTGTTTTGTAAACAGCATCTTTCGTGGAAGAATTACATTTGCTTAAGATTCTTGCAATGAACTTCAACTTGACGTCTACAAATCGTTTTATTTCTGGAATTACTTTTACTTCCACGGTTAGTTTTTCGTTTCTAGGTCACTCCCTAATATTTAATGGTTATCACTCTTTCGAGTGATTAATCGCCAGTACCGTAATCAAACAGTACTCGCTCCCTTCGCTTATTTATGCCTCATACGTTACCACCTCTGCCACGATAATCTATCGTCCGGCCGGCCGCGGTGGTCACGCGGTTCTAGGCGCGCAGTCCGGAACCGCGCGACTGCTACGGTCGCAGGTTCGAATCCTGCCTCGGGCATGGATGTGTGTGATGTCCTTAGGTTAGTTAGGTTTAAGTAGTTCTAAGTTCTAGGGGACTGATGACCGCAGCTGTTAAGTCCCATAGTGCTCAGAGCCATTTGAATCTATCGTCCGTCTCCCCAATCACTGAAAGCGTTCGTCTTTTTACAACATCAGTTTATAAATTTCTGAACAAACTTTCGGAGAATTAAGTATCAAGAAAACTAAGAATCTCAATAATGGTAGAGAATTCCCGAAAATTACAAGGTACGTAGAACGCAACTTAAAGCAACGTGTAGCGGGGGGGGGGGGGGGGGGGGGGGACCCGTGTGGTCTTAGGCGACTTGTCACGGTCCGTGTCGTTCTCCCCGTCACAGGTTCGATCCTCGGTCATGGGTATGTGTGTTGTCCATAGCGTAAGTTAGTTTAAGTTAGATTAAGTAGTGTTTTGTGGACTGACAAGAGCAGCCAGTCCACAATGAAGTAGCCGATAGGGCACGCGTCAACTCACGCCGTCTTGCGTTAAGTCTGAAACAGGATACTTCATAAATGCTATAAAGAAAAGAACGGAGCGTCTCGTATACTTAACTTTATTCTCTTGTGTGGTACATCTCTATGGTGAATACAAGTAAGACTCTCTCCAGATATGGTTAACTGCGCCTTGCTAGGTCGTAGCTATGGACTTAGCTGAAGGCTATTCTAACTGTCTCTCGGCAAATGAGAGGAAGGCTTCGTACGTCTAGTCGCTAGCAATGTCGTCCGTACAACTGGGGCGAGTGCTAGTCCGTCTTTCTAGACCTGCCATGTGGTGGCGCTAGGTCTGCAAGTACTGACAGTGGCGACACGCGGGTCCGACATGTACTAATGGACCGCGGCCGATTTAAGCTACCACCTAGCAAGTGTGGTGTCTGGCGGTGACACCACATAGTGTGTAGGCTTAGGGACCGATGACCAAAGTAATTTGGTCCCATAAGACCTTACCACAAATTTCCGAAGCACCGTGTTCGCTGAGTAAGTGTGCAGCACCAGTACTCTGACACAAAACGTTTCCCTCTCTCCTGCCACTGCTCCCTTCACTGAGCTTTCCAGGCAGCTAAAACCAACACTCCTCACCACCTGACTTACATCAGTCACTTCTACTTTCCAAACTTCACAGAAATTCTCCCCAAAGCTTACAGTCAGTAAAGCAATTGCCAGAGAAAGTGTCATGGCTCGATCCATACTCCGCCATACAATTTTACTCTGCTAGCAGGTTTAAAATCACCTTACACTGTGCTCCAGAGTGAAGAGTCATTCTATGTTGTTGTTGTTGTGGTCTTCAGTCCTGAGACTGGTTTCATGCAGCTCTCCATGCTACACTATCCTGTGCAAGCTTCTTCGTCTTCCAGTACCTACTGCAGCTTACATCCTTCTGAATCTGCTTAGTATATCATCTCTTGGTCTCCCTCTACGATTTTTACCCTCCACGCTGCCCTCCAATACTAAATTGGTGATCCCTCGATGTCTCAGAACATGTCCTACCAACCGATCCCTTCTTCTGGTCAAGTTGTGCCACAAGCTCCTCTTCTCCCCAATTCTATTCAATACCTCCTCATTAGTTTTGTGATATACCCATCTAATCTTCAGCATTCTTCTGTAGCACCACATTTCGAAAGCTTCTATTCTCTTCTTGTCTAAACTATTTGTCGTCCACGTTTCACTTCCATACATGGGTACGCTGCATAGAAATACTTTCAGAAACGACTTCCTGACATTTAAATCTATACTCGATGTTAACAAATTTTTCTTCTTCAGAAACGCTTTCCTTGCCATTGCCAGTCTACATTTCATATCCTGTCTACTTCGACCATCATCAGTTATTTTGCTCCCCAAATACCAAAGTTCCTTTACTACTGTAAGTGTCTCATTTCCTAATCTAATTCCCTCAGCATCACCCGACTTAATTCGACTACATTCCATTACCCTCGTTTTGCTTTTGTTGATGTTCATCTTACATCCTCCTTTCAAGACACTGTCCATTCCGTTCAACTGCTCTTCCAAGTCCTTTGCTGTCTCTGACAGAATTACAATGTCATCGGCGAACCTCAAGGTTTTTATTTCTTCTCCATGGATTTTAATACCTACTCCGAACTTTTCTTTTGTTTCATTTATCGCCTGCTCAGTATACAGATTGAATAACATCGGGGATAGGCTACAACCCTGTCTCACTCCCTTCCCAACCACTGCTTCCCTTTCATACCCCTCGACTCTTATAACTGCCATCTGCTTTCTGTACAAATTGTAAATAGCCTTTCGCTCCCTGTATTTTACCCCTGCCACCTTCAGAATTTGAAAGAGAGTATTCCAATCAACATTGTCAAAAGCTTTCTCCAAGTCTACAAATGCTAGAAATGTAGGTTTGCCCTTCCTTAATCTTTCTCCTAAGATGATTGGTAGAGTTAGTATTGCCTCACGTGTTCCAGTATTTCTACGGAATCCAAACTGATCTTCCCCGCGGTCGGCTTCTATCAGTTTTTGCATTCGTCTGTAAAGAATTCGCGTTAGTATTTTCAGCTGTGGCTTATTAAACTGATAGTTCGGTAATTTTCACATCTGTCAACACCTGCTTTCTTTGGGATTGGAATTATTATATTCTTCTTGAAGTCTGAGGGTATCTCGCCTGTCTCATACATTTTGCTCACCAGATGGTAGAGTATTGTCAGGACTGGCTCTCCCAAGGCTGTCAGTAGTTCTAATGGAATGTTGTCTACTCCGGGGGCCTTGTTTCGACCCAGGTCTTTCAGTTCTCTGTCAAACTCCTTACGCAGTATCATATCTCCCATTTCATCTTCATCTACCTCCCCTTCCATTTCCGTAATACTGTCCTCAAGTACGTCGCCTTTGTATAGACCCTCAATATACTCCTTCCACCTTTCTGCTTTCCCTTCTTTGCTTAGAACTGGGTTTCCATCAAAGCTCTTGATATTCATGCAAGTGGTTCTCCTTTCTCCAAAGGTCTCTCTAATTTTCCTGTAGGCAGTATCTATCTTACCCCTAGTGAGATAAGCCTCTACATCCTTACATTTGTCCTCTAGCTGTACCTGCTTAGCCATTTTGCACTTCCTGTCGATCTCATTTTTGAGGCGTTTGTATTCCTCTTTGCCTGCTTCATTTACTGCATTTTTATATTTTCTCCTTTCATCAAATAAATTCAATATGTCTTTTATTACCCAAGGGTTTCTACTAGGCCTCGTCTTTTTACCTATTTGATCCTCTGCTGCCTTCACTATTTCATCCCTCAAAGCTACCCATTCTTCCTCTACTGTATTTCTTTTCCCCAGTCCTGTCAATTGTTCCCTTATGCTCTCCCTGAAACTCTGTAAAACCTATGGTTCTTTCAGTTTATCCAGGTCCCATCTCCTTAAATTCACACCTTTTTGCAGTTTCTTCAGTTTTAATCTACAGTTCAAAATCAATAGATTGTGGTCAGAGTCCACAACTGCTCCTGGAAATGTCTTACAATTTAAAACCTGGTTCCTAAATCGCTGTCTTACCATTACATAATCTATCTGATACTTTTTAGTATCTCCAGCGTTCTTACATGTATACAACCTTCTTTCATGATTCTTGAACCAAGTGTTGGCTATGATTAAGTTATGCTCTGCGCAAAATTCTACCAGGCGGCTTCCTCTTTCATTTTTTAGCCCCAATCCCTATTCACCTACTATGTATCCTTCTCTCCCTTTTCCTACAGACGAATTCCAGTCACCCATGACTATTAAATTTTCGTCTCCCTTCACTTCTTGAATAATTTCTTTTATCTGATCATACATTTCTTCAATTTCTTCGTCATCTGCAGAGCTAGTTGGCATATAAACTTGTACTACTGTAGTAGGCGTGGGCTTCGTGTCTATATTGGCCACAATAATGCGTTCACTGTGCTGTTTGTAGTAGCTTACCCGTACTCCTATTTTTTTATTCATTATTAAACCTACACCTGCATTACCCCTATTTGATTTTGTATTTATAACCCTGTATTCACCTGACCAAAAGTCTTGTTCGTCCTGCCACCGAACTTCACTAATTCCCACTATATCTAACTTTAACCTATCCGTTTCCCTCTTTAAATTTTCTAACCTATACCATGTAAATCCTTATTCAGATTCTTAGGTTTCATGGTTTTTTTCTTCTCTTTGTGAAAAATTTCGAAATGATATATATACAAAAATGAACACCTTAAGGCGGGGGGGGGGGGGGGGGGGGGACGAAAAACTGACGTGATCTCACTTGTCCTGTCTCTCTTCCCTTCTGTGTCCTAAGTTCCGTGCCTGACATTTCGGTGTGGCATATCGATCTGAGATCACTGAATAATGGATCGTAGACTGTGTCCCACAGAGCTGATGAGAACATTCGGAATGTGTTAGATTTCACTCTCTGCCTCAATGGAGGTCCGCTCCCTTTTCGGTGATGAAGAAAGCAGCCCTGCTGTGCAGCAGCCGCAGGTAGTAGGGCAGGCAACACGCGTGGCGGCCGCCATTAAGGGCTGCGCCTGGCGCGCGGCGCCCTTTGGGGCTGCACTTGCCCGGGCGTGACCGCCATCGAAAGCGGCAAGGACCAAAGGGCCACCGGCGGCGAGGGCCCGTCTCCATCAGGTGCAGCGGTGCGGCCGAGAAAAGGTCGCGGCGAAACCGCTAGGCGGAAGGACATGTTTGAAACGGGGCCGCCTTTTTCAGAAGCGCACGTCAGTATGAATTGTTAACGAGTGCGTGCTCTTCTTCCATCAAGGGAAAGCGCTTGTAGCTTAATGTTTTCCCGGCGGGGCTAATGATACGGCATTATCGCTGTCAGTTTTCGAGTAATAATCAGGAAGCGTGTGGCACGTTATTTCATAGGCTATCGTGATACCGCTGTCACACGTGTGAAAAAATATGGTAGAAACAAAGGGTAAACAGTAGGAGGATGTATTTAATGCACTTAAAGCATACTACCAAGCTGGAAGTAGCAGTTTACTGTCTGTCTTGCCACTTTTGCGTTGATTTGACCTCAACTGTACCAGTGCTCTAAAAATCATTTTTAAGCATGAACAGTTAGGACACATGGCGCTTCACAGCTTCCAAAAACATAGTATGTGGCATTTATTTAAAAAAAATTAAGCCTCAAAGCTGTATTGATATAATTTATTGTTTGGCGCATTTTGAGGACTAAAACATCGTCAGGATTAAGACAGAACATGTAACAAATTAATTAGGGGCTTATAATCACAAGATAATAAAACGTAATCCGAATTTAAACAGATATCAACAACATTCAAGTTGGCATATTGTATATTGCCTTCCAACTGTCAGTTTCATCTTTGTTACGGCGAAAACTGAAACAACGTACAGAAAATTTTAAAAACAAATTGTTATGACAGTTAACCACCTGACAAGCTCTGATAAGAAATAAAGTGACCTTACCATTAGGTAAGTTGTGTCTGAAAAATGTGGCGAATGGTCACATAAAATAAAGGAAACAAGAGTTGCATCAAAACATCATTACTGGCCTTCAGAGTAATCACTGTTAGCTATAACACATTTCTGACTTTGGTTGTAAGGCTGTTGGAAACTGTCAGCAAATGCTTCTCCAGGAATATTTCTGTTATGCCCCAGGTTAGTATACCCTGCCGACATTAAAAATTCGTCCAATTTCTACCTTGGCAGCTCCCGGATGCCAGCTTGCCTGTGTCAGTGCTCAGTAGACCGCCAGCTAGGGGGAAATTCTGAGCGAGTTGCGGTAAACACGGAAGTTATGGTACCAGAAGGAAACGACTGAGTGTCCAAGTCTGCAAGTCAAGCAAATGACATCGTGGAATCCGGGTGACACCGTCTACTGGTGACAATGCATACTTTAGTAAGGAAGGCAAGGGATAGCGCAACAATAAGCATTCAGGCATCAAGCCAGCGGAAAACAACATCTGGAAGATGAAGATGCGAAAGTATGAAGTCACTAGGGGAGAAGACAGCGGAGAAGAAATCAGAACACATGATGTAAGACTACGGTCGCCGGCCGGTTCTGGCCGTGCGGTTCTAGGCGCTTCAGTCTGGAACCGCGTGACCGCTACGGTCGCAGGTTCGAATCCTGCCTCGGGCATGGATGTGTGTGATGTCCTTAGGTTTAAGTAGTTCTAAGTTCTAGGGGACTTATGACCTAAGATGTTGAGTCCCATAGTGCTCAGAGCCATTTGAACCATTTTTTTAAGTTCTAGGGGACTGCTGACCACAGATGTTAAGTCCCATAGTGCTCGGAGCCATTTGAACCATTGTGAAGACTACGGTCTTAAGTTCGAATCCTGCCTTGGGCATGGATGTGTGTGATGTCCTTAGGTTAGTTACGTTTATGTAGTTGTAAGTTCTAGGGGACTGATGACCACAGCAGTTGAGTCCCATAGTGCTCAGAGCCATTTGAGTCATGATGTCAGTGCCATCCCCATTGCCGCAAAGTGCATGGGAAGCGTCAACACAAATACCCCAGCCTTGCTAATGAATGTCTCAATACTGATTGCTGTTTGCTGAGTGGCGACTGCAAGTATTTTGTCACAGACCTTGGGTCAGTAGCATCTATCCAGTGTGATGGGATGCTATGGAGGTCGACTCCTGCCATGTGTAGCCATCTTCGATCATTTATGAAATCACGAATCGGACTGGAAGGACCCTGCTTCTGCCAGCAGCACTGACAATTTCCGGGGCCCCACTGATGGGCTGCAGAGGCCATTAAAATGCTGCAGGTCTCCTCGAAGCTTCACCTGCACAACCTAAACGCTGTCCCTCATCCACCTTCAAGTGAGTGGGCATCGATGCTGCTCATCCCGTTCCAGTGGCATACACCATTTCTGCTGGCTCTTGTTTCCTAACTGAGGGCTGTGACCCAGGCAGACCTCGAGCAATAATACTGGCACAGATCTTCGATAATCCACAAGAGCACTTTGGAGATCGGTAAGCAGAGCTGGAGGCTGCTGGATTCCGCAGTCGTCAGCCGCTCTGTGATGTAGCAGCTGCCACTTGTTCTTTCGCTGTGCTGTCTGTACTGCAAGACGAGCATAAGCCGGCCTTCTGCTGCTGAAGAGGTGCTGTACTGCTGCCCCACATGGAGGAAGACAGTCTGCCTAGCGAGTGCGTTATTGTCAATTATGTTTTCATGGTGTTCTCGAAAGTAACTAGAACCTCACCACAGTATCCCTCCTGACTCTCTCCTGACAACTGTAGGAGTCTGGGACAACTATTGCTCGAACTACAATGGTCACACATTTTTTTTTTATATCCGCAACGTCTGCATGTAGAAATGTGTCACTCAGCGTAAGGTTACTGTTCTTAAACGCCATCCTTATTCTCCAGATTCAGCGCCGACATACTTCTTTTTGTTTCACAACCTTAAATGAATAATGAAAGGCTTATACTTCAGACAGGTTGAATGTGTCCAAGGTGCTTCATGTGATTCCACAAGAACCATTTGCTGAGAGTTTACATCAGCTTTACAACGATTCCAGAAGTGTGTAGTACCTATTGGTGATTACTTTGAAGGCCAGTAAAATTATTTTCTTTGTAATAGTAGTTTCCTTTATTTGACTGGTCTGTGTTTCGAAATTTTTTTCTGAGTTTAAGGTTTTTTAGGTGATTTATTATATTTGGTATACACTGAATTACAAAATGTAACTCAGTTTACTCAGTCAGGTCACTTCGCTTCCTTAGCTTAATATTTATGCTGTAGCCTTTACATACATAAGCCATTCAAGAGTTGGAAGCGTTTAAGTTTATTATCACAAAGCAGAATTATTACCATTTCATATATCTACATTAAATACATGACATTCAGATAAATTTAGTTAACAAGGATAAAAAATACTTGTAACTAGCTGCGTTTCGTTTAAGACCTTGAAAATTGTGTTACAGACAAAGACATAGTCGACAGCTCTGAACACAGAGATGGGAGTGGCAACTTTGTAGGCTGGAGAGGCAGGAGTGAGCGGACCTTGCTTCTAGCTTGACATGACCCGTCTGAGTAAAGCAACATTGTTACAAAATGAATCGGAAATGCAAGAGTCATCCTGAGCAATTTTGCTAGATTATTAGTAAATTCATCATTCCATAGAGGACGTTAAACATTACTCATTTTTGTGAGGAAAACGTATCAAACATATTTCTTGTTAAATTGATGATGATGGCAGGCCCTTTGCACCACAAGTAACCTTCAAAATGTGTGTTGAAAGTCTGCGGTGCTTGAGCAAAAAATAGCACAAAGTCTCGATTTTGGTGCACTTACGATTTGGAGAAAAAATAAAAGATCGCTCTACCTAGTTCTATTCCTGCGTGGCACACATACAGGTAAAGTTAATGAATTTGATTCTCAGGAACTTGACGTGTCTCTTTATTAGGGACTTATAAATTAATTACAACGAGTATCTTAGTTGAATTAATCCATCAGTGTATCTGTCTTTACTTTTAAGTATAAACCAAACAAAGAGCATAGAACATCCGAATGAGCCTTCTGCCATAAGACCAGTGCCTCTAGGACTAAATATTACGAATTCAACACTACCTAATAACCGGAGTGATTATTCTGATCCTGGTGATGAAATGTATGATGAGTAAATTGTTGATATATATCTAGCTCCCTTCAGGTTAATGCCAATCAGAACTTCAAACCCAAATTGAACTGAATGATCTTCACGTGCACTGCAGGTGCTTCAGACGACGCAAACAAGCCAATTAAAATCACTGCTCCGATTGACTTTCAGTAGTGGTTTACACACTGACAGCATTTCGTAAGAATAAGAAGCTGTCAGTCTGACTTACGAGCTACTGGAGAGAGTGGATCCATTAATAAAAGGGTTTAAGTAATGTGCGCCCAGTGAGCGAGGTGGTAGCGAAGGGAACGTACTTCGAGGGGAAAGTGAAAGGACAGTGATGAAAGAAATACCGGCTAAGAGGGTAACATTGCCATCAGCTAAGACTGTCATTGTAAGTCCGGTATCACAACATAAAAATTGTGAGCCCGAGTGACCATATTGTGAAATGTTATCGTAATTCGAGCGCAGCTTACCTTCTGCCAAATGAGGCAACTGTGCACTGGATATTATTATAGGAGACAAAACTAAAACTTCCGCTATGTGACATTTTCCCGGCTTGAGGTATGTGATGGATTTCGCGTACCGTTCACAGTTCTTTAGACTGAGTCGTATGCAACACGTTCACAGTGGAATTTGACTAGCAGCAAAATTAAATCTTACTGCTAAGAAGGGTAAGTTTTCATTACTGGTAGAGGTGATCAAGTCCCTGTAATTATTATTTTTATGTTGTGTGGTACTGAAGTTTACATTTTCTTCATCACAAGCATTTCACTTATTGCGAGGCACAATAGCCGAGCAGGAAATTTAATGCTTGTAGAACGGTTTGTAAGTAGAAGGGTAGCAAATCATGACACGTTTCAAGGACTTTACGGTCGCCTTCATGAAATCGAGGGTTGCAAACTTTTATCTGAGAAAGCTTTGTTACAGCGAACGAAAATGGCCCCGTCACCAGCACATGATCCAAAGCCCAGGAACTCGTATCTCCAACGCCGAAGAGCAGCGCGACATTCAAGTATCGGAAGGTAGAAGACCTATTACATGATGAATTTCCCCAATGCATGAAATGCCGATAGTATCCACACCAAACTGTAAACATCCCTAACTTCCAGACATGGGTTTGTGTACTGACGAGGTAGCCTTCACAAGGGATGGAATTATCAACCGCCGCAATAGCTATGTCCTGGAGTTGGAAAATCCTAAATGTGTTCAGTTGTAAGAGGTATGCGATGTATGCGCTGCCTGCAACAGGCAAGTCTTAGGAGAGTCTCTGACCAGAGAGCAGTATGTAGTTAATTGTTACTAGTCGGCATTAGTCGGCAGTAGTCGACAGTAGTCTGCGTGAGTCGGCAGTAGTCGGCGCGTGTCTGTGCGTGTCGGCAGTCTGCTCTGGTCGGGACTCTGGAGGATGGGTATTATTGTAGAAGGTAAAGAAGCAGCCTTGCGCCTAACTAGTAATGTATGTTAACTGTCATCCAATTTCTTTCAAAAAATGTCCCAATAATAATTTTTATAATATAAAGTAATTTTTTTTAAAAAACAGCATTCATTTCAATTTAAAGATTTTATCCAATGAATAATTAATTCCTTTCACGAGTCACATAGCATAGGCCAGTATTGCACGGAGCTGTGCCGAAAATTTTTTAGGTAAGAGCAGATATATTCGCAGTTTTTATTGAGGTAAGAATTTTTGCATTTTTCATTCAGAATACAAGGCCGTGGCGCAGCGCTGCTGTCGTCATAAAATTTACCAGGTTACTGAATTTTCCTTTTTTATTATTTTTGGGTTTAGGAATTTTTCTGTTTCGAACTTAACATAAAATGAGAAAAGAATTTTGTGGGTACATTAATTGTGAATGCATTTCTACACAGAGATTATAAATGGGAGCCAGTTTTTTCCCGAGGTTACAATATTTAAAATTCATTTAATTCTTATTTCCGAGGGGAGGTTACACTTGGTTCACGGTTCATTTTCATTTTTTATTATGATTATTGTGGGGAGGTTACACTTGGCGACATCCGGCCAGGATCGTATTTCTTTGTGAATCTTCTGAGAAGTAGTCATTTATCTGCTCTTATTTACTTAAACGTAGTTTGCATCTGGCGCAACGCATTTACTAATTTGTCATTCTTTCTTTCACAGATCATCGGCAATTTGTTGCTTTTTGTTGTAATTGTGTTTGTTGCATTTTGCATTGTCCTTGTTTCATTTGTGCTTAATTTTGATTAGTGAAAATGCCGCGAAAAACTGATAACATTACATCGCGATGTGTAATGAGTGAAATAGCCGACTCTAATAATTTGACCGATAATACTTGGCCCGCATCTCGTGGTCGTGCGGTAGCGTTCTCGCTTCCCACGCCCGGGTACCCGGGTTCGATTCCCGGCGGGGTTAGGGATTTTCTCTGCCTCGTGATGGCTGGGTGTTGTGTGCTGTCCTTAGGTTAGTTAGGTTTAAGTAGTTCTAAGTTCTAGGGGACTTATGACCACAGCAGTTGAGTCCCATAGTGCTCAGAGCCATTTGAACCATTTTGATAATACTTGCGACACTCAGTGTCTTAATGATAGTCCTCCATTTACAGACAATCAGTGCGTACCGATCACTAGTAATGATTTTAATGCTAATGATGAGCAAACAAATTCAATTGTGTCCTCTGTTAATTTAACGACAATTGATGACGCGGGACGTTCTGTTGCAATGAATGCTGCCCAGATCGACACGCCCGATTTGCAAACTTTGAATTGTGAACAGATGCATCTTTCTAACGAAAATGAACAGTGTACTCAAAATACGACAGATTTATTTGATTCCGAGGTAGTGACTAACAGTGCACATCCGATTGGGAAACTTTTTCATGAATTACAGAATGATCAAATGGTTACAGAAAACGTGACAAATACAGATACACCAACACACAGCATGGAAAATAGAGTCGCTAATTTTGGCTTGGATCAAATTATGGCAGTATTGCTACAGTTTAAGAAAGAACATGACAACAATCACAAACAACTTAGTGAATGTCTCAAACAACAAATTAATGAAATTAACGAAAAACAAGACAAGCGTAATGAAAATTTCAAACAACTAAATAAACAGAACAAACAACTTAATGAAAAACATGACAACCTTAATGAAAAATTAGACAACAATTCCAGACAGCTTAGTGTACAGGTTACAGCCGTTGCCGCGCAATGTCATGATACTAAGGAACAATTACGTGAGGAAATTAAGGCTTGTGCTAGGAAAAGTAGTGAAGAAATTAGATCTGTTGCTCAAGAATTAAGGAATACGCAAGCAGTTACAACAGAATCACTTAGAGACGAAATTAGTGCAGTCGCTAAACAATGCTCTGAAAACACAACACAGTTACGCGACGAGTTTAAATTAATGTCAGCAGAACTTTCGCGCACACTGGATGCAAAGGTAGACGAGAAATTTGACCAACAGAACAGCCAAATTGACGAACGCTTTAATCACCACCTACAAAACAGTGAAACGCATTACCGTAAATTTATACAGGAACAGAATAAAGTAAAGCGACAAGTCACGGAAACAATTACTGCACACAGACAGGAAGATAAGCGTAAATTGTTTACGAAAGCAAAAACATACGTAGACAACAATATTACTACAGTATCAGACTAAATTAATACTATCAAACAGTTGAACACCGAATTGCGTGATGAAATTTCCGATCTTAAATCAAAAACAGATACACACACAGTAGACATTCAGATAGTGACCGACAGACTCGAACAATTAGAACTATACAGGATCCCGATGCCATCAAAGCAGACATTAAAAAATTGAACGAAACCACACGTAAAATACAAAAGCAAATTAATGCTTGTGACTCTAAAAACGATGATCATGTAGAAATACTGGCTGAAAAATATGATGAATTGGCCAGTCGTATTGATGTTATTGAAAGTAATAATGACAGCAAATCAGAGGATACTTCACCGATTTTGTTTAATCAAACACCTGCGTTCCAAAATTTACAGCAGACGATCAGTGAGATAGATTCGTCCAATAATACATTACGTAGAAAATTGTCAACTTTACAGCAAGAAGTGACAGAGATGAAAAATGTTTCAGTCAATAACAAGTCACAGCATACGGCACATTCCGAACATTTGTCACACTCACACTGCCAGTATAATTTATGTAATTTACAGAGAGTACGTGACAGATTCCGAACAATCACAGACAAATAGATTCTCATACAATCGTGAACCTGTTCAGACGTACAGAGACGATAATTTTGATTACAAACATTTTCTATCAGTGAGAAAATTTAAAGTATTTGAAAATAACAGAGCACAGGCACACGCTTTCGACTGGATACGACAATTTGCTTTTGTGTTTTCACCAGCATTGCCTGTAATGCAGAAACTAGCATTGGCTTGGATACAACAATTTGTTTTTGAATTTTCTCCGGCATTGCCTGTAACACAAAAACTAAAATTTGTTTGCAGCGCGTAATTGACCTCAGGGGATTCATTACGCTTTAATGAATGTGTGCCGTAGCGTGCACAGGGCCCCATGCCATAGTAGTGCTGTTTCATCTTTAGTTTTCTGCACTGCTGCCTTGTCTTCTACTATCCTTTATATCTATCAGAACAGCTCTTCAACTATCGATCTATCTATGATTAAGAATGAGTAAAGAAAACCAGATATGACAAGTTTTACCGAAAGTGACAATTTTCATTAGGCACTCCAGAACTACCGGCATAATTTTGATATCAGATAAAATTTTAATCATCAGTATGTACCAAATTTTCAGCAGGCGCAAACACATTTGGTAACAATAGAGGTTTTCCCCAACAACAGTAACAAAACCAGCCGGTTAGCATACCTAACCAACAATGTAATGTACAAGGTCAACCAAGCTTTAATGTTTCGCCGCGTACGCGTATAGCGTCGGCCCCAACAAATAGTAACGCACAGCAACAAGGGAATCAGTACGTACAGAAAACACACTATTTCAATTCCTATCGCAATACACCGTATAGAAATGACTATCATGACAGACGTCAAAGTAGTGAGCACAATTTTCAGCGTACGTTTTATAACAGTCGGTCTTATCAGCAGCAAAATCATCCGCAACAACATATTATCATGAATGAACCAGACAGTAGATATCATCCCCAACATAATACGTCAGGAAGAAATAACAGAACAGTTCAAATAGTGGAAATGCCACAACATCGTCCCGAAAATAATAGCACGTCAGATAGAATTTGACTAAATACAGTACAGGTTGTATCTACCAGTAACGCAAGCAATACTTTTGACACAGAGAATCTTGTTCACGAAAATGTTATTACTTTTGATGACATCTGAGACACTCTTTTGCAGGAAAGACCAGTTATTCAAAAAACCATTTCACACCCTGTGACCGAAGTAAAAATTGGATCATCGAAATTTTCAGCAGTAATCGATTCTGGATCTCCTATGTCAGTTATAAATGAGGAAACTTTCAACGAATGTAACAAAGGAAATACCTATCCTACGTTACCATTAGGCAAAACGAAAGTAAAAGGAGCAGTATGTGGTAAAGTAGTAGATGTTAAATTACAGACACATTTATCATTTTGTATTGCAGGTCATACATTTCACTAAAATTTTTGGATTGTTCCCTTATTGACGACAGACGTTATTTTAGGTACGAATTTTCTGGTACAACACGACGCAATTATTGACTTTCAAAACTCCTATTTAATGTTGAAGGATGAAAATGTACAACTGGCTTTAGAATTTCAGCACTCTTTATCTGCAGAAGAACAAACAATTAATCGTACAGAGGTCATTTCCGCATCACGTAACATAGACTGTCGTTCCACATTGTTCACAGATACGTACGTACACAACTATAATACTCCAGACGAAGCCGACTATGACGTTATATAAATGATTTATGATAAAAGTTAAACAGAGCAGTGCAAATACAGACGACGAACGCATGCAACTACGCAAAATTCTTTTACAGCAAGCTCCAGTTTTTGACAACGTTCCTGGTACTATGTCCGGTTTTATGTATGAATTTCAAGTTAAACAACACGACACATTTAAAGCCAAACATTATCCCATTCCGTATATTCACAGAGAACAAGTTAAGAAAGAATTGCAAGCTATGCTTGACCAAGGAATTATTGAACCGGCAGTTAGTTCGTACATAAACCCGTTCCATATTGTTAAGAAAAAGGATGGTTCACTTCGCCTCGTATTTGATTCGCGTCACATCAATGACATTATTATTAATGAAACGCATCGCCCACAGACACTAGAAGAACTTCTACAGAAATATCATGGTACTGCTATTTATTCCACATTAGATTTGAAATCGGGATTTTGGCCAATTCAACTCCATCTGGACTGCAGAAAGTACACGGCTTTTCTTTGTTTTTGTGACTGTTATCAATTTTGTAAATTACCGTTCGGTTTAACTATTTCTTCAGCAGCATTTATTCGCGGTTTGAATACAATACTTCCGACAGAACTTAAAGACAGAATCACAACGTATGTAGACGACATTCTCATTGCAGAAGCTAACTGGTCTGAACACAATCTGATTCTTGAACAACTGTTACGAACTTTTCGTGCACAAGGACTCACAGTTAATCTCAGTAAATCGCAATTTGGTAAAACTTCTATAAAATTTCTTGGACATGTAATTTCAGCAGAGAGCATTGCGCCTGACCCGGAAAAACTTCAAGCTTTACGTGACATTACCGTTCCTACGACGAAGAAACTACTACGCAGTTTCTTGGGTTTAATTAACTTTTTTCGTAAATTTATTCATTACTCTGCTTTAGACACCCCTAGATTATGTCAATTGACAGGTAAAAACACTATTTGGTCCTGGGATAAGCAAGCACATTCTGAATTTATGATCCTGAAAGAAGCTCTGTTGAATGCACCACTTTTATCACACCCAGATCTTACTAGAAATTTTTCCATTGCCACCGGCAGTTCTAACACCGCTTTAGGCGTACACATTTTCAGGAAATTGAAGATGGTGGTTGAACAGTAATTAAAAACATCGCCTTTGCGAGTCGCATTCTGTCACCTGCTGAACGCAATTATTCTGTTACAGAACTTTAAACTATATGTGTTGTATGGGCATTTACGAGATTTCGGCATTTTCTTTATGGAAGACATACGACCGTTTATACAGACCATAGAGCGATACAGTTTTTACTTTCCGCTAAATGTACACACAACAAATTAAGTAGATGGAAACTCTATTTACAAGAATTTAATTTTACAATTGTTCACATTCCCGGTACACAAAATATTGTAGCAGACGCACTATCCCGTTCTCTCAGCAACAATCAGCAAGACATCGCAACCAACTTCTACAAAGCAAATTTCAGCGTCAAGTACATTCAACAAGTTGCATTTGAAAATTTCATTTCGTCGTCATTACAAGACATAGCACAAGAGCAGAGTAAAGACAACGTATGGAAAGAGATTAAAAACCTTTGGCAAGATAGGAATAATGTTACCATTAGAAACCATTACACTGTACGCAATGATATTCTGTTTCGCCGCTCTCACCCTGACAGCAACAATTGGTTATTATGTATTCCTGACGAGCTTGTTAACAAATTAATTTGGTATACTCACTTAAGTTACGCACATTACGGAGCCAAAAAATGTTTTCTTATACTGAGACAGAACTATTATTTTACCAACATGGAGAAACGTATTCGACGAGTTTTAGCGTCTTGTAAAATCTGCCGGAAAGCTAAGTCAGATACGACTTCACATATTCCTACATTACATCCCGTTGTACCTGTTAAATTGAGACACATGGACGCTGTAGACATTTTTGGTCCGATTACCAGAACTAATAGAGGTTTTTGCTACATCTTTGTCGCTGTTGAACTCACTTCAAACTTTGTTACCTTCACTCCGTTACGCGAAGCTACTGCTAAAACTGTTTCGAAAGCATTTGTAAAACGTTTTCTATTTCATGTAGGGCATGTATTGAAAGTAATTTCCGACAATGAATCACAGTTTCGATCTGCTATATTGAGACGTATGTTACGAGCTAGAAACATAATGAAAGAAATTGGTAAACTGTGTAGAATATACTGCCATAAAAACATATCGATTGGGACACACACATACTCTCATTCCAGGATGTAATTAATTCCTTACCAAATGAATCTACTGTGCTATCTCCGACTGTTATACTGAAAAATGTTGAACCACCTAACAAAATTAAAGAATTAGTAACCTTTCCTACATCTCGTCGACTACGACACCATGACATAATTGACATTGCGCTGAACAACATCAAACGTGCCGCAGAGCGCCGGAGAAGACAGCAAAAACATGTTTGTACACGCCGTGACTTTCACATTGGACAGAAGATATTAGTACGCACACATTATTTATCTAAAATAGGAAAAAGTAGATGTAGTCAATTTGAGCTTCTATATGCAGGTCCATATCGAATTCGCAGCATTCCTCACCCCAATGTAGTACACGTCGAAACTTTGAGAAACAGAAAAACCAAAGGGAATCACCATATCTCCAACACCAAACGCTTTATTGAATGAACATACTTTATGATTTATCAAATTGTAATGCCATTTCCTGATTTTTTAATGACCATTTATGCAGTTATATTCGCATGAACACTTACTTATGATTATCGTATTTTTTCTTGGCAATTGCCCGGCAAGGTAAGGTTAGCAGGTCACTTTTCTTGTCGTTACACATCAGACCGTGCACATTTTTCCAGAAGAACTTACACTTTTTATGACCACTTATGCAATTATATTTATGTGACTACTTACTGATGATTATCATATTTTTTCTTGGCAAGTGCCCAGCAAGGTAAGGTTAGCAGGTCGCTTTTCTTGTTGTTACACATTAGACCGTGCACATTTTCCATTTTCCATGTATGTATGATTGTTTTACTGTTTTGTTTGTATGCACTATGAAATATTTAATATATAACAAACACCAATTGACTTTGACATTTTGCCTTATGATATCTCAACATCGTGACTATTTTACATTTTTTTTGCTGCTACATTGTGATACTCAGTGTACATTTTTGCACCTGAACACTGTCTATGTTTTTTGACATATTACGTTTTGTGTCATGCTATGCTGTATGCTTAATTGTACCACTAGAAACCAGCTTTTTTTAAAATGAGTATATGATTTAAATGAAGACATTAATCATTGTTCATCATTTTCAGAAAGAAATAACGTGTAAAAGAAATAAATTACGGGAATTTCACTTTCGGAATGAACGAAAGAAGATAAAAATACCGCGCCACGAAGAGTAAATGGATCAGAGTTAACAAGCATTAACAAGACTATACTATACACATCGTATAATAGCTAATTTTTTCTTTCAGAATACGAGGCGATTGATGCAGACTATCAGACAGAACTACACATCTTAGTTTTAATGATGAAATATGCTAGAAATAAGAAACTCTATACTATGAATAGTTGTATAATGAATAATGAAGTGACTTTTTTGCAGAAGATAATGAATGATGATGAATAGTGATGCAGAATTTTCTAATATGGATAATGAAGTTTTTCTTTACAGGTGATGATAATAATGGAGTTATGATGATATGGATAATGAAGTATTTCTTTGCAGATGAAAATAATGATGAAGTTTATATATTTACTGTTAATTAAGATATGCTATGTAGTTATTTACGTATTTGTTGCAGTTCGTTTTGACAGTATGTCTTATGTCGCATGGTATGATTACTGAAGGTTTTGGAAAGGACAGCTAGAGAACATATATATTTATTACACATTTCATTACCTGTTAATTCGAAGTTCACTACTTTTCAGCATAATATGCGTTTCTTCTTTCAGCTTAATAATCCATTTTGTATTTTTTGCAGGAGACATTATTCATGAAATTAATGTGCTATAAGCAGTTGGTCATTAAACTTGCATTTTTTTACCCATTTGTGTGTGTCATTCATGAATGTGATCACATATACTCTATTTGTTTCATAACCTTGCTACAGCTGACTTATGACGAATGACGTTACCCATCTTCATTTGCAGCAATAAGTCAAATGCAAATATTTTCATGCCCCAGGAATTAATTATCGATACTAACGCAATGCATTGCTTGCACAAAAAAAAATATATTACCAGTCCCAAATATTGCTACTAGTTTAAAAGAGTTATGAGTAATACTGAATTATGTTTTCTAATCACAGACTTTGAGTAATAGTTACAGAGTGTTACATTTTTAAATATGTCATATGTCACTTGAATGATGAAAAATGATTTGTAATATTCAATACTTGCTGGCCAATGAATGCCACACTTTTTTATATTTTAAATTTTTATTATGTCACTTACATGCTATATACATGATTACCAGTAGCTTGATGCTACACTCTTTGACTCCTGTTTTGAATGATGACTTCTGATGGTTTGTAACTGGCCACTGAGCTCCAATAATTATTTTTAAATATGTCATATGTCACTTGAATGTGGAAAAATATTTTGTAATACTGAATACTTTCTGGCCAACGAATGCCACTGTTTCTTATATTTTAAATTTGTATTATGTCACTTTTATGCTATATATATGAATACTAGTAGCTTGATGCTACACTCATTAGCTCCTATTTTGATTTATGACTTCTTATGGTTTGTAGCTGGGCAATGAGTGCCAATGTTCTCTGTAAACAGATAACTTATGAACATTGTTCTGTAATACTTCATACATGGTACAGAAATGTTCAGTAACTGGGCGATGAGTGCCACTAATTAATCAACTCAGTTGATAGACTAGCAATTATCAAAGATGACTGGCATAAGACTTAATGTCCTTCACCTTCTCACCTAATTACCAGAAATTACTTCAGTATCCGTTTGTCCTGTCTATCCTCATGCTCATGGAGCACTATATTTGGTTTTTGCACTAATTCTACGTTGGTGTACCTTACAAGAACGTGGTGTTGACACGACATGCTGTCCACCACCTTGAGCGATGGAGATGTTATTATGGTCCCACTGTTTGGTGTACCTAATGTACTACCAAAATGATAACATGGAATATTACTACGACATTTCAGTGTCTTGGCTACAATGATTAATACTTCAAGGAAAAGAATTTCAGATTGTCTCACTTGGTGTTGTGCTTCTGTAGAAAGATATGGACTTTCAGTGCAGCTGCGTGCAACCTAATGTGCTACAACCATGATGCAATCCTTCCCTTTCCTATCCTAGTTCTTGTTAAATAGTAAAAAAATAGTAAAAAAAACTACAGTGCCTGTGCACTTTATGTCATTTGTTAATATGATTTATATTCATTGCGTATACATTTTGTGATTAGCTGATATACATATTTTGAACTACAGTGCGTGTGCACTTTACGTCATTTGTTAATATGATTTGTATTCATTGCGTATACATTTTGTGATTTCTGATATATTCTGAACTACAGTGCGTGTGCACTTTTGCCATTTGTTAATATGTTTTGTACTCATTGAGTATACATTTTGTCTTTGCTTGATATGTTCTGTACTCAGTGCATGTGCACTATGTTTTATTTCATGTTCTGCAGTTATGTATATGTATATATTCTGTGATTGTAAACTTAGTTAATTAAGAAAAATTTGTTGCTCATGGCAAGTCCAATTGACTCACCATCACTGCCAAATTTTTGCCACCCCAGTGGAGGGTTATGTAAGAGGTATGCGATGTATGCGCTGGTAGTTAGTTGTTGCTAGTCGACATTAGTCGGCAGTAGTTGACAGTAGTCTGCGTGAGTCGGCAGTAGTCTGCGTGAGGCGGCAGTAGTCTACAGTAGTCTGCGTGAGTCGGCAATAGTCGGCGCGTGTCTGCGCGTGTCGGCAATCTGCTCTGGTCGGGACTCTGAAGGATGGGTATTATTGTAGAAGGTAAAGAAGCAGCCTTGCGCATATCTAGTAATGTATGTTAACTGTCATCCAACTTTTTTCAAAAAATGTCCCAATAATAATTTTTATAATATAAAGTAATTTTTTCAAAAAAACAGGATTCATTTCAATTTAAAGATTTTATCCAATGAATAATTAATTCCTTTCACGAGTCACAAAGCATAGGCCAGCACTGCACGGAGCTGTGCCGAAAATTTTTTAGGTAAGAGCAGATATATTCGCAGTTTTTATTGAGGTAAGAATTTTTGCTTTTTTTATTCAGAATACAGGGCCTTGGCGCAGCCCTGCTGTCGTCATAAAATTTACCAGGTTACTGCATTTTCGTTTTTTATTATTTTTGGGTTTAGGAATTTTTCTGTTTCGAACTTAACATAAAATGAGAAAAGAATTTTGTGGGTACATTAATTGTGAATGCATTTCTACACAGAGATTATAAATGGGAGACAATTTTGTTCCGAGGTTTCAATATTTAAAATTCATTTAATTCCTATTTCCGCGGGGAGGTTACACTTGGTTCATGGTTCATTTTCATTTTTATTATGATTTTTGTGGGGAGGTTACACAGTCCACAAGGATTTATCATAAATGTGTGGCTGGTATTGTTCACGACCATCCGATCGGGCCCTATCTTCCGCCTAATGCGCTCAGTGAATGGACTTGCTTTGTCTTTCTCCGTGCAGAACTATCAGAAATGTTAAAGACTATCCCGCTGGCCGTCAGGCAACGATTTTTAGTTCTAAAATTTGACCCTGATGATGTAAAATATTTAGACAATGTTTTCCCCAGTTGGTGGACTGGGAGGATGGTGGTCTACTGAGACCACCACGAACTCAGTCCCACGGATTTCCTTTCGTGAGGGGATATGAAGCCGAAACGCTTGCAACGTATGGGTCATTGGAAGACACTCCAGAAGAGCTACTTACCCCTTTCGTTGTAGATGGAGCCTTATTCGTGAAACAGCTGGTTATTCTGAGCTTGTTAAATAATCTTTGCGGCATTGATGTTCGTTGTGCATTAATACAAACGGATAAACTAACTACGTTTCGAGCAACATTTCTAAAACGGTATTCATCACTCGTTCGAACACCGTTTATGAACGTTAAGTCTTTCATCGCCCCCAGTAACTGTGATATTTTTGTGACTTGAAAAAGTACTTATCTACTCTACATACACTGTAAGACAGAGGATACGACGCACCACGAAGGAATCATCCGAATGTGACGGAAATCGGTAAACGCGATGTAAATGCACAGACAAGCAGATGATGATAATTTCAGAACTTCACAAATTGAGCAGGTCAATAAGATGTTGGTCCATCTGTAGTTCTTACGCAAATAGTTATTCAGTTTGGCATTGATTAATAGAGTTACTGAACATCCTCCTGAGAGATATAGTGCCAGATTCCGTCAGGATGACCTGATAGGTTGTCAAATCCTCGAGATGGTTAGAGGACCCTGCCCATAATACCGCAAACGTTCTCAGCTAGGGAGGGCTACGGCGACCATGTTGGCCAGCGTAGAGTTTTACATACATGGAGACTAACTACCAGCTCTCGCCGAGTGCAGGCGCGCATTATGTTGCTGAAATGTAGGTCCAAGATTACTTCCAATGAAGGGCAATAAAACGGGGCGTAGATTATTGCCATAAGGGTGCCGCGGGTTACAATGAAAGGGCTCCTCCTGTGGAAAGAAATGACACTTCAGACCATCAGCGCTGGTTGTCAGGCCGTATGGCAGCGACAGCCAGGCTGCTATCCCTTCACTATGCGGGGCTTCTCCAGACATGTCTTCACAGCCCATCATTTCACAGAGAGACTCATCACTGAAGACAATTCTAGAACAGTGAACGAGATTCCAGGCCGAAAACGTACCAGCAGACGCTCCAGACAGCGGTGTGATTCCAACCTCACTGTAGCCCGCCATATGGCCCGACAGCCTGGGGTCCCACTTCACATCATAGCTGGGCCCCTTTGGTTGTCATCCACAGCACCCTTGCGGCACAATGTGACGTCGACTATATTCTACGTCCCGTTTAGCTACCCTACATGACAAGCCATCCTCGGCTCACATTTCAGAAAGACAGCGCCCACCTGCACACGGCGAGAATTTCTATTGCTTGTCTTCGTACTTGCCAAATCGTGCCTTACCCGGCAAGGCCACCGGATCGCTCCCCAGATGAGCACGTTGGGAGTATTACGAGCAGGGCCCTCAATCTGTGGATTTTGAGGATATAACACGCCAGGGAAATGACAAGTATGTTGGACAGGTCAGGAAAACTGCTGGTGAATCCTGTTGATGCCTTGAGCAGATGGAGGGAATATTTTGAAGACTTGCTCAATGTAGGTGAAAATACGATCAGTAATGTTTCAGATTTCGATGTACAGTGAGATAGGAATGATGATGGAAATAGGATCACATTTGAGTAAGTGGAGAATATGGTCAATAGACTGCTGTGCAATAAAGCGGCTGGGGTGGATGAAATTAAGTCGGAACTCATCAAATACAGTGGAATGCCACGTCTTAAATGGCTACACAGGATAACTGAAATGGTGTGGGAGTCGGGACAGGTTCCATCAGACTGGACGAAAGCGGTAATCACACCAATCTTTAAACGTGGAAACAGAAAATATTGAAACATCTACAGAGGTATCTCTTTAATCAGCGTTGGGGGTTAAATCTTCTGAGGTATTGTTGAAAGGAAAGTGCGAGTATTAGTTGAGGACAAACTGGATGAAAATCAGTGTGGGTTTAGGCCTCTTAGAGGTTGTCAGGACCAGATCTTTAGCTTACGGAAAAGAATGGAGAAGTGTTACGAGTGGAACAGGGAATTGTATCTATGCTTAACAGATCTAGAAAAGGCATATGATCGGGTTCCTAGGAGGAAGTTATTGTCTTTTCTACGAGATTATGGAATAGGAGGCAAACTTTTGCAAGCAATTAAAGGTCTTAGCATAGATACCAGGCAGCAGTTAGATTGGACGGTAAATTGAGTTCATGGCTCAGAGTAGTTTCAGGGGTAAGACAAGACTGCAACCTATCTCCACTGTTGTCCTTATTATTTATGGATCATATGTTGAAAACAATAGACGGGCTGGGTGAGATTAAGGTACGTGAACACAAAATAAGCAGTCTCGCATATGCGGATGATGGCAGATTCGATTGAAAGTTTGCAAATTAACATTTCAGAGCTAGATTAAAAATGTAAGGACTATGGTATGAAGATAAGCATCTCCAAAACGAAAGTAATGTCAGCGGAAAAGAGATATAAACGGATTGGGTGCCAAATAGGAGGAACAAAGTTACAACAGATGGACGGTTTCAAGTACTTAGGATGCATATTCTCACAGGATGGCAACATAATGAAAGAACTGGAAGCGAGGTGTAGTAAAGCTAATGCAGTGAGCGCTCAGCTACGATCTACTCTCTTCTGCAAGAAGGAAGTCAGTACCATGTGCACCGTTCAATCTTTCGACCAACTTTATTGTATGGGAGCGAAAGTTGGGTGGATTCAGGTTACCTTAACAATAAGGTTGAGGTTACGGATATGAAATTAGCTAGGATGATTGCAGGTACTAGTAGATGGTAACAATGGCAGGAGGGTGTGCACAATGAGGAAATCAAAGAAAAACTGGGAATGAACTCTATAGATGTAGCAGTCAGGGCGAACATGCTTAGATGGTCGGGTCATGTTACACGCATGGGAAAAGCAAGGTTACCCAAGAGACTCATGGGTTCACCAGTAGAGGGTAAGAGGAGTCGGGGTAGACCAAGGAAAAGGTACCTGGATTCGGTTAAGGATGATTTTGAAGTAATAGGCTTAATATCAGAAGAGGCACCAATGTTAGCACTGAATAGGGGATTATGGAGAAATTTAATGAGTGGGACTATGCTCCAGACTGAACGCTGATGATGATGATGATGACACGCCAGTCGGGCAGAATTTGGCACGATATTCGTCAGGAGGACATCCACAACTCTATCGATCAATGCCAAGCCAAATAACTGCTTGCATAAGGGACAGAGGTGGACCAACATATTACTGACTTTGACAATCAGTGAAACTCTCTTAGTTGAATAATTATTGTTTTCAGAATGAGATTTTCACTCTGCAGCGGAGTGTGCGCTGAGATGAAACTTCCTGGCAGATTAAAACTGTGTGCCCGACCGAGACTCGAACTCGGGACCTTTGCAAAGTTCCCGAGTTCGAGTCTCGATCGGGCACACAGTTTTAATCTGCCAGGAAGTTTCAATTATTGTTTTGTCTGTACATGTACATCACGTCTACCGATTTCCGACCTATTCAGTAATTCATTTTTGGTGAGTCGTCTTCTCTTTGTCTTACCGTGTATTTCCAATTAATGTTTCTGCACCCTGTAAATAACGTCAGCAATGTGGCTAATTGTGAAAAACTCCTTCTAATCCGTTTACATGAAGTAGTCGAAAATAGATTAAAAGAAAACCTTGAAGTATGCAAGCTCAAAAGTATAAGATTCTGTGCGGAAAGACATTACTAAACTCGTTGGGCAGCCACGTGTAAGGGTAGCGAACCAACGAGCTGTCCAGTCACGCAACGCGGCACAGTAACGTGCGTGCATGAGGACATTAAGGACGTGCCATGTGGTTTTAGAGGCTGACGTGGTTCAAAGGCAAGCGGAAACAATATGCCGGCTCAACAGCACGCTCTTCTAACGAGATTCCAACCTTTCTATTTACTTCGCTTCTAAAATATTTTTCTGAGGTTTGTCAATATAAACCCATAGTAAAATGATAGAAGATAAAGAAAGATAACATAGTACTTTAATTTCTACATGTCGGCCATCGGAGAACAATATTTGTTTATCGTACTTCAAACTTTGTTGTAGGTATCTTTTATAAATTTTCTACTGTGAGTACAATGATTGCTCATTGTCAGTAATGGTCCTACGTTGTGATTTAATGTAAGCTGTGGGTTACTAGTTGTCTCACTTTTTTTTTTAAAAGAACACTCACTAATTATTTTTAACAGCAGAATGCTCAATAAACTTCTGCAAAAGCATGTTTCGGTACAATAGCTGTTATGTCACTTCGATCAGACTGTTGACTTTTCTCAGGAATGAAGAATGGCGTTAATTACACTGCAGGCCCGCAAACTTAATGACTTGGTGTCCAGATTAACGTTATAGACTAATGCGTCAGAATTACTGAATGCAGAAAACAGTTTGACTTTTACATTAGTTTGTATGTTGTCGAAGAAAAACACAAATAAATTTCTTGTATTGTGCAGACAGTCCCTCGATTCTTTTTTAAGAAACTTGTGCTTTTCGTGTCACGTTTCGTGATACTGGTTTTCTCAGTTTACGTAAAGAACACGTAAATGTTACGAGCAAATAAGGATAAAAAATTTATGTTATAGCACTCCACATTTCCTCCGCTTTTCTACAATTTATTGTTGTCTACCACGGTCAGATGTAAAATGGCATATAGATTAAATATTATGAAAGAAACCAACTGAATCAGAAAAGTAACTTTTCCGATTTTCATTTTGCAAAGGGCAGAAATGCTCTCTATTGCCAAAATCTTCGATCACCTAACGCTCTTCACCCTAAGAAGACTAAACATATAAGAGCAGTGCTAGAATAGCCTTTTCGTACCACTACACAGTTAAAATCGTGATGGAAGATTTTACCCTAAGTCCTGATGACCTAAAGGTTGATTCCGTTAGCATTTTTTCTGGAAAACTGTGAACGGGTGCTATACAAATTTTTAGCGTTTGCATACGGAGTGCGATTTGCGCTCTAGCTCAAGCAACGATCTCGATTAGGAGAAACTAAGTTAACATTACTTCCTTCGCAAAACAATGCAGTTAGTTCTGTCTTCTGGGTGGAAGTGTGATATATGATATTTCCGAGCGTTGACTTCAGGAGTAACACACACTATAGAGATTGTGTATCTTAATAGATAAAGTATTCTGAATCTAGACCGATATAAGATATGAAGAGAGACAGGAAGTTCATGTATACAACCTGTTCCATTCACTACAATTACGCTCACGTCAGACATTGGGGACAAACACACAGAATACATATCTACAGGAATGAAATTACAAGAAAGGAAGTACATTCTAATACCGTCGTTATACCTCTCATCAGAACTTGTGTTATTTGTGTAGTTTGGCAAATAAAGTCGTCTAGATTGTTTAATATAATTTGTTTTATTGCGACATTTTGGTTAGTGCCTTTATCAGATGAAAGAACCTGCAAACACAGTTCACTGTCAATGCGTATACCACCCAGAGTTGTGTAGGATGTTCCTTTGTAAGCGATCACAGCGAATAGAGCTGTCATTCACCGAAAATCTGTGACATAGGATGAACTCTATTTCGCTACATGACGCAACAAGTGAAGAAACTGAACGTATTTCAGTGTGCCATTGCTTCGTTTTTTGTAGATCGACATTTTGATATTGTTTTGGTATGAGTTTCCAGCCAGGTACAGATCCGTAAAAATAACTAATTACTCACAACACCTATGCTACTGAACTGTGTTTACGAGCCTTAAGTGTTCATATGATGTGGGCAGTAACTGAAACTTTGCAGTAAATGTACATGTTGTGAACAAATTGAACTCATTTATTTGCTCACCAGAATCCAGAGCTATCGCAGTTGTATTTATGGGCTTTGTTCCATTTACTGTTATGTCTTATCTATGTCACAGCGTAGGCATTTACAGTTAGAATATTTCAAGTTTAGAGACTTTTCTTTCAGCATGATGTACAACCACATAATTATGTTTCAGACATGATTGCAGTGTTTACGATACATGGCTGTGAATCAAATTGCATTAAGGAATACACCTACCAGTGATTTGTTGCCATACAGCCAGAGACATCACACCAAATTAATTAAGCACCATTCTCTTACATCAGAAAACATGAAAATATTTTATTAATTAGCTATATTGATAGGACGTCAGAGATCGCCAGTTAGTGCAAATCACATTTATCTACAAACACAATCTCAAGAAACGACAACAGCTGTTACCAGATCCGAAGGTCATGTCTTCTTCACAAGGTCTGTCTTCCGGTAGACGATCACACGTCTCCGGATGGTGTCTTCATTGATCTTCCTTAGCTGAACATGCAGCCCTTGATCAACATCTTCTTTTGCTAAAATCTCATTTAGGTAAGGGAGTTGAAACCTCAGATGGAAATGTGAGGGGTATCGTTGTTTTGCACAGTTTAGTCGGCAAGAGCATTCGTCAACGGCCGGCACGCCATTGAATTCTGTAGGGACGCTTCGTTTTTCAACTTATCCGTCATGGAGTTATAATAGATACGGCGAAACAGGTGAAATCAAAAATTGAAACACTAAAAGTAAGTTATATATTATAAATCCAGTTCTGTACCATCGATCAACGATGACCGTCTTCAGACCTGAGCGGATCCAGTATATGATTTAACGAGTACTTCGCTTTTGTTTAAGTATATGGCCGTCTTCAGGAATTGTGAAACGAACCCTGTCGTCCGGGACCGTGTGCCACAAAGGGAGCAGTTTCACCACAGATGGGGAAATTCACAGGCTTCTATTGTCTATTGAGGCCTAAGCGCTGTAGTGTGCGAGTGAGACAGACGAGAACCTACGTTATGTGGATACCCAGTAGAGGGCTTTTGTGGCCTAGGAGGAGTAACAGTGTTAAATATGGACGACCTAAGATCGACCATAAAGGGAAACATTTATGAAAACTAGTGAGTTCTGTAGTAATGCAGAGAATCAAGCCACAATAATTTTTATCTTCCATCCTCCGTATATTTTCATTGTGATCCCAATAATACTTGATCATATATATAGTAGTTTAGGATTTGCTGTTAAAGTGAAATTAACAAGTTTAGTAACAAAGACCTGAATCCTAAAATCTGAATGCTTTGGTCGATCTTAACGATCGACATTTCATATTGAAGCGCATCATTGAAATGACAAACGTCGTAAATATCAACTCTATAACTTTATTTGTTTAAAAGATATTGAAAGTTTCAATCGTCAGTATTTTCAGTTAAGCAACAGATCATCATTTCCTCCACATAAAACACGTTGAACGATGACAGCATGACACCTTATTGAATCATTAGGTAATAGAATAATTGTTGTAAAGTTTAGTGCATAATAGTTACTTTTGTCTTTATTTATTTATCAGAAAGCACATTGGTGCAAGGCTACTGGCCGTGACATTCAGAGCCAAAAAGGAGATTGTATTGGTTTTATGTAAAAGAATTTAACGTTTATGAAGTAATGGATATTATTGTTACTTTATTTAGAACGGGAAAGTGGTGAGGCTTTCATTTCTTAAATATGTTAGAATGTAAAGTAATGTACAATAAGCTCTAGCCAATCAGATGGACGGCTTCAGGGAAGGTAACTGCGCGAGTTAGTTGAGCGAAGATGCTCGGCGAGCGGGAAATACGGTCGGAGACGGGAAGAGGGCAGTTGTGGTCGAGGCACCAAAGGCTACAGTTTGGATAGAGACGCGAAAGCGGACAGTCGGTCGTTAGGCAGCTAAGAAGTGAAACGACTTAGGAAATTTAGCGTTTTGTGGTATCGCGGGACTTAGTCTCTGAGCGGTGAGGAGCCGTGCACCTGGTGTGAACTCTGACTTATCGCGTAGACAACTTGCATTTCGCGATGAGATTGTGAATGATCAAACAGTCTCACATGGATATGCGCTGGACTGTAACAGCAACTCAAAATACGACCACTTTCGCTATTACTTTGCTTTCTGAATAATCATTATTCTAACCAAATGGCAACTGTGTGACCTACATCATTTATGGGTGGTTAATTTAGTTCCTGATATTATTGTTACTGTTATTATATGTTTGTTAACTTTCTGTTTCGCAAACTTGCTATCAGCCAGACAATTTAACCTAACGGTCATAAGTGTCTAATTAATGGCGTGTAATACGACACGCGCCGTTTGAGAGAAGACATTTCGACGAAGAGGAAGCGCATGTGAGCCCGAAAATCCTTCGGATGCTGGCTCGCAAGTACAAGAAACAATCAGAGAAATCATGACCTTGGGTAACGTCATTTACCTGCTGAAAGTGAGAAATATGACAAGTGAAATTAACAAATTATTTAGTGCTGAATTTTCGTTTTATATAAATAAAATGAATAAGAGGAATAAGAAATACACTTGGACACACCTAAGACAAATTGAGAAAGTTATCCTTTTTGGGAAATACTACACTGGGTGCAAATTATTTAAACCGGAAGACTCTGGAAGATTGCATGGGACATCGAAACAATTATTTTTATCTAATGTCATATTTTTCTGTAAATATTTTTTATACCGTCAGAGGGTCTTTTCTTTGGATGAAAATTAATTAAGCAAACAGACTCTGGGAAGATGCATGGAGCAATGAAAACACATTTTCTAATTTGTTTTCTTGTGAGGATAAAAAGTAACACAAACAAGTTTTAGTTATTTATTACCAACAGACAACGACATTAACGCAATTACGTCAGTTATAGCAGAAGTTCCACAATGTTCCGTTACCTCTTAAACAGAGGTTACACCAAATGGTCACGTTCTGTCTAACATGGTTGTCTCTAATACGGTCAAAGACTGCAGGAGGGTCCTTGATTCTTACTGCTGCTGCTACTACCCGGGCAACCTGACTCAACATGGGTTTTGTAAGCAAGATTACACATTTCCCAGTTTCTACCAAAAATTTCCAGAGGGGTAAAATCAGGGAGTCGAGGAGGCCGTGGTACAGGACCACCACTGTCTACTCGCTTTTCTGAAAACTGTCGGTCCAAGAATCGACTCTAGGACGACTACAATGCGCCAGCGCCCTGGCGTGTTGGAAACACATGCGCTGCCTTGTAGCAAGCGGCACGTCACACAGCTATTCTGGTAATACTCTGGTGAGGAAATTGTAATAATGCTCGATATTTAATGCTTAGGTAAGCTACATGGCCCAATTAAGTCACACCCTCACCATCAAGATCTGCCCACATATTCATGTGGAACCGCCATTGATGAGCGCGAGTAAATGAGGTATGCGAATTAAACTCAGTCAAAACATGCAAATTGTTGATGTTGAAGACCCCATCACCCTCGAATGTTGCTTCATCTCTAAACAGCGCAGAGGACGCAAATGTAGGATGCATTTGACACTGTTCCGAGTTCCACTGCAAAATCTGCGCTCTGAGTCGTGCGCACGCTGTAAGTAAAAATAGTTAATAACCACTCCTGAAGTACCATTCTTACATTCGTCTTATTTGTTCCCATATTATATTCAACTGCACAAGTGCTGAGAGCGGTTACATTCTCTACCAGATTAAAAAATGCTCACAGGTAATTCTAACATTAGAGAAAAATGTTAGTTTTGGTGTCCCATGCAGCCTCCCAGGATTTGTCGATTTAAAGTTTGACCTAGCAGGAAGGAATTTGTGGAGTCAATACCTGACAAAAAGCTCAGTGGATCAGCGCATTTGGAGCGTAGTGCTGTATGAAAATGAACAGTTAAAATCATTTTATATTCCATACAGAATCACATAAAGTTTCTGTATCGCATGTTGCGAGCATCTCAAAACGTCATCTTCAGGTCAATGTGCAAACCGATGGACCATGGATGACAACACGTTTACCTGAAGATTAGCATTTGAAACAGCTGAAAGAAGTAATACAAAAACGCACTGTGACGGTGACAGGAAGTAAAAAAATTATGTTAACAAACGTGACAGTCATGTTTTATCTAATGAAAGGTGGCCACGAACGAAATCGAGGGTATTTTGAAATACGACGACGCAGCAATATACTAAAATATGATTGAAAGGTGCTCACAGGCGAAATCGAGGGTATTCTGAAATACGGTGACGCAGCAACATACTAAAATACAGGGTGTTTCAAAAATGACCGGTATATTTGAAACGGCAATAAAAACTAAACGAGCAGCGATAGAAATACACCGTTTGTTGCAATATGCTTGGGACAACAGTACATTTTCAGGCAGACAAACTTTCGAAATTACAGTAGTAACAATTTTCAACAACAGATGGCGCTGCGGTCTGGGAAACTCTATAGTACGATATTTTCCACATATCCACCATGCGTAGCAATAATATGGCGTAGTCTCTGAATGAAATAACCAGAAAGTTTGACAACGTGTCTGGCGGAATGGCTTCACATGCAGATGAGATGTACTGCTTCAGCTGTTCAATTGTTTCTGGATTCTGGTGGTACACCTGGTCTTTCAAGTGTCCCCACAGAAATAAGTCACTGGGGTTCATGTCTGGCGAATATGGAGGCCAATCCACGCCGCCTCCTGTATGTTTCGGATAGCCCAAAGCAATCACACGATCATCGAAATATTCATTCAGGAAATTAAAGACGTCGGCCGTGCGTTGTGGTCCGGCACCATCTTCCATAAACCACGAGGTGTTCGCAGTGTCGTCTAAGGCAGTTTGTACCGCCACAAATTCACGAAGAATGTCCAGATAGCGTGATGCAGTAATCGTTTCGGATCTGAAAAATGGGCCAATGATTCCTTTGGAAGAAATGGCGGCCCAGACCAGTACTTTTTGAGGATGCAGGGACGATGGGACTGCAACATGGGGCTTTTCGGTTCCCCATATGCGCCAGTTCTGTTTATTGACGAAGCCGTCCAGGTAAAAATAAGCTTCGTCAGTAAACCAAATGCTGCCCACATGCATATAGCCGTCATCAATCCTGTGCACTATATCGTTAGCGAAGGTCTCTCGTGCAGCAATGGTAGCGGCGCTGAGGGGTTGCCGCGTTTGAATTTTGTATGGATAGAGGTGTAAACTCTGGCGCATGAGACGATACGTGGACGTTGGCGTCATTTGGACCGCAGCTGCAACACGGCGAACGGAAACCCGAGGCCGCTGTTGGATCACCTGCTGCACTAGCTGCGCGTTGCCCTCTGTGGTTGCCGTACGCGGTCGCCCTACCTTTCCAGCACGTTCATCCGTCACGTTCCCAGTCCGTTGAAATTTTTCAAACAGATCCTTTATTGTATCGCTTTTCGGTCCTTTGGTTACATTAAACCTCCGTTGAAAACTTCGTCTTGTTGCAACAACACTGTGTTCTAGGCGGTGGAATTCCAACACCAGAAAATTCCTCTGTTCTAAGGAATAAACCATGTTGTCTACAGCACACTTGCACGTTGTGAACAGCACACGCTTACAGCAGAAAGACGACGTGCAGAATGGCGCACCCACAGACTGCGTTCTCTTCTATATCTTTCACATCACTTGCAGCGCCATCTGTTGTTGAAAATTGTAACTACTGTAATTTCGAAAGTTTGTCCGCCTGAAAATGTACTGTTGTCCCAAGCATATTGCAACAAACGGTGTATTTCTATCGCTGCTCGTTTAGTTTTTATTGCCGTTTCAAATATACTGGTCATTTTTGAAACACCCTGAATGAATGGCAGACGAAGAGCGAACGAACAAGAGTAAGAAAGAAATAGGAAAAGGCTTTACAAACACCTTTACTATGTTGGTATGAATTCTGAGGTGATAATCATAACTCTCAACCTGATAGATGACGAACTTAAAAGAGTGGCAGTTATCTGTAACTTACGAAAGAGTGACTATCGTGCTTCCTGCAGTAATGGTTAAGTGACTGTGCATTAAAAGGAAATTTTCTTTTTCCTTACTGTAAACACTTGTGTGACGGTGTAACCTATAACAAGCTGAAAGCAGTAATTTTGGATAAAGTATTAACAGCCATATCCTTGTCCTGCAAATGTTTGCTCTTGAAGTTGTTCGTTGTTTTCTCACCCAGTTTTTCACAAGTTATCAGTTGTTTTCTTACCTAGTTTCTCACCTTTTTTTTTCTTATTATTCTGTCTGGTTGCCAACATACATAAGTTCAGAAAAATACCTCATAATATCATGAAAATGGCAATTGACTACAAAAACATTTATTCAAGTACTGTACGTTATATGTTGTTTTGTGACCTTGGCTGGTACAAATTAGTTTGATTCTTGCAGAGAAGGAAACAGCAGCTGAGTAGCTTTAATAATGCCGTTTAGTTACATAAACAGCGCTGTTACCGGTTTCGTACCAACAGGATCATCTTCAAGCGACTGCCCTGGTTGTGGGCACCACCACCCCAAGGAATTTTGCCCACAGGGAGGCATAAAAAATATAAACTAATGTAAACAGCAATCTGTATCTTAACGTGGACTGCCGTCTGATGATGTAACTGTCTGTTAGAAACCGTTAATGACGGTATTTATGTGACTAAATAGTATTATTAAAAGTGGCTGTGTACTATAAATTATATCCGTACTAAAATTTACACGCTAATCAATATGAAATGTCATAAATTTTTCCTACATTTCATTAGTGGAAACCATATTTTAAATTTTAACCTGTTTGAGGTGAAAAAACTTATTATCTATAATAGCGAATAATTTTATTATCTTTTTTCAGCTCTCTTTTTAAGCCTTGGCGTCAACTACTGCCGTTGGTTGTCTGTAACCTGTAACATGTGGCAAATGCCATTTCGCTAAACGATGTAACAAAACAACTGTCGAAGAATGAAGCACTGTTGTGTGCTACGGCTTTATATTATATATAGCTGTCTCTGGAAATTATTTTAGTAAGAATTGCCAGCCTGGCATGGACTCGGAAATAATGTTTAACTATATAAACCCCTAAGTTAAGGCTTTCTGTTTGGCTGACGCAAGAGATAATCAGATACAACCAATGAATCATAAATAACACACTACTAAGGTTCTCCACTTAAAAAACAGTCATTTTTTTCTAATGTCGTCGGATGCTATAAAAGGAAAGTTTTGGGTAATACTTATAAATACCATGAAACAGTAGCACGGAGAGGTATTGTCTCTAAGAAAAGAACTACATTCTACGAAGGTTGGATATCGGAGTAATGAGGGAATTAGCGTGTTTCATAAAATTATACAAGGTATTACAGATAAAGTTAGTTAAGTGCTTATAGACATTGACTCAGACATTACAGTTATTTCAGATCATTTTTAAATAATGTGATGATTCAGAGGCTTCCTTCACCAGCTGTTTTTATAGGACTTCTTTGAAGTGTGGGGGAGTGGACATGAATTAAAAAAAACAGTACTAAATTTGAGTCCATTTACGTTTCAAAGCACTGCACGTAAAAGATATTTAAATGCTGTGCAGGTATTGTTGAATTTAGTAGAACTGAACTTCTTTTGCTCTTTATAGGTCACCTGACTATTATTTCAGAACATTTCTGCTCAAACTAGAATGGGTTCTTGGTTCACTTTATAAGAACTGAAAAAATTTGTTGTATATGGTGATTTCAATATCAATCGTGTAAGTGAGTGTGCCAGAAAGGGGATGTTGGTAGACCTTCTTAATTCCTACAGCCTGATGCACACTTTGTTTTTTCCAGCAAGAAGGTGAATGGCCTTTCATATCATGAACGACAAATTTTTACGCTAAAAGGCTTTTCTGCACAGTCAAATATTAAATACAATTATAAACTACATTCATTACACTGTAGAAAATACTGCAACCAGCCACAAGCTTTTTTAAATGATTTTATTGTACCGTATGACTGGTTGCAATATTTCCTACAGTGTAATTTACGAAGACATCTGCTGTGTTTTCCAACCATAATATATGTGAAACTTCCTGGCAGATTAAAACTGTGTGCCGGACCAAGACTCGAACTCGGGACCTTTGCCTTTAGCGAGCAAGTGCTCTGCCATGTGAGCTACCCAAGCACGACTCACGCCCTGTCCTCACAGCTTTACTTCTGCCAGTACCTCGTCTCCTACCTTCCAAACTTTACAGAAGCTCTCCTGCGAACCTTGCAGAGCTAGCGCTCCTGAAAGAAAGGATATTGCGGAGACATGGCTTAGCTACAGCCTGGGGGATGTTTCCAGAATGGCAGAGCACTTGCCCGCGAAAGGCAAAGGTCCCGAGTTCGAGCCTCGGTCGGGCACACAGTTATAATCTGCCAGGAAGTTTCATGTCAGCGCACACTCCGCTGCAGAGTGGAAATCTCATTCTGCATAATATATGTAATTATAAACTACTTAGAAAAGCTAATGCAGATGCAAAAGAAAATTTTTTAAACCTCATAAAGGAACAAGAATGGTAGGATGTTTATAGTGCTGATAACCTATACGATAAATACATGCTTCTCTCAAGACATGTCTCATGCTCTTTGATAGTTGCTTTCCAGTAGGATAGGGTACTAGCACTAACTGGAAACCTGGGTGGCTGGTTTGAGCGATAAGAACATAATGTAGAACAAAGTAGAAATTATACCAAACCTTTAGGAGCAGTCGCAATCGAGCTGCAGTAGCCAGTTACAGTTTCTAACTCTAAAATGTTATTAGGAAGCCAAAAAGTTTGTGGTACGCAAATAGTATAGCTAACTCTCAGGATAAAATTAAAACCATATGGTCTGCCATAAAGGATGTGTCTGATCAACAGCACCTAGTTGAGTATGTAAAGTGAATGTGTAGTAGGAATATTTCAATATTTCAGTTCGTGATCAGTCATATATGTGTAGAGTATTTAATAATCACTTCCTGAATATAGCAGGTGAACTGAATAGAAGTCTCGTTCATATAGGGAATCATGTTACTCTCTTAGATAATAGCTTTTCGAGACTTTTATCCAAAACTTTCCTCCATTATACTAACAAAGTGGAGTTTGAATCAATACTTAAATCTCTGAATACTAAGGACTCTCATGGATATGAGAAGGTATCTAGCAGCTTGCTGAAGTACTGTTCTACATGTGTTAGCCCGGTACTCAGCCATATTTGTAACTTTTACTTTCGGAAAAGTCAGTTTCCGGAAGCCACTTTATAAAAATAAAGGAGGAAGAGATGATGTAGACAATTTTAGCCCGATTTCTGGTCACAGGTGTTACCTTATGTTACTGAAAATGCTAGATATACAAGGCTAATTGACCATTCCAATTCAAATAATTTGCTGGCTAATGTACAGCTTAGTTTTAGAAGTGGTTTAGCAACTGAAAGTGCTATATTCTCTTTTTTTCTGTGAGGCTCTGTATGGATTAAATAAAAGGTTGCAATTCCAGGCGTCTTCTTTGATTGAACTAAGGCGTTTGATTGTGTTAGTCGCAAAATATTACTGCAGAAGTTGGACCATTCTGGTATAATTGGAGTAGCATACAATTGGTGCAGCTGATACTTCAAGAATAGACTGCAAAAGGTCACTCTCCTAAGTGTTGATAATGGCTAAGTGTGCTGTCCCAATGGGCCATAGTTAAGAACGGGGGCGCCCCAGGTGTTGTCGGTGGTGGGGCCCCTACTGGTTCTTATTTATATAAGTGATATGCCTTCTAATATTACAGATGATCCTAAAATATTCACATTTGCTGATGTCACCAGCGTGGTAGTGAAGGTTGTTCCGTGCATACTGACGCCGTACCAAATAATGCAGTCCAAGGCATAAGTTCATGGCATGTAGAAAATAAACCGATGCTCAATTACAGTAAGGCTCACTTTTTATAGTTTACAACGCCCAATTAAAGAAAAAGTGACATTTCGATTACACAAAATGGGCATATGGTTAGTGAGACTGAACAATTCAAACCCCTAGACGTTAATATAGATAGTAAGCTGTGGTGGAAAGCCCGTATTCACGATCTCGTTGAAAAACTAAATTCTGCTACGTTTACCATTGGAACAGTATCTGAAACAAGTGCTAGTTCAGTTCGAAAAGTGGTCTACTTTGCTTCCTTTCATTCGTTTATGACGTATGGTATTATTTTGCGGGATATATTTTATGATCCAAAAAGATTAATTTTGGCTCAGAAACGGGCGGTTGGTCCAATATGTGGTGTAAGTTTGCGAACCTCTTATCGACGAACCCTGTTCAGTAGTCTCCGAATTCTAATATTGGCCAGTCACTACATATTTTCTTTAAAGTCGTTGCAAACATCAGTTTATTCCCAAGAGTTAACAGCTCTCACTTAGATAATTCATGACAGAAATCCAATTTGCATTTGGAACGCACCTCCTTCACTCCTGTGCAGAAAGGTGTGCAGTATTCCATAGCATCTATTTTCAATAAGCTGCCACAATACTGCAAAAATCTTAGCAGTAACTCACGCACTTTGGTTCAAATGGCTCTGAGCACCATGGGACTTAACATCTGTGGTCATCAGTCCCCTAGAACTACTTAAACCTAACTAAGCTAAGGACATCACACCATCCATGCCCGAGGCAGGATTCGAACCTGCGACCGTAGCGGTCTCGCGGTTCCAAACGGACGCGCCTAGAACCGCTTGGCCACACAGGCCGGCCCACGCACTTTCTAGTCCAAATTTCGTCATGGCTCACTCCTTCTATTCTGTCGTGCAACTCCTGAATAAGCATAGAAGTTAAGCTAATTTCCATGTTACGCTGTTGATCATGCTGCTTCAACTTTTGGCTTGTTGTCTGCATAGAATTCACGTAAGTTTCTTTTATATATTGTTACACTTCTATTATAATTTAATATACTGACACGTTTCATGATCCTGGAAACTGCTTCTCGATTTGATCCTACGGAAAATGACATACAAGAATAAACAAAACAAAAAGCAATAGCTTAGATTGAAAGAAAACGATATGGCTGTAAGATTTATTTTGACTTTAATGATCTATCATGTCCGTTACTTCTAGCTATGTGCCACAGTGCGAAATAAAATTACCCTCATACTAAAAGGTTAGCTGTGAGAACGGGGCGTGAGTCGTGCTTGGGTAGCTCAGTTTCCTGCGAAAGGCAAAGGTCCCGAGTTCGAGTGTCGGTCCGGCACACAATTTTAATCTGCCAGGAAGTTTCATATCAGGGCACTCTCCGAGTGAAAATCTCATTCTTACCCTCATACTGCTTGGGTCTATCACTTTATACTTAGTACAGAAAAACGAAACAACCTCAACGCCACAGCTTTTAATATTAGAGACATTAAAATACTTCCATCTCTGGTCATTGGTGCATGTGGCTGATAAGGAAGTCGAAGGTAGTTACTTGTCGAATCTCATACCTGTCTTGGCCAGTGAGTTCACTTCGACAAGACCCGCACTATCGACAGCGCGTCCACAGCGGACGTCGTTACTTCAGCAGTGCACTCCGCGCCGGTCGCCCACCTTCGGTGCCCCGACGCCTTAACGGAGCGGAAGGCGCGCCAACTTTTTTCCCAGTAACTTGATGCGCCATTCCCGCTAATGGCTTCCTCGGCGCATCCCCTCCCGATTTATTTCCAGCAGTTTGCTCACTATCGTGGACACCTTAACACCGTGTATGAACGCTTCTTTTCCCCTCATCAACGTCGCAATAATGGACCAGACGTTCTTGCGTGTATGCGTTCTCTGATTTTGGTGTAGTGATAGAAAGTAAATAGTGAAAACTGGTGCATGAATGGGACCATTTGAGGTGCGCTTTCTCCCGTTAAATCAGATACTACTTCCAAATGTACAGAGTGAAACAGGTATAAGTGCTGATACTCTGTTGGTGATCGAGGACGTTATACTGAACATTACATCGGTACATAGGTCATTTCCTGACTACTAACTACGGCCATTACAAGTAGTATGTGTTTAGGTTGGTTAGTACATCCAAGTACCTGCGGCAAGAGTAAACCATTAATTGTTACATTCCCCTAGGCAACATGTCAGGTACTGCACCGTGGATGCGGGGAAATAAGCTGCTATTTTGTAGGGACAGGTGGAGTCAAATTTACACTACTGGCCATTAAAATTGCTACACCAAAAATAAATGCAGATGATAAACGGGTATTCATTAGACAAATATATTATACTAGAGCTGACATGTGATTACATTTTCACGCAATTTGGGTGCATAGGTCCTGAGAAATCAGCACCCAGAACAACCATCTCTGGCCGTAATAACGGCCTTGATACGCCTGGGCATTGAGTCAAACATAGCTAGGATGGCGTATACAGGTACAGCTGCCCATGTAGTTTCAACAAGATACCACAGTTCATCAAGAGTAGTGACTGGCTTATTATGACGAGACAGTTGCTCGGCCACCATCGACCATAAGTTTTCAATTGGTGAGAGATCTGGATAATGTGCTGGCCAGGGCAGCAGTCGAACATTTTCTGTATCCAGAAAGGCCTGTACACGACCTGCAACATTCGGTCGTACATTATCCTGCTGAAACATAGGGTTTCGCAGGGATCGAATGAAGGGTAGAGCCACGGGTCGTAACACATCTGAAATGTAACGTACACTGTTCAAAGTGCCGTCAAGGCGAACTAGAGGTGACCGAGACGTGTAACCGATGGCACCCCATACAATCACACTGGGTGATAAACCAGTATGGCGATGACGAATACACGCTTCCAATGTGCGTTCACCGCGATGTCGCCAAATACGGATGCGACCATCATGATGCTGTAAACAGAATCTGGATTCATCCGAAAACTTGACGTTTTGCCTTTTGTGCACCCAGGTTCGCCGTTGAGTACACCATCGCAGGCGCTCCTGTCTGTGATGCAGCGTCAAGAGTAACCGCAGCCATGGTCTCCGAGCTGATATTCCATGCTGCTGCCAACGTCGTCGAACGGTTCGTGCACATGACTGTTGTCTTGCAAACGTCCCCATCTGTTGACTCAGGGATCGAGGGATCACAACAACGTTTCACCAGGCATCGCCTGTCAACTGCTGTTGTGTATGAGAAATCGGTTGGAAACTTTCCTCATGTCAGCACGTTGTAGGTGTCGCCACCGGCGCCAAACTTGTGTGAATGCTCTGAAAAGCTAAGCATTTGCATATCACAGGATCTTCTTCTTGTCGGTTAAATTTCAGCACGTCATTTTCGTGGTGTAGCAATTTTAATGGCCAGTAGTGTAGTAGTGCAGTTACGGCCATACAGAAAATATCAGGCTGTAAAGTTTTTGACATGTTTATACGAAATCTGTTCGACACAGAAGAAAACAACCAACAAACTGATGTGTGCGTATTAATTTAGCACATACAGGGTGATTCCCGAAGATATGCAAATATTTTAACACGTCATTCTACGAGTAAAGCTAAATTTAAAAAATCGTATAAACATAGGTCCGCAAATGTTTGGCTATGGAGTTACGGCTAGTAAAAGGCTTTGCCTGAAATTTAGCAACTTCGCTAATATGAAGCTATCGCAAAACTGTACGAGGTTAAAGTAAAACACGATTTCCATTTACTTTGTTTTTATTGGTTTGGTGAATCTAATAAAACATGTCCCACACGTGTAACTGGAGTAGCTTTCCAGATCATACAGAGAAGCAAAGATTATTGTAGAAGTAAATTTGTTTACTTTCCATTAAGAATGTAGAAACGTTGTGTCATTGTTGGCAACCGTTAGTGAGTTGTTTCAGTCATTTCATAACATTGAAAAGAGTTAATTATCTGTATTGTCCAGTGAAATAACATAATAACAACGGTGTATTTAAGTGAAACCACATAGTAACTGCTGTAGTTTGTAGATTATTTATGAAATAGGAATGTCCTTTTAATTTACGACAGAGGAATACACCGATATAGTGTTTATTTATGACAAATGTGATAGTAATGCTACGGCTCTAGTTAACGAATATAGCGTACGTTATCCAACTCGGAGTGGTCTGAAGCAGGGCCACATGCAACAGTGCAATGCAATCCCCGGCAGCGATTTAGCATAAATCTGTGGTTTGGTATAATCAACACACAAAATTATTGATCCATTGATTTTCCCAGGACATCTAACTGGCGCGACGTGCGTGCAATTCCTTCAAGAAGAAATGCCCCGCTTGCTCGACAATCCAAATGTATTTTAAACATGACGACGCGTCTCCACATTTCACCAACGCCGTTACTAAACATTTAAATGAGCATTTTCCCCAGATAAGAACTGGTCGTGGTGCTACACATTTGTTGCCACCCACATCGCCCGATTTAACACCAACGTAGTTTTCTGTATGGGGATGGATGAAAGACACAGTTTATGACGTCAAAGTCAATATACGTGAGGAATTACTGGGTCACATTATGAATGCTACAGACGAAATTAAGTACAACCCTATGAAACTGAAACGAGCAAAAAATCTGTTCATACAAGTGCAGGTAAATGCATTGAACTCGGTGGAGAATATTTATTGTGAATGTATTGTGAAATTGTACACTGTGCAGTTTTCTTAACACTGTTTTCTTCCGCTTTAAGATGAATTCACGAACTTCTGTTGGAAACTTTGTGCAATTGTCTGGAATTGAAAAAAAAAACAAATTGGGAAAAATAGTTAATAAATTACAAATTTTACTAAACTACGTCTTCTTTTCTCTGAATGTTCTGAAAACTACTGAAGATACCCGTCTGAGACATGTTTTACTAGATTCTCCAGATCAATAACAACAGAATAAATGGAAATCGTGCTTTAATTTAGCCTCGTACAGCTTTGCTGCAAAATTTCAGGCAAAAGTCTTTTATTAGCCGTAAGTAAACATTTGCGGACCTATATTTATGTGAACTTTTATCTTTAGTGTTACTTGTAGAATAACATATGAGAATATTTGCATACCTTCTTGAATCATCCTGTATAACAAAATCTGCGCTTATACCTGTCACGTCCTTCTTATGCAGGGTGTTAAAGAAATTGATTCCTTATTTTGAGTGTTGGTAGTGTGGTCCAGAACAAGACAAAAATGTCCACTTAACATGGGCTTTAAAATGCATAACCTAGAGAGCAATGAGTTCTTGCTTATCATTGTTACAGTCAGATACATCTCTTGTACTGTGAACTCTTTGCTCCTATGAACGAACTATGAAATGCTGTAAACAAATAAGGACACATTCCTTTGTTACTGTCCATGGGTACAGCATCCAGCGCCGTTTGTATTGTTGCTTAGCAGCAGAAAGACAGCATATTATTCTACACACGAAATGGCAGACACGATCTTCTGTTATAAAGTGTCAAATGGAAGCAACTGGCGGACCCATGTCCTGTTTGCTAAAAAAATATCCAGAATGCAGGATACCATGTGCACAATTATATAGACTTTTGCTCTGGCGAACAGACTCTGGCTCCATAGCTGCAAAATAGGTGGATCGCGGCAGACCTCACACCATTCGTACTCCTGTTGTGGAGGAGCGAGTGATATCACGTTTATCACGCCCCTGTGATAAGTTTCTCACGACACGATGAGGGTGATTTCTGGAGATATTTGATATGTTAATAGCTGTTATCTGAAAGGACTGCATCGTGTGGCAACACGCCTATTGCCACCTAAGGCGGGCAGTCCTGTCCGGCACCACACATACACTCCTGGAAATTGAAATAAGAACACCGTGAATTCATTGTCCCAGGAAGGGGAAACTTTATTGACACATTCCTGGGGTCAGATACATCACATGATCACACTGACAGAACCACAGGCACATAGACAAAGGCAACAGAGCATGCACAATGTCGGCACTAGTACAGTGTATATCCACCTTTCGCAGCAATGCAGGCTGCTATTCTCCCATGGAGACGATCGTAGAGATGCTGGATGTAGTCCTGTGGAACGGCTTGCCATGCCATTTCCACCTGGCGCCTCAGTTGGACCAGCGTTCGTGCTGGACGTGCAGACCGCGTGAGACGACGCTTCATCCAGTCCGAAACATGCTCAATGGGGGACAGATCCGGAGATCTTGCTGGCCAGGGTAGTTGACTTACACCTTCTTGAGCACGTTGGGTGGCACGGGATACATGCGGACGTGCATTGTCCTGTTGGAACAGCAAGTTCCCTTGCCGGTCTAGGAATGGTAGAACGATGGGTTCGATGACGGTTTGCATGTACCGTGCACTATTCAGTGTCCCCTCGACGATCACCAGTGGTGTACGGCCAGTGTAGGAGATCGCTCCCCACACCATGATGCCGGGTGTTGGCCCTGTGTGCCTCGGTCGTATGCAGTCCTGATTGTGACGCTCACCTGCACGGCGCCAAACACGCATACGACCATCGTTGGCACCAAGGCAGAAGCGACTTTCATCGCTGAAGACGACACGTCTCCATTCGTCCCTCCATTCACGCCTGTCGCGACACCACTGGAGGCGGGCTGCACGATGTTGGGGCGTGAGCGGAAGACGGCCTAACGGTGTGCGGGACCGTAGCCCAGCTTCATGGAGACGGTTGCGAATGGTCCTCGCCGATACCCCAGGAGCAACAGTGTCCCTAATTTGCTGGGAAGTGGCGGTGCGGTCCCCTACGGCACTGCGTAGGATCCTACGGTCTTGGCGTGCACCCGTGCGTCGCTGCGGTCCGGTCCCAGGTCGACGGGCACGTGTACCTTCCGCCGACCACTGGCGAGAACATCGATGTACTGTGGAGACCTCACGCCCCACGTGTTGAGCAATTCGGCGGTACGTCCACCCGGCCTCCCGCATGCCCACTATACGCCCTCGCTCAAAGTCCGTCAACTGCACATACGGTTCACGTCCACGCTGTCGCGGCATGCTACCAGTGTTAAAGACTGCGATGGAGCTCCGTATGCCACGGCAAACTGGCTGACACTGACGGCGGCGGTGAACAAATGCTGGGCAGCTAGCGCCATTCGATGGCCAACACCGCGGTTCCTGGTGTGTCCGCTGTGCCGTGCGTGTGATCATTGCTTGTACAGCCCTCTCGCCGTGTCCGGAGCAAGTATGGTGGGTCTGACACACCTGTGTCAATGTGTTCTTTTTGCCATTTCCAGGAGTGTAGACAGCCACGCCGCAGGCTGCGGCCAGCTGACCGCTGATGTTCGCTAGCTAGCAGCTCATGGGGTACAGGGCTGTACCGCTAGTTGGTGACACAAGAGACCATGTCGTGAGTCTGTCGAGAGGTGCCCATACTGGCATCTTCTCATTGGCGCTTTTATCCATAAAACCCGGTGCCAAGAGCTCTGCAGCGCTTTCTCCGCCGTTTGCTGCTGCTACTAAACCGTACATCGCCGTATGACTTCTAGACCTTGTTAATCTCTTCAAGATCTCGCGCTCTTAAGCGATGCCCCTAGAGTTATCACTATCGCACACATCTCTGAACTTGCCCATCAACACGGACTTTTCCTCGGATTATCCTTCGTGCTCGCTGTGCTTGTCAGTATACACCGTACTTGCTGGATAATCTTTTTGTCGACCTGTGACTTTGTACTGTTTGTAATATACATCAGTTTACATATAGGAAAAATGCCAACCATTAATTCAATTTATATTTGCCAAACGCTAATTAATCATTTCAGCAATATGGAATTCCCTGACAGCTCTATTAATTCGCCGGAAGTATAACTGAAAGGCACCTTATTACAATGGGTTTGACTGCATAGATGCACACTCGATTATTATAGAACATGATAGTGGGTTATGGTTTGATGGACTCGAGCTCCCTGATGTTGCAATAACTGGAGGCGACTGTGTACCAGAAACTGATGAGGTGTCCTTTCTCCCAAGCATTTCTTCACAGACCTTATTACATTTCGGTTATAGCAAAGCTGTGGTTGAATTTTGGAAAAGCAGACAGAAGCGAAGTTCGCTTTGATTCGTGAACCAGAAATGTTGCAAAATTAGTTCACTTGCACAGCTGTATCGCTGGAGAAAGTGTGTCCTTCACAATGGCTCAAAACGTAATTATATGAAGGTAATGCACAGCTAAATTTTACAAAAATATATTATAGGCTATTTAAGAAAGAGAAATAATTGTTAAAACTGGTTTTCAAAAGGTGGCCTTGCAGATGAGGAGATAAGTTAAAAATGAGATGAAATGATCGTCTGTCATCGATGGCCAGGAGTCCTCACCTGATGAAATTCACCCGCTGAGTCTTTTAAGTTGACATGGGGTGACTTGCGTTTGGATTAAGATGAAATGATGGTACCGAGTCCCCGAGTGGAGAAAATCTCCGACCCTGCCAGGTATCGAGCCCTGGATTGCTCAAATGCGGTCAGACTCGCTGAGCGCTCAGCGAACAAGACGAAGGAAGTTAAATTATTTCAAGGCATGCCTCAAATGGCATTTGTATGTTAAAGGAGGCGCAAGGAATTGTCTTTCGGAAAATAACGAAGTTTGTAGATGGAAGTTATATAAAACATTAAAATGATAGCAGCGGGGTCATTTTAGAATTTGTTTTAGCGACTGAAAATGTGTGCAACACTGGTCGTATCGGAGTCACACGGGAGCTGCACTCTGGACTACATTGTTCCAAAAGGATGTTATGAAAATTGCATCTACTGTGCACTCGTTGTTGTAAGTTACTCACAGGTATATAATTCACCATACAGTCTTTGCAGCAGAAAATAGTTAAGCCCCTTTTCGTAGTTCCGTAGTTTTGAAAGAAACTACTGAGGAATCTGGACCGAGAATTCGAGAATATCTTTCTGAACCCCCAGATGTTCTTGGGACTTCATCAAGATCTGCTAAACATACAAAAGGTATTTGACAGAAATTTCTTTTCCCTGTGTGAGAGAAAAGTCTGTATTATTATTAGACTCTAGAGGCGGTCCGTGTATAGGAGCTGTACTCAGCATCGTATCTGAGAACAAGGAATTGGTTAATCTGGTGATAATGTTTAATATACTTTCTTATTGCTTTCTTATGTGGTGGCATACACTTTTTATGTGAAGCATTCTTTTTCAAATATTTCTCTGGGGAATTAAGGTTTTTTTCCAAATGCGAGAAAACGTTCCCAGGTCAACGTGCCCATGTGATTAGGAGTACTGCTGCTGTGCAGTGCAGTGGTAGCGCTAATTTCACCCAGAGACTCGGCATGGGAGGTTTCTATGACGCTCAGCTGTTCTGAAATTAAAGGCTCAGCGTTTGCTAAGCACATGCGTCTTGCAAGGATCTGCGGTTCTCGGCGACAGTTAACTATCCACATTTCACCGAATCCGATCTTAAACGATACGACAGAGGCTGGGATGACCTAATTATTCTTCAGTGGTATGCTTCTCTTACATTCCACTACAAGACTACGTCTGTCTGTCTCATTATTACTGTACTACGCGCCAGTAATCAGTAAGCGAAAACAAATGAAGCAAAAATATTAATTACAATTTGAAATAGGAGCCATTGTAAAATAGCACAAATTTCCATTTTTGAAACAGGTACATTATTAACACATCAAAGAAACTCAGTTCACTTTCAAGTATAATATATTCCATGGTCAATCTCCTGATTCAAGGTAAAAAATGGTGCATGACCAATGAAGTATGGCTTAATTGTGAACATGTTATACGACTAGTTCTGTGTCTGAAAACTTAACAATACGTACCAAGTTTCTTTAACAGGCTACACAACACTTAAATGCGCAGAGCCCGAGATACTTACAAAGGCTAAACAAAACACCGCCCCATGCCTACCAAAAAGAGAAGCAGGAACTGGCAGAAACTGTTTATCTCTTTATGGCGATCTCAAGCGCTCATTCCTTCATATGATTCTAAAACGAGTCATTAACTGAAGTACCGACCAAAAATTATAATGTGTTTCTATGTAGTCTATCCTCTGGTTATAACACGCTCCTCCATATGCTTCCTAGGAAACAAGATATGTATTGATGACTGAGACTGAAGTCGTGTTGAAACACTCTTGATGTGGTCTGGCTAATAACTTCAGTGAATAGCCAGTTATATACACTATCTGAACAATCATTTTCTCTTCCATATTTTTCTTATTACAAAAATGGTTGAAATAGTCTCTGTAGTATATTTAGAAAGGTATACCGTGCTCACAGTTTTAAGGAGTCTCAGTGTCATGACATACGTCGCTCACTAACGTAGCTGCATATTTTTAAACTCAACCATTAATGAAGTGAATTTATGCTGTTTTCTTTGTGCACTGAACCACTTCGCCGTAGGTCAGGTAATTCATATTCTAATATCAGTAAATATTTTCAAACTGTTTTCATTAGCTGATTTTAATGTCGAGGAAATTATTTGTTTATTGATTCATATATTATCCGATAATTATCAAGCGAAATATTGCAACGTTCTTCTTAAGTCGAACTTCGTAGCCGTATGGAAGCATATTTACGTTGTAATGCCTGTAAAAGCTTGCAAACTAATTTCATTAATGCATATAAAATCAGGTCTATGTTTTTTTCCATTGATTCCATATAAATTCCGTTTTCATTAAGTGTAGTAATGCCACATTCTTGATGCACTGAATCACGTGGCCGCTGTCTGCTTATTCATGTTGTAATATGAGCAATAGCTTCCGATCTGTTTACGTTAACTGTTTATAATATCGTGGAAGTGTTTTTCTTATGGACCTCATATAAATTGGATCTAATTAAGTGAATTGGTGCCACTTCCTTTGCGCAACGAACCACGTAGCCATAGGTAAGAATATTCATATTTTAGTACCAGCGAATGTTTCGATACTAGCTTTCATTAATTATTTATAACATGGTAGAAATAATTTTTATGGACTCGATAGAAATTACCATTTAATTGTTTGGATTTTTGCCACGTTCTTTCTATATTGACCAATGGGGGTGTAGTTCGGTTTGGAACGCGGTACAATGTGAGTAAAGGTTTTGTAACTCCTGTGGATGCAATGCATACTGCTTCGCAAGCTTCTGTACTGTTTAGTAGTAAACAAAATCTCATTTATCCAAACTACTACTGAAAGAATCGAATCTCCAGATATGAAACAGCATGAATCGTCTCACTGAACTGTCGTATATCTGACGCGTAGTATGTGACGGACAGAAAGTTTAGGAAAGATTTGAAGCTGCCTTTAATGTTTGTCGCATGTCCCTAAGTGTTCTCATTACCCAATTACTGGGTGACATGAGCTGGGGTAATCGGCGCATAGGGAGCTACACTGCTAAAAGGTATACTGGGTGTTTATTTTTTCTGAAGAAATTGAAATATCTCGTAAAGTATTCATCGGATGAAAAAAAGTTATAATTCCAGTTTGTCTCGGAGGGGGACATCCAACGATACCACGCTGTATCCCCTATCTAACCCCGTGCGCGGGTGGCGGGGCACAGCTTTGAAATCTGCTAGGAGAACCCCTGTTTTGTATTGCAGAGTATGATTCTATGGGAAATTCTAAATACGATTTGTCTGAAGCATTTTCTTCGTTTCACCACTACCGGTCCCGTAATCGGAGGAATAGGAACTGGTACACAATCATAATTTAAGAGATGCTGCTCAATGGCTCTTGAATACCCAATGGCACGTGGGACTCCACCTCCATGCTACGAGGATAGGACAGGCCAGTATTACATAACTTCTAATTGGAAACCCCATTCGCAATGTTATATTCCTCCGTCATATTCTACAGTGGAGTACTCTACGCACCAACGTGGCAGTGTAGCGAACTACGACATATTATAACGGGCAGCACATTGCGACCGGAGCTCACGTATCATGCAGACGTGGAATACATAGCGGCTCTAAACATTTCAATACGTGCACACCCACCTACAGACGTACAAATGGACTATAAACATAGCAGCCACAGAAGAAAAACCTGAAACGATGGTCATTAACTGAGAATTTAGGAGAAATGTTGAGGCCACTGTTGTATGCCGAGCCTTTTCCAGACAAAACTCGTTATCGTTCCTTCATTTACAATACTGTGAATGTCTTTGTGTTTGATGGTAACGTACAGGGCGGCAAAAGGAAACGAAGCCTACGTGTTACAGGAGAAGCCAATGAAACAGCTGTACTAGGAGTGGTGCTCCACAACCCCCGGATAAGCGGTCGGGAATTACAGCACGATTCCGGTTTGTCTGTAGGTACTAGCGTCACACTACTGCATCGTCACAAGTATAACGCATACCATGAGTAACTGCATCAAGAACCTCATGGTGCCATTTTCCGAGATGGGGTAGTGTTTTGTAAGGGAGCACGTCAAAAAATGCAAAAGAACCTCCGTTCTTTTCTGAGGTATTACTTTCCTGTGAGTCTACGTTCACAAAACTTGGTAGTATGAACAGGCACAACATTCATTACTGCAGTGTTGACAATTTCCATTGTTTACGACGTACGAGCGACACGTTGAGTGGACGCAAATATCGAACGTTTTTGGAATAGGAACTACAGGTGCTACTGCAGGATGTTGTCCTGGACTTTCGACAACGTATGTGGTTTCAGCATGACGGTTGCCGAGAGCTTTACGCAACTGAAGTAAGGGAGTTACAGACCGCATTGACGCTGGTCGGTGGCGCGGCAGAGGTAGACCCTATTAACTGTCCCGGTAGGTCGCCGTATTTGATGTCGCCGGATTTCCATCTGTGGGGATATTTAAAAGATAAGGTGTATCAACAAGTGCCAACAGGCCGTAAAGACTCGGTCGACTGCATCACAAACAAGTGTTCTGACATTATGGCAGATAAGCTTCTTTACTGTGTATGGTTGTTTGAAAAGAGGAAGTTGGCAGTAAAACGTTTGATCACTCACTCAGCAGTACCGTTCGTCTCGAGCCACGGCCACAATGGCGCGTCGTGTAGTATCCTATGTGTCGGAGGAATGCAAATGGGGTTCCCAATTAGAAGTTCTCAAAGACAGACCGATACTACCATCGCAGCGTGGAGGTGGGGTTACACATGCCATTGGATATTCAAGGACAATTCGATAGCTTGTCATAAATTACGATTGTGTACCCGTTTGTATTATAGCGCCAACTGTGGCCAAACGAAGAAAATACACCACAAAGAACGTATGTAGATGCCGCCGTAGAATCGTAATATGCAATAGAAAACGGGTTTCCCATTGAAGCTCTCCAATTAATACCACACCACACACGCATAGGTTAGGGTGGCGTTTCTAGTGTGGTATCTTTCAATGTTCCCCTCCGACACAAAGAAAGTAGATTTTTTTTCTGTGTAGCTTTCAAGGTATTTCAGTGCCTTCAGTTAAAATGCACACCCCATATAATGACGGCTACGTCACAAATTGCCGCACTTTAGTCTTGATGCATCTGATCTTGTGAAGTCCCAAAAGGCCTCCAAGGAAGGAATCTTGAAAGTACCAAAATATGGAGGGAAAAACTTCACAGGCAAACCGTTCCTAACGTCAGAAGATCTCACAGCCTGTGACAAACTACGTCCTTCTAATCAGCAGACGTCTCTAACTGGTTCCGTAAGGAGGTCCTGTCGCTGTTTAAGGTCGGGTACATCGGCCACGACACCACAAACAGGATTCAGAGACGAGGAGTGACAACCTCCCCACCCGTAGCCCGTCGGCGGCTTCGTCGAACACACGACTAAGTGTTTCGGCCACTTAATTGTCAGACCCCTTAATGTCCTGAACTCTGAAACTGAATATGGGCGTCCATGCTGCCCGTCTGGCGATCCTACTGGTCTTTCTAAGTCGTACTAATATTCAGGTTAAGGCTTGGCTACCGATCTCCAAATCAAACTCACTCTCCTCGAGACAGAATTTAAATTTCTCAAGGGTCAAGATTCCCTGCAAAATATTTGAAACACTATCATATTCCGCGACTTCCATCTGTAAATCGGCGACATCTGTGCGAACGCTAGCGATATACTCCGCCAGGTTCTCGCTAGATGCTTGTACCCGCCAATAATGTTCACACTCCAGTTCATTCGGAATACTGGACGATAACTTCAGTTGTATTATACGATCACTCAAGTCACTCAATCTGCCCTGACTCGGAAGTACTTCGTGAAGCACTCCACACAACAACCCTCGAATGAATAGATAAAATACACGAAATATAACAGGACGTGAAATTTCTAAGGCGTCGGCACGGTGTTCAAAATGAACAATTAACCACAACATTATCTCTACCTGGCCCATCCGATCGATGGATAGCTCCGAAATACTCTGAAACAAATGCGTGTTCGGATTTCGTAACTTAGGAAACAATTAGGGGACTGACCTATTCAAAACTTGAACTTTTATGTCCTCGACAGCCTGATCCAACCGAGTCGCAGTCGGACTACTGTCGTCCGTAGCGCTCGCCTCCCCATCTAAAACCAGTGTGTTTGCGCAAGCTTGTAACTCCCTCACCTGACCGGCAATTGATTAACCGCATTTTCATGTTCCCTATTAAGCCAAAGATGCTTCGAATGGCGAGACGTTTGTCCCTATGAAAAAGTTGTGCCTCAATCTTACATCTCTGTTTACAGGTAGGTGGACTACCCTCGAGACACTGAATAGCGCGATACAACTTGCCCAAAGTGGAAGACAAAAGTGGAAACACCAGCTCTTACCTTGCCAATGATGTTAGGAGAAATACGAGCAGGACAACCCAACGATGCACGTAACCTTACTTCCAGTTCCACAAAGCCGCCCTCAGCTGACTGTTGCTGTAATTTGAACTCATACTGAAGCCGCTCCCGTTTTAAACAGGCCAGATCAAGGCAACCTCTGTGCTCCATTTCCCTCTCTTATTTTTCTTTAACAAACCCGATAAAGTTTAGAAACAATGATTAACACAGTTCAGATTCCAAATAATGATGTCGACATGGGAAGACAGGTCTCTCTATCTCTCTCTCTCTCTCTCTCTCTCTCTCTCTCTCTCTCTCTCCGCCCCCCCCCCCCCCCTCCCACCACCGCCCGACCAGCGCCCACCTTAACCAGTAAAAAATAACCATACTCTGCTTGACCAATTGAACTCCAACAAGCCAAGAAAGCTGAAATTCGAGGAAGAGCTAGACCGTATGTTATGACGACATTACTTACCAAGTGATTCACATTTATTAAATAATTTAAAAAATAACAATATTAAAACACAGTGATAGCAAAATGATGTCAGACTAACCCAATCGTGGTGAACTACTGATCCAAGATTTAACCGGGAAAGTAAAATGATACCAGTCTAACAAAACTTTTGAACTACAGACGCAATGTTTAACATTGTTTTAAGAGACCTGACAAATTTAAAGCAAAAATTTCTGAAGATCAAATGTAACAACAAAGAACACAAATTAAGTACAGGTAAAATGTTTAAACCACTTTTGTCCCAAGGTAACAGAATGCTTTTAATGACAGATCTAAATTTTTACGGATGAAATGTAACAACGACTAGGGCAGTATTAGTAACAGGCAATGTCTTTAAGCAATTTAAAAATCCGAAACTAACAGAATGGTTTTAAACCATAGATCAAACTCTTTGAAGATAAAATATAATAGCGACTAGCACAAATTTAATAACAAGTAAAAAGTTTAAACGAATTTCAATGTCTATGCTAACAGAGAGGTTTTCAATCCCAGACCAAAATTTTACACTATACCCTAATATATATATATATATATATATATATATATATATATATATATATATATATATATATATGCTCTACTGTAGTATATGATGTATTTGTAGCTACTTCGGTATTGTTTTGTTTTATAGACTGACTGGCTAAACTCGTTAAAAGGCCTGACATGGTCTTTTACAGTCTGAGCTGTGTACGATAATTTCTGATATTACATGTCGTATGAGATGTTATATGAGTTTCGATCCACTCCTCTTAATAAGATAATAACGCGTATGAGAATAATGAACATAATATGCGGAGTGAATGTGGGGGCAGTAGTTTACCTAATGTGACGACCGTCCACATACGGGTTTTTAAACATCTTTCGTTATATCACAACAGCTCTAACTGCACTATGAGAGGACATCTTTCTGTTACTGTCATCTATTAGACGTAACGATGTACAGTTGTGTATAGTTTTTGTGGCACGTATGCACGGAAGTAAGATGTATTCTTGCCCCATGTACCAGTGACATACTGTAATGTAACATGAAGATGTAAGTTTCAGATACGTAAGTAACTTGGGTTATATAGTACATTTGTATGTGTGAGGTTGTAGACAATGGATTTATAAACCAATGTCACCATTTTTAATGTATTACTGATGCTTGAGAATTATCAGAGGTGAAAACTGTCCAATCAGATAGACAATTAAAAGAAAACCGCCTACGTGGACAATGTTTCTATTCTCAAAACATGAGGTTTCAGTTGCTGCACCGTCTGGGTCTTGTACTGCAAGTGTAAAATAGAGCGCAAAACTTTCCGTACTGTTCTCCATGGGATGAAAAATTCTCGTGGCACTACATAAGTACTAGCACTACCCGGGGTGCGTGCTGAATGGTCAGTTACCTCATCAACAGCTTCCACCGTGATAGGACGCCTTCGTCTTCGAGTTGCCGCACATAGCTCAACCGTGGTTTCGAATTTCATTATTATCTTCTTTGCACCATTCAACGACATCGGGTTTCTCCTAAGGTCTTTTAGTCGGCGATACTCTCTCAGCGCAGCACTGAAACTGCTGCTGTTGACATAAACCCGTTTCACTAACAGCGCACGGTCTCTCTTATCAATAGCCATATTGTTCACTCACGTTACGCCTTGGCAGATGGCAGTGCGTGTGTTACAACGTTACACAATCAGTGTACATACCCCGATTTGCACTGGTGGACACATCTAAAACTAGTTAGTTTTCCAGCGTATGTCGATTCCGTATTAACGTAACAGCATATCTACCAAGTTCCTCTAATATATTATAATTAGAGGTCACACTGGATCTCGGTGAGTTCCCAATCTTTTATTAGAATCACGCGGTACAATATTGTTCAAGTTATATTTCAAAAATATAAGTAATAAATATCAGTGGGTGTCATCAGCTGAAATACACATGTGCCCACAGCCAACCACCAGATAAAAATGACACGACCGGTAATTGAAATATTGTGGAAAACAGCTAAATTGTCATAATTGCTGGCCGCCTTGAGGTTGACATAAAGTGAACTGTCACACACAACTTTGATATCTGATTTAATGTGAATATGTCCGCCGTCCGACTAAGTTCGTCCAGACCATGGATGCGACTTTTTTGAACGTCGTCCAGGAAACTCAAATATCCTGAGCGCGCAGACATACACTCCTGGAGATTGAAGTAAGAACACCGTGAATTCATTGTCCCAGGAAGGGGAAACTTTATTGACACATTCCTGGGGTCAGATACATCACATGATCACACTGACAGAACCACAGGCACATAGACACAGGCAACAGAGCATGCACAATGTCGGCACTAGTACAGTGTATATCCACCTTTCGCAGCAATGCAGGCTGCTATTCTCCCATGGAGACGATCGTAGAGATGCTGGATGTAGTCCTGTGGAACGGCTTGCCATTCCATTTCCACCTGGCGCCTCAGTTGGACCAGCGTTCGTGCTGGACGTGCAGACCGCGTGAGACGACGCTTCATCCAGTCCCAAACATGCTCAATGGGGGACAGATCCGGAGATCTTGCTGGCCAAGGTAGTTGACTTACACCTTCTAGAGCACGTTGGGTGGCACGGGATACATGCGGACGTGCATTGTCCTGTTGGAACAGCAAGTTCCCTTGCCGGTCTAGGAATGGTAGAACGATGGGTTCGATGACGGTTTGGATGTACCGTGCACTATTCAGTGTCCCCTCGACGATCACCAGTGGTGTACGGCCAGTGTAGGAGATCGCTCCCCACACCATGATGCCGGGTGTTGGCCCTGTGTGCCTCGGTCGTATGTAGTCCTGATTGTGGCGCTCACCTGCACGGCGCCAAACACGCATACGACCATCACTGGCACCAAGGCAGAAGCGACATTCATCGCTGAAGACGACACGTCTCCATTCGTCCCTCCATTCACGCCTGTCGCGACACCACTGGAGGCGGGCTGCACGATGTTGGGGCGTGAGCGGAAGACGGCCTAACGGTGTGCGGGACCGTAGCCCAGCTTCATGGAGACGGTTGCGAATGGTCCTCGCCGATACCCCAGGAGCAACAGTGTCCCTAATTTGCTGGGAAGTGGCGGTGCGGTCCCCTACGGCACTGCGTAGGATCCTACGGTCTTGGCGTGCATCCGTGCGTCGCTGCGGTCCGGTCCCAGGTCGACGGGCACGTGCACCTTCCGCCGACCACTGGCGACAACATCGATGTACTGTGGAGACCTCACGCCCCACGTGTTGAGCAATTCGGCGGTACGTCCACCCGGCCTCCCGCATGCCCACTATACGCCCTCGCACAAAGTCCGTCAACTACACATACGGTTCACGTCCACGCTGTCGCGGCATGCTACCAGTGTTAAAGACTGCGATGGAGCTCCGTATGCCACGGCAAACTGGCTGACACTGACGGCGGCGGTGCACAAATGCTGCGCAGCTAGCGCCATTCGACGGCCAACACCGCGGTTCCTGGTGTGTCCGCTGTGCCGTGCGTGTGATCATTGCTTGTACAGCCCTCTCGCAGTGTCCGGAGCAAGTATGGTGGGTCTGACACACCGGTGTCAATGTGTTCTTTTTTCCATTTCCAGGAGTGTACTTTGACTCCACACGTACAGTGAGGTACCGAATTAACGAGACCTCCGGTCTTTTCGTCATTGTGAAATGCAAGGCTTTACTTGTCTGTTACGCAGCACAAACTGAAAGGACTACCAACATACTGTTAACCTCTACGTGTCGCTATTGTTCATTACAGCATACACAAAGAGCGGTACCAACTGGATTGAAGTTAAATTTCAACGAAAGCAGATCGTAAAACAATGAACTAAAATAATAATTTACGAGCGTCACAACCTGTAATAAAATATTTTCCGGTTGTTCCACTTTTTTGTATGAAATGTGGGGAGCTCGCAAACGGATTTAGTGAGTGATTTGCAAGTTTAATTTTTGTCACAACGCTTAGGCTCTTCACAAATGAAACATGCTTTCTTATATAACTGCATTGTTGTTTCAGTTGTAAGACGTGTATACTTCTATCTTCTATTGTCAAACCACAATTTATGAAAGATGTTTATATTTTATTAATAGGATTAGGTAGGAATAATTAATATCTGTCATGTTGAAAATAATTGTGGTAGCATGGAATTTCTGCACCAATGTATTGTTGGCAGGAGAGACCGCACATTGATATAATTTTAAAAAGGGCGGGAGAGAGGAAAGATGCTTATATTTTATTAATAGGATTAGGTAGGAATAATTAATATATGTCATGTCGAAAATAATTGTGGCAGCATGGAATGTCTCTACCAAAGTATTGTTGGCAGGAGAGACCGCACATTGATATAATTTTAAAAAGGGCGGGAGAGACCGCGTATGGATCCATTTTAAGAAAAGAGCGGGAAAGACAGCGCATTGATACATTTTGTAATGGTAGCAGGGATTGTCTGCACCAGAAAGCATTATTGGCGGGAGAGACCGCATTTTAGCGTTCGTAGGAAGTCAGTAGTAAGCGAGATGTGAAGCAAGTCGGTAGCAGGTCTGAAGCGAGAGGTTGAAAGGAGCGTTATGCCTGCCAGCCACCAGCTATGATTTACAAGAGATTATAAACTGATATACAGACACATCAGCTAACTATTTTCATAAGAGGAACTAACGTTATTGAATTATTTTTTTTTTTTTTTGAGAAACTCAAGACTACTGAAGGTATGTTTGCGCAATGTTAGTTGTAAGATTATTGTAAAAAGTAAGTCCCATCTGAACGTTTCTAAAATTATTTGATTCAGAATATAATTAATTTTTGCCAGCAATATTGCATTACTGATTATAATCCATCCCAAGAACCATCAACGTAAAACTTTGCAAAATTTTACTGTTCTCAAGAAAAAGTTTAACTATGAATTACGTAACTTCAGTCAAATTAATGAAAAAATAACGTCAGTTTTGCTATTAAAGAATAACGTCAGCTTTGGTAATAAATACAGCCACTTGTTATGACAGCCCACCAGCAGCTAATAGGGTATAGTAAAACAGAGTAAGTATAATCATGTCGCAGTTCGATGTAGCATTTCGATGGAGATCCAGTAACAGTAAAAAAAAGGTAAGGAACTGTTTTCGGTTATTGCAGGTAACGACTGAGGGCCACGACGACGACTCATTCTATGTTTCGTCGAAATAATTAGAAAATTACTTTTAATAAGCAGCATTTCAATTTTTATGCGAAAATTGAGAAAGAAAATTAATTTCAAAGGGAAGATTTCATTTTTTATTACTAAGCAAGAGATAGAAATCCTAAGGAAAGGGTTCATAGGTTATTGTAGAAGGGAAGGTTGCGTAACAAAAGTGATATAGAGGAGACGGGAAGGTTTCACATTGAACGGAGACACTAATAATAATGGAGATGCCACAGTTGGGATATTTTAGTCTGACATTTCTGATCGACGTTCCATAATCACTAAGGAGATGAAAATCAGATCTTCACACGATGAGAGAAAACCTAGAAATGGATTTTTTTATCGGTATTAACATGATTTTATGTGTACGTGCGAACCATGTCGTTTGTCTGTGTGGCCCTCACTGTTGCAATATGATCCAGTTAAATTTTCCTGCTCTTACTGTCAAACGTTTAAGTAAACCGAAACCCGATAGTCATCTGGAATACGCCTAACAGCACTTAATCGATGAAGGGATTGTCAAATGGTATTCTACTGTTCACCCTCTGATACGAATCGCTAGCACTGAAAGAGCTCTACCATTTTCAGACAATTACTACTCAGTGGCTCAGTCAGGCGCTCAGTTGTTACGGAGGTGACAATTGTGTGTTGTGTTCAGCCGCTGGAGGTTATTTCAGAAATGAAGATGGTCCTCTGACGGTCGCCTCCATTAGTTTAAACACTTAGCTATTAATTTAAATACACATGGAAAAAATGGCAACACCAAAAAGGAGTTGTGCGACATAAACGAAAGTTCGTAGGCGTGTTTCTACATCTGATACATGATGCCTATTCAGATTTTACATCAGTCGCATAAGAGTGATGCTTTTGGCGGCACTATGAGGATACAAATCACGTTTGCTTTAGGTACACGCTGTATCAGCCATGAGCGTTAGCTACCACTGAGATTGGGCGTTGTGAGTTGATGTCAGTCAAGAGTGCCCTTAAGGCGAAAAAGACGCCATTGTGAATATCTTAATGAGTTCGAACGCGGTAGTGTAATAGGCCTACGAGAAGCTGGATGTTCCTTCTGCGATATTACAGAAAGACCGGTCAGGAATGTAGCAAGTGTACATGACTGCCTTCGGGCTTGGTCATGAGAATGTACGGCCGCAAGAAGCCCGTGTTAAGAATACCACGTGGCACAACCGAGAGGAAAGACCATAGTGCTTGGCATAGGGTACTGGCGCATCGAACTGCATCTGTAGCAGCAATAAGAGCAGCAGTTGGAGAGGTCATCATGACACTTTGTTCAATTACGGGCCACATGTCCTGAGCATACAAATTACATGCCTTCAATGCAGTGGTTTAGATTGCCTTTTGGATCTTCAAGCCTTTGATCATTGCTGATTCTTCCACCTTTAGGGGCAGTTTCTCATCTCTAGGACAAGAGAGTGCCCTGATAGTTTATCTACTCCTCTGTCCTCTTTGACAAGGTCGTTGGCAGAATGAGGGTGACTTCTTACGCCGGAAGTCTTCGGCCGCCAATGCTGATTATTGATCAGCGGCGGGATACTTTTTTTTTCATTTTGTTTGTTATTGATCGTTGTGTTTGGTCGTTGCAGCCGTCGCAAGACATCCTGTTCAAGTTCGGTGGTTGATCCTTCCACTCAGTTTTTTATTACAGAGGCCAACCGGCTCTCTGACCGAACAGGGTGAGCTACCGTGCCGGTTGGATTAGAACCCGGGAACGAACACGTTTACAGTTATTATTCACAGACGCTACCCGTAGACCACGGATCACTCGACTTTAAAACATTTCCGCATGTCGATTTTGGTGACGTGGCTCAGATGTTCCACCATTATCGCCTTCCAACGGAACTGAAGAACACGTATGCATTAAACTGATCGACTACTGCCATTGAGTATTTCGGTTACAATTGAGAGTGTCAAGTGCTTTATAAGTGACTGACTTCGGAGCACCAGGTGGCATTCCTGTTAGAATATAAGGCATATCTGACGTGTATTGCGCAAGGCATGGCCACCCACTGTCCGTTAACGTGGTTGACAGGCAGCAGTTGGCACAGCGGAAAAATACGGAACGGTAATCCGAGGGACGTGGAGTCGAGTACCTACATAGAATTCTATTTCTCTTTTCAGTGTTTACATTACTTACACTACAAATAAACTGAAATAACGCTGAAAACACTGTTTTATTAATATTTGCATAAAATAGCATGAAAAGGAATGACAAAGTTTCCGGATTCCGAAAAATATCCAGGAATGGGCTGTAAGGCGTTCAAGGGAACTTCGTATATAAAATTAGATTATTTATTTTATATTTGGTGATTTATACGTACTGTAGTGATATTCATCGTAATAACAGTGCAAGCATTAATTGTACCGGTATCTTGGACACTTTATAAACGCCGACGATTTTACATTTGCTTGTCTGTTTTAAAGTTTCTACAGAGAAACACACTTCGCTGCCATTCACAAAATTTTCTCTTTCAGAGCACAGTTTAGCAGCAAATCACGGGTAACGCATCATTCCGCCAAGTATTCGCGAGGATGGCTGGTGCTGTTCTATTAATGTGTTTGGGTGCTCTCTTCCCGAGACGTGATTTCTTTATCTCTCTGGATGAGATGATTTTACCTGCACTTAGGAACCTATTGTTCGCGTGCAATTGCCGAGGCTTGTAAAAGGTCAAAATTGACTAACTGAATAAGAAGTCAGTATGGTTTAATTACAATCCCTTCTTGGAAAGCCATTTGCAGAGTCCTCGTAAACGTTGTTAGTACAACACTTCTTTGGAAATTTATTTGCATACTCAACTTTTCCTTTTCTTTTCTTCTCATGTCTTTAGCTTAAATATTAATAAACACAATACATTGAGCATTATTTTGGCTTATCTACAGTTTAAAAGAGGTAAAAACAAAAAAAAGTTTTCTGGCTCAGGGCTATGACCCCACAACCCTCCCATTACCGTTACGTGCAGTCTCCGTTGTTCTAACCGCTGCCTGGCTACCACCAATTAGTCATTCGTCGACAGACCTGTGTCCAAAAATACTACTTTTTGTATAACGAAATCGGTCCCCTTGTCAGTTCCACCTGTAAGTAGGCTGTTTAGATTTTTATATTGGTAATGCCACGTAGCGCTCTGTATGAAAATCACAGGCTGTGGTGTGTGCAGTCTGTGGCTAGTTTGCATTGTTGTCTGCCATTGTAGTGTTGGGCAGCGGCAGGTGGATGTGAACAACGCGTAGCGTTGCGCAGTTGGAGGTGAGCTGTCAGCAGTGGTGGATGTGGGGAGAGAGATGGCGGAGTTTTATAATTTGTCATGAACTGCTATATATATTATGACTATTAAGGTAAATACATTGTTTGTTCTCTATTAATATCTTTCATTTGCTAACTATCCCTATCAGTAGTTAGTGCCTTCTGTAGTTTGAATCTTTTATTTAGCTGGCAATAGTGGCGCTCGCTGTATTGCAGTAGTTCGAGTAACAAAGATTTTTGTGAGGTAAGTGATTTGTGAAAGGTATAGGTTAAAGTTAGTCAGGGCCATTGTTTTGTAGGGATTATTGAAAGTCAGATTGCGTTGCGCTACAAAATATTGTGTGTCAGGTTTCATATGTCGACCCTTAGCCTAGGATACCTCACTGAAATCTTCTGATTTTTCTTGTAGTTTGTGTATTTAGTGTAGCTTTTGTTTATTGCTAGTGCGTAATTATAGAGAGAATTTCCTTGGTAGTTGTGGTTTTTCATTGTTGCACAGTAAAATAGTTGTGGCATGCATGTAGATTTGCACCAAGTATTTCGCAGCTGCCATTAACTAGATATTATTTTCAGTGCTATGTTAATGTGTTCTCTTATTTTTGCTCTTCAAATTGTGTTTTTCTGTGTTATCGTGTGAAATATTGTCACAATAATGGCGTGTGAAGAACGTAACATTAGGCTCCAAAGTAAACTGAGAAATAATAGTGACGACGAGCGTAGCTTATCAGCACCACTGTGTAGTGAATTAACAGACGTTCCAAGTAGTAATTTGGTAATTGTGCATAGGGAAATGGAGCGGGCGGCAAATAATGGTGTAGACAGTGAAACAGGTTGTGAACAGGGAAGCATTATCGATCGATCGGTCGGCAACAGCTCGCCTCAGGAATCCGAAATGACAGGACACAATTTCACAAATACTGTAGATTCAGGTTTTGCGTCCTCACCGTTTTCTCAAATAAGTCAAGACACATTTTCAGCTTGTCAAAATGTGAATGTTGCCGGTGCAAATGCACTGCCGAAAAGCGTAGAGGAACAGATTCCAGACACTAATGCATTGTTATTACAGTTAATGCAACAAATGGGACAAAGGCTACAAAAGTTAGACACAATGCTTGAACAAAATCAGAAACAAATGGAACAAAATCAGAGACAAACACAGCAAAAACTTAATAAGTTAGACACAGTGGAACAAAATCTTAAAAAGTTAGACACAATGGAACAAAATCTTCAAAAGTTAGACACCACACTTGAACAAACACGTGAAGATTTAACCACTGAGTTACATAACATCGAATCGAAATGTCAAAAGGTCTGTAATGACGTAAAAACACAAATTTGTGAGCATTTCCAACCTATTTTTTCGCGTCATGAAAATGCATTACAGAATCACGAAGCAGCCATAAAAGAACTGCAAACTATTGTTCATGAAAATCATGAGACCTTGCAAGCTAGAATTGACTCAGTTGCATCTACCGATTCGGTTACGCAACTTGCAAAAACTCAGGAAAATTTAAAGGACACAGTAGATACCCTGAAAATTGGTTCAGAAAGACACATGGAGGAAATAAGTACACTATCGGAGAAAGTAGCCGAACTTTCGGATCAGGTCACTAACTTATCTACAAAGGTTGATGATGATCTGAATGACACAAGAACCGTTGCCTTCACTGGCACAGAAGAGTATGAACAAATAAGAAAATTCAAACAAAATCAAAATCAAATCAATACACAGTACAGAAGAGAAATCCGGGAAGTACAAGATCAGTTGACGCAGGTGATACAAGAATTACATATTTCAGAGGACACTCGCGCTCCAACACGGGAAGAGGAACTTAGAAATACGGAAAAGCCACAAAATAATAACACAGGGCATTTCGGTAATTATGAAAGAAATTGGCAAGGTGGACCGAATTTTGAGATGGAACCGCCGACACGACGTAACAATGACCGATATGCTACTCGCCGACACGATGACTTTGACTATAAGCTGTTCATTACTACACGTAAATTCAAAACATTTAAGAATTCTGCCAACGACATTCATCCACAAGCGTGGCTCCATTAATTCTCTCATTGTTTTCCTCCCAACTGGTCATTAGAACACAGATTAGAATTTATGTGTGGCTACTAGGAGAACGAACCAGCTGTAAGAACACGATCGGTCATTCACGATTGTCATAGTGAAGGAGAATTTTAACATGCGTTCCTCTCAGCATATTGGTCTCAAGCCACACAAGACCAAGTAAAACATGGCATCATAATGATGAAATATTTCGAACAATCTGAATTTTCTAGTCTTGTGAAATATTTTGAAGACATGTTGCACAAGAATCAGTACCTGTCAAACCCATACAGCCCCTCAGAACTCTTTCGCATTTGCTTAATCAAATTACCTGAACATTTACGGCATATTATTTTGGCAGGACGTTGCAAAGACGACATTGAATCTTTTCGGGGACTCTTACAAGAATTAGAAATTGACACAGACATTCGCGGGATGCGAAAACAGGAACACAACAACTACAGGTCACATCCGTCGCAATTCCGCGATGAAAGAAATAATAACTGGATACGACAAGGCTATTCTCATAACGTAAATCGTGACCAAAACAGACACCACCCATATGACAACCGTTGGCAGAGTAGTAATAATTACAGGGAAAGATCACCTCTCCACGGTAATGACAATCACAGAGACAATCAGAGAAACAGACAATATGGGAACCAAAACAATTATTATCAAGGGAGACAGAATAACTTTAGACGCAACGGTCCAGCACGCAGTTACAACTCAGGGAGAAATTCTCCACCACGTGACCGACACGAAAGAAACTGTGTAAACTATCGACAAAACGACAGACCTGATTCCATCAGAACTGGCGAGCTTTAAACAGAGCTGGGCCCTCTCGGCAAGGTGAATTTGTGGAAGTTAGGCCTCCTAATCCCAGTAACGATGCGCGGCAACAAAGAGACAGACAATGACTCGCACCGCAGGCATACACGTGCGCCGGCTGGCTCCGAGAAAAATAACATTATATCTGGTACTGCTAATGAGATTTTAATGCAACGTTTTGGTTTACTTGAAAATACATTCTGAATTAAAGTACTTTCTGAGAGATACCAGATGACACAGTGGTAAGTTTATGTGACAGCTACACGATTATATCACGACGTTACTAATGAGTGACAATTTACAATGTTGCTTTTGCGGTGTATCTGTTTTATATCTGCACAGTTTTTTTTTAATCCTTCTGGAAAGCAAAACATGTTTTAGTAGTAACTTTTGTGGTATAGCTACAATGAGACAGCCTTTTCCGTAGCACAACAATACGTTACAGCACAGTAATTTCTTCATCACAGCAATAAGCTTAATAACTAAGATATCTATACGCAAAGCATTTCACTTTTGTTTATCATGAGGTAAGTACATTGACTTCTGCAGAACTTAGCTTTTGGAGGACAATAACTACGACACTTCCACAGAGATGATCTTACAGTAAGATGCATATTTAGCACTACAGGACACGTATTTGAGTGATTAATTTTGTACTTAAATCATTTATTTTTAAAGATATTTGAGGTACAATGATACAAAGGTTTTCCGTAATACATTTCATTCCATTGCTGTAATCTGTAACACCTGAGGGTATAAATACAATAATCCCCAGGGGGGTACATGCCTGCTTTGTGTACCATGTGTTTGGCAAGCACAAGGAGCCCTAGCTAATATGGTATTTGCTTACACAACTTTACACATCGGTACCATATTTCTCTAACACACAAATTACACAGCTATCTGATCATTTTATTGAGAGATAAACATTTTTTTTTTTACTACATCAGTGACACATGTTTACTCAATTACATCGTTGGATAACTTCACACTTACGAAATTGTATTTTGTCTGTACTTTGTGAACTGTTCATATTTTTTCGGACCCATTGTGATATTAAGAGAGCTTTGAATGATATATTTGGTATTGGATCATGATTTTTAAAGTACGTTTGAGGCAGATGACACTTTTGACATGAGCATAGAATTTTTTTAGGTTTTGAAATTATTGGAGGGAGCTACGACGATTTTGAGAGTTGACTGAGGTGTTATGATGTTATTATTACGATGACTATGTGTATTATGCTGTTGCGGTATGTTTATGATCAATAAGCTGATGCTATATGAGTTATTTGATTATGCTACGAATGTTATGATGAAATATTGAAGAAGTGTCGACGAATAAGGTAAGGAATAATGAGTAGTGGTTAGGGACTCTGGTTTGTGAATAAGGATGTTGGAAACCAAGAATCGTACTTTAAGAGTTATGCAATGTATGTAAATGCGTGAATGTATTACAATACCGACGAAAATTTTTTGGGTACTGTCATATCAATAGGATTTTGTTTCTACAGATTTGTAACCCAAATTCTTGACCTGTGAAATATTTTTATATGAGACTGTCACTGTAGCAAACTGGTGTCGTAAATATTTCGGTAAGAAAGCCAAGTGACCTTGACGTAATGCGTCTTGAGCGGCCAGCTGTGCGTCGCATGGAAAAAAGCCATTAGTGCCTTTCGGAAGCACAGGTAGAAAAAAAAGGGAGGCCATTCTCCTCGCTATTGACATTTCCTTGTTGAAAGCATACTGTGGAGCTCGTAATTTATGATATTTACTGAAATGCCTAATGAAACGATGAGAAACATTTCATGGCTATTGTCTTGCTAGTTGAGAAAAATGCCATATGACTTGCTTTATGTCTTTATTTACACATTTTGTTTAATATCTAGTTTCTAGCTGCCCTGCAGCATTGGTTAAAATAGAATTTTATAGATGTACTAATATAAATATTTTCTGTCTACAGATCTAGTAAATACTAATTTTGTAATACATTTCCCAAAAATGGGGGAGCACAAAGACATTTCCCTTCACAGGAACTGCATACATAATTTTCTTTTCAACTACTTGGTAATTTTTTTTTGGTAGAGTAAGTTTTTGTGATGCATCACTCTAGTGTTAAGATGTGACATAAGTATTAAACATGGCCATTTTTAGTGCAATATTTTTTTTTGCTTGAGCTATGTCATGTTTAGATATAAGTTAATACTTCTGCTGCTGCTGTTTTCCAGGCATAGTGCTACTATATTTCACTTTGTATTACTCTGTTAAGCTAGTTTTACTAATGATTTATTTTTATTGTTTGCTGCACATTGCCTTACATTAGTTTTAATATTGCAATTGCTTTGCTAATTTCTTAATGCTGCTTGCTTCGCAAATCTGCGTTTTTTTTCATTGCTGTTTATATTAATTGTTTTATGTGATGCTGCATTGCCTCGTCCCTTGGTATATATATCTGAGCTCAGTAGATTTAAGTTAACTTAAGAGGAGTACACTATATAAGAAACTGACTATGGAGAATAGGTAAAGAATGCATTGCGAAGTTATATGAAAAAGATTTGGGCCAAAATGAGTATTGTACAATGAGAAACAATTATTTTGAAAGAAATATGAATAGAATACAGGAAGGAGGTATAGACAGGACTTTTTGGGAATAATGATGAATGAAGGGAGATCTCCAAGAAGAAAAAAAAGTTTTGTTTGCAAAATACTGCAATGAAACAAACCCTGTCCTTTCCTTTTGTGTTATCCCACTATGTGTTTGTGTACCCTTGTGTATTTGTTTTCTTCCTGTCTCTGTGTAGTTTCATAGAATTTTTTCTTCTTCTAACACTAAGCTACATTCACTATGATGAGGAATACTGTTATCCTCAAATATAATTGGCATTAATAATATGTTATTTACTTTGTAAAGGTGTTTAGACATTGTTAATTCTGTTCTGTTTTAATGCTCATCATGTGTAAAGTTGATGTTTCGAAAGTTATTCTGATCTTTATGTATGTAGTCATCTCATAATTCCTGTCACACTGATGTATATGTTTATTTCTGTTCTGTTGTAAAGCTTGTACTACGAATGTTATCTGTATTGTTATTTTCTTTAATGATGTATTTTGTACCTTTGTTATTGTATTTTTATGTTATAAAATTGTAATTGACACCAGTTCATCAAATTAAGTAACTTGTAAGTTACATTTCCTGCACACGTTTCTGTTGGTCATAGTATATGGACAATATGTGAGAAGTTGGGGCTCTTAGTGTTTACATGTGTGTTTATAATTCAGCAAGGGACTGGATAACAGCATTGCTGGTTCTAACGACAATTCCAAAAACTTTGTCAGTGCACAAGTGGTGGTTATGGACTTGCTATATTAACTGCAAGACTCTTCAATGGTGATTGTGCACCCACACAGTCACAACAGATGGCTGCTGGCCATCTCTACAAGGACTACAGTGGGTCTGCACCTCTGGTGGCCCACCAATACCACAATCTCTACCAGGACTACAGTGGGCCTGTCCACAATTTTTACAAGGACTGCAGTGGGTCTGCACCTCTGGTGGCCCACCAATACTCTCTACCAGGACTGCAGTGGGTCTGCTCTGTGATGACCTACCTACCAATCTTCTTCAAAACGCCGAATGACTCTGTTGTGGGTTTGCTCTGTTGTGGCCCATTACCTGTATGCATGTCAAGAGTCAGCACAGTCTTTCCGTTGGAAGGACAACACTACTTCTTCACGACTGCATGGAAATCCACTACTACCGTGTGCATTGTCTTTTACTGCTCAGACTTTGAGAAAACAAACTGCAGGTTTACTCTTATGATAAATGATCAGGACTGTCTTTATGGACTGTGAGAAAACTTTAGCTATTGACCTACATTGTATCAATAAGTGTGTGCATTTGATTTCTTTGTTATTGTATTTATGAAAAATTTTATCAACTCATTATTGGCCACTGGCCAAAACAATTTGTAAAATTTTTTGTGGGGAGCATGGGGGCTATGTAAGTAGGCTGTTTAGATTTTTATATTGGTAATGCCACGTAGCGCTGTGTATGAAAATCACTGGCTGTGCTATGTGCAGTCTGTGGCTAGTTTGCATTGTTGTCTGCCATTATAGTGTTGGGCAGCGGCAGGTGGGTGTGAACAACGCGTAGCGTTACGCAGTTGGAGGTGAGCCGCCAGCAGTGGTGGATGTGGGGAGTTTTGTAATTTGTCATGAACTGCTATATATATTATGACTATCAAGGTAAATACAGTACATTGTTTGTTCTCTATTAATATCTTTCATTTGCTAACTATCGCTATCAGTAGTTAGTGCCTTCTGTAGTTTGAATATTTTATTTAGCTGGCAATAGTGGCGCTCGCTGTATTGCAGTAGTTCGAGTAACGAAGATTTTTGTGAGGTAAGTGATTTGTGAAAGGTATAGGTTAAAGTAAGTCAGGGCCATTGTTTTGTAGGGATTATTGGAAGTCAGATTGCGTTGCGCTAAAAAATATTGTGTGTCAGGTTAAGCACAGTCGTGTATAATTTGTTCTAAGGGAACGTTTCACACCCACCGAGAAAGTGGTTCTATGTTATCAGCCTCCACGTGGCAGAAGAAGAAACTGTGTAAAACTGGAAGACCTTTTCACCGCTGCAGCCAATTTGAAAAAAGTAACTGTGCAGTCCTTAGCCATAGGCTGCTCTCAGACCAGCGCAGCGCCACGGAACAGAATCAAGAAGGCACTGACCCGTGCGCCAATGGAAAGAGCGGGCAGGCCAACACCTCCAGAAGGCCAGAGTTCAGCGCGTACTGTACACACTGACTTAACTAGCCGCCCATCGTTTGTAGAACCCAGTTCTGTCGCAGACTTCGAGAGCGTCAGTACTGAGTAACGGGAAGACGATACTTAGCCTGCATTCTAGGAGTAGTAATAGTGGGTCAAGTAATTGCATGTAGGATGCGCAGCAAGCACATCAAGCCACTTCATAACGACAACTTATGTTTCTTCCCTTTTTAGAAATAAGGAGTTCTATTAAACTGCGAGTGTATGTACAAATAATTTTCGATTCCTGCCACCGGTCATCGCAACTTCTCTCTTTCTTTGTTTGTATGGGTGCTGACTCTCACAGTAACTGACACAGTATTAACAACTTTTCCCACAGTGAATGAGCCAATGGCCATTACCACAGTAGTAACACCTATTCGCTGAAGTTAGGCGCTGTCGGGCTTGACTACACTTGGATGGGTGACTGTCCGTGTCTGCCGAGCACTGCTGGTAAGCAGGCTGCCAGTTGAGGAGCTACCTCTATGAGAAACAATTACTCTGGTCACATGAACATACAATGGTCAGAAGAGTGGTGTGCTGATCCTATCGCGCCTATCGGTGAAGGTGACACGGCAGTTAGTCCGTACCGTTGGTCCTTCCGATGCCTCTTCGAACGGAGAGTTTTCACGATGACCACTGTTAAAACCTGTTTGCAGGTTACAGTTTCTTAGTACATTAGGAAAAGTTATAATAACGTCCCTTTTCTCACGGAAATTTGTTACTCGACTAACCAGAGTTTGCAAATTAAAGAAACTCGAAATAAAAATGATATCAAAGAAATTAGGACACCAGTGAGTTCTTCATTACTAGTCCTGAATTTGAAATTGGATGTGTCATTTCTCACGGAAGGTTTGTTGCAAGACTAACACGCAATTTCACATTAAAAGAACTCGATATAAACGTGATATCAAAGAAATGAGGACACCAGTGGGTTATTCGTTACGAGTCCTGAATATGCAATCGAATGTCTCTTTTCTCACGGAAGTTTTTTAGCAGACCAACCAGCTATTACAAGTTAAAGGAACTCGAAATAAAAATTGTATCAAGGAAATGAGGACTCCAGTGGGTTGTTCATTACGAATCCTGAATCTGCAGTCGGATATCTCTTTTGTCACGGAAATTTTTGTGTCAGACTAACCCGCAATTGCAAATTAAAGGAACTCGAAATAAAAATGATATCAGAGAAGTGAAGACACCAATGGGTTGTTCGTTGTCCTGAATCTATATTCGGATGTGTCTTTTCGCAAGAAAGTTTTGTTACAAGACTAACACGCAATTGCACATTAAAGGCACTCGAAATAAAAATGATAACAAAGAAATGGGACGCCAATGGGTTGTTCATTACGAGCCCTGAATCTGCAGTGAGATGTCCGGTTTTTGTGGCATTGCAGTCTGCTACGAACGGTATCTTTGTATCCGGTGTGAGGTATAGCGGTCGGTGGCAGAGATCGATAAGTTTCCTTAGGGCGAGCTGATCACCCGCTGTGGAACTTAGCAATTAACTGCCACCCGCCAGCAGCCAGTACTGAGGAGAAGTTGAGCCGCAAAGTCTTGGGCAGCCTATGTCTCAAGTTTCGCGTCCCCTCCCTCCGACCTCGCTAAGATGCTGCCGACAGCCTATAGCTGGTGAAACACCTTGCACTCCACTCATCGAGAACAAACTACTTCCTGAACCCTTCGCTCCCTGGAGAACAAACTCTCAACTTTACACAGTTATGAGTTTCCCACGTAGATAAAATTGTTGTTGGTGTCCGTATTCGAAGCAACGGATTCTTCTGACAGCTGCGAAATTTTTAGTTACTGGAAATGAAGTTTAATACTAGTACTCTCTGCGTGAGAAAGATACTACAAAAATATTTTTACGCATGGGTATACAGCATTATGCAGCATATTCGCAAATACGCGTGCTGCATTTCTTTCGTTTTGGATTTAGAAACACACATCTGTGATTGCACGATGTGTAGCGATGTTTAATAGGACATGTCGACTTTCCTCACTGGTATGTGGATCAGGAAGTTTATACAAATGGAAGCATAAAATCTACTTTTTTCATGATGTTTCTTGAAAATGCCTAAGAAGCGTCAATGGACGTGTTTCTTCGAAAGAAAAATATCTCTCGCGCTGCAAATGTACTTTCTTCAACAAAACTACATAATTAATATTTTTTAATCATTATGACGAATTTTCTCGATGTTTCTGTCTGTGACTGCTGCATGACTTGTAATGTTTTGCTCTATGCGCCATTTAAATAGGGAGAGGAAAAGTGAAAATTTCTCGGGCTGTAAGCGAATGTCTTTGTTGAAATTAATCCCTTATTATGACCGATGGCTCTGTAGTACCTTTACACATTCATTTCCTGAACATCGAAATGCCTCTATCGAAGCACATAATAGGCAAGCTACAGTGAGTATATCAATATTGGAAATCACGTCTCATTGTCGATCAGACTATAAACAAAGGACAAACATTTTGGACCCCCGTGATGTCTAATCCTACAGTGTTTGTTAAATTGCGAACAGTCTATACTGGATTTAGTTATTTGCATTTTCCTGGCATCGGATTTCTGTGTAAAACCACAACATGCTCCAGGAAACTTCTTCTACAGAACCACGTACCGCAATCATATCTTCTGTTTATGGCTGATCGGATTTTCGTGCAAGGTTTACTTTCATACGAGGGTACATTGCATGCAAATAACATCTGTGATGCTGAAATGTGAGCAACGGTTCATCACTTTGCAGAGGCATCTAGAGAAGATTGACGTTCTCAGTCCCATCTGTGAGACACAAATTTCAAATTGCAACCGAACTGGTCAGGTCGAACTGGTTCCTCCGAAAATTCAGTGGACACCTCTTATTTACTCATTTCAATAGTTTTGAAAAAATTGAATTACCAAGTGGTTAGTCGTATTCGAAGCATCTTCGCACGAAGAGGGCTTCCCCTGTTTGCTGTTATTTCTCAAACAAAATGACAGAGACATACCGAGATTTGTCTGGGACAGATAAGAAATTTTGATCTTATGTCAAAGCGGTAGGTGGATCAAAACAAAATGTCCAGACACTCTGTGGCCAAATCGGTACTGAAACAGAGGATGGCAGACTAAAGGCAGAAATACTAAATGTCTTTTCCCAAAGCTGTTTCACAGAGGAAGACTGCACTGTAGTTCCTTCTCTAGACTGTCCACAGATTACAAAATGGTAGATATCGAAATAGATGACAGAGGGATAGAAAATCAATTAAAATTGCTCAAAAGAGGGAAGGCCGCTGGACTTGATGGGATACCAGTTAGATTTTACACAGAGTACGCGAAGGAACTTGCCCCCCACGCCCCCCCCCCCTTCTTGCAGCGGTGTACCGTGTACCATATGTCTCCAGAAGAGCGTAGCGTTCCAAAAGATTGGAAAGGGGCACAGGTCATCCCCGTTTGCAAGAAGGGACGTCGAACCGATGTGCAGAACTATAGACCTATATCTCTAACGTCAATCAGTTGTAGAATTTTGGAACACGTATTATGTTCGAGTATAATGACTTTTCTGGAGACTAGAAATCTACTCTTTAGGAATCAGCATGGGTTCTGAGAAAGACGATCGTGTGAAACCCAGCTCGCGCTATTCGTCCACGAGACTCAGAGGTCCATAGACACGGGTTCCCAGGTACATGCCGTGTTTCTTGACTTCCGCAAGGCGTTTGATACAGTTCCCCACAGTCGTTTAATGATCAAAGTAAGAGCATACGGACCATCAGACCATTTGTGTGATTGGATTGAAGAGTTCCTAGATAACAGAAGGCAGCACGTCATTCTCAATGGAGAGAAGTCTTCCGTAATAAAAGTGATTTCAGGTGTGCCGCAGGGGAGTGTCGTAGGACCGTTGCTATTGACAATATATGTAAATGACATTGTGGATAACATCGGAAGTTCACTGAGGCTTTTTGCGGATGATACTGTAGTATATTGAGAGGCTGCAACAATGGAAAATTGTATTGAAAAGCAGGAGGATCTGCAACGAATTGACGCATGGTGCAGGGAATGGTAATTGAATCTCAATGTAGACAAGTGTGTTGTGTTGCGAATACATAGAAAGAAAGATACTTTATCATTTAGTTACAAAATAGCAGGTCAGCAACTGAAGGCAGTTAATTCCATAAATTATCTGGGAGTAGGCATTAGGAGTGATTTAAAATGGAATGACCATATAAAATTAATCGTCGGTAAAGAAGATGCCAGAGAGATTCATTACAAGAATCCTAAGCAAATGCAGTCCGAAAACAAAGGAGGTAGGTTACAGTACACTTGTTCAGCCACTGCTTGAATACTGCTCACCGATGTGGGATCCGTACCAGATAGGGTTGATAGAAGAGAGAGAGAAGATCCAACGGAGAGCAGCGCGCTTCGTTACAGGATCATGTAGTAATCGAGAAAGCATTACGGAGATGATACATAAACTCCAGTGGAAGACTGTGCAAGAGAGACGCTCAATAGCTCGGTACGGGCTTTTGTTGAAGTTTCGAGAACATACCTCCACCGAGGAGTCAAGCAGTATATTGCTCCCTCCTACTTATATCTCGCGAAGAGACCATGAGGATAGAATCAGACGGATTAGAGCCCACACAGAGGCATACCGACAATCTTTCTTTCCACGAACAATACAAGGCTGGAATGGAAGGGAGAACCGATAGAGGCACTCAAGGTACCCTCCGCCACACACTGTCAGGTGGCTTGCGGATAATAGATGTAGATGTAGATGAACCATAATCGCGGAGCTAATAGAGCAATCAGCATGCAAAGAAGACCTACTTACCGATTCCATCGACTTTCTTTTTGGCTTAAATGTAGTCCTTGCCCACTTGTAGGTACAATCAAGAAATTGGCAGTCATACCCCACTGGTAGTTTTCCTTCGCAGCTGCCTTATTAGACAGCAACACTTACACGAATGACATGGCAGTAGGCTCCATAGACGAAAAGGAGCGATGAGACAATGAACAGATTTCACTAAGGAGTGAGATCCAGCTGCTGTGTTGAAATAGGCGACAGCCTCTCAGCGGCTGATCGAAATATGGAAACGCGAAGAGCTCAGCAATTGGTCCGAATGCAGAAGCCAGAACGACCGGGATCTCAGGAGAACTGATTTCAGTCGAATTCAGTTGCGAGATCATGAGACTTTTACACCCGACTGATATAACCGATACAGTTATGCCGACAAATCACTCCTCAGGAGGCTGTGCTCATGAATTAAATTACGCAATGGAGTCTAATCAAATGCGATGTTTTATGGAGGTCTTTGCATTATTTCTTGAGTGGTGCTCACTGTACTATGTATTACTCTTACTTGTACCTATGAACATGTGATTCAAGGATTGTGAAAAAAGAATGATTCTGTAGGGGAGAATCCTACATTGGCGGCCACCATAAGCTTTTCACTTGTGAAATGTGAAATATATAAAATTTTGGGAATTTACTACAGTAATCCGGCACTTAAACTTATTCCATATGGATGTACATGTATGGTTTTCCTGAAATGTAACAAAAGTGATAGGTCATGCAGAAGTAAAAACAGATGTAAAACAATAAACTGGTAGCCAAAATGGAAGTAATTCTTTTTATTCCATGGTTACCGGTTTCGGCAAAACTAAAGCCGCCATCATCGGATCTAGGCAACTATTGATATCACCATTGTTTTCCTTGATGTTGTAACCTGTATGTGTTCTAAGGTATGTAGCTAAATTTATATGTATAAATGTTATATAAGTGGAATCCAATCCCACTCTTATAGTGTTTTCTGTCCACCCTAGATCCGACGATGGCGGCTTTAGTTTCGCCGAAACCGGTAATCACGGACTAAAGAGAATTCCTGCGATCTTGGCTACCAGTTTATTGTTTTACAAGCACTTAGATCGCTGTCACATGAGCACAATGTGCTCCCTGTAGAAACAGGTGGTTTTTCATTCAGTATACAAATTGTCTTCTAGTACCGACAAGTGCCTGTATAGGACGATTTTCAGGCATTGCTGATACATAACATTACACAAGTAAAGAAGACCATTAAACACACTATCATATGAACAAAATTCACTAATTTAGAAACCATTGTTCACTTACAGCAACGATCACAAATAACATAAAATATACTTTCTTGGTCTACAGAAACAAAATGCATCCACTCTTTACATTTAGTGCATTTTACCCACTTTTCTTCAAACGATGAATAGCATATTATGAGTGCATGTGTTGTGCTCCCGTCTGATGATAGAGTGCCTCCACCAAATTATAGCTTCTCTTGAATGTTCCCATTTATTGCGTCATTATTTGAACTATTTATTTGTTTGCTTCTGTTAGATGCGTCTGACGTTTTTCCATTGAGCGCTTGACCTGATTTCAAGTCTCTTTCTTATTTCCTTTTCCCTGCTCGTTACTTTTTATTCGATCGCCTAAAGGGCTCCTCGGGACACGAGAAGTCTCTGGTGCCTGCCTTGCTATCATTTTCCCCGATTTTACTTCATTTATTGCCATCCTAGTATTCTCTTCAGCCTATTTTATTTTCATTTTGCCCATATTCCCAAACATTTCACTACGAAAAGTGAAAAGAAAGGGTTATTATTTTTCCCCTAACGTTTTGACTGGTGGATACTGAAGACAAGTGACTGACCGGTGTTTTATGAGTATCACGCTATAAAAACGATAGCGACTGCGTATTGTTTAATACTCGATATCTTGAAAGTCTTACGGCTGCCGTATACGTGAACAATTCCGTGAAAACAGTTGTAAAAGTAATTTCTATTAGTCACCTCGAAATTGTGTTCCACAGCCTTGATACTAACTTCTTGCGCATATCTCACGCAGAAACAACATTAAACGCTCATAACTCACAAACCAGTGAATGCAGGCTAAAGTGCCCGACCTATCACGAGCGGGACTATGGTGTCTTTCAGCTCACCCCTTGTATGTGCTGCCGCGTAGTACTAGAAACTAAAACTAGCGATGGCCGGTACAGTAAGACGGCCGCTACTGAAGGACTCATCCCTTGATCTATATTTATAATTTATTCCACATATGGCATATTAAGTCTTGAAGGTATTAAACATTCATTGCCACTAGTTCCAACTCAAGTAGTACATAGATGCTCACAGTAAAGACTGCAACTAGTTATTGTCAAGTTTCTGAGATGGACGGGGCAGCAGTTTTATTTTTACGATTCGCTAATTGTCACAAAATCGTGGAGTTATATGAAGGTATGGAGTGACTGCAATGCGTAAGGATGACAGCAAATGACGACAAGTATCTTACTGCGTAAGAGGTACCGACAGAGGCTTCGTCGCTTCCATACAAATTGACAAATTATCTCTCTCTCTATGCGGCTGGTGTGTAATGTGTTCCTAACGTTAGCAGGGAAGGTGCGTGATGAACCTTAGTGCCTCCGCCGGTGGTGTTTGCGCTCTTCTGAGCCCGTGCATCTCCCTATCGGGGCTGAAAATACACTCCTGGAAATGGAAAAAAGAACACATTGACACCGGTGTGTCAGACCCACCATACTTGCTCCGGACACTGCGAGAGGGCTGTACAAGCAATGATCACACGCACGGCACAGCGGACACACCAGGAACCGCGGTGTTGGCCGTCGAATGGCGCTAGCTGCGCAGCATTTGTGCACCGCCGCCGTCAGTGTCAGCCAGTTTGCCGTGGCATACGGACCTCCATCGCAGTCTTTAACACTGGTAGCATGCCGCGACAGCGTGGACGTGAACCGTATGTGCAGTTGACGGACTTTGAGCGAGGGCGTATAGTGGGCATGCGGGAGGCCGAGTGGACGTACCGCCGAATTGCTCAACACGTGGGACGTGAGGTCTCCACAGTACATCAATGTTGTCGCCAGTGGTCGGCGGAAGTGCACGTGCCCGTCGACCTGGGACCGGACCGCAGCGACGCACGGATGCACGCCAAGACCGTAGGATCCTACGCAGTGCCGTAGGGGACCGCACCGCCACTTCCCAGCAAATTAGGGACACTGTTGCTCCTGGGGTATCGGCGAGGACCATTCGCAACCGTCTCCATGAAGCTGGACTACGGTCCCGCACACCGTTAGGCCGTCTTCCGCTCACGCCCCAACATCGTGCAGCCCGCCTCCAGTGGTGTCGCGACAGGCGTGAATGGAGGGACGAATGGAGACGTGTCGTCTTCAGCGATGAGAGTCGCTTCTGCCTTGGTGCCAATGATGGTCGTATGCGTGTTTGGCGCCGTGCAGGTGAGCGCCACAATCAGGACTGCATACGACCGAGGCACACAGGGCCAACACCCGGCATCATGGTGTGGGGAGCGATCTCCTACACTGGCCGTACACCACTGGTGATCGTCGAGGGGTAACTGAATAGTGCACTGTACATCCAAACCGTCATCGAACCCATCGTTCTACCATTCCCAGACCGGCAAGGGAACTTGCTGTTCCAACAGGACAATGCACGTCCGCATGTATCCCGTGCCACCCAACGTGCTCTAGAAGGTGTAAGTCAACTACCCTGGCCAGCAAGATCTCCGGATCTGTCCCCCATTGAGCATGTTTGGGACTGGATGAAGCGTCGTCTCACGCGGTCTGCACGTCCAGCACGAACGCTGGTCCAACTGAGGCGCCAGGTGGGAATGGCATGGCAAGCCGTTCCACAGGACTACATCCAGCATCTCTACGATCGTCTCCATGGGAGAATAGCAGCCTGCATTGCTGCGAAAGGTGGATATACACTGTACTAGTGCCGACATTGTGCATGCTCTGTTGCCTGTGTCTATGTGCCTGTGGTTCTGCCAGTGTGATCATGTGATGTATCTGACCCCAGGAATGTGTCAATAAAGTTTCCCCTTCCTGGGACAATGAATTCACGGTGTTCTTATTTCAATTTCCAGGAGTGTATGATCCCGGGTGTATCGTGTTCCCGACTTCACCACCGAACGTATGTAATTGTCCAAAACCAACTGCTCATATCCAAATGACAGTAATTGTCCAGTTCTACTCTCTACGCCCAAATATTCTAAAATGTACAGTTTTTAGCGCACCTAAAATGTCTAGCCAGTCACTCAGTTTGCTGCCACCACTGGCCAATGGCACTATAATTTTGTAATGTCTTTCATCCTTCCTTCAGTGGCTCCGTATAACCTCTTCTTCCAGTCAAGTTCCTTACCGCCCTTCTAAGTCTAGAAAGTAGAACTCACTACCTACGTCATAGACCGTTGCCCATTGACAGTGTGATGGTCTAACTCCGTCACGCCCTCAACGTTCATGGCGACGGAAAGACCTCATCAGTTGGACTACCAAATTCTCTAACTTCACACAAGTAACAAAACACAGAAAATATCACTCTCACCTGCTGGTTAATGATGGAGAGATTAACGCTATATTAGATCCTTCGGACAAGTTCTGGCAGCTGAAGGAACCAAGTATACAAGAAAATCTCTGTCACTCAGGTATTACATTACATTCTGAAGATTATTCTTGACTCATCGGTGTTGCTGTCGTTACTGATGATGCCGATAACGCTTTTGCGCAGTATTAGTACGATACGACACTCACTGCCTCTTCGTTTCAGTTTATAATAGCAGCACAGTTGCTGCCTGCACGGATACGAACGCCTTGAGTTGCACTGCTCCACATTCCGTGTTTGATGGCTGTTTGCGTGCACTAGATAGTGGTGTAAAGCACTTTGCTTTCGTCTATAATCTAACACGGCACTCGAAAATACCGCACCACATTTCAGAAACTGTTATTATGATACACAGTGGTCAGTGATAGTGACTTCTAGTTCAGCAGTGCTTCATCCAACCATCTTATATGTGACTAGAACTGAGGAAGTGAATATAATGTAAGGTTTTCCATAGTAAATTCGTTATGAATAAAAACTGGAGTTTGTTGTGTAATTCATGCTTGAAATGATTCCTTCGACAGCAGTTTTAGTGGAAATGTCGTGTGGCTAGGGCCTCCCATCGGGTAGACCGTTCGCCTGGTGCAAGTCTTTCGTGTTGACGCCACTGCGGCGACTTGAGTGTCGACGGGAACGAGATTATGATGATAAGGACAACATAACACCCAGTCCCTGAGCGGAGAAAATCTCCGACCCAGCCGGGAATCCAACCCGGGCCGTTAGGCATAACATTCCGTCGTGCTGACCACTCAGCTACCAGGGGTGGACAGCAATTTTAGTAACACGATGTGAAAATGGCGCTTTCAGAAAGCGAGCTTCTAAGCTTGATGTTAAACAATGCTGACGAAAACTAAAGTACATCGCTTCTAATCAATACCACAATGCCGATAACGCATACCAACCACCGATGGGCATTTTGTACTTCGTTCCAATAGCTTTTCAAAAAATGGTTCAAATGGCTCTGAGCACTATGGGACTTAACTTCTATGGTCATCAGTCCCCTAGAACTTAGAACTACTTAAACCTAACTAACCTAAGGACATCACACACATCCATGCCCGAGGCAGGATTCTAACCTGCGACCGCAGCGGTCGCGCGGTTCCAGACTGTAGTGCCTTTAACCGCTTGGCCACCCCGGCAGGCAATAGCTTTTCACAACGCATCCTCGTCGGAAGGGAAAGTAAGAGATACAACAACTGTCAAGGATTCATTAAACTACTGTTAATAGCCCGTTTTACACAGGATCATATTCCGGCAGCTCGCATTACTAATCAAGATGTAATTTTTAAGTAATAGAAAACTCGTAAGACGTACAATTTGGTTTCCGAGGCCATTTCCTTTCACTGAGTACATTAACTCATGATTAATACGGCGGAAGGATACCGATCGCTATAGATGATAAAATATGCATCTAGTTTTCCGCAAAAGAACAGCTCATTTACAGATGAAAAAATAGTACTAATTAAGTAATCACGTAATGCTGGTTGCGTGTTAAGGTGTATTAAGGGACTAGCCATTACGCCATTACCTGAAAACTAATGACATCACCAGTGATATGTTTATGTTCTGCCAGCATGACTGGTTTCGGCTGCTATTACTCTAAGCGATGCTACGCGCAACGAAAATACTTTCGTAAAGTTAATTGACAATTTTTTAAACCGACGCTGCTAGTTACTGAAAGGAAAATCACTGTTAGAATACTTCAGTTTATTCCACACATAATTAATGCACGCCAGCATTGTTGCAAGGAGAAGTCGCCAGCCGTGTTCTGGGCTAGACTTGGCAAGGAATCATAAATATTATCAGGTAGATCCATTTCAGGTACGCTGTTTATTTCTACCTTCTACATCAACATCTACATACATACTCCGCAATCCACCATACGGTGCGTGGCGGACGGTACCTCGTACCACAACTAACATCTTCTCTCCCTGCTCCACTCCCAGACTGAACGAGGGAAAAATGACTGCATATATGCCTCTGTACGAGCCCCAATCTCTCTTATCTTTGTGGTCTTTCCGCGAAATGTAAGTTGGCAGCAGTAAAATTGTACTGCAGTCAGCCTCAAATGCTGGTTCTCTAAATTTCCTCAGTATCGATTCACGAAAAGAACGCCTCCTTTCCTCTAGAGACTCCCACCAGAGTTCCTGAAGCATTTCCGTAACACTCGCGTGATGAACAAACCTACCAGTAACAAATCTAGCAGCCCGCCTCTGAATTTCTTCTATGTCCTCCCTCAATCCGACCTGATAGGGATCCCAAACGCTCGAGCAGTACTCAAGAATAGGTCGTATTAGTGTTTTATAAGCGGTCTCCTTTACAGATGAACCACATCTTCCCAAAATTCTACCAATGAACCGAAGACGACTATCCGCCTTCCCAACAACTACTGCCATTACATGCTTGTCCCACTTCATATCACTCTGCAATGTTACGCCCAAATATTTAATTGACGTGACTGTGTCAAGCGGTACACTACTAATGGAGTATTCAAACATTACGGGATTCTTTTTCCTATTCATCTGCATTAATTTACATTTATCTGTATATAGAGTTAGTTGCCATTTTATACACCAATCACAAATCCTGTCCAAGTCATCTTGTATCCTCCTACGGTCACTCAACGGCGACACCTTCCCGTACACCACAGCATCATCAGCAAACAGCCGGACATTGCTATCCACCCTATCGAAACGATCATTTATGTAGATACAAAACAACAGCGGGCCTACCACACTTCCCTGGGGCACACCAGATGATACCCTCACTTCCGATGAACACTCACCATTGAGGAGAACGTACAGGGTTCTATTACTTAAGAAGTCTTCGAGCCACTCACATATTTGGGAACCAGTCCCATATGCTTGTACCTTAGTTACAAGTCTGCAGTGGGGCACCGAGTCAAACGCTTTCCGGAAACCAAGGAATATGGCATCCGTCTGATATCCTTCATCCATGGTTCACAAGATATCGTGTGAAAAAAGGGCGAGTTGCGTTTCGCAGGTAGCTGCTTTCTAAAGCCGAGCTGATGCATGGACAGCAACTTCTTGTCTCAAGGAAATTCATTATATTCGAACTGAGAATATGTTCGAGAATCCTGCAACAAACCGATGTTAAGGATATTGGTCTGTAATTTTGAGGATCCGTCCTTCTACCCGTCTTATATACAGGCGTCACCTGCGCTTTTATTCCAGTCGCTCGGGAGTTTACATTGAGCAAGAGATTCGCGATAAATGCAAGCTAAGTAAGGAGCCAATGCAGTAGAGTACTCTCTGTAAAACCGAATTGGAATCCCATCAGGACCTGGCGATTTATTTATTTTCAACCCTTTCAGCTTGTTCACAACCCCAGGGATGTCTATCACTATGTCCTCCATACGGGAATCTGTACGAGACTCAAACGGCGTTGTGTTTGTACGATCCTCCTGCTTGAAAGATTTCTCAAATGCTAAATTTAAAAGATCAGTTCTCGATTTGGTGTCTTCCGTTGCCAGGCCAGAATGATCAGTGAGTGACTGGATGGAAGCCTTCGATCCGCTTACCGATTTTATGTAAGACCAGAATTTCCTTCGGTTTTCAGCAAGATCTTTTGCTAAGGTATGAAGGTGGTAGTGGTTGAATTCTTCGCTCAACACTCTTTTTACAGCAGCACGAATCTCTACTAATTTTTGCCTGTCATCATTCTCCCGATCATTCTTGCACCGAGAGTGCAGCTGCTTTTGCTTCCTGAGCATTCTCCGAATTGCGCTGTTAAACCACGGTGGGTCTTTTCCGTCCGTAACCCACTTTTTCGGCACGTACTTGTCCAATGCGTGATTTACAATGTGTTTAATATTTGCCCATAATTCTTCCACGTCCATCGTACCGGAAGTAAATAAAGTCGATTCATTTACTAAGTGGGATGCTAACAACTGCTTATCTGCTCTTTCTAGTAAGAATAATCTCCTAGTCTTCTTGACCGACTTTTTTAACTTTCGTAACCATAGTCGTAATGACAACATCATGATCACTAATCCCTGTCTCAACACTGACACCGTCGATGAGGTCTGGTCTGTTCGTGGTTACCAGATCTAAAATATTTTCATTACGCGTTGGTGACGAATTAGCTGCTCAAGACAGTTTTCGGATAATATGTTCAAAAGTAATTCACACGACGGCTTGTCTGTACCACCTGTAATGAATCCATAGACATCCAAGTCTATACTAGGTAGGTTGTAGTCGCCTCCGACTAATATAGCATGATCGGGGTACTTCTGCGATACAGAATGTAGACTCCCTAGAGCTGCCACGGTGGAACCTGGTGGCCGGTAATAACACCCCACATTTAACTTTATTTCCCCCAGCCCTGTTAAACGTGTCCAGATAACTTCACAATCACACTCTACTTCGACCTCAGTGGACACAATGAAGGCACCACCTCCTATGGTGTCTAATCTGTCTTTCCGATTCACGTTCCAACTCTCACTAAATATTTCAGAACTTCCTATGTCAGGGTTCACCCAGGTCTCAGTCCCGAGAGTAATTTGCGCCCCACACGCTTCCTGGAGGGCAGTGAATTCAGGAACTTTATTCCGAACACTCTGAAAATTTACTGCTAATATCTTGATAGCTGAACTGTCTTTACACAATCACATCACTATCAACATCAACAACAACAGATGGAATATCATTATGTTTCTTGACACGTGGTTCAAAACTATTAACATCAGCAGCGACATGAAACAGATTCATCACCGCTTTCACATCAGAATCAATAACACTTCAGTATCGAATGGAAAATCAGTAAGCGCATCAGCACCAGCAATATTAGCACGCAAGTAGAGCAGTACCATTACCAGTTACTTGATTTTCAATGTTCTACTTCACACTAACATCAACAGAGAAATCTCTGCACTTAAACTAGTTTTGCAGCATCAGAACAAATTAACATAGTGATATCAAACACATTAGAATTCCCACTATTAATTCCACCACTTTATTCAATTTATTATTTATTGTTTTCGATTCCCTGTCCCTCCTCAGATATTTCCTCAGGTGAGGGGGTCTAGAACAGAGTTCACTCAGACTCGTGAGGTCAAATGAGGAGTTTCCTGCTTAAACAAACAGTGATCTCATCAGAATTCGTCTACCGCCAATAACGACTGGAGGGATTGCCGATCTGCAGATCACATGTCAGACGATCACAGAGGTCGCTCCTCATACTGCCTTCTAGACATTAGGAGGTCCATTTAAACAGGCCTATGACCTAATCCGTTTGCGAGGCTTACGTTTAAAAACTAAATCAATCACATTCTCACTTACAACATTTTCATTGAAATTCCCCTCCCCCCCCCTTCTTACTCCTCTTCTGCCTTGCAGAAAGAAATTTCCTACAAAAATTATCTCCCCCTAAATTCTCTCCAAGTCAAATGAATTTAATCGCTTGCCTATTGGATTCTCATCCAGCCCCTCTATATCATGATCCTTTTAGAAGCAATGTCTGTCTCTGTCCCAACTTGGACGCAAGATGATATATCTACTCATTTCCCCCCTTGTGAAGAATATCTACCACCCCTCTCTCTCTCTCCCCATTTCCTCCCCAAGCTGGCCCTTCAACGTTATTATACTGTGGGCTGCTGTATTTAATTCTATCATGTCGTCCATAACATCTGCTATCATCAGTTTTCACATCACTGTGGAAGATTCTGATGTATTTCCTGTAATTCCTCCTGTCCATTCCAATCATAATTTCCACCACTGTAGTAATTTTTCCAGTTATTAATAGGTAAAGCACTGTCCATATTCTGTACACGAATGATTTTGCCCTGGAGAATTATGATATCCCATTCTATATTTTCAGGCAATCTCACGTTTAATCTAGAAATGGTACTTAATGGCGCATGTAACATCCACGAGACAAATTATAGCTACAGTGCGACGAGAGGAAATTATGCCTGTAACAGTTATAAACATTATCTATTCGACATATGAAAGAAATAGTGAAAACGATGATAAATATTAATTATTTATTTAATATTCTATGATGTAATTGGACATATTGATGTGTATCATACAAAGACAATGATAATTGTAAATTCCTTTCATGATCTGCGTTTGTCTTCCTTTGTTTTTACCTTTTGCTGGTTGGCTTTTGTAGGTTGCGGACGCATATCAAACTGACAGCTGTTAAGAAATTGTAATAATCTGTTAATCATTACTTGAGAATAGAGTTCATTATTATTATAAATATGAGTGAATAATTATTTGTAACTTGACTTCCTCTCTCAGTAAGCATTATCTGTGTTAATTATTTCTTTCCGCTGCAAGGAGCGCAGCCATTGATGATAGCGATTTGTATCGCGTTTTTGTCTGTGTTTACCTTTAAATTCAAACGTATGCTTGATGAATTCTAAATAGTGCACAATACGAAAGAAAAGTTTAATAAGCATTTCAAATACTTATCGTATTTGTTCTAACAATAGAAAGTCTCTATCAATTGTCTGCCACCATCTTAACAATTATCTCAGCGGCAAATTCAAATTACGCAACTCCGCAGACATAAATGCCGAAGGTAATACAAATGTGTAAAAATAAATGTGCACCGGTGGTTCCGAACTCATTTTAATGAAAATAGTTCGAATCAGATTGGTTCTTTAGAACGGTGCTCGTAGCATGATCATTATAACAAACTTTTGTAGCTGATGTATGGAACCGAAATTGATTACGCACGAGTTGCGAAAAATATTGTTTCAGGTAACATACGTCAGTGTTGTGCGCGGCTGATATTCGGTGGTTTTAGGGATTATTTTGTTGAAGAGAACTATTTCCATCATAATCAATAGTTGTGTAACAGTTTAACACAACGTTAACTTGGAGTTCTTTAGCAACTTGACCAGATCTTTAGGCGGGAGAAAAAGTATTTAGTAATTACTCAGTGTGATAAAATAGGATTATCATTTTCATTTACAAATTTGTTGAATACTAAACCACTGAATAACACAGCGAACGCCTCACTGGCGCCCAACGTGGGGCCACCTATGCACATTTATTCATTTTAAGAATTCAAATTTTGATCTATTACAGGTACGGGTACCAAAACAAACTATTAATCATTGTATATTTACTTGTTTCGTGAGCATTGACATCTTTCTACCAAATTGCTGTACAATTACTAACTGCCCTGGTGCCAGACACAGCTTTTTTTTGTGACATGTTACATTACAGCATCACCGGTCTATTGCGGTCTAACTGTGTTGGTGAGGCAGTAAATTTATCCACAGGGCAGTGACTGCGTCACTGCAATTCACTTTGGAGGTGTGGCGGTGGGTCTTGTAGTCCCGTACCACCCTTTGACGGTGACAGTAATACATGAGTCAGGCAGAAAAATTTAGCCTAACGTGGGCAGGTATGATTGGAAAGTATTGGACGTAGAATGGGGGCTAGTCCCGCCAAATGATGCGTCCGTGGTGGGCGTGCCTGACCTATCGTTAGACATGGTCGGAATCCGATTCCTCTAGGATGGTTAGGGGAACCGGATGTCGATGCCAGCGGCGTGGAAGTGTGGTCCCAACGTGTCGTAACCCATGGACAGTGTCCCGCAAGGCATCCACTTTCTCATAGAGCCGCCGCGCGTTGTTGCGTATGGTCGTCTTTAGGGGGACGATATCAGCTTCCTCGTGGAGAGTGACAATTCTCGTGAGTGGCGGGGCGTGCAGACTCCACCTGAGCACCTTGTTCTGTAGGCGCTGCAATGTCCGCATCCTGGTGACACTAATCGTGGCCCATGCAGCAGATCCACACGTGAGAGCAGGCAGGATAACTGTTCAGTAAATGCGGAGCTTGGTATGCAGGTTAAGTTCCCTACTGCGAAAGAGCGGGTACAATGCCCTGGCTAGCTTTTGCCCCTTGTTGGTGACATACGCCGCATGACAGTGGAAGAGCAACTTGTGGTCCATCTGGACCCCGAGATAGGTGGTTGTCAGGGACCAGGGCACCTGCACACCTGCAATCGAGATATTGCGTCGGAGGACTGGGCGACGTTTCGTGAAGTAAACTGCCGTAGTTTTGGCGGCATTGAGAGCTATTTTGTTTGTCCGGCACCAGGTGATAGTGGCGTCCACCTGTCGCTGGAGGCGGGCGACGACGGCCTCAGTAATGCGGCCAGTGGTGTATAGTGCTGTGTCGTCAGCGTATTGTGCAAGGTGGCACTCGGGGATGACCGGCATATCATTGACATAGATATTAAAAAGGATGGGAGATAGCACCGATCCTTGCGGAGTGCCTGCTGCCAATTGGCGAATGCCAGAACGCATTCCCCGTTGAGACACTAGGAAAGTCCTGCCACGGAGGAAGTCATCAACGATCTTGACATAAATATCCGGTATAGGGGTCTGTGTCAGCATCTTGTGTACGAGGTTCTCTTGCCAGATTTTGTCGTAGGCGTTTTGCAAGTCCAGAAAAACAGCAGCTGTCGACTTGGCAGTGTTGAAGCCTTTGCTGATGTGTTCAGTGATCCGTAGGACCTGAAGTTCAGCACTGAGGTGCGAAGTGAATCCAAACTGTTCAGGACGGATCGTCCCAGCTGCTGCAAGAGGTTGGGTAAGTCGGTGAAGGATCACAGATTCAAGGGCCTTCGCCATAGTGTTTAGGAGGCTGATGGGCCTGTTGTTGGTGGGGACTGTAGGGTCCTTGAACCTCTTGGGGATCGCAATTAGCTTGGCTTGTTTCCACTGAGGGGGGAAAAGGCCAGATGTGAGACAACAGTTTAAAATCTTGGTGAACAAGATGAGTGGTGTGCGGGGAAGGTGGCAAAGATGTTCATTTAAAATTCCGTCTAATCCTGGGGCCGACTGGCCACGTTCAGGTTAAGGATGCGCTGAATTTCTGCCATGGACGTAAGAAGGGGAGCAGACTGGGGTGGGCGGTTGCGGAAAGCAGCAACAGCTGTCAGGACTTGATGTTCTTTCTGTAGTTCGTTCGGAGAAAGGTCCTGGACCAGAGGGCGGTTTTGGGCCTCGAACGCATCTGCCAGCGTTTCCTCAATTTGCAGGGTATCATAAGACAAGCCCGCTGCTGTGCGAATAGGATGGGCAGTCGCTGTCTTAGAACGCCGCAGGGTGCGAATGACAGCCCAGTCAGATTTTTGGTGGAGTAGGAAAGTGGACATCCTGTCCTCCCACTGTTCAGACCTCCATTCGGCGAGCCGGTGGCTGAATTCGCGTTGGAGGCGTCTCATTTGGCGTTTGTCCTGAGGGTCAAGAAACTGCTTCCACCTCTGGCGGTAGCGGTTCTTCTGCACCTTCAGCTCTCGTAACAGAGGGGGCAAGTCGTCCAGGGGTGTTAAATTTCGAGGTGCAGTGGAGGTGGAGAGTTTCACTGCTTTCTGTATTTTGCCGGTAAGGTAGTCAACAGCACGGACTATATTGGCCGGTGTTGTCAAATTGAGGTCGTGTCGAGCGGTGTTATTTAGTACCCTGGCAAACTTGTCCCAATTGGTGAGGGTCGCAGTGGAACGAACATCAAATGAAAGGGCAGCATTGGTGAGGTGTAAGAGTACTGGCTCATGGTCATAGGCCAGTTCGTAGAGAACTTCCAGTGAAAACTGAGCGGTGATGTTTTTGAAGATGGCCACATCCAGAACGTCTGGCTGGCAGTTAGTACGGACTGGGATATGGGTAGGTTCGTGGGGGCCATAGACGGATAGTGCTAAAGTATCCTCCAGGTCAAGGAGGAGCCGGCCTTTGGGGTTAGACACGCGAGAATGCCAAGCTGGGTGCTTGGCATTGAGATCTGCCCCAATGATGAGCCTGTCGAAGGATGACAATTTGCGGAGGTCTGCTTCCAGCAGTGGCTTGTTTGGGCTCAAATACGCTGCTGCAAAGGTAATGGCACCAAAGCGTATGGAGATGGTAACTGCTGTGGCCTCTATGTGTTCCATTGGCTGGAGGGGCTCTTGGGTATGGACAAGAGCTTTGTTGAGGAATACAGCTGTGCCTCCACCACGGCGGTCGTGGCGGTCAGAGCGGTAACATACCATGTTGTGAAGGCGGAAATCGTCTGCCGGTTTCAGGTGTGTTTCTGTGACCAGTAAAACATCCACACGATAGTCATGGAGGAAGGTGTTCAATTCCGTCTTCATACGTTTTATGCCATCGGCATTAAAAATGCAAGTGACAAGATCCCGAGGGGGCTGGTGGTGGTGTGGAGGTCCATTCTCCATTTCAACAATATTTGACTAAGCCCTTCCACTAGGGCGATGACCTTGAAGAGCCGGTCCTCCGACTGACGGATTTTTTGTGCAGTGTCACGAATAACAGCCCGGATGTGGGGTTTCGTGAAAAAGGAGATGACCTGGAGGATTTCGCGCATGTCCGCCCGAAAAGACGCATCAGTCTCCACCACTGGGGGACGGCCCCGGGTGGGATGCTTGCCCCTACGGCGCGCAGGTGCAGGTGTAGTCCTAGGCAGAGTTGAGGTAAGGGCTGAGGGCTGAGATAGAGCCACAGATGGACTGGAGGGAGCTGCAGCTGGCTCCTGTAGTTGGTGAGCAGTGGGAGCCATCACGGAAGACAGACATTGAGGAGGACACCGGGCTGCAGCAGCAAAGGATGTCGTGGTAGTCCGGACAGGAAGCGGCACAGGAGCCACCGAGCCATCTGGTGCCTGAGTGGCTGGTACCAGAGTGGCTGCAGAGGACAGTGCACTAGGCTGACCACGCAAAACAGGATAGTTGGTCATGTCCCGTAGCAGTGGGAAAGGTCGATTTGTTCTCGGTTTCTTTGTGGGCGGACGAGAAGACTTCAGTGCCTTCTGGTAAACAGGGCACCCCCTCCAGGATGCCATGTGGTGGTGATCGTGCGTCGTTCCCAAACATCTGGCACAGGTTTCTCCAAAGCAGGGAGTGTGCAGTTCTCTACTAAATGGGGCCAGCACACTTAACACACCACAACGGCAGGGAGCTGTAATTCCCAGTATGTCGTAAACGTTGGCATTTGCGACAGATGGCTGGCCCGTTGCGGCCCTTGGACGATTCAATCCGGACTTTCGTGTATAGAAGATACCGGATTTGGTAAATCCGCTCTATGTCCTCCCTCCGGGAAAGGGAGACGACGTAGGCAGGGCAGGGGATCAATGCCCTGGTCTCAGGATTCCTCTTGCTATACTGGTGGACCAAAGGATCTTCGAAATCGAGTCGAAGCAGTTCCTCCTTGACCTCCTCTGCCGTAACGTCTGGTGGCAAGTCCTTGATCACGATTTTGGTGCGGCGATTACCCGACGTCTGGTGGGTAAAGTAAGGCATCGCCTTTGATTTTACAAAATCGAGAATGGTAAGATAGTCGTCCCTACCGTCAAGCAGGTATTTCACATGATCTTTTTGGTAAACAGCTCTCAATTGCCCGACAATGAGCCGCTGGAGATCAGTGTTCAGTTTCGTATAATTAGTGACATTATATACCACGATGGGGGGTATCTTCTCTTTCTTCAGAGGGCTTGACGGGATCCCTTGAGAAGGACGGTCGGGAGCATGAGCCATTTCCTCATCCACAGGACCATCCTGTGCGGCGTCCCCCGGCAGGGGGGTATCGGAACACGATCCGCTGCCACCACAGCCCGCGTGGGCGTAGGGGCGTCTGGAGCGACGACCGGAGGACTTTCCGACTGGGTCAGGGTGACCAGAAGACTCGCCACGGTGGCGGGACGGCGTAGAGCGAGGTGCAGGTACAGCCGGGTGGTGGTCAGACAGAGCCGATGTGTTCGCCGCCTCACCACGAGAGAGGTAAATTACTAGGCGGTCAGGTGATTCGTCGGACGACGACGACGACGCGGATGAACGGACCCTGACACGCGACGATGGACAGTCTTCATGATGATCGGTTCCAGTGCCGGTGGTATCAACCGGCGATTTGTGGCGGTTGGCGCAATTCAAGCGATCCTTCCCCCGTTGTGAAGTGGGCGGAGCATTGTGCGCGACGGGAGGCCGGGACGAGCGGCGTATCCGAAGCGGTTCTCCCCGAAGGGCGACGGTACAAGTGTCGGAGGGTCGCGAAGGCTTCTCCGCGAGCCTCTCCATAGTGGACTCGGGTCCGCCTGACATGGCCAGGGGCCCGGCACGAGAGGACTACGCACACCAAAAATCTCCCAGCTATCCTGGGGTAATAACTACTAAGACACCAACACCGAAATAGCAAATATACCAACGCTGTTACGCGGTGCAAAACTGTAACGATACGACACGTTAACGCACTCGTATTAAATAACACTTTCAGGGATCCAACCTGAAGCACGCAAGACACAGTTTTTTTTTCTTATGTTACAATACAGCATCACCGGTCTATTGCGGTCTAACTGTGTTGGTGAGGCAGTAAATTTATCCACAGGGCAGTGACTGCGTCACTGCAATTCACTTTGGAGGTGTGGCAGTGGGACTTGTAGTCCCATACCACCCTCTGACGGTGACAAAACTACATGAGTCAGGCAGAAAAATTTAGCCTAATGTGGGCAGGTATGATTGGAAAGTATTGGACGTAGAATGGGGGCTAGTCCCGCCAAATGATGCGTCCGTGGTGGGCGTGCCAGACTTATCGTTAGCCATGGTCGGAATCCGATTCCTCTAGGATGTTTAGGGAAACCGGATATCGATGCCAGCGGCGTGGAAGTGTGGTCCCAACGTGGCGTAACCCATGGACAGTGTCCCGCAAGGCATCCACTTTCTCATAGAGCCGCCGCGCGTTGTTGCGTATGGTCGTCTTTAGGGGGACGATATCAGCTTCCTCGTGGAGAGTAACAATTCTCGTGAGTGGCGGGGCGTGCAGACTCCACCTGAGCACCTTGTTCTGTAGGCGCTGCAATGTCCGCATCCTGGTGACACTAATCGTGGCCCATGCAGCAGATCCATACGTGAGGGCAGGCAGGATAACTGTTCGGTGAATGCGGAGCTTGGTATGCAGGTTAAGTTCCCTACTGCGAAAGAGCGGGTACAAAGCCCTGGTTAGCTTTTGCCCCTTGTTGGTGACATACGCCGCATGACAGTGGAAGAGCAACTTGTGGTCCATCTGGACCCCGAGATAGGTGGTTGTCGGGGACCAGGGCACCTGCACACCTGCAATCGAGATATTGCGTCGGAGGACTGGGCGCCGTTTCGTGAAGTAAACTGCCGTAGTTTTGGCGGCATTGAGAGCTATTTTGTTTGTCCGGCACCAGGTGATAGTGGCGTCCATCTGTCGCTGCAGGCGGGCGACGACGGCCCCAGTAATGCGGCCAGTGGTGTATAGTGCTGTGTCGTCAGCGTATTGTGCAAGGTGGCACTCGGAGATGACCGGCATATCATTGACATAGATATTAAAAAGGATGGGAGATAGCACCGATCCTTGCGGAGTGCCTGCCGACAATTGGCGAATGCCAGAACGCATTCCCCGTTGAGACACTAGGAAAGTCCTGCCACGGAGGAAGTCATCAACGATCTTGACATAAATATCCGGTATAGGGGTCTGTGTCAGCATCTTGTGTACGAGGTTCTCTTGCCAGATTTTGTCGTAGGCGTTTTGCAAGTCCAGAAAAACAGCAGCTGTCGACTTGGCAGTGTTGAAGCCTTTGCTGATGTGTTCAGTGATCCGTAGGACCTGAAGTTCAGCAGAGAGGTGCGAAGTGAATCCAAACTGTTCAGGACGGATCGTCCCAGCTGCTGCAAGAGGTTGGGAAAGTCGGTGAAGGATCACAGATTCAAGGACCTTCGCCATAGTGTTTAGGAGGCTGATGGGCCTGTTGTTGGTGGGGACTGTAGGGTCCTTGAACCTCTTGGGGATAGCAATTAGCTTGGCTTGTTTCCACTGAGGGGGGAAAAGGCCAGATGTGAGACAACAGTTTAAAATCTTGGTGAACAAGATGAGTGGTGTGCGGGGAAGGTGGCAAAGATGTTCATTTAAAATTCCGTCTAATCCAGGGGCCGACCGGCCACGTTCAGTCGAAGGATGCGCTGAATTTCTGCCATGGACGTAAGAAGGGGAGCAGACTGTGATGGGCGGTTGCGGAAAGCAGCAACAGCTGTCAGGACTTGATGTTCTTCCTGTAGTTCGTTCGGAGAAAGGTCCTGGACCAGAGAGCGGTTTTGGGCCTCGAACGCATCTGCCAGCGTTTCCTCAATTTGCAGGGTATCATAAAACAAGCCCGCTGCTGTGCGAATAGGATGGGCAGTCGCTGTCTTAGAACGCCGCAGGGTGCGAATGACAGCCCAGGCAGATTTTTGGTGGAGTAGGAAAGTGGACATCCTGTCCTCCCACTGTTCAGACCTCCATTCGGCGAGCCGGTGGCTGAATTCGCGTTGGAGGCGTCTCATTTGGCGTTTGTCCTGAGGGTCACGAAATTGCTTCCACCTCCGGCGGTAGCGGTTCTTCTGCACCTTCAGCTCTCGTAACAGAGGGGGTAAGTCGTCCAGGGGTGTTAAATTTCGAGGTGCAGTGGAGGTGGAGAGTTTCACTGCTTTCTGTATTTTGCCGGTAAGGTAGTCCACAGCACGGACTATATTGGCCGGTGTTGTCAAATTGAGGTCGTGTCGAGCGGTGTTATTTAGTACCCTGGCAAACTTGTCCCAATTGGTGAGGGTCGCAGTGGAACGAACATCAAATGAAAGGGCAGCATTGGTGAGGTGCAAGAGTACTGGCTCATAGTCAGAGGCCAGTTCGTGGGGACCTTCCAGTGAAAACTGAGCGGTGATGTTTTTGAAGATGGCCACATCCAGAACATCTGGCTGGCAGTTAGTACGGACTGGGATATGGGTAGGTTCGTGGGGGCCATAGACGGATAGTGTTAAAGTATCCTCCAGGTCAAGGAGGAGCCGACCTTTGGGGTTAGACACGCGAGAATGCCAAGCTGGGTGCTTGGCATTGAGATCTGCCCCAATGATGAGCCTGTCGAAGGATGACAATTTGCGGAGGTCTGCTTCCAGCAGCGGCTTGTTTGGGCTCAAATACGCTGCTGCAAAGGTAATGGCACCAAAGCGTATTGAGATGGTAACTGCTGTGGCCTCTATGTGTTCCATTGGCTGGAGGGGCTCTTGGGTATGGACAAGAGCTTTGTTGAGGAATACAGCTGTGCCTCCACCACGGCGGTCGTGGCGATCAGAGCGGTAACATACCATGTTGTGAAGGCGGAAATCGTCTGCCGGTTTCAGGTTTGTTTCTGTGACCAGTAAAACATCCACATGATAGTCATGGAGGAAGGTGTTCAATTCCGTCTTCATACGTTTTATGCCATTGGCATTAAAAATGCAAGTGACAAGATCCCGAGGGGGCTGGTGGTGGTGTGGAGGTCCATTCTCCATTACAACAATCTTTGACTAAGCCCTTCCACTAGGGCGATGACCTTGGAGAGCCCGTCCTCCGACTGACGGATTTTGTGTGCAGTGTCACGAATAACAGCCCGGATGTGGGGTTTCGTGAAAAAGGAGATGACCTGGAGGATTTCGCGCATGTCCGCCCGAAAAGACGCATCAGTCTCCACCACTGGGGGACGGTCCCAGGTGGTCTGCTTGCCCCTACGTCGCGCAGGTGCAGGTGTAGTAGTAGGCAGAGTGGAGGTAGGGGCAGAGGGCTGAGATAGAGCCACAGATGGACTGGAGGGAGCTGCAGCTGGCTCCTGTAGTTGGTGAACAGTGGGAGCCATCACGGAAGACAGACAATGAGGAGGACACCGGGCTGCAGCAGCAAAGGATGTCGTGGTAGTCCGGACAGGAAGCGGCACAGGAGCCACCGAGCCATCTGGTGCCTGAGTGGCTGGTACCAGAGTGGCTGCTGAGGACAGTGCACTAGGCTGACCCCGCAAAACAGGATATTTGGTCATATCCCGTAGCAGTGGGAAAGGTCGATTTGTTCTCGGTTTCTTTTTGGGCGGACGAGAAGACTTCAGTGCCGTCTGGTAAACAGGTCACCCCTTCCAGAATGCCATGTGGTGGGGATCATGCGTCGTTCCCAAACATCTGGCACAGGTAGGTTTCTCCAAAGCAGGGAGTGTGCAGTTCTCCACTAAATGTGGGCCAGCACACTTAACACACCGCAACGGCAGGGAGCAGTAATTCCCAGTATGTCGTAAACGTTGGCATTTGCGACAGATGGCTGGCCCGTTGCGGCCCTCGGACGATTCAATCCGGACTTTCGTGTATAGAAGATACCGGATTTGGTAAATCCACTCTATGTCATCCCTCCAGGAAATGGAGACGACGTGGGTAGGGCAGGGGATCAATGCCCTGGTCTCAGGATTCCTCTTGCTATACTGGTGGACCAAAGGATCTTCGAAATCGAGTCGAAGCAGTTCCTCCTTGACCTCCTCTGCCGTAACGTCTGGTGGCAAGCCCTTGATCACGATTTTGGTGCGGCGATTACCCGACGTCTGGTGGGTAAAGTGAGGCATCGCCTTTGATTTTACGAAATGGAGAATGGTAAGATAGTCGTCCCTACTGTCAAGCAGGTATTTCACATGATCTTTTTGGTAAACAGCTCTCAATTGGCCGACAATGAGCCGCTGGAGATCAGTGTTCAGTTTCGTATAATTAGTGACATTATATACCACGATGGGGGGTATCTTCTCTTTCTTCAGAGGGCTTGACGGGATCCCTTGAGAAGGACGGTCGGGAGCATGAGCCATTTCCTCATCCACAGGACCATCCTGTGCGGCGTCCCCCTGCAGGGGGGTATCGGAACACGATCCGCTGCCACCACAGCCCGCGTGGGCGTAGGGGCGTTTGGAGCGACGGCCAGAGGACTTTCCGACTGGGTCAGGGTGACCAGAAGACTCGCCACGGTGGCGGGACGGCGTAGAGCGAGGTGCAGGTACAACCGGGTGGTGGTCAGACAGAGCCGATGTGTTCGCCGCCTCACTACGAGAGAGGTCAATTACTAGGCGGTCAGGTGAATCGTCGGACGACGACGACGACGCGGATGAACGGACCCTGACACGCGACGATGGACAGTCTTCATGATGATCGGTTCCAGTGCCGGTGGTATCAACCGGCGATTTGTGGCGGTTGGCGCGATTCAAGCGATCCTTCGCCCGTTGTGAAGTGGGCGGAGCATTGTGCGCGACGGGAGGCCGGGACGAGCGGCGTATCCGACGCGGTTGTCCCCGAAGGGCGGCGGTACAAGAGTCGGAGGGTCGCGAAGGCTGCTCCGCGAGCCTCTCCATAGTGGACTCGGGTCCGCCTGACATGGCCAGGGGCCCGGCACGAGAGGACTACGCACACCAAAAATCTCCCAGCTATCCTGGGGTAATAACTACTAAGACACCAACACCGAAATAGCAAATATACCAACGCTGTTACGCGGTGCAAAACTGTAACGATACGACACGTTAACGCACTCGTATTAAATAACACTTTCAGGGATCCAACCTGAAGCACGCAAGACACAGTTTTTTTTTTTCTTATGTTACAATACAGCATCACCGGTCTATTGCGGTCTAACTGTGTTGGTGAGGCAGTAAATTTATCCACAGGGCAGTGACTGCGTCACTGCAATTCACTTTGGAGGTGTGGCAGTGGGACTTGTAGTCCCATACCACCCTCTGACGGTGACAAAACTACATGAGTCAGGCAGAAAAATTTAGCCTAATGTGGGCAGGTATGATTGGAAAGTATTGGACGTAGAATGGGGGCTAGTCTCGCCAAATGATGCGTCCGTGGTGGGCGTGCCAGACCTATCGTTAGCCATGGTCGGAATCCGATTCCTCTAGGATGTTTAGGGGAACCGGATATCGATGCCAGCGGCGTGGAAGTGTGGTCCCAACGTGGCGTAACCCATGGACAGTGTCCCGCAAGGCATCCACTTTCTCATAGAGCCGCCGCGCGTTGTTGCGTATGGTCGTCTTTAGGGGGACGATATCAGCTTCCTCGTGGAGAGTAACAATTCTCGTGAGTGGCGGGGCGTGCAGACTCCACCTGAGCACCTTGTTCTGTAGGCGCTGCAATGTCCGCATCCTGGTGACACTAATCGTGGCCCATGCAGCAGATCCATACGTGAGGGCAGGCAGGATAACTGTTCGGTGAATGCGGAGCTTGGTATGCAGGTTAAGTTCCCTACTGCGAAAGAGCGGGTACAAAGCCCTGGTTAGCTTTTGCCCCTTGTTGGTGACATACGCCGCATGACAGTGGAAGAGCAACTTGTGGTCCATCTGGACCCCGAGATAGGTGGTTGTCGGGGACCAGGGCACCTGCACACCTGCAATCGAGATATTGCGTCGGAGGACTGGGCGCCGTTTCGTGAAGTAAACTGCCGTAGTTTTGGCGGCATTGAGAGCTATTTTGTTTGTCCGGCACCAGGTGATAGTGGCGTCCATCTGTCGCTGCAGGCGGGCGACGACGGCCTCAGTAATGCGGCCAGTGGTGTATAGTGCTGTGTCGTCAGCGTATTGTGCAAGGTGGCACTCGGAGATGACCGGCATATCATTGACATAGATATTAAAAAGGATGGGAGATAGCTCCGATCCTTGCGTAGTGCCTGCCGACAATTGGCGAATGCCAAAACGCATTCCCCGTTGAGACACTAGGAAAGTCCTGCCACGGAGGAAGTCATCAACGATCTTGACGTAAATATCCGGTATAGGGGTCTGTGCCAGCATCTTGTGTACGAGGTTCTCTTGCCAGATTTTGTCGTAGGCGTTTTGCAAGTCCAGAAAAACAGCAGCTGTCGACTTGGCAGTGTTGAAGCCTTTGCTGATGTGTTCAGTGATCCGTAGGACCTGAAGTTCAGCACTGAGGTGCGAAGTGAATCCAAACTGTTCAGGACGGATCGTCCCAGCTGCTGCAAGAGGTTGGGAAAGTCGGTGAAGGATCACAGATTCAAGGACCTTCGCCATAGTGTTTAGGAGGCTGATGGGCCTGTTGTTGGTGGGGACTGTAGGGCCCTTGAACCTCTTGGGGATAGCAGATTCAAGGACCTTCGCCATAGTGTTTGGGATGCTGATGGGCCTGTTGTTGGTGGGGACTGTAGGGTCCTTGAACCTCTGGGGGATCGCAATTAGCTTGGCTTGTTTCCACTGAGGGGGGAAAAGGCCAGATGTGATACAACAGTTTAAAATCTTGGTGAACAAGATGAGTGGTGTGCGGGGAAGGTGGCAAAGATGTTCATATCTTGGTGAACAAGATGAGTGTTGTGCGGGGAAGGTGGCAAAGATGTTGATTTAAAATACCGTCAAACCGGCCACGTTACCATCGAAGTTTTTTTTTTTGACTTGTAGTCCGAGGTGATAGGTTACAATACAGCATCACCGGTCTGTTGCGGTCTAACTGTGTTGGTGGGCCAGTAAATTTCCACTGTGCAGTGACTTTGTCACTGCAATTCACTTTGGAGGTGTGGCGGTGGGACTTGTAGTCCCGTACCACCCTCTTACGGTGATAGTACTACATGAGTCAGGCAGAATTTATTGCCTAACATGGGCGGGTGCAGGTGTGGCGGTGGGACTTGTAGCCCCGTACCGTGGGTGAGCGTCACCATCGAAGTAATATCTCCAGCCATAAGTAGTTATAACTGAATATTCTGGCTGCGAGAATAATATTTTTTAAGTGCTATTGGTGTAAATGTGTTACTTATATGATCATTTTGTGTCAATTATTGCTTGACAGTGATTTATATATTTGTTGTGCTGTATTGGTGATAGAATCGTTAAACAAAAGAAACCGATTAAAGCGAATGAGCATACTGATGCAGAGATGACATTAGAGTCTCAGAACAATCTACCCATATTTCTGTCGAATTATTAGAAAATTTAATTATGAATGATAAATTATTGACTGATGATCCGAGTGATAGTAAAACCGAGGACTTGCCAAAACATACTGACACTCCTGCATTCAACAAGTTAGGAATTAATGACAATATTTCTTCTAGGCAAGGGACAGAATTTAGCAATGCTCAAGCTATGTCCATACAGGATATGCTAACAACATTATTTGAAAAGTTTACTATTAAAGAACAGAAGCGTGAAAAACAACGCGAGCTTTAAGAGCAGGAGCGTGAAAGACAACGTCAGCAGGAAAAGGAAAAACGTAGACAGGAAACGCTTATAGAAAAACAGCAACAGGAGTTCAGGGACCAAGAAAAGGAAATGAAATTTATGGAACATATAAACAATATTTTTCTGGAAAGAGACAAAGAGATTGTCCGTAGGATAAATCGAGTGTTGGTCGATCGTGATAATGCTATTACTACCCATTTTAAGCAGAAGATCGATGCAGTAACAACCACTATTGAACCGTTAACAAACATTCGAGTTCAGGTCAATAGCCTTCAGACGGAAGTAGATAGACTAGAGAACCAATTCAAAGCCTTGGCTACCGCTGTGGAAACAATGCAGGAGGACATTCCCTCGGAAAACCGAAAACAAGTCCGAACAGAAGTAGCCAAGGTGCTGAGCTCTGAAAATCAAAAGAAAGCAAGAAAAACATACATCCAGTAGTTTTCATTCGAAACTTCAAATGTGTTCTTCCAAAATCATGGTCGGAAGAACAGAAAATACAGTTTGTGGTTTCACATATTTCTGGTGATGCGTCGCTCTGGGCATTAAATGCAGCAGAAACTAGCAAGACTTTCCACGACTTTGAGAAGGCGTTCCTTGATCACTTCTGGTCAGCGTCTACTCAAGAGCGACTCCTTAAAGTTGTTTACAATGCAGAAATGTACGATCCCAAGTCAGGTTCCTTAAGAAAGTACATTGAAAAATATATTAACATGACCTGGTACTGGGATGAGCCAGTAACCACCAGAGACTTATTGCGAGTGTTAAAAGCTAGATTACCTGTACGTATTAGAGAAAAATTATTTAATGTTACAGACACTGATCAGAAAGAATTTCTGTCTGTAATTGATTCTCTGCATCTAGTGCAAGAAGACGCCAGAAAAAAATTTTGACGTGATCAGCAATAATAATAGTCCTAAAAGAAAAAATTCATGGAATGGAAATAATGGAAATAGGGGCGAAGGTAGTCCAAAGAAAAATAAAAGTAAAGCTTGTAGTAACGGAAATTACAATAATAATAGTAGTTATAGGAATCCATATAACCAAAATTTTGTTTATCCTAATAATAATAACAGTAATTATCAAAAGTCCGAAGAACACCAACAACCGAATGGTAATCAGAGGCAGTACCACAATGAAAACCCAAGCAATAACAATAGTAACCGAAAGAGACGAAATGACAATAGGTCAGACAGTCCATATAAAGACAAGCCTAAAAATATGTGGGGTGACAGAGAATATTGGTGACAGCCAGCGCCAAGTCTTTGGCAGCCGCAGCAAAATTCTATCAATTCAGGTCAGTCAATAAATTATGTACACACTATACCTATACCAAGCAATCAATATCCACCGTGGTGGGATCCAAGCAGGCCTCCTCCGACTGAAAACTCACAAAATTATGGAATAGTGGAGATACCTTCGGAAGAAAAACAAAACACTCAGAAGCCAACTAACTAATTTCGGTAACTTTAGGCCTTCGCCAGGTGACCGAAGCCAACCATGAAGGCAATAGGTCTACGGAACAAAAAATAAACATGATATGGTATCACGACGGCAAAAGGAACGAAGATGAGCTATAGCAGGAACCTGCTGTCTCTGATAAGCCACGATGGGTAAATATCCAAGCAAGCGTCACCGGAGCTGTAAATGGTGTAACAACTACTATTCTGCTTGACACAGGTGCGAATGTATCCGTTATGAACACGCAGGTTTTCAAGAAGGTATCGGAGATAAGAAGATTGCCGATTTTGCCGGTCAAAATGTAAGGTTATAGGGGCACTGGGAAAAAAGGCATAGAGTATAGAATACCAGACACAGGTGGAACTTTCCTTGCTAAATGATCGCTTATTATGCACGTTCCTACTAATGGATAACTTGTCAGTACCGGTGCTTCTGGGTCTTGACTTCCTGCGGGAAAGAGAAGCTGTAGTTGATCTCGCCCGTGGGACACGTGCACTTAAGTACCAACAGCGACCCATAACATTACTGCTGAATCGGAAGTTCGGTGCGAACCTTCCGCTGATGAGAAAAATGAATCTTTCTGTCAGCAAACAGAAGTTGTTAGTGTTGGATCATAAGCACCCACAGATGTGTCACAAAAATCGAAATAACGATGCACCCAGCAACGTGAGTGACATCGTCACAACAATAGAAGACAAAGTACAAGAGGCAACTTGCATTAATGCTTCAGAGGCTAGACAATTAACAGAATTATTATCCGGATACCTAGAAGTATTCACTGAACGCCCTGGAATCATAAAAGATTACCAACATAATATGAAAGTACATCCGCACAAGACCTATTGCAGAGCATCTCACTCGGTTCCCTGGACTAGGAAAAACGAAGTGATACAAAGGACCAATCAGATGTGAAAGTCCACTATCCCATAACTCTAAATATAATGTTTATGGTAAAATAATTAGCAGTAGTAATGTGATAATATTATGTATGTATTAGTTTATAAGCTTTTATGTCAAGTATTACACTGTAATGTTCTTGAATTATTTGAACAAGGAGTAGAGATACCGCACAATAAATGTATTTTTACTCAAAGGGAGATAAATAACTTTATAAACACTTGAGTGTTATTGCATTAAATGTGATAAATTTTACCTTTCTATACGTAGCATAGAAATGATTAAAATGCTTAAATAATATATTTGTTCGTGTGTAAGAATGGATATAACAAAAATATTTTCATAAGATTAAGGCATGTAGTCCCACACACGTAGCGAGTGTTGGTGGTGTGTGAGCTGTGTAACTGGAAAAAAAAAATAGTTAAGCGAATCTGAATGTGAACTGATTTACGTACACAGTTTCATTACGAAGTCATTTAAAATGCTCTTATGAGCAACATTCCGGTTAGATAAACCGAACATGGACATCTGTCCCAAAAACATGGTAAATAACAAACCCAATTTAAAAAAATAAAAAATAGAAATATATAAATATATGTATCTGTAATAAAAATGGAAATGTACTGTTATCTGGACAGTTCAGTAATGATCTCATGGTCAAGATAATGTAGCAGATTCTGTAAGTTTTATATTGCCTCATGTTTATGTGACAGTGTAAAATTTTAAATTTTGTTATTCAGTCATGGTAATACGAACTTATGTGCAAGTGTACCAGACCTCACTGCTTGAAAAGTATCATTTGCATGTAGATTGTCTGTTAAGTAGTGTGGAAAACTACTGACAGCAATCAGAACAATTAAACGTGTTTCGCAGGAACTAGTGGACGCGTAAAGAACAGTGATTTATATTGTGAATAATGATGAACAGTCATAAAAACTGTGATCACGTAATCTTATGAACGCTCTTGGAGTGTCAAAGATAGCAGCAACGCTATGAACGTTGAGTACTGTTGACTGTATTAATAATTAATTTGAACTGATGGCCTTTAGTAGTTTGATACGAAGCGTCTTCGCGTGCCAAATTTAATGTGACAGACTGTACAGCCAGCCGCGCGGCAAAACAATAATGCAACGTTGGCTACATAGCGCGTCGCGAAAATATTTACATTCCGCTTAAGTAAACGAAGCACACTACGGACATTTGTATGATTAACGGTGCAGTGTTCAAAATGTGCATATTGTGATAAACGTACATGTGAATCACTACATTGTGTTGAACAGTGTCAAAACACAGAACATACTCGTAAAACAGTCTAATTCCATCCGTGTGAATGCGAGTGAAATGGGCACTAATAAACTTTTCCACAGGATGAGAATAGTAATTATCTTGTCACTAATGCGTATACTTTGACATTTCATGTACCCGCCTTAAACTGAGGGACGTAAGAAAGGAGAAGGAAGACTTGCTGCAGCGCCCACTTCTAGCCAGCAGCAGATCCAAACCACGATGCAGCCGACGGCAACCGACGCCCCACCGACTCCGCCGGGGGCGGTCCAGCAGCAGCCACTACCTGTCTGTGTTCCAACGGCTCGACACGGGGGCGGTATTATGACGTCAGCGGCAAATTCTTACGACATTCGATAAATGAGTGACTTTGGAAATTGTTATCGTATACCACCGTGAAAAAACATTCATTATCCCAGATGCTTATAACACATAAATTTGCATTTTCTAGCGTATTTTATTACATTCCTGTCAAGCCAGACTGTTAAAGGTAGGTGACTGTATTTTCTTGAAGCTCCTTGGACGGTTTTATTCCCGGTTTTCCGAGTCCAGTGAACCAAATGGGGGGGGGGGGGAGATAAGTTAATCCGGAAAGTATCCGCAGCAACTTCCGAGATAATACAGTCATTGAAGTCATTTAAAGTACTCGATCCAACTATAATTTTATCATGTGTGAAACAACATTGAAACTGAACATTTGCATCTTGAGCGTAGCAAATCTACGTGGATTACATGGGATGATAAAAAAATATACAATAGAGAAACTATTTTTTTTTTCTCAGCCCAAGGGGCATTGTAACATCCACGAGATAAATTTTAGCTACAGTGCGACGTGAGGAAATTATGCCTGTAACAGTTATAAACATTATCTATTCGACATATGAAAGAAATAGTGAAAACGACGATAAATATTAATTATTTATTTAATATTCTGTGATGTAATTGGACATATCGATGTGTATCATACAAACACAATGATAATTGTAAATTCCTTTCATGATCTCCGTTTGTCTTCCTTTGTTTTTACCTTTTGTTGGTTGGCTTTTTTAGGTTGCGGACGCATATCAAACTGAGGTCTGTTAAGAAATTGTGATTATTTGTTAATCATTACTTGAGAATAGAGTTCATTATTATTATAAATATGAGTGAATAATTATTTGTAACTTTAATTCCTCTCTCAGTAAGCATTATCTATGTTAATTATTTCTTTCCGCTGCAAGGAGCGCAGCCATTGATGATAGCGATTTGTATCACGTTTTTGTCTGTGTTAACCTTAGAAAAAATTCAAATATTTGCTTGATGAAGTCTAAATAGTGCAGAATACGAAAGAAAAGTTTAATAAGCATTTCAAATACTTATCGTATTTGTTCTAACAATGGAAAGTCTCTATCAATTGTCTGCCGCCATCTTAACAATTATCTCAGCGGCAAATTCAAATTACGCAACTCCGCAGACATAAATACCGAAGGTAATACAAATGTGTAAAAATAAATGAGCACCGGTGGTTCCGAACTCATTTTAATGAAAATAGTTCGAATCAGATTGGTTATTTAAAAACAGTGCTCATAGCACGATCGTTATAACAAACTTTTGTAGCTGATGTATGGAACCGATATTAATTACGCACGAGTTGCGAAGAATATTGTTTCAGGTAACATACGTCAGTGTTGTGTGCGGCTGATATTCGGTGGTTTTAATGATCATTTTGCTGAAGATAACTATTTCCATCATAATCAATAGTTGTATAGAATCTGTTGTATGAACTGTGATTTAGCGACACTTACACAACTTACAGACAACACTTTAACACAACGTTAACTTCGAGTTGTTTAGCAACTTGACCAAATCTTTAACCGGGAGAAAAATTATTTAGTAATTACTCAATGTAATAAAATAAGATTATCATTTTCATTTACAAATTAGTTAAATACCAAACCACTGAATAACACAGCGAACGCCACACACACTAGCTTTTTAAATTTCTCTCACAGAAAAATCCTACATATCTCCCTTCTCTGATCTTTCTATATTCATGTGTAAAATCATTGGAATTATACCTCTCCACAACATTTATTTAAAAATCATCTCTCAAAAGTCTTTATAGCTCCAAATATTTTCTCAATTTGATTTCCTCACTACAAGGCTTCCATTTCCCACACGTCTTTCACATAGTTTATCTTTTCCTCATCAGCCTTGCCATCCACAAATCTGTCTCTACAACAATAGAATCAACGGTGTGATACTTTCCATCATTATTGATGAGCTTCAAATCCTGAACATTTTTATGGGCTTCATAATTGCGATGTTGTCCACTTTTGACAGTTCCATCATTACAGCATTTCAATCTATGCATCCAGTTTTCTTTAATATCATAGAAGTGATATCAGTTTAAATTTACTGACTTTATATTTCTGCTCTACCAATAATCTTTATTATGCACACAAAGGCATTAATAGACACTTTATTAAATCGGCTCTCGACAACTAAGTAGACATTAATAGTTATGAATAATAATCAGTAGAAGCTCTATGCGTGCTAGCTGGATTTCAAGAACTGACTAAGGAGATACTGCGTATGTTATGCTGCTGGCTGCTGATATCAGACTTGCGGTTCCACTTCTTCACTGATCAGTAAGTATTACGACGATATGTCTGACAGGAAGCTAAACATGCATTAAATTATCTCTCAGCCAGTTAACTACTTTTGCGTTCTGAAACTATACCTTCACAACCGAAGGACTGCCACGCAGCATAGTTGGACGCTATAAGCGGAAAGCTAAGTGACAAATTCCAAGTAAACTATTTCTTCCAGTAAATAATCAGTTCGTGCAACGCTTACGATATTCCGATACGAATGCCTAATGTTGCCTTTGCGCGTATTTGCCACGGCGTTTAAGAGTAATCTATCCAGCTCAAACAAACAGCCAGCGCACATTGAACCTTGTTAATCAACTTCTGACAATGGGCTGAAATGCTGCCTCCATTGTACCTCCGGACCCCTTATTTGCATTTATTGCGTTAGCCTCACTTTCCTTAGAACAAATAATCGGGTTAAACCTCTGTACGAGCTCCTCGAATATTATACTAACTTTCGTACTTTTAACGCCTATTGGTAGCTGTCTTCTTTCATTAAACTGCAAGATGCCTCTGCTTTTTTCACTTCACTGTACAAACCTACCTCTTTAAAAGCAAATTCCAGATTGGTAAATTCTGGCGTCTCACAGTACCACCCATATATTTCATGAAGCATTCTATACAAAAAAATATTCGTGGAACCCTCTTGTACCTGCTGACTGATATATCGTTTGTATTAGTTCCCTTTTGTACCGTTTTTACCAAGGACCTAGTGTTTCCTTGGATTTCTACAACTTTTTTATTCTACCTCCAACGAGTTTAATATTTTCATATATTTTTACATTCATACCTAAAATCCTTTTTCGAAATATTTTCTTTTCCTTCCTTTACAATCTGACTCAAATTTTTCAAGTCACTTTTCAGTCCGAATGCCACTTTTGCAATAGTTCATTCTAATTTTACCTGGGATCTTTTCACTTCCACTTCTAGCTTGCTTTGGTTTACTTTCACTTCAACTTTTATATCGGTTTTCACTTGTTTCATCATACTGAGTGACTGTCTAAAACATAATATTAGTGTTTATTTCTCCCACAGGATGTGCTTCTAGTACAGTATTTCTATCACCCACACAAGTTTCTAATTCAATCGTTTCACCTGCCCATCTTTGTTTTTGAACAGCGTTATCTCTCACCATCTGTTCGATTGTTGCTTCCATTGACGCCATATTAACTGCACTTAATTTAGCCTGTGACCTTCCGCCGGCCGCAGTGGCCGTGCGGTTAAAGGCGCTGCAGTCTGGAACCGCAAGACCGCTACGGTCGCAGGTTCGAGTCCTGCCTCGGTCATGGATGTTTGTGATGTCCTTAGGTTAGTTAGGTTTAACTAGTTCTAAGTTCTAGGAGACTAATGACCTCAGCAGTTGAGTCCCATAGTGCTCAGAGCCATTTTTTTTGAACCTGTGACCTTCCGTCTAGTCCCAACTACGTATCCAAAGAATGCTTAACTGGTTTAAACATTACCTGTTTTTGTTATTCTAATGACAACATCGTGTCACGGCTGTCAGACAATATTTAAAACTTATTAGTGTTTTATCAGATAAATATAAAGATTAAGTCTGTGTTCATTTTCAGTAATAAGCTACTATTTTACTGAATTTTGACAGCTGGTCGTAGGTTGTGTTCCAAAAATTAACAGCATAGAGACAGAAATGATGACACTTCCTGCGGCAACTGGCCATCATTTGACAGGACAATGCTCAAGCACGTACAGTGCAAGCTGTTATTGATTTGTTTGAATGATGGAGCTGCTAAGTGTTGTACCGCCTACTGCACTCCCCTGACTTAAGCCCTCGTAAGTTCAACTCGATTTCCAAACTGATGGAAACACTTCACGGCATTCGCTTCAGAACTGCTACAAATTCGTCGGGCAATAGACCGCGCCGCTCGAACTGTCAACACAACTGGCACTGCTACGAGTATCCTACGACTTCCACATCGCTGGCAACGGGTTATACACAATGCTGGTGACTACTTCGAAGTTCAGTAAAACTTTGAAACACGTGTCTATGTTGTACGTGCTGTAAGTAAGTAGTTACCACTATTAAATTTCCAACACTCATATGTTACATTAAATGACGAAGTTACTGATGTACAAATTTAGCTATCTACGATGAATCGCTGGCAACGGGTTACACACAATGCCAATGACTACTTCGAAGGTCAGTAAAACTTTGAAACACGGGTCTATTTTGTACGTGCTCTAAGTAAGTAGTTACCACTATTAAATTTCCAACACTCATATGTTACATTAAATGACTGCAGTATGAAAACGTGGCCATCACTGTTAAAGTTTTCTATAGTAGTTCACAACCTCAATAAATCCTTTTCTTTATTCAGATATTTCTACTGGTTCAAAATGCTTTAATACTTTATTTCAGGTACTCGATCGATGTCAACACCATAGAGGTTCGTAGTTAATCTCTGTTAGGTCCTATTGTTTTGCTGCTGCCGTCAAAGATGTATAAGCGAGATTCACCTACCTCTCGCTGGAGACATTGCCCGTACCAAGACTCTTATGAAAGATGTACAAAGACGAGTTTTATATATTCATCTTGGGGTTGAAATTCTCCTGTCCATGTTTGCTTTAGAAATAGAATTGGTTTTGGAAGAGATTCACCTTGAGTAAAAGTATCCCCAGACGTATTTCTCTGAGTTTCAGCATCATCTGTGGAGTTTTATTTCCTTTCTTGGTACCATACGCTGTGCTCTTCCTGTGTTTTTGTGTATTTATCGCGCTTTCTTGCATTGACCTTTTGTCATTTATCCTGGTTTCAGTGTGAAGACATGCATTATGTAATTCTCACTGTCACTGTTTACTGAAAAACGTGTTTAAGAGTTTTATGTTTGACAACGCAAATTTGTTGTTTCATTTGTAGTTTTCTGTGCACCTAATAGCATATTTACTTAAGAACATGATAACAGTGAAATCACAAATAGGCGACGAGATGTTGGACGTCCATACTTCGCCACAGAACGTGAACGCCGGAGGCTTATCTGCTCTGTAATGCAGGAAATACGGTGATCAGTGGTAGATTAGACGACAGCATACAATTCTGGATCAAGCGCTAGTATTTCAGAGCACGCCGTTCAGCGAACATCGTTGAACACAGGGCTCCACAGCAAACGACCCCAAAGTCATCTCACGCCTACACAGTTACACCCTTAATTATGACTTCAGTGGTCAGAGGATCATTAAGATTCGACGGTGAATGAATGAGTACGTGCAGTGCTTGTTACACCATATCGACGATCTTGCCAAAATTCACCGTCATCTGGGGTAATGATAGCTGGAAACGTGCACAGTACCACGTAAGCAAGCCAGTGGGGACAGTATTATGCTACAGGGAAAGTTTATCTAGGTTTCCTCGTACCTGCTGTGGCAATCGAAGGAGAGCTGTAGAGTATGTGAACAGATATGTGGACCACATACATCCTTTCATGCGACCCTATGTTACAGGACGACAACTATCGGTGTGAGAGCCACAACAGCAGTACAGTGGTTTGAGGAACGTGATTGCTAACTCTCGTTGGTGTCTTGGCCACTAAGTTCGTCTGAACTGGACCCCATGGAACACATGGAACACATCTAGGACACAATAAAACACCCAATAATTTATGTGAATTGCTTGATCTCCGGGAAGCTACCAACGGCTTATCAAAACCATGTCAGGCAAAATGTCTGCTGCACGGCATTCCATAGATGGCTCATCAGTATATTCAAATTAATCTGCTTAATCAATAAACATTTTAAAATTTGATTAAACATAGCTGTTATTTTCTGTAGTAATTAGATATGCGGGTTTGAAAAGACCACTGAATGATACAGACGCAGTCAAGTAACAAGGAGCTGATATTGCTCTGGATTTACTAAAATCTACTGATAGTGGAGAAACTGGAAAGTTATTTGATATGCTGTCAAGAACCTGAGACGCATATTTTTTGGACAAAATTGTCGTCAGCCAAAAGCCGAGGCAAAACGACTATATGTCTGTCATCCTACTCGTGTTAAATTGTAACTTTGACGATATACCACAAAACCGAAATTAAAACTGTAAAGTCATTGCATGGAGATCACTGTGGCTTAAGAAAGCATGAAAACGGCGGAGAAGTGCGTGTAGAGGCATGGTACGTAAAAACTATGTTCCGTAAAAACTATTTCGGCACTTGTTCTTTCCGGTACAATTCCCTGTTTAACTTCTGCTGATAAAGTTATAGTCCAGAGCGTCTCACAAAGTGTTGCCTATTTTGAGATATGCCCCTGCAGAAACGACTGACTAAAGTTGAGCGAGGGTATATTAAATATTTCATGAACAGTTCTTTATACAGTTAAAAATACTCATACACATGTGCCAATATTGTATCAAATTTTATTTGCCATTTCTTGACGGTGTGCATTCGTTCATGATAAACTGAATCAAACGAACGGAGACAAATCCAAAATAAAATAAAATATATATTTGGTACCAAAATATATTGTATATAGTAGATCCTCTTCATTTATACAAGAGGCAACAGGTAATAGTTGTACGGACAGCAAGAGTCCAAGTAGCAAAGGCGACCATCACCAAAGTAAAAACTGGCCTGGCTATAAATAAAAAAATGATGTAAGTGAACAAGAGAAGCGTTCGTCTGGTTATGAAATGAGGAACAACAGTAAAGGCAGAACGCTGCGTTCAAAATGTCGAATGAATATTTCACTAGATTTGTCGTCCTACCATTTATTGAAGTAGAGTCCACAATTAGGAAATAAACAAAGGGAACATCATTTTCCTTACGAAAGTGTTCTGTGCGGACAATATGAGGAAGAATACAATATCTGGAGGACAGTGTATCTAGGAATACACGATATTTCCTGGTCGGTGTTTCAATCTTGTGACTGCATTAGGAAGGAATGCGAACTAGAAACCCAATAGGCAGTTCGCGGCATTTTCACAGTTTTTGTTGTTGTGAGACGTGAGATTGTGTTTTGTGTTGCGTTTCTAGGTATTACTAGCTCTGTCTGTAAAGTTTTGTAATATCTTAAAGGAATTTCGATAGTACTATTAATTATTTAGTTACAGAGTTTTATGGTGAGTAAAATTCCATTTGTTTTTAAATCTAGTTACGTAACGTGTGGATGGTTAAACCATACTTCATCTGTCATGCACCATCTTCTACCTTGAAACGGAAGATCTTCTACCACGGAACGCGTGATATTTTAAACTAGTCTAGCCGGGGTGGCCGAGCGGTTGTAGGCGCTCCAGTCTGGAACTGGGCGACCGCTACGGTCGCAGGTTCGAATCCTGCCTCGGGCATGGATATGTGTGATGTCCTTAGGTTAGTTAGGTTTGAGTTGTTATAAGTTCTGGGGGACTGATGACCTCAGAAGTTAAGTCCCATAGTGCTCAGAGCCATTTGAACCATTTTTTTTAACTAGCTTAGCACCCGGTGCTTCGCTCGCATAGACTGTAAGGCATGCAGAGTTCTGTTACTTTTTTGTTTCATTTAATCGAATTGTTATGTTGTTCACAAACTACAACAACTTCTAAGCTTTCACGATCAATAAGGGCCTATATGCATGGAGAAAGAACTTCTGACCAAAAAGCGATTCAGGTAGCTAGAGTCCAAAGCTTTTGTTAATCATGCCTTTCCCGTTCTTGTGGAAATATTTCCACAGCAACTTTCTTCTTATAACAAATATTTATGTCGAGTCGAGTAGTGAAATACTACCATCCATAAATTTAACGTTAAAATCTTTTTAAAATAACGAGATATTTCCTTATAAATTTTCATCCCCTATTGCACTCCCTTACAGGTTGAATTGCGAGAAATACTGAGACACATATCTTGTTGTTTCTAACTGAGAAGTCACACACCAACTGCCATAACTGTCGTCTCAAATATTATTTAAAAGTTCTTTAGTAATTATTTATTTTCAAAAAAGCTTTCACTCACTATTTTACCCCCTCAGTGGCTGAATTTTCAAAAAAGCTGGAACAGATATTTTGTTTTATTTTCGGACTGATAGACCAAATACCAGTTTCCACATTTCTAGCTCAAGAATTCCCTTAAGAGCAACGTACTTTCAAAAAGCCTTTCATTCCCTCTTTCATCCTTTAGGAGTGGAATTTCGGACAATACCTTCATAAACGATTCCTACAGTACAAGAGCTGCACCCTCTCCAGTCTTCAAGTTTCTGTCGTTAGCTGTTTGGGCTGGGCTATTATGAGACACTGAATCAGTTTGACCGTATTTCACCTCCTTAGGGGTTAAATTTCCAGAAACAGTGAAATATGTATTTTTGCATCTCTAAACAAGTAGCCAAAAACCAATTTTCAAACATTTAGCTTCGAAAATGCTGTCGCAATGAAATACTTTCATATAAAGTTCAATCCCCTATCTCAACACATTAGGGTTTAAATTTCGAAAAGCATTGACATGCTTGTGTTTTATTTCTAACAGAGAAGCCTGACACAAATTTTCATATATTTAGCCTAAAAATGCTTGCATAATGAAATATTCTCATTAAATCTTTCATTCCACGTTTCATCTACATAGGGGATGAATTTCCAAAAACAGTGAATGACGTATTTCTTATTTCTATCTGAGACACCAAAGTTAAAATTTCATAGATTTAGCTTTAAAGATTCTTTCATAATAAAATATTTTCATAAAAAATCTCATGTCCTATTTCACCCCCTTAGGTGTTCAATTGCCAGAAAAAAGTGAAACACCTTTTTTTATTTGTAACCGACAGATCAAATACCAATGTTCATGGGTGCAGCTTTAAAAATACGTTGAGAGGCACCCACGTGCCTTGCTCATACTGTGGCGTCAAGCAGTCAGGCCTGCAAGATGAGTGGTCTGCCAAGCGAGTGGATTCATTCTTATTTATCGAGTAACATGAGCTCTAGTACTCACAATTAAGTTACAAATTATTCTCCAGTTTGAATATTACGCAACGGAAACGGATAACGCACATCAGACTATTAGTAATTTACACAACTCTGACTGTTCACTACGCACTGGCAATACCACTTTTTTTTTTTTTCTTACCCAACGGCTTTGATCAACACGTGGCCATCGCAATGAATATGAATGGCGCACACATTATAAATTCAGGATATCATGACAACATACTATTCGAAGGTAAAGGCCACCAATCTTCTACTTTTCACTATCTTTTTCATTCCGATAAATTCTATAACCTAAACACACCATTACATTTTCTACAACAATTACACATGAGAAACTCCGCCCAGTGGGCATGGCTTTACATTAGTGATTCTCTATCTTATGGTCTCGTAATTATCTAACACTACAGTGCACTTTCTGGATAGGATGGTGGATCTTTTGCTATATCTCACACTTCGACTCTCACACCCATCATCACAAAAATTTCCTCCACACCGAACGGTACAAAAAGGAACATGCATAACCCAATGCCTCTGAAACTATCCTGCTACTCTCCAATGCAAACCACACATACTTAAATTACATGGCATACACCACACTGCAACATGGAATACAACACAAGGAATAGTCAGAACGTTATAATCACATCACTTTCAGCTTTCCCACTTCAATTAGTATTCATCCCAGTTTCACGCGACACTGCCCCACTGCCCCACTTTTCTTTCCTACTATGAACTCTGGAATATATATGAACGTCTTCCTGTGCAATGCAAGCCAAGTGGCGTTGCTGGATAAGCGGCTGACTCACCTTGCTTCACTCTCAGAGTATTATAGTTTGAATCAAGCGTCACACGGAAACATAATACGCAAAGTAATATTAAGAACATATTCATCCCACACGCGGGTCCTCAACTGATACTTTGGACGAGTACTTCTCTTTATCCTTTGTCTCATACACAGATTGAGACTCACACAGTAGTCACCACGTGGAAGTACTCGTCTCGAATTTCAAGTCCTGCACACGCCATTTCTTAAATATTTCAACCTATGGTACACACGATATTTCTTAAATATTTCAACTTATTGTACACACGCTAGTAATTCAGCTTAACTTAAGCACACGGAAGTATTTAAACTTATTGTTACACGTGGTTTCATTCTGACCGTTGGTCAGTTCCGAAGATTACTACGATCCCCTTAATATTACCTGCCTGACATTTAATTCTCCCCACAAAAGTTCCTAAAATAGAGAAATTATTATTCCAAACTACTCTTAAGTATTCCACATGCATACCATTCTATCCACTCTTTTGTCTTTACGGAGCACACCTAAGACAGGTCTTACCAACACAAGATCCAGCTCCAGAATGCTGAAAACATGGCCGTTCTTCAGGTTATCTCGCACCTCTGTCGAGATGGGGGAAGACCATGCTACCCATTGGTCAGCCACATTTCAGGCGCTCAAAGCTCAGGTAAATTTCATCTCTTTGGTTCCAGCAAAGGTGACCAAAGGACCCTCTCAAAGATGATCATATATTAAACATTCACTATCTGCAGTTAGCAGACGATCATACATTCATTCATTTCCCAGATCTCACCAAATTGGATGTAGGGATTTATTTTGTGGGAGTGCACATGTGATCAACTAAATAAACAAATTGCGATTCTTTCCTACACTGGTATCCGGCTTCGGTGTATTAATTGAAAGTGAGCTATTATTAGAAATAATATGTTGTTATGACAGGAATAACGAAGAACGTTGTACCTATTTTCAATGTCGGGCGCTACTGTACCCTTTCAACCTTAGTAGTTCTTTAATAATCAAATGTTTCAAAACAAACTCTCAGCCACAATTTCACCCCCATAGGGTAAAATTTCCAAAAATGTCGAAAGACGTAATTCGTTATTTCTTATGGAGAAACTAAATACCAATTTTCATAGGTCTAGGTCAAAAATTGTTATAATAGCAACATTTTTCAAAATAATCCTTCATCGCCTGTTTCACCCAATTAGGACTGGAATTTCGAAAAATCCGTTCTGAAATGACACCAACAGTATAAGATCCACGCCGTCGCCGTATTTCAAGCTTTCATCCGTAGCGGTTTGGGCATGGGGATGATGAGTTAGTCAGCCATTCAGGACATTGCCTTTTACACATAGGGATAATCCGTGTTGAACAAAGAATTGACCTTAATATTCATCCCCAATCCATTTTACTGTGACAGTATCATTCCAGCAGATTCCTTCCACTCAATGGCTCGTAAAGTAGCCTTTTTCCATTGCACAATAAATCGCGCTTAGAGGAAGCCACTTCCCCCTGACAATTTACAGAAGGAACTTAATCGGATTAAATCTACTGCAAGCAATAATGGCTACGAGCAGGGTGACGAAGAAACAGCATTTAGCTAAAAGAGAAGGCAACATCTTGAACGATCGTGTACAGCTAGTAAGTAAGTACTCTTTTGACGGTTTTATGGCGCTGCCTATATCCTCGTAACGTATGTTTACTAGCCTCCGCTAGTTTCGGCGAGCTTGCCGTTTTCCTCAAAACACTTTCTCTGTACAGTAATGAATACCGTTTTTAATTTGTGTGACAATTTTTACGTGTACGTAGCGCTATTCTCAGTGATTTTAACATATTGTAGTAGTATTTTGAGCTTAATATGAATTTTAGAATTTGTTACCTGTTGTGCTTTGTCTGCTGTTCGTAAACTTCTCTAATGCGAAGCGTAGGTTTCTTCATTTTAGCAATTAGCTTTTAACAGGTTGAATTAAGGGTGATCCCTTGTCCCGCACCCTTCCTCGCTGTATTTATTAATTTTAATTCCACTATTTACTACATGCTATTTAATACATGCATGGTGAAATATCGTTGCCATGGTACTCTGTTATAAGCTACTGTTTGTAAGCTTCTTTCAAGCTATGTGAAAGTTTCTCCTTTTCAGCAATTAGTGAAACGTCCCCTTAGAACAATTATACACGACTGTGCTTAACCTGACACACAATATTTTTAGCGCAACGCAATCTGACTTTCAAATATCCCTACAAAAGAATGGCCCTGATTAACATTAACCTGTACCTTTGACAAATCACTTACCTCACAAAACTCTTCGTTACTCGAACTACTGCAATGCAGCGAGCGCCACTATTGCCAGCTAAATAAAAGATTCAAACTACCGAAGGCACTAACTACTGATAGGCATAGTTAGTAAATGAAGGATTTTAATAGAGAACAAGCAATGTATTTACCTTAATAGTCATAATATATATAGCAGTTCATGACAAATTTCAAAACTCCGCCATCTTTCTCCCCACATCCACCACTGCTGGCGGCTCACCTCTAACTGCGCAACGCTACGCGCTGTTCACATCCAGCTGCCGCTGCCCAACACTTAATAGCCATAATATATATAGCAGTTCATGACAAATTTCAAAACTCCGCCATCTCTCTCCCCACATCCACCACTGCTGGCGGCTCACCTCCAACTGCGCAACGCTACGCGCTGTTCACATCCAGCTGCCGCTGCCCAACACTACAACGGCAGACAACAATGCAAACTAGCCACAGACTGCACCCAGCACAGCCAGTGATTTTCATACAGAGCGCTACGTAACGTTGCCAATAAGAAAACATAAACAGCCTACTTACAGCCAGTGATTCTCATACAGAGCGCTACGTAGCGTTGCCAATAAGAAAACATAAACAGCCTACTTACATTAGGTTTCAATAAGTTTTAGTTCATATCCGCCCCCCCCCCCCTTCATCACAGTATTTACTACTTTTAGTAACGCTTTTTACTAAATGCACGAGGAAACGTTGTTGCAATCTTACTCCATTATAAGAATGTCAGCCGTGCTGCGGCTCGCGTTGGTGCTGCTTGTAGGTTTCCGTCCTCTGTTGGAGGCCAGACGGTATTGTTTAGTTGGATGGTAGCTGTTGTTTGTCTTCTTCTCGTGTTGACTGGCGCCAGTTGGTTTCAGAAGCGTTGCCTGTCCGCTAGTGGTAGCAGTGTCATTATCGATATGTGGTAACTGTTGCCCTATCTGTGGGTCGACGTCGTTGTTTTTCCGGGTAGTGTGATTGGGCCAGTTCGGTTTTGGACTCAGGAGAAGCCAGGTCCGCGCAGTGTCAACATGCCGGGACCGCTGGCGGCACGCATGGACTGCCGGATGGAAGGGCTGTGGTCACGAGAGTGCACGACCTCGTCGTAAACCGGATCCAGCAAGCTTTAAGATGAGCGCATTTCAATCCAAGTAGAGAAACCTCCACCACTGTGGTATCTTGCGATTCTCCAGTGACTTGAGTTCGTGTTGCTGCTCCTACTGCCGCCGAGTCGAAGAGCAGCGAGTGGAGCGCTTGGGGAAGGCGGATCTCATTAGCTTTCCTCGACATCTTATTACTATTTACTGCGTCCAACATGTTGTAATTTGTTGTATTCAAACAGCGGTAATTTTTCTTGCCTGGTGGCCGCTAAGGTCCCAGTTACCTGCCCAGGGGGTTCGTGTATATAACGGCAGTGTACGTTTCCTCTCCTTGCCGCTGCTGTCCGGTAAGGCGTGTAGATTTGACAGCTTTCTTGATTGTAGGCCGGTTGGTGATTCTTCTACTCTAGTGGTAGAGATTCCTTCCTCGTTCCAGGCGCTCTAACACAGTATTCTGGGGACGTAGTGCACACCGCCGGTTCCGGCTTTGGCGTGTTGTTCCATCGCTACATTTGGTTTATCGGACGTCAGGTAGCTTCAGCAAGATTATCATTAGTCATTCGTTAGACTGCTATTGATCTGAGTTACCATCTTGTGAAGTGAATACAGCTCTTGGCTGCCTATCTCATCACTCGCGAAAGTGTTTGTTGCCGACCATCTCAGAGGTCGATTCCTGAAGCACCGTCTGTGGCCCCTTGGTTTTTGTAAGACATGTGTGTTCTAAAAGGAGATCTGATTGCTAGTAGTTCAGTGTAAAGCTCCTTCAGCCCACGCCTTCTGCAGGTATAATCTGCCTCAGTACCCTTTAAGGAACTTATGTACTGGTCCTCGTGTTTTATTATTGTATTATTTATTACAATAGCTTGTAATGCCTACATTAAAGGTTATATATGTCTAGTTAATAGTTCTGGTTGCCTTCTGGAATTAACCTACCAGGGTAGTGTTCAGTGGGTGTTAAGGGTTGCCATACAAAGTTTACCATCATCTTATTTCACCCATTTGGTGATAAGTTGGTCGTTTTTTTTAATTAACCTTTGCCTCTGTATCTGCTGTTTTACAGCAGGTTTCTAATTTTTTTATATTATTACCGTTCGTGGCATATAAGGCCTTCAGCCGTGACCGTGGTCATTTCTCTTAAAATTCTAATTTGGTATTTGTATTTATGCAGTGAGCCTTTAAAACCTTATTTACTGCCATTCCTGGCGTCTGATGCCTTCTGCTGTGTTTATGGCGACTTGCCTTTAATATTTCAATACCTGTAATTTATAAGTTGCAGCGAGTTGTAAACATTTCTTAATTTATTGCCTTTCCTCGCGTGTAAGGCCTTCTGCCCAGATCACAGCCGTGTTGCTGCTACGGTCGCAGGTTCGAATCCTGCCTCGGGCATCGATGTGTGTGATGTCCTTAGGTTAGTTACGTTTAAGTAGTTCTAAGTTTAGGGGCCTGATGTCCTCAGATGTTAAGTCCCATAGTGGTTAGAGCCATTTGAACAAGATCACAGTGGCTTACTTTTAAAACTTTATTTGCTGTATCTGTATTTGATGGTGATTTGCTACATTGTAACTCACTGAAAACACTATTATTTACACAGCTGTTTATTCCTTCATTAATAACGTGTGTCCACCCGTGGTAGCTGAGTGGTCAGCACGACGGAACGTCATACCTAATGGCCTGGGTTCGATTCCCGGCTGGGTCGGAGATTTCCTCCACTCAGGGGCTGGGTCTTGTGTTGTCCTTATCATCATAATTTCATCCCCATCGATACGCAAGTCACCGAAGTGGCGTCAACTAAGAAGACTTGCACCAGGCGAACGGTCCACCCGACGGGAGGCCCTAGCCACACTGCATTTCATTAATAACGTGTGTTACTTTAATTAATTGTTAAGCCTGGAACTACTGGTTTAAAATAAATTGTGCGTAACTGTAAAAGGCAACCTATGGTAACTGATTACGGTCCCGTCCACAATCGTAACCGAATCCTGCCTTCCCTTGACTACTAGGTTTCAGAATGTTTTCCAATTCCATTTTTACACGCACTTTTGTATCTGGCTTATGTTACATCGTTTCAGATACACAGTGGCACAAGGCATGGCGTTATTCTCTGTTTTAATATACGTAAGTTACTCAACGTAGTCTAGGCGCATTTCTTACTCGCACACATCTAGCGCCTCTGCATGTAAGTTTCCTTTAGCGGTTGAGCCTGCAGCTTTCGATAGTTGACCTATGCTTTTTGTCGTATGCGTCCTGCCTTAATCCAGATGCCATCACTATGCTTCAATGTACACAAGTCAACTTTTACGTCGTCAAGAGCTTGATGATAATGGGCCACTTCACTTGTAATTTGATCTTCACACGTGAAATACAACGTTGCTGCAGTCTTAAAAGACGGACTGTGATTATTTGTGATCCTAAGATGAATGTCTTATGTCTCAACAGCCATTTGGCTATTTTCGATATGTTTTATGAGCATGTCATGCAGTCAGTGAAAAAGCTTGTTTGAGAATATTTCTCTACAGATGTTACTTATCTGCTATGTTTAAAATATCTTTGTACCCGCTAATATAATTTCAGGTTCCAATATACCTTCTAAAGAAGACAATTTTAAAATTGTCCAAACGCAGGTCACACTTTATTTTCTACTAGTCGTCTGACATTTCTTCAATCTCTCGAAATATGAAAAATAACTGGTTATCGACAATGCCATAAAAATATTTCCTGTCTTCACACATGACTTTCGGTTAGTTGCCAATAGCATCTGTTTCTAAATTGTTCCAACTAGCAGCCCGTTTTGGATAATACTTCCTCTTAATATGGCTTCACTTACTCATTAATGGTGTGTAGCAGAGTAATAATGTAACACGAAGACTATTAAACAAAGTGCTTACAAGATTTTCGTAATTACAACACTTTTAAATTTGAATAGAAGACTTCTTCCTAGGATCAGAGCATGTTGTACTTTGAAGCAGTTTTCTACGTTGGTAAAAGGACTTACTAACCGGAGTAATTTTTGTATTTCCAGGAAAAGACTGCAGCACACATAAAATGAATTTTGTTCTGTGGACAGCAAGCTAAAATGGCAGAACACAACGAACAAAATGTTCCGCTGGCGAATGTGCAAGAGGTTGGTGATCCGGTAGCGTACTGAGCAAATGTCAACAGAATTAAAAACAGAATTAAGAAGTGAATTGCGGAATAGTCATACAGCGTTAAAAACAGAATTTCAAACACAGTTTCAAAACTGTCACTCTGAATTAAAAACCGAATTACGGGCAACTGAAACTGCGCTGTAGAATGAAGTAGTAGAGTCACAAACTGTAATCAACTGTTCAGTTGAACATATTTCTAACGTACCAACGAGTTTTGCCACTGAATATGGTCAGTTTCGAGATCCACATATGCATTTGAATTTGCTACAAGTTTGCCAGAAGTTTGCAAGCAGGTCTAAGATGTGAGCAAGCAAATAATAATTATTCAGTTGCCGCGGACAATGACTCTGTAAATGAAAGATCTAGTCCACACATAACGCAGCTAGTTTTAGGAAATAATGAACAGGCACGTACACAAACTTTACGACATGTGAATGTAATGACAGCCGGCCGGTGTGGCCGAGCAGTTCTAGGCACTTCAGTCTGGAACCGCGCAACCGGTGTGTGATATCCTTAGGTTAGTTAGGTTTAAGTAGTTCTAAGTTCTAGGGGACTAATGACCTCAGCTGTTAAGTCCCTTAGTGCTCACAGCCATTACAACCATTTGAAGCAATGTAATGACAAAACGTGTTGGTGATTACGCTGCGTTACATATGGAGAAGAAATTAATTAAGTACTGACAGCTTCCATCTTACAAGCCGAAAAAGAAGACTGTACATTCAGTTGTTTTATTAGATCATTCAAAGGAGTTTCACCGAGAATATGAACGGAAAACCAGGAGAGTAGTTCTGTTAGTGGGCTTATTTTAGGAGATGGAAACATGTGGGCAGTTGAAGCAGCAGAAATACGCAATACGTATGCCGAGTTTGAACATGCATTTATTGAGAAATAGCGGAATTCTGCGATACGAGAGGGTATTCGTAAGCCGATGTACAACCCTGAGCCTTGAAGTTCACTTTTAGGCACACTATGCAAATACTTCGAAAAGTACCATGACAAGACTAAGGATTTGACAGAACCAGTCCCTTCCAAAGATCTCATTAGAATACTGGAAGTAAAATTGCCACTCGATGTAAAAACTTAATTATTCCATTTCAATGAAACCAATTTTGATGAGTTTTTGACTGCAGTAGATGCCGTATAGGTATGTTAATGGAAGACACCAGAGCCAGAAGAAACGATAGCATTTACATAAAGGGTTAAATAGAAAGAATTGTTGAAACGGACATCGAACAACAATCAGCAGTATGCGAATATTGATGCAAACCAACAAAAAGGTTCGCTCAACACAGGATCCAACAATGCCAGTAATGAAAGAAATGGAAACGACAATAGCCATCGATACAAATACAAGAACAAGAAACATGGTAGTCCATTAATACCGGCTATGAACAGAATCCAGGAACGTCATGCTGCAAGCAGAATAATAATATTCCACCAATCCAAAATGAAACCAGTAATGATTGGCGGAATAAATCTTCAACTTTCCTGACATTACAGATGGACAAACGTCACCGAACCATAGACGGCAGAAAGACGACACGCATCCAACTTTAGTCCTGAAAGGCTGGTAGTAGATAGTAAAGGGGTCTGTGACAGTAATATCATGGTGATAATGTACAGCTGACATTAGAAACGAATTATTGCTCGGTGACGAACCCTGTAACTTTAAACCGAAGAGCAAGTCACAACCAGCTATTAATGTGAACATTGTTGGATTCAGTGTTACAGAGAAGGCATCGCGGCAGCAGAGAGTGCTCCTGCTACGGAGGCGCAGTTAAACGGGCGCATGCCATTCGGTCCGCCACGTCCTGAGCGACGGCTGTCAGCGTCAGATGCAAAATTGCAATTCCGTTGCCAGCTTAAAGACGCTCGTGGGGTGGTATCGATACGTGAAATCACAAATTCCATCATTTCAAAATGGAATAATAAAATGCATGAAGCTTCTATTACAGGGTGAGTAGAGGCGAAAGTCTGAAAAGTGTTCTAAGGTACAATACTACCTGCTACTGTGCATGAGTTTGTCAAGTGAATAACCATAAACATAGCGAAGAATATACAAAAACTGAGCTATGTGTCTACAAAAGACTAAAATGCGTTAAGTCGAAATCAAATCTATAATATGAACTGTGATAACTCTTTATTTTCCTAATTCCTCGGTGTTATTACTATTCCCATTCATTTCAGACTATAGTATAAGATGACAACTGAAACAAAGAAAACTCATTGTAGCTTTTTGTAAACATGATGAGACAGTATTTGCAGACTCATGACAAGGTGTTTTGATACTTATGAGTAAATAAACGCTACATATTTCGCATAGGAAACAAAGAAGCGACGTTGCACAACAATTTACTCCGTTTCTTCAATAGGTGAGGTACTGATAGCATTCAGTTTCTGGATGATATATAAAAAGTATGGGCAAAACAAACGCATCGAACAATTTGTTGATTTTTAACGATTGCTTGAGGAAAAGAAGACCATTTTTTGATCGTGTTTTTAGCCTAACTGTGAACGGATGACGTAGGTCTCCAAAACCTCTAAGTATCTCCACCGAATTTGGCTCACGACTAGAGGGTTTGTAGTGATCTTTAAAATTATACCCGTAAGGAAAATAAAATTAATATTTGGTGCCCCAATACAGCTATAGGAAAAAGTATGAATAACTGTTGTTCCCAAGCAGTGAGGGATCCTGCATCAACAACATATTCGCTAATTACATTGTAATATTCTGCGACAGAATAACGTATTAGTGCACAATCTTCAGTTAAGGTGAAATGGACTAGCATATGGCATAGTTCAACAAATGCATTGGACATAAAGTCGGTTACCATTGTCGCGACTCAGACTAAACAAGCACTGTATGATTGTGTGAGGTACAGAGGCGAGTGAGTGAGCCGGGGCTTAACCAAGTTCACTGCTACCAGTTGCACGTCATCATAACGCGCCTGTGGTTCACATACGAAGGACTGCACCATAATCTAAGCATGAAATTGAAAATTACGGTACCTTTTCCAAACTTCGTTAGTGTATGCTTCAGTATATTAATGTTAACTTTGTTACGTCTCAGACTGATCAAATGTATATGTCAGGCAAAATATACGATTTTAAGGCAAAATAAAAGGTGGCGGATAGTAAAAATATAAATCTAACAACTGTTCAGAAAATGCAAATGTATGTCACAGCCAAAAGTGACAAGTATCAACTAGACAAGAGAAATAATCTGGACAAAGTCGGCGTAGTTACGAAAAATTGAAGGCTCTAATTATTAGACATAGAAGATGAAAATTGATCTGTAGCCTCGGTTTCAAATAAAAACATTAACTATATGACGCCAGTAGCCTACTTCTATTAGTTTTCAAGTTATTTACTAAAAATCCAAATTTGGAAGAAATATGTACTTACTCCTAATAGACTGTTATTTGTATTCGTAATAGAAAGTTTTAATTACAGCACTCAATTAAATTCCTGCTGTAAGACAACTGTACCACAATTCAAGACTTGATTTGTAAATAAAAATAACTACAATGAATCTTAAAGAGTCATTGAGAGGTCGTGTTCTATTCTCGGTTCCAATTTAGAAATAATACCTGGCAAACTTTAAATGCAGCCGAGTTAATACTTTTTTAGTAACTAAAGCACACTTAACTCTGTTTACAAAAAATTAAGACGATAGTAAATGGTTAAACGACAGAGTTATTAATTAATATGTGTTCGATAGAGGGACTTTCTAGAGGCTGCTGCGTGTGCCCAGGGCGGATGAAGCAGATGTTCTGTTTGGCTGTCCGCTGCACCCATATACAGGGTGTTTCAAAAATGACCGGTATATTTGAAACGGCAATAAAAACTAAACGAGCAGCGATAGAAATACACCGTTTGTTGCAATATGCTTGGGACAACAGTACATTTTCAGGCAGACAAACTTTCGAAATTACAGTAGTTACAATTTTCAACAACAGATGGCGCTGCGGTCTGGGAAACTCTATAGTACGATATTTTCCACATATCCACCATGCGTAGCAATAATATGGCGTAGTCTCTGAATGAAATTACCCGAAACCTTTGACAACGTGTCTGGCGGAATGGTTTCACATGCAGATGAGATGTACTGCTTCAGCTGTTCAATTGTTTCTGGATTCTGGCGGTACACCTGGTCTTTCAAGTGTCCCCACAGAAAGAACTCACAGGGGTTCATGTCTGGCGAATAGGGAGGCCAATCCACGCCGCCTCCTGTATGTTTCGGATAGCCCAAAGCAATCACACGATCATCGAAATATTCATTCAGGAAATTAAAGACGTCGGCCGTGCGATGTGGCCGGGCACCATCTTGCATAAACCACGAGGTGTTCGCAGTGTCGTCTAAGGTAGTTTGTACCGCCACAAATTCACGAAGAATGTCCAGATAGCGTGATGCAGTAATCGTTTCGGATCTGAAAAATGGGCCAATGATTCCTTTGGAAGAAATGGCGGCCCAGACCAGTACTTTTTGAGGATGCAGGGACGATGGGACTGCAACATGGGGATTTTCGGTTCCCCATATGCGCCAGTTCTGTTTATTGACGAAGCCGTCCAGGTAAAAATAAGCTTCGTCAGTAAACCAAATGCTGCCCACATGCATATCGCCGTCATCAATCCTGTGCACTATATCGTTAGCGAATGTCTCTCGTGCAGCAATGGTAGCGGCGCTGAGGGGTTGCCGCGTTTGAATTTTGTATGGATAGAGGTGTAAACTCCGGCGCATGAGACGAGACGTGGACGTTGGCGTCATTTGGACCGCAGCTGCAACACGGCGAACGGAAACCCGAGGCCGCTGTTGGATCACCTGCTGCACTAGCTGCGCGTTGCCCTCTGTGGTTGCCGTACGCAGTCGCCCTACCTTTCCAGCACGTTCATCCGTCACGTTCCCAGTCCGTTGAAATTTGTCAAACAGATCCTTTATTGTATCGCTTTTCGGTCCTTTGGTTACATTAAACCTCCGTTGAAAACTTCGTCTTGTTGCAACAACACTGTGTTCTAGGCGGGGGAATTCCAACACCAGAAAAATCCTCTGTTCTAAGGAATAAACCATGTTGTCTACAGCACACTTGCACGTTGTGAACAGCACACGCTTACAGCACAAAGACGACGTACAGAATGGCGCACCCACAGACTGCGTTGTCTTCTATATCTTTCACATCACTTGCAGCGCCATCTGTTGTTGAAAATTGTAACTACTGTAATTTCGAAAGTTTGTCCGCCTGAAAATGTACTGTCGTCCCAAGCATATTGCAGCAAACGGTGTATTTCTATCACTGCTCGTTTAGTTTTTATTGCCGTTTCAAATATACCGGTCATTTTTGAAACACCCTGTACAAACACAGCCAGAGAGAAGAGACACTTTGCGTCAGTCAGTCGCCTGCGTGCGGTGTGCCACAGACGATGTTAGAGCTGGGCAGATTTGAATGCGTTTTCCACATAACTAGGACGTGAATTCGCGAAGACTGTACTCCGCCCTGAATTGCTTAGATTTCACAGAATTAACTGTTTGTGTGCCAGCTTCAGTGTTGACAAAACGACGTAGCAAGTGCCGAGATTAATTTTTCACTTTTAAAACGAGCAATTAACCTTTTGTGATTGGCTGTCAGGGAGAAAGACCATTTTAATTGGAATTTCCAGCAGAAGTCGCCTCTGAATTGTTAATAGTGCTGATTCCAAGAGGGAAATTGTTATTATTAGTAGGGATATTATTATATTTTGCCCGTGTGTGCATTTACAGAATATATCAACGAGTTAAAATTCAAAACTTTTATTTATAATCGCAGTTCCTGAACCTGCTGAGTAAATAGCGGGTGGGAAAATTTTTTTTCAGTTAGCACGAAGAGTAAAGTAGAACTTCAGACTCGAAATTATGGTCGGTATGTTCTCCATAGCTTTACAGCTGACCGCACAACTGGATTTCATATTCTTGTGAATGGCCAAGGTAGGTGTAAGGCATGCACAGACAATTTAAGGGCCTTTTCATAACGACATAACGAAATAACAACCGTTTTGATTATTTACCTGCCGTCCCACACAACTTCATACCTCGCTAATACCATGAAACACTGATTATTGGATTCATAATGATCTCATTTCGGCAAAGTTCAAACGTTTATTCACTTACGTAATATTCAGCTGATGCCACTCTTAGTTTGAGGCAAAGTTGATCGATACATTTCAAACCCTGAGTGTCAGCCAGAGAATGAGGTCACCTTCAGGTTATGAAAAACTTCACAATGTTGGCTCGAACATACATGGTCCAATTACATTAATGTGACTACTACCTACGCTCGATGTCAACAAACAATAACCACCCACAGACGGCAGTACTAGCAGTGAAGGGTACATAAAACATGTTGGGGGATGCGAACACAGTGATGTAGTTGTAATGCGGAAACGAAGCGATCTATCTGACGTCCAAAAGGACATTATCATTGGCATTCAGGTCAAGGCTCGAAGCATTTCCGAACCGGTGATATTTGAAACTGTTGGCGTGCTGTCGTGGTTGAAGGAGGCCGTGCATGGTAAAATCGCTCTCTCCAAAACCTGTTTCGAGGAAAGAGTTTGCACCACGTACCACAGATGACAGGGGTGAACAACGGTTGCGGAGATGTGTATGGACGAATAGACGTGCAAGTGAAACTTCCTGGCAGATTAAAACTGTGTGCCGGACCGAGACTCGAACTCGTGACCTTTGCCTTTCGCGGGCCAGTACTCTACCAACTGAGCTACCCAAGCACGACTTACGCCCCGTCCTCACAGCTTTACTTTTGCCAGTACCTAGTCTCCTACCTTCCAAACTTTACAGAAGCTCTCCTGCAAACCTTGCAGAACCAGCATTCCTGAAGGAAAGGACATTGCGGATACATGGCTTAGCCAGAGCCTGGGGGATGTTCCCAGAATGAGAATTGCACTCTGCAGCGGAGTGTGCGCTGATATGAAACTTCCTGGCAGATTAAAACTGTTTGTCGGACCGAGACTCGAACTCGGGACCTTTGCCTTTCGCGGGCAAGTGCTATAGCATCTGAGTTGTGCTTATGTAGCTCAGTTGGTAGAGCACTTGCCCGCGAAAGGCAAAGTTCCCGAGCTCGAGTCTCGGTCCGGCACACAGTTTTAGTCTGCCAGGAAGTTTCATATCAGCGCACACTCCGCTGCAGAGTGAAATTCTCATTCTAGACGTGCAACTGTTGAACAATCAACCACCCAGATGAACCAAGGGCCTGTCAGCAGCGTCGCCTCAACGACCGTTCGGCAAACACTGCTGCGCGTGGGCCTCCGCAGGAGGGCCTTCCTTCATGCACCCAAGCTGACTGCTGTTCTTCGACGACGAAAGCTGGAATTGGCACGGCAATCTTTCGAGATGGATCATGTTTTATGCGCCGTCGGACACGTGGCCTTTAGCGACTATGGCGCCAGAATGAGTTGACTGTTCTCCTCTGGCCACCAAAGTCTGCGGATTTAAACGCAGCCACGTATTATCACCCAGAAACCGAGCGCAGCTGGCCACGATACTGGAGTCGACATAGCTACAAGTCCCTGCCGGTACCCTCTACAGCCATACTAACACGCCCTTGTGGCAGAAGGTGGTTACTCATGCTTTTGACAGGTGGTCACATTAATGTGACTGGACCGTGTATATTCTGTGACAGCAGCAATTCCCATTGAGTTTCCCTCTTGATTAAGATCATTTAACTATCGCTGCTCTTAAGTCGCGTTACATGACTGAAAGTTGCACACCATTCCATGTAGACACATTGGACAACCGGAGATAATCCACCAACAAACTGCATAGTGGCAATCACGAAGCGGTTACGTCCCGACGTTAGACGATTGCTCGTGTATGCCAACCAGTTGCGTCTCCACGACGATGCATCTGACAGTGCTGATTACATACACTATCTAATCAGAATGAACCGAATATCTATTTTTGGACATTACCATGGAAGGAGTCCCACCCACGCCTTTATGACGGCTTTAACGCTGCTGGGTTCACATTATATAAGGTATCTGTATGTCTGTGGAGGAATGGCAACCCATTCTTCCACAAGATCCTACGCTAGAGAAGTTACTGATATTAGACGTTGGTGTCTCGAAGTCGACATTCTAACTCATCCCAGAAGTGTAGCACTGAGTTGAAGGCGGAGCTCTGCGCAGGCAAGTCCATTTTAGAAATGTTATTGTTCACAAACCATTGTAGCTTTGTGTCAGGTTGCATTGTCATGATGATATAAACTAACGTCGTCTCCCAACTATTCGTCTAACGTACGCAATTCTCAATGTTACAAAATGTATATGTTCATATCCCTCCACACTCTGTCGTTTTTTTAAGAACAATGAGGGGAACACACACTAAACTCCAAAATAGCCCTACATCCTAACACCATTTCGTCTGTACTTTACTGATTTTACTAAATATGAAGGTAGATTATGCCCTCCTTGCAGTCGCTAAACCAAAACCCTTCCAAAACCCTTCCATTAGCAGGTTACGTTCTCCAGGAGAAAAAAAAACGGATTGCCACAGAGTACAGTGTGGTTCAACACTCTGAAAAATTCATTATCGGTCAAGCACTGTCCAGTGGTGTTGGTCTGTACACCACCTTACTGTCTCAGCACTGACCACAGGTGTAGCTTCTGCGGAAATGCTCGACTACTGAATCCCATTCTTTTTCACTGCCTACGTTTTGCTAGCTGGAGTACTGGTACCACTTTGGAATTCACCGGTGATTCCTTCCGCTAATTTCATTTTTTTTTTTTTTGCTATCTCCCTCCGCAATTTTCGATGATCCCTATCAGTCAGCACATGAGATCTGCTTCGTCTTGCTGTAGTTGTGGTTGGTTCTTCACATTTCCACTTCACAATCACATCACTAACAGTCTAGCGGTTTAGAAGAGTTATTCAGGTAACATATAACGACCAGTCCAATTCCGCAGACACCGTGCTGTCCTGACCACCCCGTCCCTTGTTACTGCTTCTTTACAGAGAGCAGATAACGTAATACTTGCCGTGTCCTTTTATACTGGCAGGTCCACCGCTCATTATATCTAGTGGTCAGTTCTACATGACATCGGGTGCCTCGATACTTCTTATCAGATAGTGATCAATCAACTCGCACATACACAGTAATGACCTATGGTTGAGGGGTCGCATGGTCACAGCGATCCAAAGTGACGGTTGTGCTCTTTTAAGGAGTATTTCATCTGGAGAGCTAAGTCAACTTTCTTTTTGATAGACTGGCGTCTATTCCAATAATGAAATTATTGTCTGAGGATCTGAATCCAATTCTGTAATCATTTCAGGCCGAAACACGCAGTAAGCGAAGTGGCGCTGCGGTTACCACGCTGTACACGTATTCCAGAGGAAATAGGCTGAATTATGTGTTCGGTTGTTAATATTTAGGTTTCCCGTGGTTACCATAAGTATTATAAGGTAAATGACAGGATGGTTCTTTCAAAATGATGCTGTCAATTTTCCTCCCTTCTTAAGCCCCGTCCGAATCTGCTGTGCTTTGTCTGCAAGGAGCTCGTCGTCGACAGTGTGTTTAACACTAATCTTCCTTCCTTTCCTGTAACGTGGACGTCTGGCAGTTCAGAGTGAAAAGGTGATTGACGGCGAGCTCCCTGAATAGTCGATATGTCGATATGTAGTCGTTTAGAACAATCGAGAGTGGCTCCGATGATTCACGAGACATCTGTATGGTGTTATGGTACTGAATAATATATCTATCTATATTCTGTACACTATACTATATAAAGATACCAACGCATAAATTAAGGGAGTAGTAACTAAAGCCCTGGATAATGCCCGGTACATAGAAAGTCATGTATGGACTGCCGACGACTCAGGGCTGTCGTTGGGCCGTTAACCGTCACGTGGTACAAGGCAGCCACTTTAAACTCAAGTATTACATGAGCATAAATGGGAGCATTACTCTAATTAGCGATTATCTTTGTATATAGGTGCGTGTGACACAGACTCATTTTATATTATATTAAGAGCCTAAAAAACTTGTGAACTATTTAAGAACAGTCGTAGGTTGCTCAGTGTTCTCTATTTACTCAAGGACGAAGTGTTTCGTCTGGTTAGGGAATCAGGTTACGTTAAAATATCTGAAATTTTTTCCGAAGGCGCCGTCAAAGAAGGTATGATGCAGAATACTTTCTTTAACAGATGCTTTTTGGCAGAAAATTTCTCATGTTTTAACATGACCTGATGATGTTCTATCTAGACGAAACGCGTCATTACTGAGTTAATAAGGAACAGTGAGCAACCTATGACTGTTTCTAAATAGCAGCAATAGATTTTTGCTGTACCACCACATCAAGATGGAACAGAATAGCATTTAAAACTTATCAATTTTGCTGTGGTGAAGAATGCCTCACTGTTGTGCAGTAAACGCCCATTCGATTACACAGTGTGCTAGCAAGTTTGTTTCGAATTCCCCAATGCGAAAGGATTGCGGAAAGATGTAAAATGTGGCTGAATCGAATGGGAAGGAGAGATACATATCTATGTGAGTCTGCTACACTATGTGAAATAAACAAGAGTGAAGAGTACTTAAAATGTACTCACATATCCGATTCCTTAGAGTGAATACTATGTTAGCGTAATAGGTAGGTGCTACACTTCCATACAAGGTTTTCGAGTTCGATCACCAGTCACTGTAAGATTCTTTTTTCTTCCTGTACTCTTTGCATAAAACTTCTGTCTTCTTAACTTTATTCGTACTACAATTATGTCGGTGCTTTATATTCCATATCGATTACATTATAACATCTATTTTCATTTACTAGCTTCATTTCAAATATGACTAATTTGAGATGAATCACAAGAATGGTTTAAGAAACTATATTTCACGCCTCAAGGATGTGAGAAATTTTTTAACAATTTCCGTCCACATTATGATCCCCAAACAAGTGGTAGAAGACAATATTTTTCCACTCTCAGTTCCGTTCACTGAGACTTTTGTAAAGCTGTAAGATTGTGAGAAAGAAAAAATTTAACATTGCTTGTAACCTACGAGAAAATTAAGGAGACCATGGCATTACGATAAAATCAAAGTTGGTTCTGCTCCCAACTTTAAATCACAGTTTTTCAGCAGCAGCTAAGTAGGCAGTGGGACCACAGGCACTTCAAGGTTCTCATGTTTCAACTACTTGTTTCAGAAAAGTTAATTTTCCTGTGGTTCAAATCAGTGACATGGAAATATTAAAATTTGTGTACCCGTTAAGGGCAAACACGATTTTTCTCTACAGTCCGCACAAGTGTTATTAGGTTGTTTGAGAATTTAAAAATTTGGGAAAGAGATACCTAAAAATCCGTAACAGCCGAGACAACAACCATACCAATTGAAAATCGGAATTAACTTACGAATGGAAAAGGTTTCCACCAATTATTATCACACAGGCTTTCACAAGATACCCTGGAAAAACCATTCAGTATGGTTCGGGCATATAATCCAGCTTCCGATTCCTTCAGTTGTAAGACAGTTCTGCCGGTTATTGGTGTGTCACGTAATTGTTAACAGTATTGTCGCCCCAGTCACCATTACAATTGTAAGACGGAAAATACTTCCTTCCTCATCGACTATCCAGAACACAGGCATGCCTGTGATGAGTCAGAAATCAAGAACAACGTAGCCACGCCTATAAGTGCAAATTCAGACATAGGCAACGTAGATGAGGAAGAACAGTCTCTGAATTAGATAGGAGAACGACGAAAAAATAAGCAGAAATACGTCTTACGTGACCTTCACCGCGTACCACGTTGAGCAAATGAACAGTCTGAATGAGAAAGAGTTCGTAGGTTAACTCAAGGACAGTGTGGTGTGTGTATCAAAAGCAGCGATAAACGTTGTTCAACAGGCGGACAAAGTTTTCCGTGTCAATGAAAAACAAATTTTGAAATGGCAGTTGCTTCAGATACTGGAGGTATGTGCATCTGAAGAAGCCCAGAAACTTCCTCGTAGTAGGCCTATTCCGTCTTGTCACAGGAAGTTTTGACAGACGAGATAGCATGGCGACGAAACCACTAAGCAGAGAAAGACGCCACTGCAAAATGTGGCACTATGAGTAGCCTGTAGGCATGAGAAATGTGGTAAAGTTATCTTGAGAGGCAGGCTCCTGGCAGACAATTTATCTCCTATATTTGTTGCTAATTATGTTGTCTAAACGTAAAAATGGTCATAATCAGGAAAAATAACAAACATTAAATATGTTAACAAGTAAACAGAAGTTTGCATCTGTGTTTCATTATGGTCTCGAATTCCAAATATCTTCCTGAAACACACTGAATGGGCACCATGTATAATGTTATTACCTCCAGAGCATATACTGTATTACTTATCACAAAAGTAAGCACGAGGAGGTTTTACTTGTATGATGAGGAAAATAAAATACCGTGATTTAAGTGACGGACTTATGTCCTTATTTTTCCCTTTAGATTTCCAGTAGAGACCAGGAAACAATTAAAATGAAAGCAAAGTTTTACAACCGAACAGTGATTTCATATCGTGTGACTATAGGTGAGAAAGGCGAAAATTGGCAAGACAATTTCTACGAATCCTAGAATCAATACATAAAGATGCAACACCCTACGATGTGAGAATGTTCCCAATGCCTAAATAGGAAAAGAGGCCTTTCTGGGACCCTACATTGGCTCTCGTAGTATACACGAAACATTTCGAACTACAATGAGTACAAATCACTTCGAAGACCGATATATGTATGACATAAATAATCAGAGGCTTCTTATGCCCAAGATAGTCCCAGCCGTCTGCAATATTCCAATACATTCAAAAAAAGGAAAAAAATAGAAGGAAAAAGGAAAAAAAAGATGAGAAAATGAAATCTCAGAACCATGGCCCAAAAAGGAAACCTTCGGCAGTTTTGTCAATAATATTCTTAATGAGCCATCAGTAGCATATAGTAAGTTTGTAATTTAATGATTTTACTGCTTTTATATATTTTTACAGCCAAATATGTTCCAATTAGGTAACCACAAAGTGTTTTGACGTTTACTCCATAATCTTCAGCTAGTAGATGCTTATTTTTCATTGATTTACGTTGAGTTTGTGACCAAAAACAAGTTATCATGGCTGGACGAAAATGTTTTGAGTCGTTTCGCAGTTTTATCTACATCGAAAGATTTATCCACATTTTTCGACTAAAACTTCCTTTGATGCTGCTGGTTTTCAAAGTTATAACCGAGGTTTACAGTTCTTTCTTTTTTTTTTTAAGCTCATATGAGCTGTCTGAAGCTAGTCAAAATCCGTTTCAACGGGGGTGACACAGTAGACGACACCTTAGGTTGCAGATAGAATGGCAGATACATATTCAGTATTCAATTTGCTTCGAAGATTACGGACGAATAGCCACTTAATGAAATTTAATATTGTTGGACGCTATCGTCCACTAGGCAGTTGCAAATACATTAATTTATCGGCTTCCAGAAATTACTTTTATATATGTTCAAAACGTATTTATTTCATGTTTATGAAAGAATGCTATAAATATGTTTGTGGAAACAATAATTGTTTTAGGACTGAGACAGAGAAAGTTGTTTAATGAATTCTTGGTTTATATAAGTGGACAAGGAAACCGTCGTGCTCACAGTTTTATTAGCGAACGTTGGTATCACGAACAAGAGTGAAAGGACTCAAACAAAGAAATTGCTTGTGGAACGGATGTGTCAGTTACCATGTAAGTTCAACAAGTGACTACGTGAGAATTTGAAGCTACTGTCTTAGTCGAAAACAAATTGACAAAATCTGATAGAAGAAGAATAAGAGCATACAGAGCCTTTTATATACTTACGCTTTATGGAATAACTGACGAAAAATCGCTTGGACATGCAGTAATATGTACTGTACAGTAATTCGTCAAATGATGAATCGCTTATTGTGCACTGGGTGGCTGAAGAACTGTTTTCTCTTACTAGGTGTGTGCTATCCTTCTCTCTCTCCGGCTCTCCTTCCTATTCTAGTATTGGCCAAAAGCAAAAGTATCAAATATTAGGTTGGTGCATAATTTCGAAGCGTTTTCCATTATTTTAATAAACAAAACAGTAAACATTACAGAGACTTAAGTCATCAATAATAAATTCTCCTTCACTATTGACAACAGTCTGTCAACCGTGAAGTGACTTTTCCATTCAATGGCCGTAGAAATAATGTGTTTCTGATGCGAAGAATTCGTCGAGTCATATTCGGAGCACATTTTCATCAGGACAGAAGAATTCTGGAAGGCTCTTCGATAGAGAGTGTAAAAGGTGAAAATGTATGGACGCGAGACCAGGTGAATAAGGAGGGTGCTGAATGATTCCTGTACAGGGTTTTTGTCAGTCTAGCAGAATCTGAGTGGGGATTATCGTAGAGTAACATCAACTCACGCTTTCCGCTTGGTCTTTGCTCCTGGCTTTTGTCTACAAGACGCGTGAACTGCTGACAGTAAATGGCAGCACACTATGGGAAAGCAGTTCGTAGAACATCATACTATTGCTGTTCCACCAGATAAATATCATTATCTTTTTTGAATGTGTGCGGATCTTTGTACGGTGAGTTACGACTTTGTGAGCTTCGCCATACCTTGTTTTTCCTTACGTTACCAGAAAGACACCACATCCCGTCACCAGCATCGACACAGCAGAGCAATTGTCGGTGTTGTTCGCGAGCTAACATTGACGAGCAGAGATGCACATATGGCCACCCACTAATTTATATGATTTGGCTTACAGCATACGGTACACATAGACCCGATTTTTGAACCTACCCCGCTGGATACAAATGTCGCACCATGGTGGAATCACCACAGTTCATCACATTTACCATTTCTCGAGTACACTGACGCGGATCATGGTGGATTAACACCTTTAAAAGATCTTCATCAAACTCCAAACGTCTTTCTGAATGTAGAGAGTCACAGAGTCACTAATGTCAGAACGATCATCTTTGAAACGAGAAAACCATATTCTGGCCGAGCTTCGTGCAGTGGCATTCTCCCCATAAACAGTGCAAACGTTTATGGCTGCCTCTGCTGCTGTCACACCTCCGTTGCACTCAAATAGAAGAATATGTCGACAATGTTCAAATTTCTATACTTTGCACCCCATTTTCTAGCATCCACAGCTCCACTAACTGTCTCCAAATGACAAAATGACCAGATGTAAACTCAAATACCAACAATGCTCTACAAATAAAAAATGAGAATAAATAAAGAAAATCATAGCAACCGGAATTCCAACATGAAAAGCAAACACAACGTAATACTGGGCACAGGGATCAGACCATCTATCACACTGGAATTATTTTCATCCTACCTGCATGTATTAAACTTAGTTAAAAGAACGAAAGCTGTAGTGAGATAACTAAAGAGAGAAAATAAGGAGAGAGTCAAAATTGATTTGCTGCAACTAGAGGTACTGCGACACACTTTTTCCGCTTTATCTACATCTACATCTACATGGATACTCTGCAAATCACATTAAAATGCCTGGCAGAGGGTTCATCGAAGCACCTTCACAATCCTCTATTATTCCAAGATCGTACAGGTCACGGAAAGAACGAACACCTTTATCTTTCCGTTCGAGCTCTGATTTCCCTCATTTAATCGTGGTGATCGTTCCTCCCTATGTAAGTCGGTGTCAACAAAATATTTGGTGATTGGAATTTTATGAGAAGATTCCGTCGCAACGAAAAACGCCTTTCTTTTAATGATTTCCAGCCCAAATCCTGTATCATATATGTGACACTCCCTCATACATTTCGTAATAATACAAAACGTGCTGCCTTTCTTTGAACTTGTTAGATGCACTTCATCATTCCTATCTGGTAAGGATACCACACCGCGCAGCAGTACTCTAAAAGAGGACGGACAAGTGTAGTGTAGGCAGCCTCCTTAGTAGGTCTGTTACATTTTCTAAGTGTCCTACCAATAAAACGCAGTATTTGGTTAGTTGTCCCCACAAAATTTTCTATGTGTTCCTTCCAATGTAAGTTGTTCGTAATTGTAATATCTAGATATTTAGTTGAATTTACGGCTTTTAGATTAGACTGATTTATCGTATGACCGAAGTTTAACGAGTTCGTTTTAGCACTCATGTGGAGGACATCACACTTTTCATTATTTAGGGTCAACTGCTTCTTTTCGCACCATTCAGATATCTTTTCTAAATCGTTTTGTGGTTTGTTTTGATCTTCTGATGACTTTATCAGTCTATAAACGACAGCGTCATCTGGAATCAACCGAAGATGGCTGCTCAGATTGTCTCTTAAATCGTATATACAGATAAGGAAAAGAAAAGGGCCTATAACAGTACCTCGGGGATCGCCAGAAATCTGTTTTACTCGATCACTTTCCATTAATTACTACAAACTGTGACCTCTCTGACAGGAAATCACAAATCAAGACACAAAACTGAGACGATATTCCATAAGGACGCAATTTCACTACGAGCCGCTTGTGTGGTACAGTGTCCAGAAATACCGAATCGATCTGAAATCCCTTGTCAGTATTACTCAACACTTCATGTGAATATAGAGCTAGTTGTGTTTCACAGGAACGATGTTTCCTAAACCCATGTTGACTATGCGTCAATAGACCATTTTCTTCGATGTAACTCATAATGTTCGAATTCAATATATGTTCTAAAATCCTGCTGCATATCGACGTTAACGATATGGGCCTGTAATTTAGAGGATCACTCCTACTACCTTTCTTGAATATTGTTGTGACCTCTGCAACTTTCCAGTCTATGGGTACGGATCTTCCGTCGAGCGAACGGTTGTAGATGTTTGTTAAGTATGGAGCTTATGCATCAGCATACTCCAAAAGGAACCTAATTGGTATACAGTGGGGACCAGAAGACTTGCTCTTCTTATGTGATTTAAGTTGCTTCACTACTCCGAGGATATGTACTTCTTCGTTCCTTATGTTGGCAGCTGTTCTGGATTCGAATTCTGGAATATTTACTTCGTCTTCTTTTATGAAGGCATTTCGGAAGGCTGTGTTTAGTAACTCTGCTTTGGCAGCACTGTCTTTGATAGTATCTCCATTGCTATCGCGCCAAGAAGGCATTGCTTGTTTCTTGCCACTAACATACTTCACATACGACCTGAATCTCTTTATATTTTCTGCCAGGTTTCAATACAAAGTTTCGCTGTGGAAAATGTTATAGGCATTTCGCATTGAAGTCCGCGCTAAATTTCGAGCTCCTGTAAAAGATCGCCAATCTTGGGGATTTTGCGTCTGTTTCAATTTGTCATGTTTGTTTCTTTGTTTCTGCAACAGTGTTATAACCCGCTTTGTGTACCAAGGAGGACCACCTCCGTCGTTTGTTAATTTATTTGGTATAAATCTATTGATTTCTGCCGATACTATTTCTTAGAATTTAAGCCACATCTGGTCTACACTTATATTATTAATTTGGAATGAGTGGAGATTGTCTCTTAGGAAGGCGTCAAGTGAATTTTTATCTGATTTTTAGAATAGGTATACTTTTCGCTTGTATTTCGAGGATTTGGGGATTACAACATTCAATCACGCTACGACAACTCTGTTCACTAATCCCTGAATCGGTTTTGATGCTCGTTATTAACTCAGGATTATTTGTTGCTAAGAGGTCAAGTGTGTTTTCACAACCGTTGACTATTCGCGTGGGGTCATGAACCAACTCCCCGAAATAATTTTGCATTTAGCACAGTTTCGGATGATATTTTATGCGCACCTCCTGAATTAAACATGTATTTTCGCCAACATATCGAGGGTAAATTAAAGTCACCACCAACTATTATCGTATGAGCTGGATACGTGTTTGAAATCAAACTAAAGTTGTCTTTGAACCTTTCAGCAGCTGTATCATCTATATTGGGAGGTCGGTAAATGGATCCAATTATTATTATGTCCCGGTTGCCCATACTAACTCACAGGAAGTATCCACTTAAATTCTGGGACAAGGTAAACCACTTCTGACAGCAACAAACACGCCACCGCCAACCATGTTTAGTCTATCCTTTCGGAACACCGTTAAATTCTTCGCAAAAATTTCGGCTGATCTTATATCCGGCTTTAGCCAGCTTTCATTGCCTAGAACGATTTGAGCATCAGTGCTTTCTGTTAGCGCTTGGAGCTCTGGTACTTTCCCAACACAGCTGCGACAATTTACAACTGTTATTGTGGCGTTACAGCGTGGAGAGTGTGAGAGTAAATGACAATGCAGAACCTGTCAGTTCAGAATGGTTCAAATGGCTCTAAACACTATGGCACTTAACAACTGAGGCCATCAGTCCCCTAGACCCTAGAACTACTTAAACCTAACTAACCTAAGGACATCACATACATTCATGCCAGAGGCAGGATTCGAACCTGCGGCCGTAGCAGCAGCTTGGTTCCGGACTGAAGCGCCTAGAACCGCTCCGCCACAGCGGCCGGTAGAACTTGTCAGTACTTAAAGAACATCATGTTTAACCATAGTGCAGTTGATTAACATATACACGACAAACACTCAATTTGCAGTTGTCTTTCTATGCTAAATGAATATGAAGTGCAAGTTTAGTATGCTTGAGTGTAGTGTTCCCTAGAGTTACGGTCATATTTATGTTACATGCTAAGATACTGATGTATGCAGATGATTAAGTGTAGATTGTAAAGTATGTCACTAGGTTTAGTGACTGTTACACATTTACTAATAAACAGAGGTGTTAATGACCTATGATACAATCCAGTATAATATAGAAGTAATTATACATTTGCTCATCATATTACGACACTTACAGTTGTTGTTCCAAATGGTGCATTCTGCATTTATTTTTTCAATGCTCACAATTTATATAAAATTTCTATTTTGGTCTTAATTAGTTACTGAGGACCTTAATAATGTTACTAGACCTCAGAATTTAAACGTCCATTAATTAGGCTGCCTATGGTCTCTTACTACCACAGATCAGATCAGAAGTTCCAATAACAATCAAGTTTAGGCGGCCACTTAGTAACAATTATTTATTTATTTATTTATGTTTAAGTACTGCCACTGTTAGACAGTCGCATTATTTGGAAAGTGTTATGGGCTTGGGTGTTAAAACAGTGCTGTACGGCTCGAACGGAACTTAGGAATTTAATTTTTTATGACTAGTACCTCAGAATCGTCTGCGTAGGATGTGTTTCAAATTTATTATGCCACATGGGTGTCTGGCCACATTTCCGTCTTAACTGGCACACACGAAAATGTAAGTCAGAATAATATGATATTCTTTGTCACATATCTAAGTAACTTCGTCAACAGTCTTGTACAGAGCCTATTAGAACATAAGGTATGTCACAGATTTAGCTAGCTAGATGGTGCGCAACAGAAGCAGCCATGTAGTATTTGGTATTTACGATTATTTGTGCAGTATTGTTACAATATTTTAGTGTAATATCTCTTTATATTCTACTAATTATCCCTGCACAATTCTATGAGTGAATTACGTTTCCTACTTGACCATCTATATACTCGCAGAATCGATGCGCAAAGTAGTACAGTACTATTACTATTCCATGAGCGCATTATTACTCTTTGTAATATTCTCTCTGGTGTGTTGAGAGGACTTCTAGCATCTTCTCCGTGCTGAATAGCCGCATTGAATAATTGTAATTTTGCTATGGAGATTACCAGAAGAAATAGATTGAAAATATATTGTATGCTACTGAAAAAATATATACTGAGCATTTACATTAAAGGTGTGTAAGGAATTCCATTATATATGTAATCTCTAATTGGAAATTTGCACGGAGGTGTCGTTTCGTTGGTAATCAGAAGGGAACTTCCGATGAATTGGAAACCAACCTGCAATTATTAGACCCAACAGCACATTATTTCATCGGATAATTAAACTGTATCAAAGCAAACTTTCCGCTTGATCTGAGGTTTCCCGACTGACTACGCAAGAAAAACCAAGACATTTTATTTATATAGGATTGCAGATCGCTTCGAATCATCGAGATTGCGGACAAGAAGAGTCATCGTCCGATTCTGATTAAACAGTAAAGAATAATTAAAACTTTCTTGAGAGACTGCGATGACTCTGATATGGCTTCTTATAAATGAGATCATTAATTAAATACTAATAACTAACTTTCCTCCTCACCAACAACTAGTATAAACACAATATTAATTAAAATTATATTAGCATGAATACGAATTACAAAATCTTCATAGTAACTGGAATGAGTCATGCGTTTGACCCTGCCTTATGCGGGGATGACCCACGAGAGTCTCTGTAAGAAATTCGTAATCATATTGGTATGGCCATATTTATGGTGAAATATTGCAACTGCCATAAAAATTACGTTCCTGAGTGAGTAAATATAGGCCGACAGACGTCTTTACAGTGGTAATCTGTTATTTTTTCGGCAGCTGGGTTGTTATTTTTTCAGTTTGTCTCATGTTCTCTGCCTCGTGATGACTGGGTGTTGTGTGATGTCCTTAGGTTAGTTAGGTTTAAGTAGTTCTACGTTCTAGGGGACTGATGACCATAGATGTTAAGTCCTATAGTACTCAGAGCGATTTGAACCATTTTGTCTCATGTTCAAACTCTCATCTAAAATAACAAATAACCATTATCTCTGTATAACCTCTGGAAAGACAGTGGGTGGAACTACCGTGTCGTTGATAAGTACCCTAAAAGTCTTATATGACATATATAAATAAGTGAAACCATGAAGGCAGCTTGTATCTCTAGAGCAAGATTTTTATTCTCTTTGTGCCTCGTCTTAAACTGTTACCTCTGTTCTTTCGGAAGTTGAATTTAAATGAATTAATGCAAATATCTTCGTAAAGCCTTTCTGAAATTGGTACGGTACCGTGTCTTTCACTGTGACTCAGTTCTTTCATTATTCATGGTTCAGAATTAATAGGAAGTGCTTCCAGACTTTTAGCTTACATTAAGACAAATCAGGTATTCTCTGTGCAGCCAGTCGATGGAAAAGCCTTAAGGTGTAATTTTTTGGCTCGCAATAAATTTTAATATTCATGGAGAGACTTTATTTCAGAAACAGATACACAAATTAATTTCGAACATTTTTGAAGATGCATCAAATGTTTCTTTACAGAGAGCGACAAACATTACAAACCTTGGAACCACAAATAATGATGGAAGAAAGAAGACTTCACTCTGAAAACGTTAAGCTATCGTTTCTGTTATTTCTTCTTTAGAAGTTTCATTTGTTTATTTGCAATGATTTATATTATAGACTGCTCGGATCCCATAGTTAATCTTGCAGAATTTGTTAAGCTCTTTAAGACGAGGGACAGATAACTGTGTTGGTTCCCCAGTCATTTATTTCTACTCGGGAATGGTCTTTGTACTTACAAAACCGTAACCAGGTGCCAAGAAACAACTTCACTGTTCATCATTAGTGCAAGTTTAACGAAAGTTAAATGTAGAATTTTATTCGAAAAAAATCACATATTCGAAAAAAATCACATTTTTGAAATAGGCGTCTTATTTCAAAAAGAAATGCTTGAAGCTTGCTTCTTGCTACTGACTTAATGACATGTTCATCTTCATATTTTTAAGCACTCGCAGTAAAGATCCGTATTTGTGTCTAACGTGTATGATTATTGTAGTCTCTTGGTTTCCTCCAGGTAACTGTACACATTTCGTGAAGCTGTTATGACGATAACACGTGTATCAAACAGTGGAAGCTTTCAAGGTCGGTAATTTGCCGCAGTTGGTGACTGTCGTTTTGCGGGTATTATGGCGTGGTGGAAAGCATATTTCTACGCCTAACATTTCGTTTTCAAATGCTGGAGACATCATGCAGAGGGTATACATAAATAGGTGCATAACAGGTTCAAAAGTAAACAGTTGAGCTTTTTACATTTAAATATAATATGTGTTCTCTTTGAACAGCCCTGTAGGAAACCGCAGCACGTCTGTCGAAACGTCGGCAATTTCGTTGTTTCAGTAGTTTACAATGACGCGGTGGAATTCCTAAAATTACCTTATTCAAAATGCCATCGGCCGTGAAAGCCTACGAACTTATTTGCTATCTAATCGTTTATAACTTTTAACGATGTCTCTATCACTGGAAGCTGAAACGTTAGACAGATAAATATGATTAGGACCACATCCTAAGGCTCATGAAACAAAAATCACCGATTATGTAAGATGTATTGTTCAATCCAGAATTTCTGGTTGGCTAGTAATTGTCTGCTTGATGCAGTCTGCTACGATTGACCTTTGAAAGGCCACAAATCCAAAGGAACTGGAAACATCTCCATCACCAGCCCTTCTACATGTAGTGATGGATAAAGACCTTCTCTAAATTTTTCTAAGAATCTTAGTTCCTGCAATAAGTATCCATATCACTACCGCTGTAAGTAGGCTGTTTATGTTTTCTTATTGGCAACGTTACGTAGCGCTCTATATGAAAATCACTGTCTGTGCCGTGTGCAGTCTGTGGCTAGTTTGCATTGTTGTCTGCCATTGTAGTGTTGGGCAGGGGCAGCTGGATGTGAACAGCGCGTAGCGTTGCGCAGTTCGAGGTGAGCCGCAAGCAGTGGTGGATGTGGGGAGAGAGATGGCGGAGTTTTGTAATTTGTCATGAACTGCTATATATATTATGACTATTAAGGTAAATACATTGTTTGTTCTCTATTAATATCTTTTAATTGCTAACTATCCCTATCAGCAGTTAGTGCCTTCAGTAGTTTGAATCTTTTATTTAGCTGGCAGTAGTGGCGCTCGCTGTATTGCAGTAGTTCGAGTAATGAAGATTTTTGTGAGGTAAGTGATTTCTGAAAGGTATAGTTTAATGTTACTCAGGGCTATTCTTTTGCAGGGATTTTTGATAGTCAGATTCCGTTGCGCTAAAAATATTGTGTGTCAGTTTAAGCACAGTCTTGTACAATTCTTCTAAGGGGACGTTTCACCGCATATTTCCTAATGTTATCTACCCAGTTATCGTTTCGTTTCGGACATTTACTTCTCTTGCAATTGCGAGCTAAGATCCCAAAGATGTTGGGTCTCACATGCGGTTCCTTTTCGTCGAAGTAACTTGGATCAAACTCGTCTATGGGTTGAACAGCACGTGTCGCATTACAATCCCTAAATTAGGCACTTGTGACCATTTCGTTAAATTGTCTGGCTGATGGCAAGTTTTCGAAATACAAAGTTAACATTACGCATAATAACAGTAGTAATAATATCGGGAACTAAATTAACGACCCATAAATGATGTAGGCCACGCAGTTGCGATTTGGTTATAATAATGTTTATTCAGCAAGCAAACTAATGGCGAAAGTGGAGGATGGCAGATTAAAATTACTGTGGCTTGATTCCCTGCATTACCACAGAATTAAATAGTTTTCATAAATGTTTCCCTTTATGGTCCACCACATTTAACACTGCTACGTCTCCTCGGCCACAAAATCCTTCTACTGGGTTTCCCTATGACGTAGGCTCTCGTCTGTCCCTCTGGCACACTACAGCGTTTAGGTATCAACAGACAATAGAAGTTTGTGAGTTTCCCTGTCTCGTGGCGGATCTGGTCCTTTGTGACATGTGGCTCTGGACGACAGGGTTCGTTTCTCAATTCTTGTAGGCTAACTCTTTCAGTCATATGTTTAAATGAGAGCGAAATGCTCGTTAACTCACATAATCCACATAAGAAATAATTTGGTCCACCTGTCCCCTTCTTTTAATTTTTATTATAGTTAACATAAAGAGTTCTACTCAACTGCGTTTCCTGATCTAATTATTTAATATCCTCCTCTTCCCGAAAATTCGCAACCCATGATATCTCAAAGTAATTCTTTCAGTCACAATATTTGTCTCCTATGATGATATAGTAAATGGCGTTATTTTCAGCTAATGTTGTAAGAAATTATTACTACAACACATTATGAGTTAGAATATTTATTACATGAATAATCTGGTGTAAAGTAAGATTGTTCTCCATGGCATACTTCAGGGTTCATAGCTAGATGGGTTTTTGAAACATTTGACGAAATTCCACTCGCACACGTCTCGGGAGATTACATGAGATCTCGTGTGCATCAGCAAATGAAAGTCACTGCGTTGTCTGGTGCAGCCCAATGGGCCAAATCCAATACTCGTTGAATCCTGCTTGTCGTTCAATCGATCTGCCCTTCACAAACTGTGGGAGTGTGAAATGGCCTTAGCGTCTATTGCGATAACAGCAATCATCGTAGGCTGTTCGATGACTAATGGCGTCACTCGCTCCTTCCTTGGCGACTGTTCAGTTAATTGTTCCTTGCCTTGGCTGATGTTCTCAATAGACCCCCCTGCTTACAGTAATGATTTCGCTGATCTTCTGTTCGACATACTGGTCGTGATTGTCCAACATAATTAAAGTATTTCACCAATCCGATTAGTTGCTGTAACCATTGACTGTCACCTGTGGCACAGATTGTTTTGTTCTTAATCCTGACAAATTTTAGCATCGCGATCTCGGCCCATCGGCTTATTGTACGCGTGGAGTACTCGTGCACCAACGTGGTTGGCTCGAAGACAGGGTCTTGTTAAGAGGAACCATATGCATTAACGCACTTCACACCGGAAGCAGCTACTAGGGTAGCAGAGTACGTGTGGCGTGCACACGGGGGTTTTTTAGGTTAGAGGGACCCCCCCCTTAGGCGAAACGATAAAATACCTGACGGCTTACCAGAGAGGACATTATCATCGTTGATAAAGAACGTCCGTCCTCAGAGACCAAAAACAGGAAAAGTTAACGTAATATTGGTAAACTGCAGGAGTATCCAGGGCAAGGTTCCTGAATTAGTATCTCTTATTGAAGGAAATAGTGCGCATATAGTATTAGGAACGGAAAGTTGGTTAAAACCGGAAGTGAACAGTAACGAAATCCTAGACACAGAATGGAATATATACCGCAAGGATAGGATAAACGCCAATGGTGGAGGAGTATTTATAGCAGTAAAGAATTCAATAATATCCAGTGAAGTTATTAGCGAATGCGAATGTGAAATAATCTGGGTTAAGCTAAGTATCAAAGGTGGGTCAGATATGATAGTCTGATGCTTCTATAGACCACCTGCATCAGCAACCGTAGTAGTTGAGCGCCTCAGAGAGAACCTGCAGAACGTCGTGAAGAAGTTTCGTGATCATACTATTGTAATAGGGGGAGACTTCAATCTACCAGGTATAGAATGGGATAGTCACACAATCAGAACTGGAGCCAGGGACAGAGACTCTTGTGACATTATCCTGACTGCCTTGTCCGAGAATTACTTCGAGCAGATAGTTAGAGAACCAACTCGTGAAGCTAACGTTTTAGACCTCATAGCAACAAATAGACCGGAACTTTTCGACTCCGTGAATGTAGAAGAGGGTATCAGTGATCATAAGTCAGTGGTTGCATCAATGACTACAAGTGTAATAAGAAATGCCAAGAAAGGAAGGAAAATATATTTGCTTAACAAGAGTGATAGGGCACAAATCGCAGAATATCTGAGTGACCACCATCAAACGTTCATTTCTGAGGAAGAGGATGTGGAACAAAAATGGAAAAAATTCAGAAACATCGTCCAGTACGCCTTAGATAAGTTCGTACCGACTAAGGTCCAAAGCGAGGGGAAAGATCCACCGTGGTATAACAATCATGTACGAAAGGTACTACGGAAACAAAGAAAGCTTCATCATAGGTTTAAGAGTAGTCGAATCATAGCTGATAAGGAAAAGCTGAACGAAGCGAAAAAGAGCGTAAAGAGAGCAATGAGAGAAGCATTCAACGAATTCGAACATAAAACATTGGCAAACAATCTAAACAAGAACCCTAAAAAGTTTTGGTCATATGTAAAATCGGTAAGCGGATCTAAATCCCCTATTCAGTCACTCGTTGACCACGATGGCACCGAAACAGAGGACGACCGAAGAAAGGCAGAAATACTGAATTCAGTGTTCCGAAACTGTTTCACTGCGGAAAATCGTAACACGGTCCCAGACTTCAGCCGTCGCACGGACGCCAAAATGGAAAATATTGAAATAAACGATATCGGAATTGAAAAACAACTGCTATCACTTAGTAGCGGAAAAGCATCCGGACCAGACGAGATACCCTTAAGATTCTACAGTGATTATGCTAAAGAACTTGCCCCCTTTCTATCAGCAATTTATCGTAGATCGCTGGAAGAACGTAAAGTACCTAGCGACTGGAAGAAAGCGCAGGTCGTTCCCATTTTCAAGAAGGGTCATAAATCAGATGCGAATAATTATAGGCCTATCTCGCTTACGTCAATCTGTTGTAGAATAATGGAACATGTTTTGTGTTCTCGTATTATGACGTTCTTAGATAATACAAATCTCCTTCATCATAACCAACATGGATTCCGCAAACAGAGATCATGTGAAACTCAGCTCGCCCTATTTGCCCAAGAAATTCACAGTGCCGTAGACACTGGCGAGCAGATTGATGCCGTATTCCTGGACTTCAGGAAGGCATTTGATACGGTTCCGCACTTACGTTTAGTGAAAAAAATACGAGCTTACGGAATATCGGACCAGGTTTGTGATTGGATTCAGGATTTCCTAGAAGAAAGAACACAACATGTCATTCTTAACGGTTCAAAATCTGCAGATGTAGAGGTAATTTCGGGAGTACCGCAAGGAAGCGTGATAGGACCTTTATTGTTTACAATATACATAAATGACTTAGTTGACAACATCGGTAGCTCCGTGAGGCTATTTGCAGATGACACGGTTGTCTACAAGAAAGTAGCAACATCAGAAGACTCGTACGTACTCCAGGAAGACCTGCAGAGGATTAATGCATGGTGCGACAGCTGGCAGCTTTCCCTAAACGTAGATAAATGTAATATAATGCGCATACATAGGGGCAGAAATCCATTCCAGTACGATTATGCCATAGGTGGTAAATCATTGGAAGCGGTAACGACCGTAAAATACTTAGGAGTTACTATCCGGAGCGATCTGAAGTGGAATGATCACATAAAACAAATAATGGGAAAAGCAGGCGCCAGGTTGAGATTCATAGGAAGAATTCTAAGAAAATGTGACTCATCGACGAAAGAAGTAGCTTACAAAACGCTTGTTCGTCCGATTCTTGAGTATTGTTCATCAGTATGGGACCCTTACCAGGTTGGATTAATAGAAGAGATAGACATGATCCAGCGAAAAGCAGCGCGATTCGTCATGGGGACATTTAGTCAGCGCGAGAGCGTTACGGAGATGCTGAACAAGCTCCAGTGGCGGACACTTCAAGAAAGGCGTTACGCAATACGGAGAGGTTTATTATCGAAATTACGAGAGAGCACATTCCGGGAAGAGATGGGCAACATATTACTACCGCCCACATATATCTCGCGTAATGATCACAACGAAAAGATCCGAGAAATTAGAGCAAATACGGAGACTTACAAGCAGTCGTTCTTCCCACGCACAATTCGTGAATGGAACAGGGAAAGGGGGATCAGATAGTGGTACAATAAGTACCCTCCGCCACACACCGTAAGGTGGCTCGCGGATTATAGATGTAGATGTAGATGTCATAGGGAACTGTCAAGTGAGAATGGCATCATGCGACGAAATCGAGATCATGTTCATGGTGACTAAATACATTTTAATAACAGTCCAGGTGAAATTCATTTTTTTAATTTGTATGTAATATTTCGTGCTTCTGTGAAAGCAGACCTAACACATGATGATGGGGAAGGCAAGCCCTAATGGTGTTATGACAGTTGTACGCGAAACCTGTGATGGACCTGTGTCAGTATCTTCACTCATTTCGAAATAAGAAAGGGATAAGAATGCGATTAAAAATGCTCAACACAAAGCAATGCAGAGTGCACAAAGTATGCGATAAAAATCAACATCAACGGCACAATTGCTTGCTGAGATTGGCAGCATCATAAATAAAGTATTTCAGACCAAACTTCTCCCAGTACTTTACACAACCATAGTTCGAAACATCCCACCTAAAACTGTCACGTTAAAATATCCGCATACTTACAACCGTTGGCTAGCAGGGCGGCACACTGACTTCTTTGTTCTAAAGTGCTACGTCCCACGGCTGAGTCCTACATCGCAACAGGTTACATGCACCATAGAGAGACCATTCAACCACCCACAGCTGACATGGCACCAGAGAAAAGTTTGCAAGTGTACTGATATGTCATTGCATTCATGCATAGGTGTGTTCTTTGCCTTCCAAACACGCTCTTACACACATTTTCTTTCCAAGCTGGGCAATATCATAATTGCAAGCAATACCAGTATCTGAAAATTGGCTAATTTTTCGATATCAGTAACAGAATATAAGGCTAATTGAAAATGTCTCAGATAAAATTGTTCATCTGGATACAGTTTGTATGAAGTAGCATTAATCCGCTAATTTTGCATTTTGAGGCATAATTTGCCTCTATATATGTATTTTTCCATGAACCATGCAACTTGCCGTTGGTGGGGAGACTACCGTGTCTCACCATACAGATAAATGGTTCAAATGGCTCTGAGCACTATGGGACTTAACATCTATGGTCATCAGTCCCCTAGAACTTAGAAATACTTAAACCTAACTAACCTAAGGACATCACACACATCCATGCCCGAGGCAGGATTCGAACCTGCGACCGTAGCAGCCGCGTGGCTCCGGACTGAGCGCCTAGAACCGCTAGACCACCGCGGACGGCCACCATACAGATAGCCGCACCGTAGGTGCAACCACAACAGAGGGGTATCTGTTGAGAGGCCAGACAAACGTGTGGTTCCTGAAGAGGGGCAGCAGCCTTTTGAATAGTTGCAGAGGCAACAGTTTTGATGATTGACTGATCTGGCCTCGTAAAATTAACCAAAACGGTCTCACTCTACTGGTACTGCGAATTTCTGAAAGCAAAGGGAAACTACAGCGGTAATTTTTCCCTAGGGCATACAGCTTTACTGTATGGTTAAATGATGATGGCGTCCTCTTGGGTAAAATATTCCGGAGGTAAAATAATCCCCCATTCGGACCTCCGGGCGGGGACTACTCAGGAGGACGTCGTTATCAGGAGAAATAAAACTGGTGTTCTACGGATCGGAGCGTGGAATGTCAAATTCCTTAATAGGGCAGGTAGGTTAGAAAATTTAAAAAGGGAAATGGACAGGTTAAAGTTAGATATAGTGGGAATTAGTGAAGTTCGGTAGCAGAAGGAACAAGACTTCGGGTCTTGTGAATACAGTGTTATAAAAGCAAAATCAAATAGGGGTAATGCAGGGTAGGTATAATAATGAATAAAAAATAAGAGCGCCGGTAAACTACTATAAACAGCTTACTGAACGCATTACTGGAGCAAAAATAGACACTAAGCCCACGCCAACCATAGTAGTACAAATCTGTATGCCAAATAGCTCGGTAGATGACGAAGAGATTGATGATATGTATAATGAGATAACTTATTCGGATAGTGAAGGGAGACGAAAATTTAATAGTCATGGGTGGCTGGAGTTCTATAGTACGAAAAGAAAGAGAAGGAAAAGTAGTAGGTGAATATGGAAAGGGGGGTAAGGAATGAAAGAGGAAGTCGCCTGGTAGAATTTTGCACAGAGCACAAATTAATCATAGCTAACACTTGGTTCAAGAACCATGAAAGAAACTTGTATACATGGAAGAGGACTGGAGACACTTAAAGGTTTAAGATAGATTATGCAATGGTAAGACAGAGATTTAGGAACTAGGTTTTAAATTGTGACACATTTCCAGGGGCAGATGTGGCCTCTGACCACAATCTATTGGTTATGAACTATAGATTAAAGAAAATGCAAAAAGGTGGAAATTAAAGGAGATGGGATATGGATAAACTGAAAGAACCAAAGGTTGTAGAGAGTTTCAGAGAGAGCATTAGGGAAAGACTGACGGGGGTAAGAAATACAGTAGAAGTAGAATGGGTAGCTTTGAGAGATGAAATAGTGAAGGCAGCAGCGGATCAAGTAAGTAAAAAGACGAGGGCTAGTAGAAATCCTTGGGTAACAGAAATAATATTGAATTTAATTGATAAAAGGCAAAAATATAAAAGTGCAGTAAATGAAGCAGGCATAAAGGAATGCAAACATCTAAAAAATGAGATCGACAGGAGCGCAAAATGGCTAAGCAGGGATGGATAGAGGACAAATGTAAGGATGTAGAGGCATATATCACTACGGGGTAGATAGATACTGCCTACACGAAAATTAAAGAGACTTTGGAGAAAAGAGAACCACTTGTATAAATATCAAGAGCTCAGATGGAAACCTAGTTCTAAGCAAAGAAAGGAAATCAGGAAGGTGGAAGGAGTATATAGAGGGTCCATACAAGGGCGATGTACTTGAGGACAATATTATGGAAATGGAAGAGGACGTAGATGAAGATGAAATGGGAGATATGATGAAGAGTTAGATAGAGCACTGAAAGACCGTTGAAACAAGGCCCCGGGATTAAACAACGTTCCATTTGAACTACTGAAAGCCATGGGAGAGCCAGCCCTGTTAAAACTCTACAATCTGGTGAGCAAGATACATGCAACAGGCGAAACAACCTCAGACTTTCCAGTAGAGTATAATAATTCCAGTCCCAAAGAAAGCATTTGTTGACAGATGTGAATATTGCCGAACTATCAGTTTAATAATTCACGGCTGCAAATACTAACACGAATTCTTTACAGACGAATGGAAAAACTGATAGAAGCCGACCTCGGGGAGGATCAGTTTGCATTTCGCAGAAATGTTGGAAAACATGATGCATTACTGACCCTACGACTTATCTTGGAAGATAGATTAAGGAAAGGCAAACCTATGTTTCTACCATTTGTAGACTTAGAGAAGGCTTTTAACGATGTTGACTGGAATACTCTCTTTCAAATTCTAAAGATGCCAGGGGTCAAATACAGGGAGCGAAAGACTATTTACAATTGGCATAGAAACCAGATAGCAGTTATAAGAGTCGAGGGGTGTGAAAGGGGGCAGTGGTTGGGAAGGGAGTGAGACAGAGTTGTAGCCTATCGTCGTTGTTATTCAATCTGTACAGTGAGCAAACAGTAAAGGAAACAAAAGAAAAATTCGTAGTAGGAATTAAAACCCATGGATAAGAAATGAAAACTTTGAGGATTGCCGATGATATTGTAATTCTTTCAGAGACAGCAAAGGCCCTGGAAGAGCAGTAGAACGGAATGGACAGTGGCGTGAAAGGAGGATATAAGATGAACATCAGCAAAAGCAGAACGAGGATAATGGAAAGTAGTCGAATTAAATCAGGTGATACTGAGGGAATTAGATTAGGAAATGAGACACTTAAATTAGTGGATGAGTTTTACTATTTAGAGAGCTGAATAACTGATGATGGTCGAAGTATCTGTCTATGGCAAGGAAATTGTTTCTGAAGTAGAGAAACTGGTTTAAATCGAGTATACATTTAAGTACCAGGTTTTCATTTGGGAAAATATTTGTATGGAGTGTAGCCATCTATGGAAATGAAACATGGACAATAAATAGTTGAGATAAAAAGGTAATAGAAGCTTTCGAAATGTGGTGGTATAGAATAATTCTGGAGATTAGATGGGTAGATCACATAACGTATGAGGAGGTAGTGAATAGAACTGGAGAGAAGAGAAATTTGTGGCACAACTTGACTAGAAGAAGGAAACGATTGGTAGGACCGGTTCTGAGGCATCAAGGGATTACCAATTTCGTATTGGAGGGCAGCGTAGAGGGTAAAAATCGTAAAGGGAGACCAAGAGATGAATACACGAAGCAGATTCAGGAGGATGTAGTTTGCAGTAGGTACTGGGAGATGAAAAAGCATGCACAGGATAGAGTAGCATAGCGAGCAGCATCAAACCAGTTCAAAATGGTTCAAACGGCTCCCCAGCATGGGACTTAACATCTGAGGTCGTCAGTCCCCCAGAACTTAGAACTACTTAAAATATCCTAAGGACATTACACACATCCAGGCCCGAGGCAAGATTCGAACCTGCGACCGTAGCGGTCGCGCAGTTCCAGACTGTAGCGCCTAGAACCGCTCGGCGACATCCTTTTCCACAAAAACACTCTAAATGTAAAACAGCCATTCAGTGGCTAATAGAAATAGGGATTGAGGTTCGTCAGAGAACCACAGTGTGTACCCAGTTAGATGACGCAGAAATACAACACTGGTTTCGTACCCGGTAGGGGCTAAGGGCAAACCCATTGGTCCAACTCTCTGCCAGGCACTCAAATGTGATTTGCAGAGCATCCATGTAGATGTAGGTGTAGATATAGAATGTCAGCAGAGACCTGGCAGTGAACAAAAGAACACTGAGTCGTTGGTCGAAGCGTCTGACATAACCGCAACAAAACCATTGAAATCTGTCCTGCGTGCCGACCGACCGCACACAGCTGTGACCCCTGCTGTGTCGTGCGGTCACTGTCATTCGAGACCAGACACTTCACTGCACAACTGTACGTCTCTCTTGGTAGCGCCGACATTGGTCGTCTACCAGTTGGGGTACTCAGTGTGCCTACTGTGTTCCGCGCCGCCTAACAGAAGACCATGAAGAGCAACAAAGGACAATAGGCGCAAATTCTTTGCACGTTACGAGCCTGATTGTGACAATTGTTTTTGGACATCGTCACATGCGATGAAACACGAGTTCATCATTTCAAACCGGAAACAAAACGATAACTCATGTAGATGCGCCACACCATCTCCCCTCCTAAGGAAAAGTTCAAAGCTGCACCCTCAGGCGGTAAAGTCATAGCGATAGCCTTCTAGAATCCTGAAGGAGTTATTCTGTTTGATATCCTCTCTCATGGTGCAACGATCAACTCGCAAGTGTATTGCGCTACCCTCAGTAAACGGAAGAAAACATGCAAAAGAACTTTTCCTTACCCATGAAATCACAATGCCTCACACAAATTGGTACATCCGAGAGGGACTCAAAAGACTTCATTGGACTATTCTTCCTAATCTATCCTAAGCCAAGATCTCGCATTTTCAGATTTCAGTTTGTTCGTCCCAATGAAGGATGCACTCCATTGGGAGCAGTAAGTACTTGAAGGGGAAGTTAATGATGCAGCAAGACGTCGACTCATAGAGTGGTTCCATGCGGGCAAACTGGTCCTCCCAGTAAGATGGATAACGCCGTCGCATTGAACCAAGTGTATGTTGAAAAATGGGGTTATGTAGCTAAAAGATTAGGAAATAATATTGTGTATTGTAATCTTGATTAAAACCAACCAGCTTGCAGGAAAAATATGTATTGCATCACTCACTGAACGGCCATCGTACACTACAATTGTGTGTATGTATAAAAGCTTCTTTGATTTCACTTCTCTGTTCAGTACTGTCTTTTCCTTTACCACGAATGAATGTTTTCCTGGCACCCGGCAAACAGCCGCGACCTAAAGCCGTCGGCACACGGATCGAACTTCCCAACTTCAATGCTGAGCGTCTCGAGTTCAACGTGCAGCTGAACGCTCAGCAACGGTGCGACTTGTGGAAACGTGGCCTCAACGAGGTATCGGAGAGCATAGCGCGTTCCAGTGGCAGCTATCCGCTGTATCTGGCTCTTAAATCATACTGTTTGCGAAATGAACTCGAGTAACATTCCTACGTTGGCTTTATTAAAACATTTCCTTCCGCGTAGATATGCTAGTCATGTAGTTCAGTCTGTAGTATACATGAATAAAAATTTCAATATCCATGAACACGTTATATGCCATAAATGAAAGAAGTACCATGTCCAGTCAGTGAGGACATCGGCTTATAAAACTTCCATTATAGAAAATTACAATAGTTCTCCACATAAGATAAAACTCTAAGATCACCCTTAAAGAAGGAAGCAAGATATCTTCCTACAAGTCGTGCAAGCTTTCTAGATAAAGCCAATCGGACAAAGTTATTCCTCAGAAAGAGCGCACCTATAAATACATAACGTCGAATGTCATAGAATATACTCCTATTAAACTAAAATGAAGGTATCAGAACCTATTAGAAAACGAGAAGGTTCGTAAAAAATACTTGGCTCTAGTAAGATGCGTACCAGCGACACATCTCGCTCTTCATCAAGATACACCTACTAAGAGTAACATATACGGCCATACTTCGCATCTTACTATCTCCTGAAGTCATTAATCGCAGTTATATTATTAACTGTCATCTAACTGTAGTTTTGATGTATTCTTAATGTGCCGTTGCTTTGGAATACATAAAGAAATTTACAATAGTTTCTTAGCCACCTATATGACGTTTCACGTCCTTTCATTGCAACAAAATGGTTCAAATGGCTCTGAGCACTATGGGACTTAACATCTGTGGTCATCAGTCCCCTAGAACTTAGAACTACTTAAACCTAACTAACCTAAGGACAGCACACAACACCCAGCCATCACGAGGCAGAGCAAATCCTTGACCCCGCCGGGAATCGAACCCGGGAACCCGGGCGTGGGAAGCGAGAACGCTACCGCACGACCACGAGATGCGGACTCATTGCAACAAATGGTACAATTAACGAAGGCTTTTCGAGAGCTCCTCACCTTAATGATGCTTAGAATGGCAGTGGGCTTCAACTGAAAGCTAATATAGTGATTCGTGACTTCTTGTTGAAGAAAGGTGGTGTCGTGTGACGCAGGTGGCGTTCTTACATCTGATTGGTCTACGTTCGAATGCACGTTCAGAGTATCTAACAGGCTGCATATTGTTCTGAAAGTTCGCGAATACTCGCCAATGTGCTTCTTCCATTCTACGGCGTCAAAAATTCGGCTCGCTTAGCGTTGACGTTCGAATGCACGCCCTCTGCCGCGCTCATCACTCGCGGATAACTACTAGAGCACGCATGAGTAGCTTCACGTGCGCGAGGAAATACTCGGTTAGCAGTTCACTCACTCAGTATCACGCGGCGCTCACTCACAGAGTGACAATCTACAGCAGCATGCCCTTGACAAGCAGGTATGGAAACACCGACTCTATCTATATAGCTTCGACATAACGCAGTGGCGTTAATGGGCCCAGCAAGCGTTCATATCCATTTAGATTTAGAATCTCTTTTTAGCTGTCGCTGTTCCATATTTTCTGTGAAGAAGGTGTGTGCTGTGTACCGGATATACGCCAGATATTACCACAGTACAACGAAAACTAAAGTGATTTCCGAATATTGAATGTTATTGGTCATTGTTTCAGTTGAGAAACTACATGATTGTGTGAAGTAATAGCTGATGAATTAATGCTCACTTTCGATCAGCTGCAAAAGTCGCTGTAACAGTGAGACATGTTCTGAAAAGAACAAATTAATAAGATTAACGCTGAGAGTATGACAACGGGCTTTAACTGTAAATAATTTAAAAAAAACTTCAGTCCAACTATACCATAGGCTTTTGTGAGAAAATCGAGCAAATGAACCAGTAGGATTCGTTACATTTGATAATATGAACAGAAAGAAAAAAGAAGCATAAGGTGTAGTGATGAAAAGAGATGTATATTCTCCTGTACCAAACCGGAGTGGCCGGAGGGTTCTAGCCGCTACAGTTTGGAACCGTGCGACCGCTACGGTCGCAGGTTCGAATCCTGCCTCTGGCATGGATGTGTGTGATGTCCTTAGGTTTTTTTTAATCTCATTTTGTTCGCTTTTGTTCGTTGCATCTGCTCGGGGCGGACGTCGTAAGACATCCGTTTAAGCTCGTTGTTGATCAATTAGCTCAGTTTTTTTATTACAGAGGGCTGCTAACCCTCTGTCCGAACACGCTGAGCTACCGTGCCGGCTAGGTTAGGTAGGTTTAAGTAGTTCTAGGGGACTGACGACCTCAGATGTTGAGTCCCATAGTGCTCAGCCGTTTAACCATTTTTTTTCTCCTGTAACTGGCTGTATAAATTTGTTAAGAGGTGGGAGCAAGTCGAGCATTGAGCACAACTTTACTTAATTTACAGCGTAACAACAACAAACAACAGGAAACATAAAAATACATGTAGGAGCCCAGCTACTGCTGTTTGAGCTATAACACGATAATCAGTCGCGATGTTGAGCATCCAATTTAAACGGCCAGCTGACAGCTAGTCGTCACCGATTAGCCAAGTTGGATGTACGTGGCACAGGTTATGGATTTTTTTTATAAGTAAGAACAGTATTATAATTATAAAAATAATTATAATTATAAAAATAATTTTAACACGTTTTACCTGCATTATGCGCTGTAGATTATAAGTTCACTTCCATGTACGGTAGAGCATATGGAAATTGCAGTGATTCATCAACTCTTACGGAATCAGATTTGCAAAAAATTTCGTTAGAAAAAATTTACAAATAACAGAGGAAGGCCTCATTTATAAACATGGGAGTACCGCTGCTGCGCGTCATTGTCGGAGGCAGGGCATTTCGTATATCTGAGTATTTAATGCATCCTTATGGAGGAAGGAGTTTAAAAAAACGGTAAAGGAATCCTTAAAAACTGTCTTGGACTAGTCGGTTCATTGAAAGCACATTTGGCACCCTGGCAAATAATTAAAGAACAGGAAAGTTTTCATTTGCCAATGGATTTTCGAGAAGAATTTGCAATTTCTATAATAAATGCAACCTTAGTTTCACAAAGTGGTGCGCTAGAAGGAGATGGCTAGAAATCAGAAGATGTATTTTATGCCGATCCAGAACTGGAAATTCTCCTGATTCCACAAGCTTTCGAAACTCATCATGAAATTTGTATCAAGATGCTATTAATTTCTGCCTGCTTCGACAAGTGCATGGGCACTGCAGGCAGCCACATACTTTCTCCACGATACAACCTGCTCACAGCTGGCAGTGTGGAGCCACGATATCACAGCAGCTCAGTGCGTGGGTCGCAGTGCACGTCATTTACTTACTGGCTGCCACATGTGGCCTCTCTAAAGCTTTACAGCCCTTACACTACCGACTCGGCCCCCTCCAACAATCTCTGCACCTGCCACTATGTCTCCGCCTACAACTACTAACATGGCGGAGCCCACTATGTAAATACAGTTGATAAAAACTCTAAATCTTCAACACTTTTTTTGGAATGCTACCACAGTTGGATATGCATATCTCTTTGATAAAATTATACAATTCGTGGTTGTAGTGCTACAAAATGAGTGAAACAAGCAAGAACTCAGTGGTTCCTACTGATTAACATCATAAGACTTTTAATCTAAAGTCTCCTAAAACGTTTACGGAATATTGCTGGACTTCCAGATTCGTCCAATACGTTTTAGGATTAACTCTTGGTAAACTTTCCATTACAATATGGAACAATTTTTTGATACAACATCCATCTATACAACTACTTAGAGCTTTCAATTCAAAAATTTTGGAAGAGACACAGGTTACGAAATTATAACAGAGTTCGTAATACTGCTGTGCACTTTCAACTTTCGTGTCGAGAGAGGATTAGAAGATGCAATTATAGCATCAAAGTCTTATCTACGACTCAAACCAAATAGTTTATCTCTATTGTTCTTCATGGACAAGGGAAGTTTACAACAAACTTCAGACACAAGATATCCAAAGAAACGTCAAAGAAATCTAATCATGAGTTTCGAATGAAATTTTGACATAAAAAGAGGATCTTACACTCCTGGAAATGGAAAAAAGAACACATTGACACCGGTGTGTCAGACCCACCATACTTGCTCCGGACACTGCGTGAGGGCTGTACAAGCAATGATCACACGCACGGCACAGCAGACACACCAGGAACCGCGGTGTTGGCCGTCGAATGGCGCTAGCTGCGCAGCATTTGTGCACCGCCGCCGTCAGTGTCAGCCAGTTTGCCGTGGCATACGGAGCTCCATCGCAGTCTTTAACACTGGTAGCATGCCGCGACAGCGTGGACGTGAACCGTGTGTGCAGTTGACGGACTTTGAGCGAGGGCGTATAGTGGGCATGCGGGAGGCCGGGTGGACGTACCGCCGAATTGCTCAACACGTGGGGCGTGAGGTCTCCACAGTACATCGATGTTGTCGCCAGTGGTCGGCGGAAGGTGCACGTGCCCGTCGACCTGGGACCGGACCGCAGCGACTCACGGATGCACGCCAAGACCTTAGGATCCTACGCAGTGCCGTAGGGGACCGCACCGCCACTTCCCAGCAAATTAGGGACACTGTTGCTCCTGGGGTATCGGCGAGGACCATTCGCAACCGTCTCCATAAAGCTGGGCTACGGTCCCGCACACCGTTAGGCCGTCTTCCGCTCACGCCCCAACATCGTGCAGCCCGCCTCCAGTGGTGTCGCGACAGGCGTGAATGGAGGGACGAATGGAGACGTGTCGTCTTCAGCGATGAGAGTCGCTTCTGCCTTGGTGGCAATGATGGTCGTATGCGTGTTTGGCGCCGTGCAGGTGAGCGCCACAATCAGGACTGCATACGACCGAGGCACACAGGGCCAACACCCGGCATCATGGTGTGGGGAGCGATCTCCTACACTGGCCGTACACCACTGGTGATCGTCGAGGGGACACTGAATAGTGCACGGTACATCCAAACCGTCATCGAACCCATCGTTCTACCATTCCTAGACCGGCAAGGGAACTTGCTGTTCCAACAGGACAATGCACGTCCGCATGTATCCCGTGCCACCCAACGTGCTCTAGAAGGTGTAAGTCAACTACCCTGGCCAGCAAGATCTCCGGATCTGTCCCCCATTGAGCATGTTTGGGACTGGATGAAGCGTCGTCTCACGCGGTCTGCACGTCCAGCACGAACGCTGGTCCAACTGAGGCGCCAGGTGGAAATGGCATGGCAAGCCGTTCCACAGGACTACATCCAGCATCTCTACGATCGTCTCCATGGGAGAATAGCAGCCTGCATTGCTGCGAAAGGTGGATATACACTGTACTAGTGCCGACATTGTGCATGCTCTGTTGCCTGTGTCTATATGGCTTTGGTTCTGTCAGTGTGATCATGTGATGTATCTGACACCAGGAATGTGTCAATAAAGTTTCCCCTTCCTGGGACAATGAATTCACGGTGTTCTTATTTCAATTTCCAGGAGTGTATTTGAAATGTCATCTGAGAAGTGAAATTAAAGTGGAATCACAATGAATTATTTGCCAAAAACTACAACGGAATTGAAGATTTTTCAGTTTTCTTTGTAGAAGATTGTGAGCTGAAAGTAATGCATCAAAGTCATGATTAAAAACCAATTCAGGAGTGCACTGTACGCGTAGAACGTATTTTCTTTAGTATCACAACGGTAAATCTCTGTAGATCAAGTAAAGTCTCTGATGAGACATTTAAAATGTAGAATTGTTTTGAAAACTAACTTGAAAGCAACAAGAAGTAGATTCATTTAATAAATGACAAAGAATTCGAGCAACAAATGGCAATGAACTTCGAATGTACTCGTATCTGTTACTCTTGGCCCTTTTTATTCATACAGGACGAATAAGTGTATTCAGTGTAAGTGAATAATGTTCCGGATAATCTTTTTTATTCACGAATAACAAATACTATTTCACATCTGTATTTGTTTTTCATCATTCGCACAAATTTCACCCAAGTCTGGTGCTAACCGAAGTGCACAGCACATGTGGTCGCTGCAAATTCGCAGCCTTTATGCAAGTGAGTGCAGGCGCATGAAAACAGCCTGTCTGCGGACAAGCCGCTACGCACCTGTGCCAGCCGCTTCATCGGTGTACATGTGCTCACGATGCTGTCATTAGTATCGGTAACTTTGGGTCACTAGCGCCAACATCTGTGAAGCGTATTTGCGCTCTCACCAGCGCACCAAAAGCGAGTGCAGTCCACGTCGAAAGGCCACGCGGTTGCATGGCTCTCGTAACTACGCTTCCCTGCACTCGCTCCGTACCGAACTGTCAGAAGTCACAACTTATTTTAAGCGCATTTGTGAAACTTTCAGAGTCTGACATTAATAAGCTTTGAAGTTAAAGTATAGATCGCATCATTCAAAGCAATAGTGCTAGACTGAAGTCAAATTGTGCGGCAGCAGATCACCAACCGATCTGTTAGCTCGATTTCGCAGAAAAAATGCCTTCGCCGTAGCAGTTCGTCGTACCACACCGTGATACAAAGTGTCGCGGATCACTCAACTGTCACCGCACACGGGCGTGCAGCGTGTGTCCGCTGAATGCCGGCCCCATGAAACTCTTTTTAGTAATGCTCATTTTAAAATTTTGTTAGACGTCTTGTTAACATTTGCATACTAATTTAATGGTACTGATACACTGAGCGTTCGTAAATATAATAATACTTATTTATTTATTCGTATGGATAGGCTCCCCCCCCCCCCCCCCCCCCCCCGTAGGGTAGACCGTTCGCCGAGTGCCGGTCTTTCAATTTGACGCCACTTCGGCGACCTGCAATCGATGAGGATGATGATGAGGACAACACAGCACCCAGTCCCTGGGCGGAGAATATTCCCCGACCCAGCCGGGAATCGAACCCGGGTCCAGAGGATTGACAATCCGTCACGCTGACCATTCAGCTACCGGGGACGGACGTAATAATACTGATAAATCTTAATAAAATGTTAATAAACGTCAGTTTTAGTAGCAATGATTGCATTGGGCAATAAAAAACTATTCTTAAATTAAGTTGGCGATGATATTAGTTTATCCTCTGGCGTCGTCTCTAAACAATCTATACGGAGGTACAGATCATCCACTTGCTGTCGGCAACGCCGGTGGATGAATGATACCTCCTTCCACAATAACTCATTACAAATCTTGTGGGCAGCATGGGAGCAAGTTACAGATCATGCATTGCCCTCAGTATTGACCAAACATCCTATCGAGAACCATGTTCCACCTTTTATAATTCCAAGGAGACGTTTTATGAATTACGACAAGTTCAGTATAATTATTTCTTCTGAATAAAGGTGCTCTTTCTTATCGCCATGTTACGTATATCTTTCAGTTCTCTACTACACTGTAGCAATTATTTCTATGTATGGTCGAGCACTTGTCGAGCTGTGTTACTTGGCTCATAATGCGAAAGTTGCTTTCGTCTAAGTTTAGCACACAAAACTAGTAGCGTAGAAGGATTTAAGTATAAAAAGAGTTGATGTTGAACTTTTATTTCCAGAAAAAAAACTTTATTAACTACGGAATTAAATCAAACAATGTACGCTTTGATGGCACGTGAGACTTCCTGTGTAATACGGCATCGTCGATCCACAAAACTTTGCCCTAACGTTTCCTCTCCGACTGTAGGAGATATCTTCAGAGGTAAAGTGTTGAACTGGAACCAGAACTCGAAGGAGCACGGAATATATAGCCAGTGTAGAGGGCACCAGAGTCCACCACGTGAAGGTCGGCTACGAGATAATCTCTGGAAATGCCGACACTCAGTTGCCAGTCTTAAGTTGCATTGTTGACATCCAAGTTTTATCTAATTTAACATTTTCCTCTTTTCTGTTAAAATTATTTGGGTGTTTGTGAATCTCAATAGCCTCTCTATACAAATGCGCTTGATAACACGATGTTTTCGATATGACACTCGTCCCAATGAATTTTATTTCATGATCACCCTTTTGGTAAAGAAGTTCTGCTAAGGAAGACTTATCCCTACGTCCCAGGCGGCAATACCTCCTGCGTTCAACCGAACGGGTGTTAACACTTCTTTTTGTGGTACCAATATAAACCAGTCCACAACTATAAGGAATTTTATATACACCCAGTGTGGCCAAAGTATGTCGTATATCTGGTGCTGATCTTAAACATTCATTTAAATTCCTTTTGTGTATGAAGGTAGTATCCACACCATACTTGCGTAACACTTTGTAATCGTACTGATGAACGGAACGAAAACTTTCCCTTCGGGCGGTCGTCGTTCCTCGTCGAACCCAATTCTCTGCCCCTTGTACGAAGTACTCGATCTATCTCCTTGTTGGAATAATAATTCTTCTTCAATGCCGACCGTACAGCTTCATTTTCATGTTTTACATTAGCGGGTTCGCAACTATTCTGTGTCCTATCTACCAAAGTTTTAATCACACCTCTTTTATGTCTGAGATGGTGGTTAGAAAATTGTGCAACTAAAGTTCAGTACGTGTGGCTTTTTTCTTTATCCAATGGATCTAAGTCCCGTCTCCTCGCCTGATACCAGATACATCCAAGAAATGAAGTTGACCATTATTCTCTAAGTCCATCGTAAATTTTGTTTTCGGATTGATGCTGTTGAGATGTATCAGGAGAGCATTCAATTCCTCTGCAACATACCGTCATACCACGAAAATGTCATCGACATAGCGATACCACCTGGCTTGTCTTCTACTGGCAGTCTGCTACGTCTGTTTTTCAAACTCCTCCGTAAACAAATTAGCCACAGATTAGCCCATAGTCATAATACCTCCCCCCCCCCTGCCAATCTGTTTATAGAAGTCATTATTGTATTGAAAACAGATAGTCGTGAGACAGTGTCTGATTGAATCCGCAATATTTGCTGGAAAAATAGCCGCTACACCTCAGATAGCTACGTTCTCTGGAATTAAGGTAAATAACGAGACAACATCAAAATTAAATAGGTCCACGTCCATATCTTTTAATTTGTCAGTGGAATTACATTAATTGGTGCACTCTTATATGAATGACGTGAAATATGACTAGACATAGTCTTTCAGATGAAGAAACAAGTCTACCAACTTTCGTTTGCGTCACACAACTCTTTCTCGGTGATGGGAAGTTTTTTCCGACAGTGTATTTTGTCTTTTGATGCACTCGACCTTCTTCTAAACCGACTGTGCATGTTGTGGTATTTCGCCATATGTCCATTTCTGACTAGTATCTATGCCTAAATTAGCCTGACTTGTTTCACAGATTCTCTGTAGTCAGAAGTCGCTGTGCCATATCGCTTCCAGTGGCAGCTGACAAATCCTGTTCAAGTTTCTCATTTGACAGAAGCGTCTCCAGTCATATCCTCTTATAAGGCATTCTACATGCTAAAGAAACGGTTTCATCCGACGACAGATTTCTTGTCCGCATTAATCCTGTGCGATTCTTGAAGTGTTGCCGGCGTACTGAATATTCGATGAGATTTCGGGATCGCAGGCTGATCATGTTGACATCTTGCCACAATATTTCTGCTAGCAACTATTCTGCCATCTTCAGGTGCCCGCCACTGGAGGGACCTCTACCTGCAAGCGTGGAGTTTCCATCACCCTTCACAAACTGTCGGCATCTTTAGATCGTTGTGCACCGGACGCATCTACATCTACATCTACATCCATACTCCGCAAGCCACCTGACGGTATGTGACGGAGGGTACCTTGAGTACCTCTATCGGTTTTCCCTTCTATTCCAATCTCGTATTGTTCGTGTTAAGAAGGATTGTCGGTATGCTTCTGTGTGGACTCTAATTTCTCTGATTTTATCCTCGTGGTCTCTTCGCGAGATATACGTAGGAGGGAGCAATATACTGCTTGACTCTTCGGTGAAGGTATGTTCTTGAAACTTTCACAAAAGCCCGTACCGCGCTACTGAGCCTCTCTCCTGCAGAGTCTTCCACTGGTGTTAATCTATCATCTCCGTAACGCTTTCGCGATTACTAAATGATCCTGTAACGAAGCGTGCTGCTCTCCGTTGGATCTTCTCTATCTCTTCTATCAACCCTGTCTGGTACGGATCCCACACTGCTGAGCAGTATTCAAGCAGCGTACTGTAACCTACTTCCTTTGTTTTCGGATTGCATTTCCTTAGGATTCTTCCAATGAATCTCGTCTGCCATCTGCTTTACCAACGATCACCTTTACATGATCATTCCATTTTAAATCACTCCTCATGCGTACTCCCAGATAATTTATGGAATTACTTGCTTCCAGTTTCTGACCTGCTATTTTGTAGCTAAATGATAAGGGATCTATCTTTCTATGTATTCGCAGCACATTACACTTGTCTACATTGAGATTAATTTGCCATTCCCTGCACCATGCGTCAATTCGCTGCAGATCCTCCTGCATTTCAGTACAATTTTCCATTGTTACAACCTCTCGATACACCAGAGCATCATCTGCAAAAAGCCTCAGTGAACTTCCGATGTCATCCACAAGGTCATTTATGTATATTGTGAATAGCATCAGTCCTATGACACTCCCCTGCGGCACACCTGAAATCACTCTTACTTCGGAAGACTTCTCTCCATTGGGAAGGACATGCTGCGTTCTGTTATCTAGGAACTCTTCAATCCAATCACACAATTGGTCTGATAGTCCATATGCTCTTACTTTTTTCATTAAATGACTGTGGGGAACTGTATCGAACGCCTTTCGGAAGTCAAGAAACACGGCATCTACCTGTGAACCAGTGTCTATGGCCCTCTGAGTCTCGTGGACGAATAGCGCGAGCTGGATTTCACACGACCGTCTTTTTCGAAACCCATGCTGATTCCTATAGAGTACATTTCTAGTCTCCAGAAAAGTCATTATACTCGAACATAATACGAGTTCCAAAATTCTACAACTGATCGACGTTAGAGATATCGGTCTGTAGTTCTGTACATCTGTTCGACGTCCCTTCTTGAAAACGGGCATGACCTGTGCCCTTTTCCAATCCTTTGGAACGCTGCGCTCTTCTAGAGACCTACGGTACACCGCTGCAAGAAGGGGGCAAGTTCCTTCGCGTAGTTTGTGTAAAATCTAACTGGTATCCCATCAGGTCCAGCGGCCTTTCCTCTTTTGAGCGATTTTAATTGTTTCACTATCCCTCTGTCGTCTATTTCGATATCTACCATTCTGTCATCTGTGCGACAATCTAGAGAAGGAACTATAGTGCAGTCTTCCTCTGTGAAATAGCTTTGGAAAAAGACGTTTAGTATTTCGGCCTTTAGTCTGTCATCCTCTGTTTCAGTACCATTTTGGTCACAGAGTGTCTGGACATTTTGTTTTGATCCACCTATCGCTTTGACATAAGACCAAAATTTCTTAGCATTTTCTGCCAAGTCTGTACATAGAACCTTACTTTCGAATTCATTGAACGCCTCTCGCATAGCCCTCCTCACACTACATTTCGCTTCGCGTAATTTCTGTTTGTCTGCAGGGCTTTAGCTATGTTTATGTTTGCTGTGAAGTTCCCTTTGCTTCCGCAGCAGTTTTCTAAGTCGGTTGTTGTACCACGGTGGCTCTTTTCCATCTCTTACGATCTTGCTTGGCACATACTCATCTAACACATATTGTACGATGGTTCTGAACTTTGTCCACTGATCCTCAACACTATCTGTACTTGAGAGAAAACTTTTGCGTTGAGCCGTCCGGTACTCTGTAATCTGCTTTTTGTCACTTTTGCTAAACAGAAAAATCTTCCTACCTTTTTTAATATTTCTATTTACGGTTGAAATCATCGATGCAGTAACCGCTTTATGGTCGCTGATTCCCTGTTCTGCGTTAACTGTTTCAAATAGTTCGGATCTGTTTGTCACCAGAAGGTCTAATATGTTATCGCCACGAGTCGGTTCTCTGTTTGACTGCTCAAGGTAGTTTTCAGATGAAGCAATCAAAAAAATTTCACTGGATTCTTTGCTGCCACTCGATATGAACGTTTGAGTCTGCTCAGTCTGTATCTGGTAAATTAAAATCTCCACCCACAACTGTAACATGGTGGGGAAATCTACTCGAAATATTTTCCAAATTATCCTTCAGGTGCTCAGCCACAACAGATGCTGAGCCAGGGGCCTATAGAGACATCCAGTTACCATGTCTGAGCCTGCTTTAACCGTGACCTTCACCTAAATTATTTAGCATTTCGGATCTCCGTCAATTTCCTTGTTTCTGATGGAGACAGCCTTACAAAGGAGCTAGAACATCTACAGTTGGTGTTCAAAGATAATGCTTACTCTCCACATCAGATTAGCACTGCGCTAGGGAGGAAGAAACGTGACCAGCGACAACATCAAAAAGATAAGAAGCTGACCAAGTCCAATGCGTTACTTCCATACATCGGCAATCTTTTGTTACAAGTAGGTGGAATTCTAAGGACATGATAAGTTAAAGTAATCTTGCGGCCACCAGCGGAGATTAGTGTTCTAGATTCAGTAAAGGATGATCTGGGACTGCGAGGCCGGAATTTAAAAATTCCTTTCCAGTGTCGCAAAGGTTGCATCGGCCAAACAATACGCACAATAGGCCTACGTAAAAGGTGCGTTGAACATGAGCATCACACTTACCTTTCGCAGCCCAATAACTCGGTCGTAGCTGACCACTGTATTACCACAGGACACTCTATGGATTATTCTGCAACAAAAAGTTTTGCCCCGGAGAGATCCTTTTTTGATGCAGTAATTAAAGAAATCGTGGAAATACAGCTAGCACTAGACCTTATAAATCGTGATTGCGGCTTTCAACGGTACAAGACTTGGGACCAGTTGATCTCTTAAATTTCTTCTGAGAGAAAACATTTTATTCATACTGAGACGTCTACGGATATCTGACGTTTCATTTTAGCGCGTTCCGAGAGAGGATAGACATGTAGTTTCCTTTTTATGCATGAGCCTGCGCTCCACATGTGGAAAAGTATTAGCAGAGTGCGAGGACTTGGTCGGAGGTCGCTCCTGTAACGGCCGCCAATGCGCCAGTTTTTCCTATAAAGGCGACACCGTGGATTAGCAGTCTCCAAAGTTCGGTAAGGTTGGAGATCTGACAGTGTTTACTTGCGAGTACATTCACAAGTTCCGCTGAGCGTTGCTAATCGTAGTGTCAGAATCGACGATGATCTTTCGTTTGCCTTCTAAGGCGCTGTTGTTATTCACATGTGTCCCGGTCACCCTGGGATCTGTAGGTTACAGGAGTTAGGTTTGCGTCAGCCAGGGCCCTGGCTGCGTCAGTTACACCGACGCAAAACATGAATAGGGACAAGGGCAAGGATCCGCAGCTAGGCGAAGCTTCTGCCACACCTTCACGCGGCAGATCGACGTCCTGTTCGACGTTCATCACAGCCTGTTGCCGATACCGACATCACCCAATGGGCTAAGGACAAAGTGCACCGTGCCTCCTACCTAAAATTACCAGGAGCCATCTACATCTACATGATTACTCTGCAATTCACATTTAAGTGCTTGGCAGAGGGTTCATCGAACCACAATCATACTATCTCCCTACCATTCCACTCCCAAACAGCGCGTGGGAAAAACGACACCTCTCTGTTCGAGCTCTGATTTCTCTTATTTTATTTTGATTATCATTCCTACCTATGTAGGTTGGGCTCAACAAAATAGTTTCGCATTCGGAAGAGAAAGTTGGTGACTGAAATTTCGTAAATATATCTCGCCGCGACGAAAAACGTCTTTGCTTTAATGACTTCCATCCCAACTCGCGTATCATATCTGCCACACTCTCTCCCCTGTTACGCGATAATACAAAACGAGCTGCCCTTTTTTACCCCCTTTCGATTTCCGCGGTCAATCCCACCTGGTAAGGATCCCACACCGCGCAGCAATATTCTAACAGAGGACGAACGAGTGTAGTGTAAGCCGTCTCTTTAGTGGACTTGTTGCATCTTGTAAGTGTCCTGCCAATGAAACGCAACCTTTGGCTCGCCTTCCCCACAATATTATCTATGTGGTCTTTCCTACTGAAGTTGTTCGTAATTTTTACACCCAGGTACTTAGTTTAATTGACAACCTTGAGAATTGTACTATATATCGAGTAATCAAATTCCAACGGATTTCTTTTGGAACTCATGTGGATCACCTCACACTTATCGTTATTTGGCGTCAACTGCCACCTGCCACACCATACAGCAATCTTTTCTAAATCGCTTTGCAACTGATACTGGTCTTCGGATGACCTTACTAGACGGTAAATTACAGCATCACCTGCGAACAAGCTAAGAGAACTGCTCAGAATGTCACCTACGTCATTTATATACATAAGGAACAGCAGAGGTCCCAGGACGCTTCTACATCTACATCTACATCTACATCCATACTCCGCAAGCCACCTGACGGTGTGTGGCGGAGGGTACCTTCAGTACCTCTATCGGTTCTCCCTTCTATTCCAGTCTCGTATTGTTCGTGGAAAGAAGGATTGTCGGTATGCCTCTGTGTGGGCTCTAATCTCTCTGATTTTATCCTCATGGTCTCTTCGCGAGATATACGTAGGAGGGAGCAATATACTGCTTGACTCTTCGGTGAAGGTATGTTCTCGAAACTTTGACAAAAGCCCGTACCGAGCTACTGAGCGTCTCTCCTGCAGAGTCTTCCACTGGAGTTTATCTATCATCTCCGTAACGCTTTCGCGATTACTAAATGATCCTGTAACGAAGCGCGCTGCTCTCCGTTGGATCTTCTCTATGTCTTGTATCAACCCTATCTGGTACGGATCCCACACTGCTGAGCAGTATTCAAGCAGTGGGCGAACAAGCGTACTGTAACCTACTTCCTTTGTTTTCGGATTGCATTTCCTTAGGATTCTTCCAATGAATCTCAGTCTGGCATCTGCTTTACCGACAATCAACATTATATGATCATTCCATTTTAAATCACTCCTAATGCGTACTCCCAGATAATTTATGGTATTAACTGCTTCCAGTTGCTGACCTGCTATTTTGTAGCTAAATGATAAAGGATCTATCTTTCTGTGTATTCGCAGCACATTACACTTGTCTACATTGAGATTCAGTTGCCATTCCCTGCACCATGCGTCAATTCGCTGCAGATCCTCCTGCATTTCAGTACAATTTTCCATTGTTACAACCTCTCGATACACCACAGCATCATCTGCAAAAAGCCTCAGTGAACTTCCGATGTCATCCACCAGGTCATTTATGTATATTGTGAATAGCAACGGTCCTATGACACTCCCCTGCGGCACACCTGAAATTACTCTTACTTCGGAAGACTTCTCTCCATTGAGAATAACATGCTGCGTCCTGTTATCTAGGAACTCCTCAATCCAATCACACAATTGGTCTGATAGTCCATATGCTCTTACTTTGTTCAATAAACGACTGTGGGGAACTGTATCGAACGCCTTGCGGAAGTCAAGAAACACGGCATCTACCTGTGAACCCGTGTCTATGGCCCTCTGAGTCTCATGGACGAATAGCGCGAGCTGGGTTTCACATGACCGTCTTTTTCGAAACCCATGCTGATTCCTACAGAGTAGATTTCTAGTCTCCAGAAAGGTCATTATACTCGAACACAATACGTGTTCCAAAATTCTACAACTGATCGACGTTAGAGATATAGGTCTATAGTTCTGCACATCTGTTCGACGTCCCTTCTTGAAAACGGGGATGACCTGTGCCCTTTTCCAATCCTTTGGAACGCTACGCTCTTCTAGAGACCTACGGTACACCGCTGCAAGAAGGGGGGCAAGTTCCTTCGCGTACTCTGTGTAAAATTGAACTGGTATCCCATCAGGTCCAGAGGCCTTTCCTGTTTTGAGCGATTTTAATTGTTTCTCTATCCCTCTGTCGTCTATTTCGATATCTACCATTTTGTCATCTGTGCGACAATCTAGAGAAGGAACTACAGTGCAATCTTCCTCTGTGAAACAACTTTGGAAAAAGACATTTAGTATCTCGGCCTTTAGTCTGTCATCCTCTGTTTCAGTACCATTTTGGTCACAGAGTGTCTGGACATTTTGTTTTGATCCACCTACCGCTTTGACATAAGACCAAAATTTCTTAGGATTTTCTGCCAAGTCAGTACATAGAATTTTACTTTCGAATTCATTGAACGCCTCTCGCATAGCTCTCTTCACACTACATTTCGCTTCGCGTAATTTTTGTTTGTCTGCAAGGCTTTGGCTATGTTTATGTTTGCTGTGAAGTTCCCTTTGCTTCCGCAGCAGTTTTCTAACTCGGTTGTTGAACCACGGTGGCTCTTTTCCATCTCTTACGATCTTGCTTGGCGCATACTCATCTAACGCATATTGTACGATGGTTTTGAACTTTGTCCACTGATCCTCAACACTATCAGTACTTCCCTGGGGAACACCTGATATCACTTCAGTTTTACTCGATGATTTGCCGTCTATAACTACGAACTGCGTCCTTCCTGACAGGAAATCACGAATCCAGTCGCACAACGGAGACGATACCCCATAGGCCCGGAGCTTGATTAGAAGTCGCTTGTGAGGAACTGTGTCAAATGCTTTCCGTAAATCTAGAAATACGGAATCAACTTGAGATCCCCTGTCGATAGCGGCCATTACTTCGTGCGAATAAAGAGCTAGCTGCGTTGCATAAGAACGATGTTCCTAGAAACCATGCTGATTACGTATCAATAGATCGTTCCCCTCGAGGTGATTCATTATGTTTGAATACAATCTATGCTCCAAAACCCTACTGCAAACCGACGTCAATGATATAGGTCTGTAGTTCGATGGATTACTCCTACTACCCTTCTTAAACACTGGTGCGACCTGCGCAATTTTCCAACCTGTAGGTACAGATCTATCGGTGAGCGAGCGGTTGTATATGATTGCTAAGTAGGGAGCTACTGTATCAGCGTAATCTAAAAGGAACCTAATCAGTATACAATCTGGACCTGAAGACTTGCCCGTATCAAGCGATTTGAGTTGCTTCGCAACCCCTAAGGTATCTACTTCTAAGAAACTCTTGCTAGCAGCTGTTCGTGTTTCAAACTCTGGAATATTCCATTCGTCTTCCCTGGTGAAGGAATTTCGGAGAACTGCGTTCAATAACACCGCTTTAGCGGCACAATCGTCGGTAACAGTACCATCGGCACTGCGCAGCGAAGGTATTGACTGCGTCTTGTCGCTTGCGTACTTTACATACGACCAGAATTTCTTCGGATTTTCTACCAAATTTCGAGACAATGTTTCGTTGTGGAACCTATTAAAGGCATCTCGCATTGAAGTCCGCGCCAAATTTCGCCCGTCTGTAAACCACTGGCAGTAATACCGATTCGCGAGAGTCTTGTCCACAACCCCCCGTGAGGTACCGCTCTTCAACTTCGTCATTCGAAAACTACCATGGCCGCTTGGTGATAGACCTCTCATCCAATGACAGTAACGCCACGCCAGCACCAAACACTAATACTGCAGACCTCTATATGGACACCCCATCGAGTGTTGTTTCGTCTAGACCAGATCGTCAGCCCATAGAGCCACGTGGGGACTCCATCTGCAGGATCACAGTTGTTTTCATCCGGTTAAGTGTCAAGTGACACTTCGTACTTCCTTCATAAGGCCGACGTCACCTCAGTCCCCGAATATTCGTCAGCTAAATACCCGACTTTGAAGTCACTTTTCTTCAGAAACATTGTGAAGTCGAGGGCAATACACTACTACTCTCATCAGGGTTCTGGTGAGAAAAGAACAAAAATCGTCATCAAGGACCTTCCCTCTGAAGGTACAAAACAGATGTCGGGTATGAATTCCCCCATCCAGGTTAATGGAGCCTTTGGTCCTCCAATGCAACGAGAAGGACATAAGACTCAGAAGTTAATCCATATGCAAACCCATGTCTTCTCCCTTGTATTAGGAAAGCAGGACGAACATAAGTACCAAACCAAGTATCTCCTGTGCAGCAAGGTGCGTATTGAATCATATGAACTCTGCAAAAGTCTACCCATCTGTTGTAGCTGTCAACATTTGCAACACACAACCTTTCCGGTGTGTCAAGAGTGCTAGCCCCCATGTGTCGGAGGGCTGCAGACTCACTATTCAGAAAAACTCAACTTTGCCCACTTTTGGGCACCACTCACGACCCACACCACCTAGGCTTCTGGATGGGTTCTCCTATATACCAGAAGGCGATGAAGTCCTCCAAGAAGGAAGCCAAGGACAAATCGGCCTCCCTACCACCATAGAACTGCACCAGTTTTCACGTCTTAGGCAATAAGCTGGGCACCCATCAAACCAAGATGCCCTGGCATCCATAACACCTGTGAAAGAGGGGCGTCCTATGGCTCCATCCCCTATGACCACTCTTGCTGCTGCAGCTCAGTCTTCTCCTGCTCATCTGTCTCCTGAGACAAATACCATGAAATGTAGAGGCCATCTGCAGCCTCGTCACACTCACTTGTTGACATGCCCAGCCCTCTGTTGCGGCACTTTCTCAACCTGTCGCAACACCTACCCATGCCTGACAAATGGTTCAAATGGCTCTGAGCACTATGGGACTCAACATCTCAGGTCATCAGTCCCCTAGACTTAGAACTACTTAAACCTAACTACATCATACACAAACACGCCCGAGGCAGGATTCCAGCCTGCGACTGTAGCAGCAGCGAAGTTTCAGACTGGAGAGCCTAGAACTGCTCGTCCACCACGGCCAGCCCATGCCTACCACAGGGTCAAGAAGCCCACCTGAGGTATCCCTCCCCAGTGGCAGAGAGAGATGCTTCATTTCCAGATGATGTGCTACACATCCTCCAGGTCATCTCTCTGTTCATATAGTCCCGTATCAGGGCTGTCATTCGTGAAACTGCTCAGAAAGTCTGTCGGTCAGAAAATGGACTCACAAAACACATCACTCTGGTTGAATGGCTCAGCCATATTTTGTTATAATGGACACCACACTACCTCTATCGCCCATGGGATCTAGTTCTCTGTACTTTTTTATGCTAATGGCATTAAAAAGATTAAAACTGAACTTCTCTAAGACCACCATGTGGACATTTTAATCGGCTCAGAAACTCATCTTACACCAACGTATAATTTTCGTCTATGCAACATGATCTGCAATCGCACAGACCAGCTCCATCGCTGAGGCGGGTGGCGTGGCGATTCTCTCCCAGAAGACACTCATCCACAGTCACTAGTCTCTCCAACCACTGGAACATATAGAGACAACAAGGGTAACTGTCTCTACCTACTTTGAAGCTATCAAATTTGCTATTGTCTATTTGAGCACTAACTTTCTTGAAGTAGATCTCTGTGCATTGACATCATTTGGCAGACTCATCAATGGGGCAGTGCGCAATGCCAAGCATCTGTCGTGGTATTCTTGCATCAGTAATCCCAAGAGCAGAATCCCTCTTGAATTGGAGGATACCCCAGCGCTGCTGGTCTGTAGCCCCCACACACCCACCCATGTAACAGTCAGCTCTGACTTCCAGCTGGATATTCTGGATGTGGCTATTTTCAAGAATATTATGACACAGTTTACATTGTAAACACGCCATGGACTGGTATCTGACCATGATCCGTTGCTGCTGCACCTTGCTGATGTAGCTCTGTCTTTAGATGTCTGTTCTGACTTCACTGTCACAGAGTGGGACAAGTTTGTCAGGGTCCTCAACAACACCACCGGGCAAAACCTAAACCTGACATAGCCTGCCAATCTGGTTAGTGCCGTCGGTTAACTGCAAAAATCCAGAAGGCAGTGAGGGCCTCTACTTCCATTGTACGTAGGGTTTTCACCCCATTGAATGCCTTGACTCCCTACTACATGAACTGAAAGCCCAGAAGTACCCTAGACAAGTACTTCCGTGATTCTCGGGATAAGCATCGCGTGAGGTGTCTCCAACATGAATTCTACCTCCACCTTTGCCGACTGGAAACTGGAACACTGTGAGGAAAAGATGTCGGCCTTTCTGCTTTAAAGGAAGTGAGAATTGGCTATAATCTGAGCTGGCTGATATTCTGGCTGCTTTCAGACAATGACCACCTCTTACTGCCTCTCAATTATGTCACAGGCAGATGTCCTAAGGTTCCTCCAATGGAAGTGTGGACAGTCAGCACCAGATTTCGATGACATGTTAACAAACACCTCCATCGGCTCACTTGCAAGCCACTGGTTGTATTCTCCAACAATCTGAACTGCTGTCTCACAAGTGGCCTCCCCACCTCCCCTCTCCCCACAGTGCATGCAGGCAAAACAGATTGCCAGCCCAGAGCCCTTGAAGGATCCTACAGTCGCTACTAACAACAGGCCCATTAGACTTCTGAACACCATGGCGGAGTTCTAGAATTTGATCCTGCACCGAATTTCCCAGCCTCTGGGCGCAGCTGGGATAATCCATCTACAATATTTCAGTTTCGCTCCCCACCTGTTAGCAGAACTACAAGTTTTTAGCATAATAGAACACATCATCAAGGGCCCTAGCTATATCATCTCGACGTTAGCGGTTTTCCTGGATCTGCAAAATGCTTACAAGATTTGGCAGGACAATATTGTGTACAAAATGCAGACTGAGACGATCCTCCCTGACTTCTACGTCAAGATCGTGGATGATTTTCTCTGACTGACCCTTCTTGGTTACTCAGCAAGGAAAACAAGTGGAACACTTTAACCTGTGTCACTTTTCGATGGATACCCCTTAAGGCTCCGTGTTGTCTCCCATACTCCTTAACATTTATGTTAGTGATATGCCTGTCCTCCATCACTGCCACCTAGCGCAGAACACAGACGGATACGGTGCTCTATGCAACTGGTCAGAGCACCGACCAGCTCATTGCTCGTCTTAAGAGGCAGGGGGATGTAATGGTCACCTGGTGTCGTTCAAACAAGTTTGCTCTCAACGCCACCAAAAGCATGGAGCTCTACTTGACCAAACGGCACTCTATCCTCCACCACAACATCACCATTGTCAGTATCTCGGTCCCATGGTACCCAGATACCAAATATCTAGGTGTTGGTATGAATAAAAACTGCTCATCCATCAACATGCGGAATACATCATCCAAATGCGGCAGAGGCTGATACAAGCATTGTACCCACTCTTCAACAGCAGGAAACTGACCATGGTCACAAATCTGCAACTGTACCAGACGGTTGTTCACCTGTCTCTGGGTAGGTCACAATTAGTGCCTCCCGGATGCAGGCCCTCCAGAGCCTGTAGGATGAGGTGCTTTGGTGGAGCCTGCACGCCCCCCCACTCACAAGTACCCTTACTCTACAGAAGGAGACCAACATGGTCCCTACAAACAGAGATATGCCAAGGCCCCTCTGTGACAAAGTGGACCCCTTGCACGACCCAGTCAGTGGATTTCAACACTGAGGCACTACAACTTCCTTGTACTGATGCTGCTACTGTGTTCGTCCAATCATTCCCGACGACTCGGATTCGGACCATGCCCTGGTGTGACCAGCAATAAAGTGGGCAATCCTTGGTGCGACCACCATGCTAAATACCTCTGTGGTTGTGTTACATCTTACTGGCACCCTTGAACTGACACCTTTGGATGGTGGTATGGGACTTCAAGTCACATTGCCACACCTGCAACATGCAGTACAATGACGTCTTTGTGATGCTGTCCTGGTAAGATAGAATAACATTATTCCGCCACCAAGACTGTTAGACTGTTCTACACCGATGATAATGTACTGCAACCAACAACAAAAAAGAAAATGCCGTCTCCAGTGGCAGACACCTGAAGATGTGTGAATGTTTGGCAGCCGAAATACTGTGACAACAAGTCAACAATATCCGGCGGCAATACCGCAACCTCGCTTAAATCTTGGCTCCTAAAATGTGAAAAAGTTACGCTAACCTCAGACGAAACTCTCAAAGCGCTGGAAACGTATCTGGCATCATAGTAGTTCATATTTAGCCCGAGTATTCTGGTTTGCGTCCTGTACTGTATCTCTAAATAACTTCAGTTTCAGAAAGGACAGATGGTTAATTCGACATCCATCAAGATTGAAGTAATTGCAGACGGAGGATGGAGCAAAAACCGGATATCACACGAATGGGGCAGGAAACTTCTTATCGTTATCTTGTTATTATCACTCTGTTTTTTTGTTATACTCATCAGTCGTCTGACTGGTATGATGCAGCCCACCACGATTGCCTTTCCTGTGCCAGCCTCTTCAGTTCAGAGAAGCACTTGAAACGTACATCCTCTACATCTCGCTCTAGTTCCATGGAAGTTATTCCCTAATGTCTTAACAGATGTGCTATCGTCTTGTCACTTCTTCTTGTCAATATTTTATAAATGTTCCTTTCCTCGCCGACTCTTTTAAAAACCTCCTCATTCCTTATCTTATCAGTACACTTTATTTTCAACACTCTTCTGAAGCACCACATCTCAAATCCTTCGAGTATCTTCTGTATTAGTACCATACGTATGTTCTCAGAAATTTTTTCCTCGAATAAAAACCTATGTTTGATACTAGCAGACTTTTCTTGGCCAAGAATGCCCTTTTGCCAGTGCTAGTCTGTTTTTGTGTCCTCCTTGCTCCTTCTGTCAACATTATTTTGCTGCCTAGGTAGCAGAATTTCTTAAGTTCCCCTACTCCCTGATCACCAATTCTGATAAGTTGCTCGCTGTTCTCATTTCTGCTACTTCACGTTACATTCGTCTCTCTGCGATTTACTCTCAACTCATATTCTGTAAACTGTTCATTCCATTCAACAAATCCCGTAATTCTACTTTACTCTCACTAAGATTATCAATGACATCACTGAATATTATCATGGATAACGTTTCACGTTGAATTTTAATCCCACTCTTGAAGCTATGTTTTATTTCCGTCATTGCTTCTTCAATGTATAGACTGAGCAGTAACGGTGAAGGGCTGACTCTTTCTAATCCTAATACTTCGCTCTTAGTGTTGCAGAGACTAATGTTGCCTCTCGTTTCCTCTACGTATTGTACATTATCAGTATTTCCCTATAGCTTACTCTTCTTTTTCTCAGAATTGCGAACATCTGGTACCATTTTGCATTGACAAACTATTTTTAGAGGTAGAGAAATCCTATGAACGCTGAAATCTGGTTTCGCAAGATAGAGTGGATCAGGTTATGGTTGTGGAGTGGGCCGTAATCAGTTACTATTAGTTGCACAAAACGCACAAACTTTTATATTCCTAAGGACCACTCAGTTAAACACTGCCTTAAAAGGATCAAGTTAAAACAAATGCGGCCGAACGTCTAGTTAAGAAAACTTGCAATACTCCCTTGGCAGAAGGCCCAAAACCACACCAAAAACAAGAACGGCTGAAGGCCTGAACACAAGTTATAAAAAATTGCTTTAAAGAATACATGTGGCTGAAGGCCTTATTTAAAAGAAAATTCACGTGAATGCTCGGCTGAAGGCTACATACAAGACGTTGGACAATTCAGGGCTTAGGGCCTGGATAACAAGAATTCAGACACCGCAAATTTTTTAAAAAACTTAGTGTTAAATAAATCAATTTTCAAATTTTCAATTTAACTCGGTTGAAGGCCTTATTTTAAACTAAAAGAAACCATATTAATAGGCGGCTGAAGGCCTCGCACAGTACATCATACTAAAATGAAAATCACAATCTAAAATCAACACAACAGTAGTGCTCAGAAGTGTTCTGAGGCTCGGCCTGTGGAGGTAGCTGTAACGTAAGGTGAGGTGAGACAGCCAGCCAAGACTAAGGTTAAATAATCGGATGGCAACCTGACCCAGGGATGGCTGAAGGACCGACCAACAACCTAATCAATTCTCTTCCGCCCGATCAATGGTACGGCAACGGAAAATATGAACCGATGGCGAAGATACCAGCAGCACTACGTCTTCCAAATTGGCGTCTAAGAACAGCCAAAGCATAATAACCACTCTTAAGAAAAAAATATGAACAAACAAACATAATGCTTGTAACCTCCCCCTCACTTATCGACCTTAATGACCGTAAAAAATGATACCGCGTGTACCTAATGGGAATTTTGGAAAAGCAATCGTCACCGAAGTTAATCTGTCGGTAAAGAGGGAGGAAAGAGTTACATCTAAATGAAAGGAAAAATGCAAATGAAACTGGTGGAAATTAATTTTGAAAGGGGGAAAGTTAATAAAGAAAGTAAATGTGCGGCCGTTATGTTAACAATTAACTAGCGGTAATTAGATATTTGAGATTTAGGGGAAATTACGGTCGCCAGTCCTAAGGACAATTACTATAGTAGCTGAAAAAGAAAGATTATTACACATATAATTAGCACTAGAAGTGTGGCAACTGAAGGTTGACACGTGTAGTGTGGAAACTGAAAGTTTGTCAGAAGTAATAAATTTCGCTACACTCTGACTTAATTTAGCAAAAGAATTAATAAAACAGGAAAATCGAAAGTTAATTTAGTGACTGAAGTTAATAGTGAGCTTTCTTTCTGAAGCACATCGAAATTCAGTAAAACACGGTTAGTCTTGGACTACCTCAACAATCATTTCAAAAGCTACTTGAATCTACGCAATTTAGAAATAAGAGATTTAACTTTGAACTTGAATTAAATGATTCTGAACAATTAACAATAGTAAAATTTAGTACGTACCAAGCTGAGCTGCAGTCACAGGTAAGCTAAAATACGGTAACAAAACTCGCACTCTTAATTTGTGCTAGTGTAATGTAAATATTGTAGGCAGCTATGTATACCTTAATTGAAATTTGAAATTAAAGCAGTGAAATAGAATATTACTTTAATGCTGGCGTTTGAATTTCAATGACACTCGGGTTCATTCCGGAAAAGGAAGGGACCCTGCTTGGTAATGCAATTGGGACAATGAGCAAGAAAGGTTCATGCTACGTTGCTGTAATTTTGTGATTTGAACAGTTTGAAAAGCTGGGGTCTGCCATACAGTTCTAGAACTTTACGTGCGTCCAGTCTTCCTTGTTGGTTGATTAAAGGTTTGAAACCGTCGATCGAGGAGGTGGCGACAGTCACTCATTGTCGGTCGTCGCTGTTGCAGAAGCTGGATGTTGGCGCGCCTTCTTCTCGACACGGTCACCAGACGAAACGGGCTCTTGATGTGCGCCAGCTAATGCTTCCCGTCCGCGACACCATGTCAGAAACTATCATCGCAAGTCGAGCGCAATTACATGCTGCCAAACCCTGAAAGCGCGGCAACTCGCGGGAGCGTCACACAACACACCTGCTCAACCGCACTACTCCAGCCAGACTCCTCTCTGCCCGCGATCCACGCGGCAGAGTTAACGCTACCAAAGATCCTACACACTTTGATTCTTCACACGACCTATCGATGTAATCGTTCGATAGCAGTTTTCCCTAGGCAAGACCCAGCGTAAAAGTACAAATAATATTTACGAAACAAACCAACATATATACATACAAACAGTAAAACAATTACAATATATAAAGAGACAGAAATGTCATATCTTGAGGTAACAAAGCAAGGAAATAAAATAGTACAATAGATGGAAATAGGAGGATATGCATTTCCGGCGTTACATGCTGTCAAACTACATGCCATGAAGGACAGCATCAACACTGCGAGGCAAAACACACTGCCGGAAAAATACGCTAACGTAACTGGGGCGCTAACGGCCACAAGGCAGAAAAAACCGCTGATGCACTTCACTGGTAAGTAACAACCAATTTAACAGCTAAAGACCATAAAAGAAAATGGCTACAAAATTTCGCCGACTCCAACACGCCATATGTTGCTGCTAGCCACAACGGCCCAGGAAAGCAACAACCAGCAATGAACGGACAGATGTCACAGCAGTTGAGGTTTCACAACAGGTTAACTGATCACTCAACTTCAGTGTCCAGGTTCGGTGGGCAACGAACTCCGTAGCTCTCGCAGCTAGCGCCTCACAATCTGACCGCTCGTGCACGCTGCCAACGGTCCCGGCCTGACCTGGCACTGCGGAGACTTCCTCGCTGCTCTGTCCCAACCCACCGACTCAATCCAGCACGCAGACAGCATTAAAATAACTGCTCAGTCAAAACCACTCATGCTAAACATGATTCCGCGAAATACTTCCACAAACAACTCGAACAACAGTAAAACCAGGCACTGTGGAACAACAAGGAGAAATCACAAGTCGACACACACAGAGAAGCTGTAAGCGGTCGGTGACATAATACATGTCGTCCAATGAGTCGACTGACTGAACGACCAACCAAGGTCGTCCCCACTCAAGTCATCTGAGCCAGCAATTGTCGGGCTAGTCATGGCTGTCTGGACCTAACTGATGCTCTATTCCCCCATTAAACTCGCGACACACGACGACCCACAAATAGTAGCGGTCGTCCACAGATAGTACGACAGTGCTCTTATCGATAAGCGCTGCTGCTGCCACTCACGGGCAAGCAAGCCAGCATCTTAGTGACGCCAGCAATGGAATAAGAAACGAGATGGGAGTACCACCAAGAAGAGATGTCAAGCAATAACGGCAGGGCTCAAACGCATCTTGATTCTTCTTCATTCTTGCTTCCATTATCAACCGCAATGCGAACTGCCTCTATGGTGCTTTTATCTTTGGTAAAGGCAAACTGATCATCATTTAACAGATTTTTAATTTTTTCCACTCTTCTGTATTTTATTTGTACCAGTGGTACTTCTTGCACACGTCAGCTACCTAGTAGGTTATCAATAACGTATTTAGCCATAATATCTTTAATTTGGATGATTCTGTTTTGTTTGTGGGGCGCTCAGCTGTGTGGTCATCAGTGCCGGTACAATGTCCCAAGTTTTTCACACTCTAATTTTTTTACGCAGTCCAATCTAGCCACTATCATGAATGATGATGATGATGAAATCATGAGGACAACACAAACACCCAGTCCCCGAGCAGAGAAAATCGCCAATCCGGCCGGAATCGAACCCGGGACCCCATGGTACAGGGGCAGCAACGCTAGCCACCAGACCACAAGCTGTGGACTCTTTAATTCGGAGAGACAATGTTGATACGCTTCACATAAATTTAAGTCAAGCTTCGAAACTATAGACAATGAAAATACTCAACTAAAATCCGTTAACAGGCTGTGTAGACTACACGGTGTCGATTAGCCGACGTGTCATCCTCTGCCATGTGGCGTCATGGGATATTGTATGGAAGGGCATTTGGTCAGCACGCTGCTCTCCTGGCAGTTGTCGCATTTCGAGACCTTGGAGCCGCAACTTCTCGCTCACGTAGATCCTCAGCTGACATCACAAGGTTGAGTACACCCCACTCCAGTCCTCTGACCACGGAAAAACTTCTAACAATACCGGGAACTGAACCCGGTACCAATGCATGAAAGTTCGATATGTGAACCACAAGGCAACGGAGGACATAAATTACAAAAGTACTTAGAAATACAAAATTACACTTCGCGTTGCTTGGTCTCTCGGTTTTACGGAGATACTAGTAATACAAGGTTTGGACAAAAATATGGAAACAACGCGAGCAGTGGTTGCTGGAACATAAATGAAGATTCTAGTCAAACCTTCAGGTTGAACCATTGTGTTTGACAACGAACGGCACATGTGCAATATCCTCAGTATGTTGCATGAGTCAGTTGTGGGCCGCGCGGGATTAGCCGAGCGGTCTGGGGTGCTGCAGTCATGGACTGTGTGGGTAGTCCCGGCAGAGGTTCGAGTCCTCCCTCGGGCATGGGTGTGTGTGTTTGTCCTTAGGATACTTTAGGTTAAGTAGTGTGTAAGCATAGGGACTGATGACCTTAGCAGTTAAGTCCAATAAGACTGCATACACATTTGAACATTTTTTCAGTTTTGGTCACAACAGTTTTTATTCAGTTGTAGGTGTGTTATGTCGGAATGAATCAGAATGGGGCAAATTTTTGGTACTTGTACGTTGGGTGCACCAGTAACCAAGGAAGTCGAAGTGTTTATTTTTCGAACAGGCGCCGTGTTAAAGATTTATACCGCATACGGGGAAAGAGGGAAAACGTCATCCGCTAAGTCACAACGCGGAGGAAACTGTGTGTTGAGTGGCAGACGGTAATTGAACGGTATTGTGACGAAAAGTAAGAGACAAACAGGTGCCAAAGACTGCAGAACTCAATGTCGCACTTGAGAACTCTGACACAATCAAAAAAACCACGAGGGGAGTTTCATACTAAGGGAATTGTTGGGCGAAATGAAATTCCCAAACCACTCATCAGTGATTAAAATGCCCGACACAAGAATACGTGCTGCCAAAGCTATGAAACCTGAGTATGGAGCAAGTCATTTGTCACATGAGTCTTGGTTTACACTGTTTCCAACTTCCGGCCTAGATTATATCTCAAGAGTGAAACATGGAAGGGGTTTCGTGATTATTTTGGTCATTCCGTCATATTCCGTGGGCACCATGCTTAATCTACAAGATGGCACTACTACCAAAAATTATGTGACCACTTTGTCTGATCAAGTGCATCCAATCGTACAATGGTTGTTCCCCGATGGTTATGTTGTGTTCACACAGCTCGCAATGTCCAAGATTGGTTATGCAAACACGAGGAAGTATTGTCGCATCTCTCCTGATAAGCATGAAAGATGGAAATATGTAGGTAGACTGGGCATTTATTGGTAGATAGTTTCAGAATGAGTGGAAATTTCATTTTACGAGAGCGAAGCATTCGAAGGGGCATCTGTGAAATTGTCGACCTGCGACAGTTGCAGTTGCATCTCTGAACCTGTATATCTTTGACTCAGGTGTAGAGCGGAGAATAGTCGAGTGTTGGACATGGAGTAATCTGGGAGAACTTTTAGCATCCTGCATCCTTGCTCAAGAAAATTCATAGGAATTCTGCATCTTATGGAAGCATTTACAGACGCAGCATTTATGGAACGTAGAGAATGGATTTGCGGTATGGATGTGTTTTTAAGGTAATAATTTTTGCTGGTGCTTACTGATAATGTTAGCGATTCTTGCAACAGAACAGTCCGTCTGCCCAACTCAGTTACGGTCATTTCAGTTTAATTAATTTCAATTTATATAATCATAAAAGCATTGCCTTGCAAGACTTTTGTAAAGAAAGTAATGTTTTTTGATTTCCTGTGAGTTTTATTTTCCTCTGAAGTAAGAGTTTAAAATGCAGCATTGTCATTATAATGAACGGATTAGTATTTAATTTCAAATAAGATTTTTTTTTGTATGAGAAAATCATGCCATCTTTCTCCCAGTAGTTTAGTTTTCCTTTAGCATTTTTTAGCTGCTGCGATTTCTTCGTGTTGTGCTGTTGTTCCTGATTAAGCTGTAATTTTTCAGTTGAGATTCATTTCGTATTTTGTTGGTTCTTTCGTTTCTCGTCTCATGTTTCCACTGCACAAATTCTAAGTATTTTCCTTGGAATTTAGATTTTTAACGCGCCAGTGTTTGTTTCGTAGTGTTGCTACGTAGTTTCAGTGTTTCAAATTTTTGGGCAATCCACAGTAAGGTTTTGGTAGTGGTTTTTGAGTAACAGTTTTGGTTTCATTTCCTGCACAGTTGATGCCAGTTAATTTTGTCTTGATGTAAATGTGTGCACTGAGACCAGCTGTTCGCAATAGTAATTCCAGTTTAATCTTTTTATAACAGAATACTGTACATTCAGATTTGGGTGAAAAGTAGGCAAACACCTTAACCCTCAAGAACGAGTGAACAATCGAGTCAGTGTAAATAACTTAACACCACAGTCACCAGATCTCAATACTAGCTGAGTCTTTGTGATCTACTTTTAAGAGAAGGATATGTGATAGCTATCCGCTTCCATCGTAGTTACCTGAACTTTCCGCTATTTTGATGGAAGAACGGTATACGTTTCCTTGAAAACCTTACAGAACCTGTATATATCCCTTTAGAGTCGACTATAAGCTGTTTTGAATGCAAACAGATGTTCCAGACAGTATTCTGAACTGTAATGTGTTATGTTTTTGGTGTTTCTATACTTTTGGCCAACCCTTGTACATCCAACTATACCCAACAATGTGAAACTTCAGTTTTCCCCTATGTTTAAGATGTTCAATAATCGTACGGGGATGCAGCCAAGTGACGTCTTCGACAACCGCCGATAGCCCGACAGGTGCACATCCTGTAATTTTCAAGGCACGACGCAGCGACAGAGTACCCTGCAGACAGATGGATTGGCGATGGGTAGTCCGTTGTCACGCAGTATTGCCATTTTGCTTAGGGAGGATTTCGAGGAATGTACTCTGGAGTTGGCTGCATCGAAACCTGCGTTTTTTTATCTGATGTGTTGATCATTGTTTTGTTGCTTGGCCTCACGGAAGTGATAATTTAAACAACTTATTATCACTAATGAATTTAATCCACCGGAGTATTAGCTTCACGTCTCCTCTTGGCCTGGAGGAATGTTGACGGTATGTTGAGACATGACACTTATTGGAAAACAATCCACACTGATTTGTATCTGCAGGTCACAGTTGTTTTCATCCGGTTAGGTGTCAAGGGATACTTCGTACTTCGTTCATAAGGCCGACGTCACCTCAGTTCCCGAATATTTGGCAGCTAAGATGGCCCACTTTGACGTCACATTTCTTCAGAATTCTTACAGCAAAAGACTGATCAGACACACGTAGCGTTATCAGCCGTCTATGAATCGGATGAGTGATGATACTAAAGAGGTGACACGAAACTGTACGGCCGCCTATCCTTACTCAGGAAACATTCGCGAAATGACCGGTCGCATTCTACGTTGATACGTTGTGAAATAATTTTTTTGACAACGATTTAAAATTAGGGCCATTTCAGGGCTGTCAAAGGATGATACTGGTTTGCCTAAGGCGGATGCCTACCGTACTCTTTGTAGTTGTGGCATAACATATAATGATTATACCTTCAGGTCAGTGGAGGACCGGACTGTTGACCAAAGGCGTCACATATATAACAAATTTGCTGTCGCAGAACATTTCTTGGAACCTCTCTTCCTGTGGAATACAACAACACGAAAATTATGGCCTATATTCCCAACTGTTTGGATACTGATATTGAGGAAGCTGATATTGGCAGCTAAGATGGCCCACTTTGACGTCACATTTCTAGTCAAGTCTAGTCTAGTCAAGTTGTGCAACAAATTTCTCTTCTCCCCAATCCTATTCAATACCTCCTCATTCGTTATCTGATCTACCCATCTAATCTTCAGCATTCTTCAGTAGCACCACATTTCAAAAGCTTCTATTCTCTTCTTGTCCAAACTATTTATCGTCCATGTTTCACTTTCATACAAATACATTCAGAAACGACTTCCTGACACTTAAATCTATACTCGATGTTAACAAATTTCTCTTCTTCAGAAACGCATTCCTTGCCATTGCCAGTCTACATTTTATATCCTCTCTACTTCCACCATCATCAGTTATTTTGCTCCCCAAATAGCAAACCTCCTTTACTACTTTAAGTGTCTCATTTCCTAATCTAATTCCCTCAGCATCACCCGACTTAATTCGACTACATTACATTATCTTCGTTTTGCTTTAGTTGATGTTCATTTTATATACTCCTTTCAGGACACTATCCATTCCGTTCAACTGCTCTTCCAAGTCCTTTGCTGTCTCTGACAGAATTACAATGTCATCGCCAAACCTCAAAGTTTTTATTTCTTCTCCGTGGATTTTAATACCTACACCAAATTTTTCTTTTGTTTCCTTCACTGCTAGCTCAATATACAGATTGTATAACATCGGGGAGAGGCTACAACCCTGTCTCACTCCCTAACCAATCACTGCTGCCCTTTCGTGTCCCTCGACTCTTGTAACTGCCATCTGGTTTCTGTACAAATTGTAAATAGCCATTTGCTCCCTGTATTTTACCCCTGCCACATTCAGAATTTGAAAGAGAGTATTCCAGTCAACATTGTCAAAAGCTTTCTCTAAGTCTACAAATGCTAGAAACGTAGGTTTGCCTTTCCTTAATCTAGCTTCTAAGATAAGTCGTAGAGTCAGTATTGCCTCACGTGTTCCAGTATTTCTACGGAATCCAAACTGATCTTCCCCGAGGTCGGCTTCTACTAGTTTGTCCATTCGTCTGTAAATAATTCGCGCTAGTATTTGCAGCCGTCACTTATTATACTGATAGTTCGGTAATTTTCACATCTGTCAACACCTGCATTCTTTGGGATTATAATTATTATATTCTTCTTGAAGTCTGAGGGTATTTCGCCTGTCTCATATATCTTGATCACCAGATGGTAGAGTTTTGTCTGGACTGGCTCTCCCAAGGCTGTCAGTAGTTCTAATGGAATGTTGTCTACTCCCAGTGCATTGTTTCGACTCAGGTCTTTCAGTGCTCTGTCAAACTCTTCACGCAGTATCATATCTCCCATTTCATCTTCATCTACCTCCTCTTCCATTTCCATAATATTGTCCTCAAGTACATCGCCCTTGTATAGACCCTCAATATACTCCTTCCACCATTCTGCTTTCCCTTCTTTGCTTAGAACTGGGTTTCCATCCGAGCTCTTGATATTCATACAAGTGGTTCTCTTTTCTCCAAAGGTCTCTTTAATTTTCCTGTAGGCAGTATCTATCTTACCCCTGGTGAGACAAGCCTCTACATCCTTACATTTGTCCCCTAGCCATCCCTGCTTAGCCATCTTGCACTTCCTGTCGATCTCACTTTTGAGACGTTTGTATTCCTTTTTGCCTGCTTCATTTACTGCATTTTTATATTTTCTCCTTTCATCAATTAAGTTCAATATTCATTCTGTTTCCCAATTATTTTTGGCAGTCCTCGTCTTTTTTCCTACTTTATTCTCTGCTGCATTCACTACTTCATCCCTCAAAGCTACCCATTCTTCTTCTACTTTATTTCTTTCCCCCATTCATGTCAATTGTTCCCTTATGCTCTCCTTGAAACTCTGTACAACCTCTGGTTCTTTCAGTTTATCCAGGTCCCATCTCCTCAAATTCCGACCTTTTTGCAGTTTCTTAAGTTTTAATCTACACAGAGTTGATCACTGTCGAAATTCTGTACTGAATCCTGTTGTCGCCTTCGTCAAATAACACAGGGACAGACTTAATCCTACCTCACCCGGTGGTAATTAACATCCACTTCTGACGTTGGTCATATTTGGTTGTGTGTTATCGCTAGTACTCTGCTACATATCTTTGTGCAAGGAACTGTTATAACACAGGCGTATTGCAGGGAGATTATTCTTGATCGTGTCCGTCTGTTTAGGGGTGCGATCGGTTTCGACTTTATGTTTATGGGTGACAGCGCCCGCCCAGACAGGATGGCTGAGGGGTCGGACACACTAGAAATGCCTGTACGTTCTCCTGACATAAGCCTTATAGAGCACGCTTGGGATACTCTTGGCAAATATGTTTCTCAACGAACATCCCTCCCCTAGCCGTGCAAAAACTGAAAACCTCCTTCAGAGAGGAGTGGGGCAATATCCGCGAGGACTCCTCAACAGTTCGATAGCCTACATGAACAACAGGTGCTAAATGTGTTTTAGTGGCCGAGAAGAACATAGTCCTTACTGAGAGTACGATATTGACTTTTATGTTGGGGGTCTGACCTGCGTCAAACGTGACTGTTATTTATATCTGTTATCCTGCTTTCCCATGTAGCGAAATCTGTACTATTTTTCGTTATAAATATGTCACAACACCTGTTTTGCATATGTACTGTGTTTCATGTCGTCAATCATTGCCTTTGTTTATTCCTGTCCGACAATGTCTCTGTTCTTCAGTAATTGTCAAGCACACACACAAAAACACACACACACCTATATGTATATATGTTTTCGTTGCTCAGCGCTCTGTAACTGCATTTGTGGCTTGAAAATGAAGGGTGCAGAGTATGCACATCTCGAAATACCAGCGCTTCTCGAGCACGTCACGTGGCTGCATACCTGTAAGTTATTTGTACACTGAGTAAGGGTATGTGCCTTTTATGGTAAGTGTTGGCTCTTACCAAATCCATCTGTAAGGAACAGAGGGAAAACAAATGTTTTACGTCATACAATGTAGCCTTTCACGGCCGGTGTTTTCTTCATTTGAAACTTTCGGGCTGAGAGGCCGTGATCGATGTATAAAATTTATTACATCGGCCACGGTCTCTCAGCCTGGAACTTTCAAATGAAGAATCGTTTTACGAGTGCAGCAACACAGGAGCAGCTGAAGTTCTGCTTCTTAGATGGTAATTCGCGGTTGGACGTTTAGAGATAGAACCCATTTGGGCGCTGGCCGGAGTGGCCGTGCGGTTCTAGGCGCTACAGTCTGGAACCAAGCGACCGCTACGGTCGAAGGTTCGAATCCTGCCTCGGGCATGAATGTGTGTGATGTCCTTAGGTTAGTTAGGTTTAAGTAGTTCTAAGTAGTAGGCGACTGATGACCTCAGGAGTTAAGTCGCAAAGTGCTCAGAGCCATTTGAACCATTTGAACCCATTTGGGCCACATCACAAAAATCGTGTATTTCTAGGTATGATGATCCATAAATCATATCTCAGTCGAATTATGTATATCCCGTTTTAGGAAATTTAGGACTATCACCAGCCACATTGATGGTACATGACTGATTTACGTAAAAATCTTTTTTAGTTTGTGCTTTACCGCTGTTATGAAACATTTATGCATAGGAGTAGAAAAAGCTAAAATGCTTATAGTGCTGCAACTAGTTCAGGCCAAATTTCGTCATCTGGAAGAGAAGAAAAATTTTAAAATCAGAACTTGGCATACACCGTTTGAAAATTTTAATGTGTGCCGGATAATGAGATTTTGTCGAAATTGTTTCTAGCACAGTAAACATTCAGTTACTTGTGCGATATACGTAAAAATGGCTAATTTAAGGAGACTGAGTATGTGTGAGGTGTATTGGCGAAGATCGAAGTTACGCCCTTAATGCGACTACTGAATGAGCCTAACGACGAGGAGCCAGATCAATACGGCTTGAGTACAGAGCGGAATGGTTCGCGACTTGAAAGTGAAAATTCCAGAGCAGTGGCCGTCTTGCAGTGCGCTATAATCTTCAGCTCAGATAGAAAAACTGATGGACTGTTGCGATTTCGGTTGTCGCTATATTTCGATCGTCTATGTCCTCCCAGGAGGCGAAATGGTTTGATTCACAGAAAAATTTGTCTCTTGATGGTTATCACTGCCGTTGTATTATGTAATATGGAAGAAATAAAAAAAACACTGAGCGCTTCGTTAATTCAGTCGCTATAATCTGCATCCAGACTTCGACGTTCCACTAACACGAAGACCGCGATGGCCACTGGAATCACGTAAGACGATATGATAGATGGTTAAACTTTACTGTGTACGTTTGAAAAGCTAAAGTGACTCTAATACAAAGTTATCTGGTAATGTCCTGTACAAAATTTATAATACTGGCATTAGTGAAGGTAACTGTGTAAACAACACAACAGGTGCAGGATCTGACGTCAGCGTCGATGTGGCCACCAAAATTAATTGATGTGACATAATTTAAGCAGCTCCGCAGCAGTCTTCTATTAAAATAACTTAAGTGTATAGCGTTGCTATTTACTCCAAAACAGTAGAAAAAAATGAATGTTTATAAAGATTTACGCAGATTATCAGAAGGTTATTCGAAGTTAAATTAAGATTGTAAAACGTACATACAGCTAAGAAGGCAAATGGCAGTGAACCGGTTACCGTTCACCAAAGCATGGCAGGGCATCGACGACTGTCCAATAATTTTGAATAAGTACGTAATGTTGCCATTGTGTTACAAATGTACGTAATGTTGATTTAAGGGTAAAGTGCGGTATGGAAATTTAAGAGCAAATTATTTCTGTACTTATAAAAATTGAATTTCCTTTCTTCATTCCTTTGTTCACCGGTTTAATTTTAACTTTTGATTCTTCTAGGCGATGGTTATTCCAGCAACAGAAATAGGGGACCATTTTCTTTTTTTTAGAACCGTTATAAGGAAAAATGAATATATTCGTCAGAAATAGCGACAGCCAATCAATTCATTAACAAATTTAGGTAGCTTCTTCAACAGTGACGGGTTGACAGCTCTGATACTTAATTGATTCAAGCAACGTGCAGCCACTTGGTGTATGCTGTGGAAAACATGCAATGTGACATTTGAACGACGAAGTAAAATATATGGAGCTATACGTGAAATGCAAGCACAGAAAAAAACACGATTGTGTCATGTAACATGAATGATGCAAAAGCAAATCCTACCCAAAAAAATCCCACTACGTCGGATAATTTGGAAACCAGCGCGTTAATAATTAAACCCAACCAAAGCGATTACAGTGTACATTTCGTAGCGTAATGTACGGTTTTAACTGCTGCTGGGAGAAAATGAGAATTAGCGAGGAAAAATAATCGCTGCAAATTTCACAGCCACGGTAATTCACACGTACGCTAAAAAAAATTAGAAATATGCGTTGTATCGGGTGTCAGAAGGCTACTGGTGCCGGTAGTAATTTTTTCTGCTTCCAGCACTGCATTATACATTTTCACTTAATTAGAATTCACCCCAAGTTTCTTGCACATCTCTCTGAGTGGCGAAGTATGCAAGAGAACACTTTGCAAAGAGAGTCCTGTCTCCTTGAACTTTAAATCCCTCGTATCATGCTGCGCTATCACCCTTAATAAATTATGTGAGTAATTACGATTTTTCTGGAAAATAATAAGTTCTATGTTATGACCATTAGAACAAATTTCTTCTGTTTACTTAACCCAAAATTATAAATCCATTTAAGTAGGAGGCACTAACTACTTCTCAGTTTGTTCCGATTAAAATGCAGTTATATTTAAGCAATTTTTTGTATTAAATGCTTTCGTCTTGGTTAAACTAGGTGGTCGCCACTGGCTGACGGTTTCAGAGACCGATGGGATGTGAATGTAACACAGAGACATAACATTCGCTTAACCCTAGCACTACTGAGGGTGCACTACTTGTTGGAGTGAAGAAGCAGGAATTTGGGTAGTTGTTGAAATATGTCTAGAGTACGTGCTGTCATGGGTTTATAATTTTTGTCAATTATTTAAATCTACCTATTATATTTAAGTGCAGGCAGTTTTTGCCCCTACCTTAGACATCGATGAGATAACTTTTCTCATTAAAATATTTCTCAATATGGCAGAAAGAAATGCAGTTCCTGACTGTTGGTACCGTGGTATGGTGTTGCCACTGTTGTTTTGAAATAAATCTCCTTTGTTGTTCGAGCAGTTGTACATTACTCGCAGTTCTAATAAAATGTCTCGCTAGTATCAGAGGTTTCTCACAGATGAAGAGGTGTCAGCTATGATAAATGAAGCAAGTGAAAGTGATGAAAGTCATCCAGAAGAAGATGATACAGTTGTGACATACGATAGTGACACAGCAATTGAAAATGAGTCAGTTTCGCGGAGTTCATCCCTTGATGAACAGTATGCAGCTGCTTGCAGCATCATTGTTACAGAAAACAGCGGTAGGGAATATATTACTGTGCCTCCAAGGCGAGTCCGCAGGTCAGTACAAACTGTAGTGAATTTTAATGAAGGTTTGGCTCATTAAGCCTTGACCTCTAGTGTATCATAACCTTTCAAAAATTTTATAACTACCTATATAATGAAGATTATCGTGGACTATACAAACCAAGAAACTAGTAATAAGAACTTAAGACTTACCACCATAGAAGAAATGTACACCTTCGTCGGTATTTTGATACTGATGGCACAAATAATGACACTAGGCTGCCTCTTGAGGACTTATGGTGGAAAGTACTGGGAAAGAATATCTACATTGCTACAATGAGATGTGGGGAACTTCTGTCCCTGATTAGGTTTGATGATAAAGAGACGAGAACCGAATGACGAAAGCAGGATAAGTTTCGACTCTTTCTTGAAGTTTACGACAAAACTGACGAAATTTTTGTGAGGTACTACATAGCAAGTGCAGATCTAACGATCGATGAAATGCTCTCCCTATTTCGAGGAAGATGTCCCTACAACGTCTTTATGAAACACAAGCCTGGGATGTATGGCATATTGATTAAGATGTTGTCAGATGAACACACCCGGTAAGTTCTTAAAATGGATGTATATGAAGGAAAGGATGAACGACCTGCCGAGGAACGGAGTGAATAGGCAGCTGTTAGACACCTACTGAATCCCCTGGCAGGAACTGGAAGAAATATAACAACAGATCTTTATTATTCATTACTAGACCTAACCGAGGAGCTTTACGATGATAACAAGTTAACTTTGGTGGGAACATTGAAGAGTAACAGAACAAACATACCAGAACAGCTAAAGAAGACGCAGGATCGAGAGCTATTTTCCTCTAACGTCTTATTCTCAGATCTGAAAACAGGCAACGCAACAGTTACCTTCGTGTCGTACATCTCCAAACTGGAGCCTACTAAGAATCTCGTACTTCTGTCCATACAACACAATGGTAACAAGGTGGATGATTTGACAGAGAAAAAAAAGACAAACATCAGTCTCCACTACAGTGAAACCAAAGGGGGTATAGACAGCATTGATAAAATGACGCGACATCGTTCAGTAAAACGAGAGAAGAGAAGGTGGCTATTATCTCTCTTTTTCACCTTGATGCATATTGCCTGTCTCAATGCTGGAACCATTTTCATGATAAACAACCCAAACTGGAATAAGAAGAAGCATAGTGTAAGAAGGCTGCATCTGCTAGAATTAGGTCAACAGCTCGTTAGGCCAGCTGTGAAAGAGAATGCAATGAATATCATGGGTTTACAAAAGCCTACCACCTCTGCAATGTAAAGTGTTCTAGGGGAAACGCTGCCCAGCATTACTGCATGACACTGAAGCCTTAAAGCATCTGCTGTAAGAACGAATTCATACAGTTGGGCGACCAGAGAGGGCAACAGGCATCTGATTAAGGTTGCAGATTTGCGTGTCTGCAGACACAGCATAAAGATTGGAAGAACGGAAGAGCACATAAGAATGAGAAATACCAGACAGTATCACTGGCACCATCATAGATGGAAGAATAATATCGGCACCATAAGAGATGGAATAGTTTCGAGATGAAGAACACCTACTAATAGATTTAGGAGGGAAGAAAATAATATGGAAGCACTAAGACAATCTGTGGAAGTCGTTCAAATTCTATCACCCAACCTGTAGTTGAACCGTGTTGTTGCTCTGTCTTCACAACATTGACGAGGATCTCAAACGGTTCAAGAAAGAAGATACACCTGCGCCAGACCTCAGAATAAGTGTTGTCAGTAGGACAGGTACTACTAGAGGGGAGAGGGAACGCGTCTACGAAAAGTGCATGCTATGGGTAGGCGACGTGGGACACCCAGTAGTTATAGACAGCAGCAGCCAGCTATTGATGTACAGTAGAGCGATATGCGATAAATGCTAACAGGACTGTAATTGACCAACTCTCAACCTTCACAAGCGAAAATATGTGGCATGCTTACAGGGAAATTATGGATGATCGACAGGAACTTCGACTCGAGTTTTTGTGCCAGAGAACGATACTTGAATGGAATTTAGCTTTCCCACTGATTCTGCCCGTGGATTTCTTCCGAGAACATGGAACAGTAATGGACATGGGACGAGGAGAGGATGCATACTAAGGAAATATGATCCTGTACGCATTCGATTAGAGGAGCAAGTACTTCGGGTACAGCTTTCCACCAATTCCTTGGAACTATGTTTTACGATGGAGGAATTGAAAATTGAACCATTCAGTTGCTACGGAAATTGGAGGCAGCATCCGTCTGAAATAAGGGAAGTCACAGAAGATGAATCCGCGTGGGGAAGCGCCGCGTGGTCTAGGGCGTCTTGTCACGGTTGGCACGTCTGCTCCCGTCGGAGGTTTGAGTCGTCCCTCGGGCATGTGTGTGTGTGTGTGTGTGTGTGTGTGTGTGTGTGTGTGAGAGAGAGAGAGAGTGTGTGTGTGTTGTCCTTAGTGTAAGTTAGTTTACGTTCGCTTAAGTAGTGTGTAAGCTTAGGGACCGATGACCACAGCAGTTTGGTCCCATAGTACTCACCACAAGTTTCCAAATTTCCAGAAGATGAAGTTAGAATGGTAATTAAGGAGAAGGCAGATATGATCCTAGATATCAGCGTCAGAGAAAATGAAGAATTGCACGCGATTCTAAATGAACACACGTCTACGTTCGCGCTGAAACTTGGAGCCATTACCCACTTCCACTATAAATTTGAGGTGAAGGAACAAAGGGAACTTTTCTTTCCAACATACGCCATTCCGTTAGCATACGAACAAGGTTACGTGACGAGCTACGAGTGTTTCTTGAATCGGATGTTTCTGAGCCAGTGGTTTCCTTGTATAACAACCATTTGCATGGGATGGAAAAAAGAGTTGGCTCGTTATGACTAGTGTTAGATTCATGCTAGATTAACACGGTCATAAGACCAGTGATTGATCAGCCGAATAAAATCGAGTTGTAGCTGTCCTAGTAGACCAGCGCATCAGAGTTCTGTGAGTTGACACGGTTTCTGACAAAAAGAGACCATTTTAAATTTCACCTATGATCTTTAGCTTCAGCTGTTGTATTTCGTGCTTGTTGTGTATTTAAAATGCACAGTTCCACTCTTTATTGTCTGTGTAGTGCACAGAATCTCTGTCTGCATTGATCCAGGCTTTTGTTTTATGTTTAAAGAGTTACTTGCAGTAGTTAGAACCCTCGGGCGAGTGGTAGTTGTGTTAGCAGCAGCAGCGCTTTAGCATATTGTGAACTGACAAAGCTTCTTATCAGAAGAAATTTATTTTAAATATTATTAGTGTTGTTTATCTTCATCTCGTATTTTTCGTACTTGCTTGAATAGTTATCAGGCACAGCATCAAGCTTTATTAACAGTGTAGTACATATAACTGCTGTTTGGTTCATGCCTTTCTTTTGTATGTTTCAAGAATCACCTGTAGTAGTTAGATTCCTGCTTCAAGTGGTAGCTCTCATAGCAGCAATAGCGCATCAGGGTAGTGTGAGCTGACATAGCCTCTCATAAGAAGTGCCTTATTTAAAATTTTGTAAGTATTATTTAGCTTCAATTCCTATATTTCGTGCATGTTTGTGTGCTTATCAGGCACATTCCTGTCCTTAATTAGTTGTATTACATTGTACCTCTGTTTGCATCGCGCCAGTCATTTGTTTTGTGTTTCAAGAGCAAGTCGTGTTCTAGCTCTCCTAGCAGCAGCAACGAATCTGAGTACTGTGCAGTGTCCCATTTGAAGAGACTTATTTTAGATTTCGTGAATGTTCTTTAGCTTCAACTCCTATATTTCGTGCATGTGTGTGTTTTTACCAGACCGTATTTAGTATGGTTAGGAACTGTGAATCCTGTGTTCAGACGTGAGCTGAGTTGGTGACCCTTCACTCACAGCTCCGGGTGGTGTTGGCTTCTGTCACGCAGCTTGCGGCTGTTGCCAGTGGGCATCACTGCGGGGGACACAACTGGGAGATCTGAGGGTCTTACAGCATACTCCACGTGACCCCTGAACGCTCTACTGCTTTAGCCGCCCCAGATACTACCTATGGCCGATTGGGAGGTCATTCTAACACGTGGCCGACAGTGAAAGGCTTTACGAGGGGCCGATTGGAGAGCCTCCCCAGTTCGTTTGGTTAACTGGTTTTGGGTGCTATCCGTGGCTGACGAAGTCTCTGAACCAGATGAAATCACTCCCCTGTTCCATAGGATGCCTCTTGGCTCACAAGGTCTGAGCATTCACAGAGAGTGTGATTACTAGTAACTGGGAGCGTCAATGTCAGGCGCGTAATGTGGCCCCTTAGGGCGTATGTCTGTGAAGGATGGGAAGGAATCCTATGTGCACTCTGTGTGCGTACTGGGAAGAATCACTCCAAATGTGGAATGGGTGCTTCTGGATACCATGACGAGCACAGGGTGCAGAAAAATGCAGGTTGTGTCTCATGTTCGTACTAAGGATGTGTGTCACTTTGGGTTGAATGAGTTTCTCTCCAGTTTTGAGTGGTTATCTGAAGTAGTACAGGCTGAGTGTTGCTTGCGACATGAAGCCGGAGCTAATCATCTGTCACGTGGTCGGCAGAAGTGACTATAATAACTTGGTACAGAGCCGAGAGGAGGGCGAGAATGAGAGGCTCAGATGGTTTTGCGACCGTATAGGTTGCAGATTCCTCCACATAACGGTGGTGATTTTCTGTGTTCAGCTAATTAAGTCAGGGGTCCACTACACACGAGTCAGGGGTCCACTACACACGGGAAGTGGCTATATGGGCAGAGGGGGCAGTGTGGGCAGTGGGGACAGAGGTAGCTGTGTGCAGGGGACTAGACGGGTTTCAGGTTAGACGTTCTTCGGCAAGTGTTCAAAGGTGTTCATTTGCAAAGGCTGCAGGACGAACAAGGAATAAAGGTAGGTACAGCAACAGTCAATATTGTAGTTGTAAACTGTGGAACAGTGTTGGGAAAGAACCACAGTTCCTAGCGCTACTAGAAAGCATGGAATACCGAATGGTTATAGGTACACAAAGCTAGCTGAAGCTGGACATAACTTCAGCCGATATTCTCACATAGGACTCAGCCGTTTTCGGAAAGCGTGGATTAAATACAGTTGGTGACGGAGTATTTATTGCTGTCAGAAGTAGTTTATTAAAATTTAAGTAGGAAGACCTCTGAGTTAGTATTGGTAGAAGTTATATCTGACAAACGAAATAAATTAATAATTGATTCCTTTTATCGACCTCTTAACCTCGCCCGATTCAGATGATATAGCTGCTGAACTGTTCAAAGAAAACTTGACTCTCATTTCAAATATATAGTTATGGTTGGTGGTGAGTGGCTTTAATCTACCATCTATATGATGGCGAAAATACGTGTTTAAAGTCGGTGGTAGGACTAAAACGTCGCCAGAAATCGTACTGAATGCCTTCTCAGAAAATTATTTTCAGTGATTAGTTCAGGAGCCCACTCCTAGTATTAATGGTTGCGAAAACGTACTTGACTTCTTAGCACAAATAATCCTGAGCAAATTGGGAACATTATGACAGATACCAGGATTAGTAACCAGAATGTTGTTGTAGATTGAACACTGTAACATCCAAGCCCACTAAACGTAAACTCAAAATATACCTGTTTACATAAGCTGAAAAAAATTCGTTTGACATCTTCCTGAGAGATAGTCTCCAGTCCTTCCAATCCGACTGTGAAACCGTAGACTAGATGTGGTTTAAATTCAAACAAATCGTATCGACGGCATTTGAGAGATATATACCAAATACGTTAATAGGAGACTACTGAGGAAAGCTAGCCCACGTGTACTAGTAACAAGAATTCCACAATGTATGCGCCAATGAAATGTAACACTCTTTTGGCTGTGGTCGGCCTGAGGATGGCGGCAATGTGCCACTGAAACTAGTCGTGTGAGACAATGAAGACATGCTCCGGATACAGCTGTGGTGAGACTTTTCGTCGTATAATATCAATTAATAAGAGATGGTACTGATCCCTATGGTGCAAAAAAGAGGTCACAAAACAGTTGCAGAATCCACGAGAAAAGCATGAGAAATTTAAAGCAACGCGAAACCCTCACGATTGGCGAAGTTTTAGTGAAACTCGAAATGTAGCACTGACTTCAATGAGAAATGCGTTTAATTGTTTCAAAAGCCAAATTCTGTCTGGAAATCTGGCAGAAGACCTAAAGACGTTATTGTCTTGTTTTAAGTACACCAATAGCAAGACGCAATAAATACCTTCGCTGTACGACAACAACAGCGATATTATTGATGACAGTAGCACTACACCAGAGTTACAAAACATCGTTTTCCGAAATCCCTTCACAATTGAAAACAAACTAAATATCTCAGAATTAGAATCAGGAACAAATGTTAACACATGGAAATTAGACGGATAGATCCTCGTTGTGGCGAAGTAGCTTAAAACACTTAACAAAGGCAAGGCTTCCGATCTAACTTGTATACCAGTCAGGTTCTTTTCAGAGTATGCTGCTACAGTAGCTACACACTCAGCAATCACATAATACCTCTCGCTAGTAGAATGATCCGTAACCAAAGAGTGGAAAGTTGCACAAGTCACATCAATACCCACGACAGGAAATAGGAGTAATCCTCTGAATTACATACCCATATCATTAACGTCGATTTGCAATAGGATTATGGAATATATACTGTGTTCCAATATTATGAATTACCTGCGAGAAAACGATTAATTGACATCATGGATTCACGACATATCGTTCTTGTGAAACTCTTTATTCTCACGGAGTAGCGGCTGCGGTCGGCACAGAACCTCACATTCATTCCATATTTTTAGGTTTCTCACAAGCGACTTCTAATCAAATTACTATCTATGGAGTATCGTCTCAGTAGTGTGACTGGATTTGTGGTTTTCTGTCATAAAGTTCACAGTTCGTAATAACTGACGAAAAGTCATCTAGCAAAGCAGAGGTAGCATCTGGGGTTCCCCAAGGAAGTTGTTGTTGCTTTTTGGGGGAGGAGACCAGATAGCGAGGTCATAGGTCTCATCGGATTATGGAAGGAAGGGGAAGTAAGTCGGCCGTGCCCTTTGAAAGGAACCGTCCCGGCATTTGCCTGGAGCGATTTAGGGAAATCACGGAAAACCTAAATCAGGATGGCTGAACGCGGGATTGAACCGTCGTCCTTCCGATTGGGAGTCCAGTGGGCTAACAACTGCGCCACCTCGCTCGGACCCAAGTCAGCGTTGTAGGCCTTCCCCTGTTCGTGATCTACATAAACAATACAGAAGATAATCTGAGCAGCCCTGTTCTACATATACGTCTACACCTACATCTATATCTACATAGATACCCCGCAAGCCACCGTGCGGTGCGTGGCGGAGGGTACCCTGTACCACTACTTGTCATTTCCGCTCCTGTTCCACTTACAAGTAGACTGAGGGAAAAACGACCGACTGTAGACCTCCTTATGAGCCCTAATTTCTCGTATCTTATATTCGTGGTTCGTAGGCGCGATGTATGTTGGCAGCAGTAGAATCCCTCGGCAGTCAACTGCCGGTCCTCTAAATTTTCTCAATGGTGTTCCTCGAAAAGAATGTCGCCCTCCCCACAGTAATATCCATTTGAGTTCCCCATGCATATCCGTAACCCTTACGTGTTGTTCGAATCCATGTCTAACAAAACTAGCAACCCGCCTCTAAATTGCTTCCATGTCTTCCTTCAATCCGACGTGGTACGATTCCCAAACACTCGACGAATACTGAAGAGTAGGTCTCACCAGCGTCCTATATGCGGTCTCCTTTACTGGTAAACCACTCTTTCTTAAAATTCTCCCGATAAACCGAAGTCGACCATTTGCCTTCCCTACCGCATTTCACATGCTCGCTCCATCTCATATCGCTTTGCAACGTTACGCTCAGATATTTAAACGACTTAACTGTGTCGAGCAGGACACTAGTAATACTTTATCCGAACATTACAGGTTTGTTCTTCCTACTCATCAGAATTAACTTACGTTTTTGCACATTTAGAACTAGCTGTCATTCATCACATCAACTGGAAATATTGTCTATGTCATCTTGTATTTTGCTACAGTCACTCAACTTCAGCACTTTACAATATAACACGTAATCATCAGCAAACAACCGTAGATTGCTGCTCACCCTGGTCGCCAAATCATTTATGTATGTAGAGATCAACAGCGGTCCCATCACACTTCCCTGCGGCACTCCTGACGATACCTTTGTCTCTGATGCACTCTCTCCGTCGAGGACAACATACTTGATTAACAGACTTCAATGAGGCACCGTGTCAAGTGCTTTCCGGGAATCTAAAGATATGGAATCTGCCTGTTGCCCTTCATCCGTAGTTCTCAGTATGCGAAATGAGGATAGGGTAAGCTGAGTTTCGCACTAGCGATGCTTTCTAAAGCCGTACTGATTCGTGGACGTAAGTTTCCTAGTCTCAAGAAAGTTTATCGTAATCGATCTGAGAATTCTTTCAGGTATTCTGCAGCAAACTGAAGTCAGCGATATTGGTCTCTAATTTTGCGGGTTCGCTTTTTTACTTTACTTATATACTGGAGTCACCAGCGCTTTTTTCCAGTAGATTGGGACTTTGTGCTGCGAGAGAGACTCACGACAAATTCAAGATAGGTAAATGGTCAGTACCGTAGAGTCACGACAAATTCAAGATAGGTGAAGGGTCAATTTATTTGTTATCAAATCTTTCAGTTGTTCCTCTACACCAGATACGTTGACCTCTATGTCGTCCATAGGGGACTTTGTCCGATGGTCAAATGACGGTATGTTTGTATGGTTCGCCTGTGTGAACTTCGGCTTCGGTTTTGCTGTCTTCAACTGCCACACCAGACTGGTTAACAAGCGACTGAATGGATGCCTTAGACCCACTTATCGGTTTTATGTACGACCATAATTTTCTCGGGTTACCGGCCAGATCTTTCGCTGAGGTGTGATGGTGGTAATCGTAAGCTTCGCGAATAGATCTTTTCACAGACACACGAATGTGTTCTAGCCTTAGTTTGTCGTCATTTGTGCGTTCCCTTTTGAACCTAGAGTCCAACAGCCTCTGACTGTCTAGCATCAGCTGAACTTCTTTATTAGACCAATGTTGGTCTTTTCTATATTTTATCCATTTAGGCACGTAACTCTTCAGGCCACGATTTACAGTGTAATTAAACTTTGCCCATAATTCCTCTACATCTATCCTATTGGAATTAAATTATGCCAATTCACTGTATAAGTGAGTAATTAATAACAGATTATCTGCTCTATCTAGCAGAAACTCTCTCCTAGCCTTGTTGACCGATTTGTTAACTTTCACTAATTTAATGCTTTCATTATCGCTGATCCCCGTTTCTATGTTCACATTGTCGATGACGTTCGGCCTATTTTTAGCTACAGGGTCTCAGATATTTCCATTGCGTGTGGGCTGACAAGCTAGCTGCTCAAGACAATTTCCAGAAAACCTATTCTACTCGGCAGGTTAAAGTCGGCTCCAACTACTCGTATTATTGCATGATCTGGGTATTTACGCGCTATTGACAGTAGACTTTCTTTGAATGACTGTAGAACTATCGCAGCGGAATCGGATGGCCGGTAAAAACATCCAAAAATTAACTTAGCTTCACCTACACCTGTTATACGCGACCAGATAACTTCACTGGCACTCAACTTTGACCTCAATAGAGACAATATTTTTGTCAACTGCATTGAATACTCTCTCTCCTATGGCCCCTAACCTGTCTTAGATTGTTTGCGGATGGTGCTGTCTTTTAACCTCTCGTAAACCCTTATCAGATAATCAAAATGAATTGCAAAATGAATTAGACTAAATATCTATAAGGCGTAAAATGTGGCAGTTAATTCTCAATAACGAGAAGTGAGGAGTCATTCACATGAGTAATAAAAGCATTCAATTAAATTTCGGTATGCAATAAATCACACAAATATAAATGCTGTTAGCTCAGTTACATCCTTAGGGATTACAGTTATTAATAAATCAAATTGGAACGATCACGTAGATAATATTGGGGTAAAGCAAATCAGAGACTGTGATTTATTGAAAGGACATTTAGGAAACGTAGCAGGTCTACAAACAGACAGCTTATGCTTCAGTTGTGCTACGTCTTTTGGAGTACTGCTGCGCGGCGTGGGACTCGCATGAGGTAGGACTGATGAAGGACAAAGAGTTCAAAGAAGGGTAGCTCGTTTTGTATAATTACGTAATAAGGAAGAGAGTGCCGCGGATGTGACACACGGATTGGGGAGGCAGTCATTGAAACAAAAGCGTTTTTCGCTGTGGTAGAACTTTCTCATGAAACTTCAGTCACCAACTTTATTGTCAGAGTTTGAAAATATTGAGTTGGCGTTCACCTGCATAGAGAGAAATGGTCATCATAATAAAATAAGAGAAATCAGAGATCGCTCGGAGAGATGTAAGTTTTCGTTTTTCCAGTACGCCTTCCGAGAATCGAACGGTAGAGAAGTGGCTTGAAGGAGGTTCGATGAACCAACTGCCAGGCACTTAATTGTGAGGTTGCAGAGTAATCATGTAGAAGTAGATTATGGAACTGCCCCAAAATTTCCGTGTCGCACGTCTTTATCCCTCACAGGAGCCCCGCTCTAGCTAATGGCAGATCAAATCTGAGCTGTCTTGCCAAGTTCATACAACATTCTCAGCTTTTGGATTCCGCTATCTGTTCAGACGCTTATCATTTCGATTGATTGTGTCGTCCGTTACATAAATTCGTAGCCTTGACAGCATATTATATGAGTCATTGCTTGACAGAGTACAATGGTACACGTATGTTCTTTCAGCTGTGGAAACCTCATTGTGAGAACTTAATAGATTTTTAGGATATTTCTCTGTACCCTTAGCAGCTATCAGCTCACGGCAAATGTAGCAAAGATAAGCTTTGGAGTGACACATGTGATCGCGGGGGATGGGTTGGCTCCAGGATCAGAGAAATTAAAGACTGTAAATGAATACTCAGTTCCAAGAATGGAGAAGCAGTTACGTGGATTTTTTGGGCTCGTGAACCTTCATAAGCGGTTCATCAGCATGCAATGTGACAATGCCACGACTGTGCAAATTGTTATGAAATAAGTCACTGTGGATATGACACGACTCCACATACACTCCTGGAAATTGAAATAAGAACACCGTGAATTCATTGTCCCAGGAAGGGCAAACTTTATTGACACATTCCTGGGTCAGATACATCACATGATCACACTGACAGAACCACAGGCACATAGACACAGGCAACAGAGCATGCACAATGTCGGCACTAGTACAGTGTATATCCACCTTTCGCAGCAATGCAGGCTGCTATTCTCCCATGGACACGATCGTAGAGATGCTGGATGTAGTCCTGTGGAACGGCTTGCCATGCCATTTCCACCTGGCGCCTCCGTTGGACCAGCGTTCGTGCTGGACGTGCAGACCGCGTGAGACGACGCTTCATCCAGTCCCAAACATGCTCAATGGGGGACAGATCCGGAGATCTTGCTGGCCAGGGTAGTTGACTTACACCTTCTAGAGCACGTTGGGTGGCACGGGATACATGCGGACGTGCATTGTCCTGTTGGAACAGCAAGTTCCCTTGCCGGTCTAGGAATGGTAGAACGATGGGTTCGATGACGGTTTGGATGTAGCGTGCACTATTCAGTGTCCCCTCGACGATCACCAGTGGTGTACGGCCAGTGTAGGAGATCGCTCCCCACACCATGATGCCGGGTGTTGGCCCTGTGTGCCTCGGTCGTATGCAGTCCTGATTGTGGCGCTCACCTGCACGGCGCCAAACACGCATACGACCATCATTGGCACCAAGGCAGAAGCGACTCTCATCGCTGAAGACGACACGTCTCCATTCGTCCCTCCATTCACGCCTGTCGCGACACCACTGGAGGCGGGCTGCACGATGTTGGGGCGTGAGCGGAAGACGGCCTAACGGTGTGCGGGACCGTAGCCCAGCTTCATGGAGACGGTTGCGAATGGTCCTCGCCGATACCCCAGGAGCAACAGTGTCCCTAATTTGCTGGGAAGTGGCGGTGCGGTCCCTTCCGGCACTGCGTAGGATCCTACGTTCTTGGCGTGCATCCGTGCGTCGCTGCGGTCCGGTCCCAGGCCGACGGGCACGTGCACCTTCCGCCGACCACTGGCGACAACATCGAGTTACTGTGGAGACCTCACGCCCCACGTGTTGAGCAATTCGGCGGTACGTCCACCCGTCCTCCCGCATGCCACTATACGCCCTCGCTCAAAGTCCGTCAACTGCACATACGGTTCACGTCCACGCTGTCGCGGCGTGCTACCAGTGTTAAAGACTGCGACGGAGCCCCGTATGCCACGGCAAACTGGCTGACACTGACGGCGGCGGTGCACAAATGCTGCGCAGCTAGCGCCATTCGACGGCCAACACCGCGGTTCCTGGTGTGTCCGCTGTGCCGTGCGTGTGATCATTGCTTGTACAGCCCTCTCGCAGTGTCCGGAGCAAGTATGGTGGGTCTGACACACCGGTGTCAATGTGTTCTTTTTTCCATTTCCAGGAGTGTAGTATGACTTTCAGGCCTTAAAGAGAGAGATAGTGGAAGCACAGATCATTTCACATCCTGATCTACCTAAGCAGTTCTGTGTGATCACGATCAGTGCGAAGACAGGATTAAGCATAGCTTTGTTCCAAGAGTTCGAGGAGGAAGGACAGCTTGTGAGAAAAGCAGTCACAATAGGTAGTAGGGTATTGTCACTGTGCGAGATTTATTACTTGATTACAGAGCATGAAGCACTTGTTATCGATTGGGGCTTCTAAAGTTGCGCTATTTTTTGTATGGAAGGAGAACTCCATTAATTACGAATTCCTCGTTGTTCCTCCTTGCGGCCTCACAACTGAGATTATGTTGTATTGTGTCAGTAGTGTCATAAGAATACCGGATTAAAATGTCCACAATATAAGTTACGTGAAATGGAAAGACCATATAAAGTTGATCGTCGGTAAAGCAGATGCCAGACTGAGATTGATTGGGAGAATCCTAAGGAAATGCAATCCTATAACAAAGGAAGTAGGTTACAGTACGCTTGTTCGCCCACTGCTGTAATATTGCACAGCAGTGTGGGATCAGTACCAGATAGGGTTGATAGAAGAGATAGAGAAGATCCAACGGAGAGCAGCGCGCTTCGTTACAGGTTCATTTAATAATCGCGAAAGCGTTACGGATGATAGATAGACTCCAGTGGAAGACTCTGCAGGAGAGACGTTCAGTAGCTCGGTACGGGCTTTTGTTGAAGTTTCGAGAACATACCTTCACCGAGGAGTGAAGCAGTATATTGCTCCCTCCTACGTATATCTCGCGAAGAGACCATGAGGATAAAATCAGAGAGATTAGAGCCCACACAGAGGTATACCGACAATCCTTCTTTCCACGAACATTACGAGACTGGAATAGGAGGGAGAACCGATAGAGGTACTCAAGGTGCCCTCCACCACACAGCGTCAGGTGGCTTGCGGAGTATGGATGTAGAAGTAGAGGTACAAATAGCTGGCAACGACTTGTTTTCACTGGTATTTTAACATCAAGCTAAAGTAAACCTTGGAAAATATACAGCAATACTCGATGGGACGTCGTTTCATCTCGAGAGAACTGGTTTCTATATAGTGAAAGGGAACCCAATGAATCTGTCTACAAGGCCACTACAGATTAATTATTGTGATAAGGTACTAGATGGTGTAGGGAAACTGTTATGGGTACGCATAGGAAATGACCTGAAATTAAAGGTGTTGTTGGCAAGAGCGTTGGACATTTCCAGGAGACAGATGCCGAGCAGGTAGTGCCCATCGCAACAGAAAACTTTGAGACCAAACACATGGACTCGTATAAGGGGTCGCTGATTGCGAATTTGAAGATTAGGAAGAAAACAATGTGGACAGGACAAATTCAGACCCTAAGCATGAGTAAGCCACTAAGATAACTGCATCAAAAAGTGAAGCACTTGGGAGTAACGAAAAAAATTTGCGATAAAGAAGTTGTTATTAGAGTTTGAATGGTTCAGATGGCTCTGAACACTATGAGACTCAACTGCTGTGGTCATCAGTCCCCTAGAACTTAGAACTACTTAAACCTAACTAACCTAAGGACATCACACACATCCATGCCCGAGGCAGGATTCGAACCTGCGACCGAAGCAGCAGCACGGCACCGGACTGGAGCGCCTAGAACCGCACGGCCACCGCGGCCGGCTAGTGTTTGATAACTTGTTGTAAACTAGCGGGTCTTTACGAGGATCTCATTGACGCAACAATGATTTCTAACTGGGAATATGTCACCTCTATACTATAAACTATAGTGTGCACCTCATCACATGCTGTTGGTGAAGAAGGTGTTCACTTTAATAGTTATGGAAAGGTATCACTGAGAAAAGTACCAATGCACGGGGAACATGTGTGATGATTGTACCAGAGAAGAATATGGATAGTACCGAAGTGCGCCATTTCGGCTGTGACCATAGGTACTTGAATATTCGAACTATTACGGATGCACACCTGAACTCAATTTAATGGAAACTTCGAACCGCTAAGAGTAGTAAGGATCTGCACAGCGGACCGAACAGTAAGCCTCTGTATTGGCTCGAACATCTCAAGTTTTCTCGTCATAATCCATGCACAAGATGTATGTCGTCCTACTCATCCTAGAAAGTGATTCCTCAATGTCCATAGTAAACCTCTCTGTGACGCACAATTTCTTTGTTTAATTTATAGGTTTTTCCAAATTATGAGATCATACAGTGTTGTGAAGCACCTAATTAAGTGTTTATCTGTGTAAAAATAGTAACAGAAGACCGGTCAGAAATTGCATTTACAGTATCGTCATCTGTCATTTGGGCTTAAGAATGCACCAGCCACATTTCATGGTTTGTTAAACAGAATTTTGTGTGTGTTAATGCCTAAGCACACTTGACTATAGATAAAGAGAAGTACCAGTTTACGTTACTAAAATTGTGCAAATTAGGGTATGTGATAATTACGATGGAGTTACAACATATCCCAAATGGTGAGGGCTGCACAGAATTTATCGTCACCTCATCTGGCGGAGGAGTTAGTCATTCTTAGTACTAGCAAATTATTACAGAAATTTAGTCCCAAAATCTATAGAAATAGCATGACCACGTACTCACTTACTGAAAAAGTGTAACATTCCATTGGACACCGGTGTGCGAAGTTGCAGCTTCTAAACTGACGGAGTTTTTGCTAACTTGAACAGTGTCTACAGCTACATCTACGAGTACATCATACTCCGCATGCCACCTTATGGTGTGTGGCGGATGGTACTTCTAGTACCACTAACTGATCACCCTTTCCCACACCCACCCTGTTCTAATGACGAATGGCGTGTGGAAAGGATAATTGCTAGTATGCCTCTGTATTGGCTCGAATTTCTCGTCACAGTCAACACACGAAAAGTATGTAAGATGAAGTAATATGTTGTCGAACTCTTCCCGGAAAGTGCTCTCTCGAAATTTCAGTAGTAAACATCTCCATGATGCACAACGCCTTTCTTCAATTTGCAGGTTTTTCCAAATTATGAGAAAGATTTCGTATTGTATTGTGAAGCCCATACTCAAGTGTTTGGCTTGGTGGTACGTCACGACGTAGATGGTTGCCTATGCATTGTGTTAGTTAAATAAAGTGGAAAAGATTTATACAGCACTGCTGCAGAAGAGGAAATGCCAAGCCTCATATATAGTGTATAATACTTTTGTTTTATCTACATTTTATTAATTATGCTTCGCAGAGTTCAAATTTGCTACTGGGATTTAAAGATCCATCAAGTATTGGCACTGAAGCTTAGTCAATCAGATATTGGGGTAATCCAACGACCTGGCAAGAGCCATGGAGAGGCCCTCAGTAGGAAGGTCTGTGTGTCACAAAGAGTGGGTCATCCTATCGTGGAGCGGCAGAAAGTGCAAGTAGCTGGCGATGACTATATTTGTAGCACAGTCACAGTTCATTGTGTAGTACGGTATTCCACATCCTTCTGCACAAACTCTAGCATGGAATCACTATGTGCTGAGAATAAATAATTTTTCCCACTAAATGGGACTGCCTGCTGTCCCAAATCAGCACACCGACTCATAAGCTCAGGCCATGGTGGCTAATTGGTTCTTGAAGTTTAGTGTAGTGCACAGTTTAGTTATAGATCAATGCATCTATTTTGTGTTAAAATTAATAAAACAACTTTTCCATTTGTTGCGTATTTGTTAACTAAAGGTAAGAGTGAGGTTTGGTTTTTTTTCTGGTCATCCGTCTTCTGACTGGTTTGATGCAGCCCGCCACGAATTCCTCTCCTGTGTTAACCTCTTCATCTCAGAGTAGCACTTGCAAACTACGAACTCAATTATTTGCTGGATGTATTCCATGCTCTGTCCTCCTCTACAGTTTTTGTCCTCTACAGCTCCCTGTAGTACCATGGAAATCATTTCCTCATGTCTTAACAGATGTCCTATCACCCTGGCCCTTCTCCTTATCAATGTTTTCCACATATTCCTTTCCTCTCCGATTCTGAGTAGAACTTCCTCATTCCTTTACTTATCAGTCCACCTAATTGCCAACATTCGTCTGTAGCACCACATCTCAAATGCTTCTGTTCTCTTCTGTTCCGTTTTTCCCACATTCCAAGTTTCACCACCAATGCTGTACTCAAGACGAACAATCTCAGAAATTTCTTCCTGAAGTTAAGGCCGATATTTGATATTACTATACTTCTCTTGGCCATGAATGCCTTTTTTGCTAAAGCTAGCATACTTTTAATGTCCTCCATGCTTCGTCGGTCATTGGTTATTTTAGTGCCTAGGTAGCAGAATTCCTTAACTTCATCTATTTCGTGACCATAAATCCTGATGATAAATTTCTCGCTATTCTCGTTTCTACTAGTTCTCATTACCTTCGCCTTCTTTCGATTTACTCTCAATTCATACTGTCTACTCATAAGACTGTTAATTCCGTTCAGCAGATAATGTAATTCTTCTTCACTTTCACTCTGGGTAGCAATGTCATCAGCGAGTCGTATGACAGATATCCTTTCACTTTGAATTTTAATTGCACCCTGAACTTTTCTTTTATTTCCACCATTGCTTCCTCGATGCACAGATTGAACAGCAGGGGCGAAAGGCTATATCCTTGTCTCACATCCTTTTAATACGAGCGCTTCGTTCTTAGTCGTCCACTCTTATTATTTCCTCTTGGCGATTGTACGTATTGTATATAACCCGTCTTTCCTTATAGCTTACCCCTATTTTTATCAGAATATCGAATATCTTGCATCAATTTACATTGTCGAAAGCTTTTTTCAGGTCGACAAATCATATGAACGTGTCTTGATTTTTCTTTAGTTATGCTTCCATTATTAACCGCAACGTCAGAATTCCTCTCTCATGCCTTTACTTTTCCTAAAGCAAAACTGATTGTCATCTAGCGCATCCTCAATTTTCTTTTTCATTCTTGTGTTTATTATTCTTGTAAGCAACTTGGATGCATGAGCTGTTGAGCTGATTGTGTGAATATTTTCGCACTTATCAGCTCTTGCCATCTTCGGAATTGTGTGGATGATGCTTTTCCGAAAGTCAGATGGTGTTTCGCCAGACTCATACGCTCTACACACCAACGTGAATAGTTGTGTTCCACTTCACATAATGATTTTTGAAATTCTGGGGGAATGTTATGTATCCCTGCTGCCTTAGTTGACCTGAAATCCTCCAAAGCTCTTTTAAATTTTGATTCTAATACTGGATCTCCTATCCCTTCTAAATTGACTCCTGTTTCTTCTTCTATCACATCAGACATATCTTACCCCTCATAGAGGCTTTCAGTGATTTCTTTCCACCTATCTGCTATCTCCTCTGCATTTATCAATGGATTTCCGCTGTGATCTTAATGTTACCACATTTGCTTTTAAAGTCACCGAAGGTTATTTTAACCTTTCTCCATGCTGAGTCTGTCCTTCCGACAATCATTTATTTTGCGATGCCTTCACATTTTTCCTGCAGCCATTTCGTCTTAGCTTCCCTGCACGTCGTACTTATTTCATTTTCCAGCGACTTGTGTTTCTGTATTCCTGAGTTTCCCGGAACATTTTTGTACTTCCTCCTTTCATCAATCAACTGAAGTATTTCTTCTGTTACCCATGGTTTCTTCGCAGTAACATTCTTTGTATCTATGTTTTCCTTCCCAATTTCTGTGATGGCCCTTTTTAGAGATGCCCATTCCTCTTCATTTGTACTGCCTACTGAGCAATTCCTTATTGCTGCATCTATAGCCTTAGAGAAGTTCAACCGTATCTCATCACCCCTTTGTATTTCCGTATCCCTCTTCTTTGCGTATTGATTCTTTCTGACTAATGTCTTAAACTTCAGCCTACTCTTCATCACCACTATATTGTGATCTGAGTCCATATCTGCTCCTGGGTACACCTTACAATCCAGTATCTGATTTCAGAATCTCTGTCTGCCCATGTTGTAATCTAACTGAAATCTTCCCGTATCACCCGGCCTTTTCCAAGTATAACTCCTCCTCTTGTGATTCTTCAACAATGTATTCGCTATTACTAGCTGAAACTTGTTACAGAACTCAATTAGTCTTTCTCCTCTCTCATTCCTTGTCCCAAGCACATATTCTCCTGTAACGTTTTCTTCTACACGTTCCCCTACAACTGAATTCCTGACTTCGGCATACTGTGGCAAATGGAAGAACAGATGGAGTGCTTCAAACAGTAAGGAATATATAACTTCATTATGTAAACAGCTATCGTAACGTTTGTGATACACTGTTACAATATGTCGTTACTGGATATAATTCTGAAGTCGACGCAAGTGCTGGACGACCGTTTCACAAGGTAGTACATGGCCAGAAAATTCCATCACCATGAGAGAGAGCCAAGACTAAAATAAGAAAGAGAGAAGAGTCAGTGCAAAATTTTTCAAGAACTTTAAGGAAGAAACAGAAGCAAATAAAAGAAGCTAATACAAATGACCTCAATCATCAGCAACGGATGGGACAACATAATTCAAAGCAACCTGAGTATTTTCTATTATAATTGATGATGTTAGCAAAGCCGTACAGCTGTAAAGGAGAGACAAATAAATTCTTCGTTTGTTACTGGGATTTGTATCAAATAACTGAAATGATATTACTGGTGAACGTGAAGGTAAGCATTCTGCTCTCATCGTACACATTAGGCGTATCCATACGTTTCAGGCCACACGAGATTTTTAGTGACTGTTCTGGCCCAGTCCCAAAATAAGAGGGGATGAGATAAGAAGGGAAAGACAACAAAGCAGGTAGAACAAGTTCTACATCGCAATCTACGCACACATTACCACATGGACTAAGATCAAAGGTTAGGCTGATGAAAAAAGAAAGTTGTATTGCGAATTTTTAGGGTTTTTATCACAATCATTATTTAAATGAGTATCTATTTTGTGTGCTAGTGCAATAAATTCTTATGCATGAGAAATTTATATAATGTGCGAATAATGAAGGAAAATTTTAATTTGCAAGTTTCATTCTTGTGATATGGAAATGGTTAAACTGAAGTTATCATGTGGATTGTTTATCTGTCTTATTACTCCAGATATATTTTCGGTGGTTTGTTTTGCTGTGGACTACACAGGACAGGCGGCGATGTTTGGTATTTTGTCCTGTAGTGAAGGTAGAGTAGAGTTCTGGATATTTTCAGATTGTATATTTAGTTAGAACGTGGGGACAGCACAGCTGGCTTGTACTGTAACATTGTAGGGAATGTGGCAGTTGAATTGGACGGGTGTACTGTGGTATTGGCACATTTTCATTTTAAGGAACGGGTGGAAAGAACCAAACAGGGAAAAAGACGTGCTGTTATCAGCGGAAGAAATGTGACGATGCCAAAGGTATAAAATTATAGTATATCCTACCAGGGTGCCCCAAATTGTCAAACAGACTGTGAGATAGAGCTTTTTCTAGGAGGAACAGGTACGGAAGGATGCCCTTGGGATATCCTCCCAACCCGAACTTTCTTTCAGAAAGCAAGATCGCAGTGGGATTACTCTGTATATGATACAGTTGTAATTGCACTTGCTACGAGCAAGAATGATCGACGAAAACAGAAAGCTCGGAGGTGACGGACAACTGCATACCATTAATTGGTATGAAGTGTAACATCTCAGAGCCGAATTTTCGGCTTCTAGCAACAATAAAACAGGTTGCTGCTCTGAATCTAACATATCCAATGCTGAATCAACATGATTAATCTCTTGAATTACTGCAGGCTGGAAAACTAACCTCCATAAATTATACCTAGATTCCCACCATACCCAATTCTCTGAATTATATTATAGCAATACAGAACTAATGAGTTTGCACAGAACACATGTTGCAGCATATTTAGCAGTATTATAGTAGATACCAGTGCAGTGGCAGTGATGGAATTTCATCTTGAGGTACCATCTTTATCATGGTCTCCACCTGTGCAACAGATGTACATCTACAGCAAAAAATCGTCCACCCTCCCAATCTCCCTGCCCGTCATTTACGGCTGAGTGGGACACCCCTGAGATTTAAGCAGTCATTGATTGTACCAGTCACCATATAAGATGAATTATATTGGACTGATAGAATGATGGTGTGTAAATTGTAAATAAGTATGTAATAAAGAATAAGTAGTATTATGTTAGTTTCTAGTGATTCAGGGATTTACCAGCAGTCTGGCATTACTTGGATCACAACTCTCAAAGGGTTGAAGAGTTTTGCGCTAACGTCCCTACATAGCGACTTCATAACCCGTACCTGGCGTGCCAGGTCTAGAATATGGTTGCCGCAGCATGGTGCAAGGTCCAGTTCACCACAGTGGGGACCTGAATTACCTCATGCCATGGCTCTGCGCTGTGCCACTTGGGTAGTCTAGGTGACCAAAACTGACAAGCTTTCGTAACGAACCCGGGCCAAGTAATCAGAAGCACTCGTCGTTCCAGCCTAGCAGTATCTTGTCTTCGACTGATGCCAATGCCGAAACATACTCTATGCCACTCGACAGTCCCATGTGGGGCAGTCAGCTTCATTTACTCCCAGCTGCTTCACCCAGTGGCTGCTGGCCTAGGAGTCGCTTCTAGATCTGATGTTACTGGGGCCTGATTTGGAGCCATTGAGAGTGACCTCATTTTGTCTCTGGTCCTCTGCAAAGGGTCCTGAGTTTCGGGTCTGAGCACCTATGCACTGCGCGTCTCTCCATCTGCTGGAGCGTCTGGCTGTTCTGCACCCACGAATTCAGCCTGCTAGGCATCAGACGTCAGTCCCGCATGAACATGGCTACTGGTGCTAATATTTCGCTGAGGCAGAGCACTGCGGCGAGCCGAACACACTGCCGCGTGTTTTCTGAGTCTGCCACAGATGCCAGAGTGTCAAAGGACGTCGTGAGGTCACCTCCAACAGCTATTGTACAGGTGAATCATTGAATTGAAGATATAATGAGCAACGGAACATTTCTGATTTCACGGCTCCTAAGGTACTGATAGTACGCACCAGATACCCTACACAACATCCTGTGGTGACAGTCCCGGAAAAAATTGCGTTGTTGAGTGATACTTAAGTAAATAAATTAGTGAAATCAAAGTGAAGTAGAAATTAGAATATAAATGAAAAACTGGGTTTAGTTTAGAGAGTTACATACTGGCAAACAGAGGGCAGAACAGCAGAAGAGACAATGACCGTGAAGTCAGCAAGTTCCACATAAGCGGGCGCTGTCGATTCAGCCGTCAGGACATCGCCCGACCGGCTCACATGTTTCTCAGTTGTCGCATGTGAGCAAAGGCCCTCGCCTACATTCCAAGAGCCAATGACCGACGTTAAGAAGGTTCTTCGAGAAGCTTTTCAACGTGACAGAAGAGGCAATGACCGGCTCACGTGTTTCTCAGTCGTCACATGTGATCAAAGGCTCTCGCCTACATTCCAAGAGCCAATGACCGACGTTAAGAAGATACTTCGAGAAGCGTCTCAACGTGACAGAAGAGGCAATGACCGTGAAGTCGTTCACCTCCAGTGAACTGAAGTGAATAAATACGCGAGACGAAGTGGGCCCGACCGACGAGAGACGAAAAAGACGAAGTGAAGAAGCGTAGCAGTAGTTTTCAGTCAGTTTCGGTGCTGAAGACCGTCATGCAAGAAGAGACTACATCATGCACAGACGCACCAAGTCCGCCGCTGTAATGGAATAGCAAGCAGCAGCCTCGGCGCCAGAAGACACAAGTTAAAAGGTATTTGAAGACGGATTTTTACGTACCCGGGTGACTCGTGAAGACGGGAAGGAGACGGCCTCACATCAGCAGTCACCTGTGAGCTGGGATGAATATCTGACAGCCGAAGACTGGCAAGCGTGAGTCCGTTGCTCGACTCCGGGACACTGGCCTTCCCCCGTCGCGCCGCTCCGCTGGCCGACGCACAACACTGACACACGCGGCCGCTTAGAGAAGAGAAACACTGGGATGCCACATCCAAGGTATCACCATCCGATGCACGACGTCGCTCGCAATAATTAAACGGGCCACCTCGCGCTGCGCGTCTCCAGTCACTGGGCGAGACGGCGACACGAGATACACACTGCCACGCGTAATCAGACGCCGCCGCTGCCGCAGCAGAAGCCGATCTAAGGAAGAACCCACCCTGCCCACATGTTGTTAAGAGAGAAAAATTAATTTATCTAGTATTATCACCCTGACATAATGCTTTAGAATGATCATCCTGACAATTGACTAGCATCAAAAGAGAAAACTCAGTTACATTTAGTAGCAGAAGTGTTACATTTAGTGACAGAACTGTTACAGTGTCAACACCAATGACGCTATTAAAATCTACGTAAAGAGTGTCCCAGCAAAGTTGTGACAAACTTCGAGAGGTTACAGAGCGTGTCTTGACGAACATATCGAGGATACGAGCCTCAGTTATAAAATGCTATCCAACAACGCCACAGAAAGTCAATGTTTTAGGCATTGGCGCCTTCCATTAGCCCACACCTTCGGCATCGGACGTGACTGTATGCTTACGGAATGTAGACGGAACGTCTCGCAATGTTATTTGTTATTCAGTGACCGTGACTGATTACCACGAACGACAGTGGAGTGATACAGATAGCTGCTGCATAGAGAGACTAAGTCTCCTATGAATGGTTATAAGTTCGTTGGATAACGGTTTTGGACACGCAGTTTATTTTTCTCCTGCAACTCCCTAAAATCTCCAATGTTTCATGGTAAAATATACTGCAGATTGGAACTCTTGTCTGAAACTGTTATACCTGCTGAGTATGCATTAATAGGAGCCGAGGCCTGTCTACGCAGCAGCTATTTCCATCTCCTTTACAGGCTATTGTGGCAAACAGACGCGATCGCCGAATAACAAACATCGGTGCCAGTGTACGGTCACGTTTGCTGTCGAAGGGGTGGTCTGGCGGCAGGCGCAGTTGCTTTTAACTTCGACGCTCTGAAACATTTTTGGATAGCGTTACTGGACAGGGGTTCCTACCCTCGATGTGCTACTGAAGACGCCCTCTAAAACCTACAGAAATCTGTCACAACATTTTCGGGACAATCTGTATATGTAGTTGCGGCTTACGCCAAATTTTCTGGTGTACATCAGTAAAACAAACGGTAGTAAATATTTTTGGAAAGTCACAAGTAAGAACATTCAAATAATAGGAAAAAGCAAGTTTGACCATCAGCTGTTTTTTTAATTAAAACCCAAGTATTGACCACTTTCAACCATAGGTAATCTTCACGGGTTGAGGGTTAAAATAGTTTAAGCAACAACATCACATCTGCCATTACTTATGAGACGTGGCCAGTATTTAAATAAAGACAGTTGTGATGTTGTGGCTTAACTATTTCAACCCTAATACGTCAATGTGGTCTGTGACTAGAACCGGTTTATATTTGGGTTTAAAATAAAAAAGCAGCTGATGTTCAAACAAGCATATTATACATTAATGTTAATAGCTGACAAATCACGATACTGGCATGTTTTTGATGAAATTATATACTATTTTCAGTCACATCAAAAATTTGAAAGACCTTAAACGACGTAATAGGCGTCTAACTTGAAAGTTCCTGGCAAATTAAAACTCCGGAAACAATCCCGCAGGCTGTGGCGAAGCCGTGTCTCCGCAATATTCTTGCCTCGAGGAGTGCTAATCATGCAAATTTCGCAGGGAAACTTCCGTGAAGTTTTGCAGGTGGGAGATGAGATATCCGTGGAAGTAAAGCTGCGGGGATAGCTTGTGAGTCGTGCTTGCGTACCTCAGTAAGTAGAGCGCTTGTCAGCGAACGGCAAAGGCCCCGGTTTCGAGTTAAGGTCTAGCACACAGTTTTAATCTGCCAGCAAGTTTCGTACTAGCGTACACTTTGCTGAAGAGTGAGAAATTATTTCTGTGCCTTTACCTGACCCTATAGTAATAAGAAAAGTGCAATGTCAGCCATTGTCATGTCATGGAAAATAGTTCGAGAGACTTCGCCCTCACTCTACAAAACGTAAGGAAACACGTAACTCAGTCACTGTTCGTATGTGGACGAGCGCATTTGATATCCGTCAGTCAGATACTTACTCTTGCAGGGGTGCGGCGTTTCTATGGAATATTTTGTTTCCGGAAAATCATCATTTACCAACCAGGGACAAATCAGTCTTTGGGAGATGCAATATCGGTCAGCTGAAAATCCATACAGGCTGAGTGAGATGAGTAAACAATAACCTTGGTCCGTAAATTTGTGGTATCCACTTTTTTTGCTATCAAAAATCCTACCTTTACTCTCTGTTTCTCTGGTGGGATTCTAAGTGCCAAAACTTTTTCTTTCCGTGTCATAGGAGTTTCAAATACTGTCAAGAAATCAGGCACCCACCTCATCTGTTCATAAGGGATACACTAACAACGCGTAATTACGCATCACCCCTTTCATTATGACTTGTTCTCCGTGGAGTGTCTCAGTATAGCTCTCCATGGGCACAATGTCAAACATATACGGATTTGTCAAAGATGGTGACATTTAGATAACTCCAAGTCATCCCGTTTGTGACTCTGTACAGTGAACCATTACAACACGACAACGTGTTACAACTTTCGAACACGGAGATTTCAGCAGTTACCATTTCAGTTGTTTTATTTTACTTCTCCTTTCTTGAAGCAACTCTATGGCTAGATGCTGTGTTCTGGTGGAAGATAACCACCTTTCCTTTATGGTTACAGCTTTAAAATGGTTCAAGTGGCTCTAAGCATTATGGGACTTACCATCTGAGGTCATCAGTCCCCTAGACTTAAACCCATCCCACCTAAGGACATCACACACATCCCTGCCCGAGGCAGGATTCGAACCTGCGGAACGTAGCAACAGCGCGGTTCCGGACTGAAGCGTCTACAACCGCTCGGCCACAACGGCTGGCTACAGCTTTTTGTTTTCATCGTTTCACACAGTTGCTGAAGCTGATTGATGTAGCTGCCACAGTAATGGGAGTGTTCAAAAGCGTCATCTCGCGGTTAAATAGGGGCGTTGATGGTGGAAATACCGCTAGTCATAGACGGACCACAACGCTGCAAAAGGATCTGTACGTAGCCTTAGTAGTGGACAGGAACAGATGTCTCACACATAGGTAGATTTCTGCAAATCTTGCAACCGCTACTGGTACACGTGTCTCTCCCAGACTCATTTCACGCCGATTACATCAGGGAGATTTGTGAGCTCGAGATCTGTTAAACGCATCCCACTAAAGCCAGACCATCGTCGAGAAAGTGTTCGTTGGTGTAGGGAGCGTGCCGATTGGGATGATCGACAGTGGTTCAATGTGTTGGTCTCCGACGAATCCCGATTCATTGTAGCAAGTGATTCTGGCCAATAGTTAGTTTGGAGAGAGAGGAGAACACGTTACACACCACAGAAAGTTCACGAACGTCATCTGTATGGCCTAAGCATTATGGTGTGGATATGCATTATGTAAAATGTCAGAATACAGCTTCATATCTTCGAGCGACGTACCGTTATAGAACCACGGTATTGTATGTAGATTATTCTGGATCATATCCGTCTATCTGGGGATGTGGTAGGTCCCGACGTGCAGTTTATGGGATGCCAATACTCGCCCACAAAGTACGACTCAGTTGTCGGACACACTGGAAAGTGAAGATATTGAATGTATTTATGATCTGTGAACTTCACGCACCTAAACCCTGTGGAATAAACCTGGGATACCCTTGCTTCCAAGAGTTTGTTCAACGAACACCCCCTCTCCAAAACATGCAAGAACGTTGTGAGATGAGTGGGACACTATTCCCGAAGGATTTCTCTATAGGTTGGTAGCCACTTTGATAACAGTTGCATAATATGTATTAGTGTCTGAGTAGGGCATATTCCTTACTGAGAGTCGAACATCGATCTTAATTTTGGGATTTTGTATGTCTATTCACTTGACTGGAGCTCTTGCGGACCACCGTCGTTCACTATTGTAATAAAGTTAAATGCCTACAGCCGTCCATATGGTCTTATATACTGTGTAGCTACCAGTTTCGGTGCTTCTTTAAGCGCCGTCTTCAGGCCCTAGTTGATCCTGAAGAGGTTATCAAGATCCGTGTATATGTGCATGAGTGACAAACGTAACTGGTTTACGCAGACTGTCTGTAACTCAGTTGGCTGTTGATGAATGGAGTGCTGACATCACAGTTATAGATATTCTGCGTAAACCATTTATGTTGGCCACTGATGCAGTGTATATGTGGATCATGATAATCCCTTGTAATATCCACGACAGTATGTTCTAGTCACAAGATGTTAAAATGAACAAACGTCAACAAATATTATCGATACTACGTATAAAAAAGACCGCATTGTGTAAAAGTGACGATAATTAATTCTGTAATAATTGAATTTCTGTGTGAATTAGAACTATTATCAGAGAACTACACTGATGGACCACGACAGTTGTAGTTTTTTTTTTTTTTTTGTTATCTGTGATAATTGTGGTTCAGTTGTTCTTCCTGTGCTAACCGATGAACTGTTCGGACGTGACACGTGTGAGGTCTGTAAAGAGAAAACCTGTAGCTATATATTGTCAATTATTATTTAGAAAATAGAGTCGCTATTGTCTAGAAGTGGATTTGTATTTATTTTAATTGTAATCCAATCTAATTAATGTTTTTAAGTGTTAATTTTCAGCTCCACAATTAGGAGCGCAGCCATTAGCGCTAGTAACTTACAGCGGAGTATACTAATAGCTGGTATATAAAATATGACGGTATTTATCATTGAAAATGATTTTAAATGCGAAAGAATAAAGATAAAACGCTGAAAGAGTTTTATCTAAATATATTACTTTCAAATAAAAGGAATCGAAAAAAACAATAGACAAATAGACTATCGTCTTTCTGTCCATTATAATTATCCGGGCTGTTATGCCGTGGTCGGTTGATGAATTCTATGGTGATTCCCAACGTTTCCTCTCCGACTGCGGGAGACATCTTCAAGGGGGTCCGTAGCTTGATGGAAGGTCCAACACACACACTGGCTCGCTACTGACTGCCGCTAAATTCCGTTTCCGCGCGCCCCCGCGGCGCGGCGTGACGTCATGTGTTTTGAAAACGTCAGTGCAATTGGCCGCTGTCCGTCGCCGTCGATCGCCGTTACCATCACCCAGTAGTGGACGAGTGGTACACATCTTCTTTAACACCGGCATCCATATACCGTTTAATTTGACGCCCTCCTCCTTTCGGTTGAAATTATTTGGGTGTTTAGCGATTTCGATTGCCTCCCTGTAGAGCCTTTCGTAGTATCCGCTCGTGGCCGCTAGTACTTGCGTCTCCTCGAAACGAATATTGTGGTTCCCTGGCTGGAAAGCATGCTCCGCAACAGCTGATCGTTCCGTTTCTCCTCTTCTACAATTTCCCTTGTGCTCTTCCAAACGTGTAGAAACTGTTCTTTTGGTGGTACCGACATAAACATCACCACAGCTGCATGGGATCCTATACACTCCAGATTTTTCCAATGGTTTGCGAGCGTCCTTGGCAGGCCTAAGGTATTCCTGTATCTTCCTGGTGGGCTTGTAAATTACGGTAATATTCCGCTTCGTCAAGATCCTCCCTATTCTTTCCGTTACATTTTTAACAAACGGCAGGAAAACCTTAGATTTTGCAGTAGCCTGTACGTCAGTATGATTTCTGTGTGGCTGCCACAACGCACGTTTTATTTCGGCGGACGAATATCCGTTCTTCGTTAGTGCATTGTGGAGATGTTCCATCTCAGCGTCGAGCAAGTCAGGTTCACAAATGTTTCTAGCTCTGTCCGCTAACGTCTTGATAACACCCCGCTTCTGTTGTGGGTGGTGGTTCGAATCCCGGTGCAAATAACGGTCCGTGTGCGTGGGTTTGCGGTACACTGCGTGGCCCAAACTACCATTTTCGCAAGAAACCAAATGTATGGTTCCGATACGTGGATGACACGTTTGTGTTGTGGAGACATGGTAGGGAGGAACTAAGCCGGTTCCACGAACATCTGAACACTATAAACTCAAGAATTCAGTTTGCAATGGAGGAGGAGGTAGACGGCAAACTACATTTCCTCGATGTGCTTGTGTTTAGAAACGAAAATGGTAGTTTGGGCCACGCAGTGTACCGCAAACCCACGCACACGGACCGTTATTTGCACCGGGATTCGAACCACCACCCACAACAGAAGCGGGGTGTTATCAAGACGTTAGCGGACAGAGCTAGAAACATTTGTGAACCTGACTTGCTCGACGCTGAGATGGAACATCTCCACAATGCACTAACGAAGAACGGATATTCGTCCGCCGAAATAAAACGTGCGTTGTGGCAGCCACGCAGAAATCATACTGACGTACAGGCTACTGCAAAATCTAAGGTTTTCCTGCCGTTTGTTAAAAATGTAACGGAAAGAATAGGGAGGATCTTGACGAAGCGGAATATTACCGTAATTTACAAGCCCACCAGGAAGATACAGGAATACCTTAGGCCTGCCAAGGACGCTCGCAAACCATTGGAAAAATCTGGAGTGTATAGGATCCCATGCAGCTGTGGTGATGTTTATGTCGGTACCACCAAAAGAACTGTTTCTACACGTTTGGAAGAGCACAAGGGAAATTGTAGAAGAGGAGAAACGGAACGATCAGCTGTTGCGGAGCATGCTTTCCAGCCAGGGAACCACAATATTCGTTTCGAGGAGACGCAAGTACTAGCGGCCACGAGCGGATACTACGAAAGGCTCTACAGGGAGGCAATCGAAATCGCTAAACACCCAAATAATTTCAACCGAAAGGAGGAGGGCGTCAAATTAAACGGTATATGGATGCCGGTGTTAAAGAAGATGTGTACCACTCGTCCACTACTGGGTGATGGTAACGGCGATCGACGGCGACGGACAGCGGCCAATTGCACTGACGTTTTCAAAGCACGTGACGTCACGCCGCGGCGCGGGGGCGCGCGGACACGGAATTTAGCGGCAGTCAGTAGCGAGCCAGTGTGTGTGTTGGACCTTCCATCAAGCTACGGACCCCCTTGAAGATGCCTCCCGCAGTCGGAGACGAAACGTTGGGAATCACCATAGAATTCATCAACCGACCACGGCATAACAGCCCGGATGATTATAATGGACATGATATTTCCGGCCGTGAAAGTTTACATTTTAGTATCGTCTTTCTGCAGCCATCTTAGCAAAAATATCTCCGCGGCAGTTTTGAATCGAGAATTTTAACAAACATAAATGTTGTTAGATATAAATGAATGGAAATAAATGTGCACCGGTGGTCCCGAATCTACTTGAAAAGGCAGATTTCAACTCAGATTGAATCTTTAAAAATAGTGCTCACAGCACGTTACGTAATACCAATTTCTTATTTGCTGATGTATGAAGCCTAATTATTTCGGACGATTTACATTAAATATTTTAATAGGAGGCATACGTCAGTGTTGTGCGTGGGTAGTATTTTGTGACTAAATTTTCCCTTTGCTAGAGAAAAGTGCTTCCATCTTAAGTAACAGTTGTGTAAAATCTGATAAATTATATTCAATTTAATGCCAATCACACGACTTTGCAGACAACATTTCTACACAACGTCAATTCGATATTTCTTTAGCATAGTGACAAATATTAGCCGAGTTAATCAGTTTTGAGATAAAACGAATTGTTACGCTGACAATAGGTAACTGGTTTTATATTTGTTTAGTCTACCTGAAATATCATTTATAAATAATTAAAGTCATGATATAATATAAACCGGTTCCACCACACCCTTCAGCATTAACTAACGCCTGAAAATGGCGCGCTGAATCCCTGAAACTGGTAGCTACACAGTAAATAAGATCATAAGGACGGCTGTAGGCATTTCATCTTCTTCTTAATGTTGGGAGTCTGACCTGTGTCAAACCTGAAAGTTATTTATTACATATTTACTGTGTTTCGTATCGTCCATCACTGCCTTGGGTTATTTCTGTCCAACAATGTCCCTATTCGTTAGCTACCGGTTGCTGTTGTTGTGATCTTCAGTCCTGAGAGTGGTTTGATGCAGCTCTCCATGCTACTCTATCCTGTGCAAGGTTATTCATCTCCCAGTACCTACTGCAACCTACATCCCTCTGAATCTGCTTAGTAGTTTCATCTCTTGGCTTCCCTCTGCGATTTTTACCCTCCACGCTGCCCTCCAATACTAAATTGGTGATCCCTTGGTGCCTCAGAATATGCCATACCTACCGATCTCTTCTTCAAGTCAGTTTGGCCACAAATTTCTCTTCTCTCCAATTCTATTCAGTACCTCCTCCTTAGTTACGTGATCTACCCATCTAATCTTCAGCATACTTCTGTAGCACCACATTTCGAAAGCTTCTATTCTCTTCTTGTCTAAACTATTTATCGTCCATGTTTCACTTCCATGCATGGCTACACTCCATACACATACTTCAGAAACGACTTCCTGACACTTAAATCTATACTTGTCTCCGGAAAGCATCCTATTGCCATACTTTCCTTTGATGCCGGATTTAACGACTTCAATATTTCGCGAATTACGTTTCGTTTCTTTTTTTAGAAATACGTAGTGGAAAACGACGACTCAAGCCATTTTGAAGGAGCCATTCTTCCTCGAGTGCGCGCCATATCGAGTTCGCAGCACTGCCCGGTTGCGGGCTGTAATGGAGGCATCGGGCGGCTGGCGAGGCTTGGCCTGTCCCAGTGGGGACCGGGCACGGATTTCTGGGCACGTGCTGCCCTTTCTCCCCCACCATATCCCCTAAAAAATGGCAGCGTAACTGATTTTGTTTTTGCTCGCCGGCGGGCATCGGCTGGGACGGGCGCGTAGCGTCGCGCCGCGCCGCGCGGCGTCGCCTTCGCCTTGGCGTCGCTCCAGCAGCAGAGAGGTGAGTGTGGAGTGCTGGGAGGCTGCCAGCCGGGGCACGCGTTGCTGCTGCGTCCCTGTCCATCCGGCCCTTCCCTGCCCTGTCTTCTCTCCTCCAGCCTTACCGCTATGGGTGCACTTGCGCATAAAGACCAGAGTCGACCAAGGCCAGCTATTCAGTGCCGGTAGTATCTACTTAAGCTCCCCATTTATTGTGTAGCTTACAAGGTACATCACACTACCTAACAGATCAAAACGATAATTCCTGTTTCGACACTGACAATGTTGAGTGTTTATGGAAAAAGTTCAAGGTACGTGTCCAGACTAATCGCCTGCAACACTCGCTTTCCGCGAAGCAGACCGGTACAGCAGGCCCCGGACCGAGTAGGGGTCAGCCTGGCCGGTCGTCCCGGAAACGTAGACGCTTCCCAGAGACAACCAGGAGGCGTCCACGGCACCGCAAGAGGTCGCCACAACCGCGGACCTCTTTCCTTCCGCTCGACACGTGACTGCAGGTAGAGCCAGCCATATCCATGCGCCAAGCAGTATTTAGGCGGGCGCAGGAGCCTGGAGAGGCGGTTCACGCCGAGCGAGCCCACTGGTGCCATCGTAGCCGCCGCGTCATCGTCCACCACCGCCAGCGTGCCGGAGCCATCCTCGCAGGGCCTCTACTCGTCCTCGGACTCAGGTGACGGCAACGTGGACTCCGCGCCACTCTTCACGAAACGCCCGGGGCTTGGTTTGGTGAAGTTGTATGGTTACTACAGACAGTTTAAGTTTGGAAGAATCTCTGATTTAGTTATTGGTAGGCTTGCAGGATCAGTCCTACCTCACGAACATTGTTTTGTAAATTTTGAAGAAAGACTTTAGTTTAAATAAAAACGCTATAACTCACACTCTGAGATTTTCCTATCAGCGGACGGCGGATATATTACAAGGCAATCGTAAAATGCGTTTTAGACAGGTACGTGCCAAGTGAAACTGTGAGATACGGGAAAAACCCACCGTGGTTCAACAACAAAGTTGGGAAATTACTGCGAAAGCAAAGAGAGCTTTTCTGCAAGTTTAAACGCAGCCAAAACCTTTGAGACAAACAGAAGCTAAACGTCGTCAAAGTCAGCGTAAGGAGGGCTATGCGTGAAGCGTTCAGTGAATTCGAAAGTAAAATTCTATGCATCGATTTGGCAGAAAATCCTGGGAAGTTCTGGTTTTACGTTAAATCAGTAAGTCGATCGAAACAGCATATCCAGATACTCTGGGATGATAATGGCATTGAAACAGAGGATGACTCGCGTAAAGCTGAAATACTAAACACCTTTTTCCTTAGCTGTTTCACAGAGGACCGCATTCTAAATCCTCGCACGAACGAAAAAATGTCTGACATCGAAATAAGTGTCCACGGAATAGAAAAGCAACTGAAATTACTCAACAGAGGAAAGTCCACTGCACCTGACGGGACACCAATAAAGTAGCCTCTGGCGTGCGACAGGGGAGTGTTATGGGACCATTGCTTTTCACAATATATATACATGACGTAGTAGATAGTGTCTAAAGTGCCATGCGGCTTTTCGCGGATGATGCTGTAGTATACAGAGAAGTTGCAGCATTAGAAAATTGCAGCGAAATGCAGGAAGATCTGCAGCGGATAGGCACTTGGTACAGGGAGTGACAACTGACACTTAACATAGACAAATGTAATGTATTGCGAATACATAGAAAGAAGGATCCTTTATTGTATGATTATTTGATAGCGGAATAAACACTGGTAGCAGTTACTTCTGTAAAATATCTAGGAGTATGCGTACGGAACGATTTGAAGTGGAATGACCATATAAAACTAATTGTTGGTAAGGTGGGTGCATGTTTGAGGTTGATTGGGAGAGTCCTTGGAAAATGTAGTCCATCAACAAAAGAGGTGGAGTACAAAACGCTTGTTCGACCTATACTTGAGTATTGCTCATCAGTGTGGGATCCGTACTAGGTCGGTTCACAGAGGGGGTAGAGAATATTCAAAGAAGAGCGGCGCGTTTCGTCACAGGGTTATTTGGTAACTGTGATAGCGTTACGGAGATGTTTAGCAAACTCAAGTGGCAGCCTCTGCAAGAGATGCGCTCTGCATTGCAGTGTAGCTTGCCGTCCAGGTTTCGAGAGGGGGCGTTTCTGGATGAGGTATCAAATATATTGCTTCCCCCCTACTTATACCTCCCGACGAGATCACGATTGTAAAATTAGAGAGATTCAAGCGCGCATGGAGGCTTTCCGGCAGTCGTTCTTCCCGCGAACCAAACGTGAATGGAACAGGAAAGGGAGGTAATGACAGTGGCACGTGATGTGCCCTCCGCCACACACCGTTGGGTGACTTGCGGAGTATAAATGTAGATGTAGAAACAATGCAAAATTCAAGATGGAATAATGACCATATTATGAGAAGTATAGAGTGCTACTGACTATATAGTGGTGGTGTTGAGTCGCAGACAGGCAAAACGAAATGGCTGCTAAAGAAATAAGTTTTCTGCGCACTTCCTGGTCTGTATGAATGATTCAGGTGACAATATGAGCATCCCTCCTAGACAGTTTGCAGAGGACACTGTCACTTACCGTCTTTGCAAAGTCATCATGTCGACAGCTTGCTTATTTAGTTGTCACTCTGCTGTCTCCGTTTGCAGCTCCATATCTCCACTACACAGGATGCGCCAAAATATTGCATACAATCTTTAAAACTGAATACCGTTTTAATTAAAGGAGATAGAAATACAATATTTGGCGGGTAATAATTCAGATGGTGGTGAAAACCATAACAATGCTTTCTTTTGTTTCAGGATTGTAAGCAAACATAGTGCTGTCGTTTGATCTACGGGAATTGGTGCTTTGGAAAACAGAACGTGAGTGAGGTACGACGACGTTGAAGGGTTGAATTTGGAACACTGCCACCGACAAGTGTAACAATTACAGGAATCCGGGTTATGTTCGACGTCGAAGTATAAATGCAAGATAAGAAGAAGGGGCATTGCGGAAGCAAGAGACGTTCAACAGACAATGAAAGCGTTGATGCACTGATCCAGGTGTACACACAGTTCCAGAAGAAACCTGTGAGATAATGTTCTCGTAAGAATGGGGTCTGCAAAAGCAGAGTTCATACAATTTTGCGGGATCAGAAATTTAAGCCTTACATTCCAAGACCTTTCCGTGCTCTTAACGAGGATGAACCCGATAGGGAAAGTGAATTTTGTGAGTGGTTTATTAACGTATGTGAAGAAGAGCAGCGTTTCAAGATGTAATTATTTGATCGGGTGACCTTACCATACACCACAGCATCACCAGCAAACAGCCGTAGACTGCTGCTCAACCTATCCGCCAAATCATTTGTGTATATAGGGAACAACAGCGGTCCTATCACACTTACTGCGGCACTCCTCAGGATACCCTCGGCTCTGACGTACACTGGCTGTTGAGGTCAAAATACTGGGGTCTTTATTTAGGAATCCTTCGAGACACTCATATATCTGTGAACTTATTCCATATGCTCGTACCTTCGTTAACAGCCTGCAATGGGGCACGGTGTCAAATAGTTTCCGAAAATCTAGAAACATGGAATCTACCTGTTGCCCTTCTTCCATAGTTCTCAGTATATCACATGAGCAAAGGGCAAGCTGAGTTTCGCACATCTAAAACCATGCTAATTCATGGACAGGAGTTTCCAAATCTCAAGAAAGTTTATTATATTCGAATTGAGAATGTGCTCAAGGATTCCGCAGCAAACAGAAGTCAGGGATATTGGTCTGTAGTTTTGCGAATCCGTTGTTTTACCTTTCTTCTGTGCTGGAGTCACCTGTGCTCTTTTCCCGTCACTTGGGACTTTGTGCTGGACGAGTGATTCACGATAAAGGCAAGTTAGGTAAAGGGCCAGTGCCGTAGAGTACTATTTGTAAAACCGAACTTGGATTCCATCTGCGTACGTAGCCGTTTTGCGATATCTTGAAAAGTCTGTTTTCGGTGCTGATTTTTGTGTCGATTTTGTGGGCGACGAAAAATGTCACTTGCTTCAACACATCATTATTTTGTTAGAACTTAATATTTTTATGCTGACAAAGTACGTTGAAAAGACTTTCGTTAGTGTTCCGACAGGAGGAACTACCGATGAGAAATGTTTCGAGTGCAAGGTGTTCGTCCACCAGGTGGCGTAGATACTTGGAAGGTTATCCACCTGGTGCAGCGGTTAGATGGAGCGTCCAATATGGACACATAAATGATTTCTTAAAGACAAAAGTGTAAGCAGTAATATCTTAACACGTGACTCAGCCTTACTTTACATTTTAGTTGTTAAAAGGTTACTTAAGTCACCTATCATTCGTCCGTGTGTGATTTATCGAGCATTTCCCTCTCATTTAAATACACACATCAAAAAAAATGTTCTATCACTTCGGTTCCGAGAGTTCCGGAACCTGTACAGAAAAATCAAATAGAGACCTACATAAACATCATTTTTGCGCATTTTATTGCTCATGAAAACTAAACGTTGCATATTGTACCACCATACAGCGAGGCCTTCAGAGATGGTGGTCCTGATAGCTGTACACACCGGTGCCTCTAATACACAGTAGCACGTCCTCTTACACCGATGTATGTCTGTCGTGGCATACTGTTGATAAGTTCATCAAGGCACTGTTGGTCCAGATTGTCCCACTTCCCAATGGCGATTCGGCGTTGTTCCCTGAGAGTGGTTTTGTTTGTGGGTCACGACATCCATGAGCAGACCTTTTCAATCTGTCCCAGGCACGGTTAATAGGGTTCGTGTTTGGAGAACATGTTTTCCACTCTAGTCTAACGATGTCCTTATCTTAAAGGAAATGATTCACAAGATGTCCATGAAGACGAATGCCTCGCCAATATGTGGCCGATATGGTTGCACTATCGCTTGGAGGATGGCATTCAGGTATTGTACAGCTGTTACGGTGTCTTCCATGATCACCAGCGTCATACGTCGAGCCCCACATAACGCCACCCCAAATCAGCAGGGAACCTCCACCTTGCTGCACACGCTGGACAGTGTGTCTAAGGCGTTCAGCCTTACCGAGTTGCCACCAGACACATTTCCGACGATTGTATGGTTGAAGGCATATGCGACACTCGTTGGTGAAGAGATCGTGATGCCAATACTGAGCGTACATTCAGCATGTTGTTGGGCCCATCTGTACCGCCCTGCATGGTGCCATGGCTGCAAAGATGGACCTCGCCATGGACGTCGGGAGCGAAGTTGCACATCATGCAGCGTATTGCGCTCAGTGTGAGTCGTAACACGCCGTCCTGTGGCTGCACGAAAAGCATTATTCAACAGGGTGGCGTTGCGGTCACGGTTCCTCCGAGCCATAATCCGCCGGTAGCGGTCATCCACTGCAGTAGTGGCCCGAGCGAGACATGTCATAGACAGGTAGTGTCTCTCCATATCTCTTCCATGTCCGAAATCATCGCTTTGGTTCACTCAGAGACGCCTGGGCGCTTCCCTTGTTGAGAGCCCTTCCTGCCACAAGGTAACAATGCGCACGTGATCGAACTGCGGTATTGACCATCTAGGCACGAGCTGTGTACCTTCTTCTTAGTGGAATGATTGGAACTGATAGGCGCTGCTCGTGCTTGGTTGTTTACATCTTTGGGCGGGTTTAGTGACATCTCTTAACAGTCAAAGGGACTGTGTCTGTGATGCAACATCCACAGTCAATGTCTATCTTCAGGAGTTCTGGGAACCAGGCAGATGCAAAACTTTCTTTGATATGTGTGTAGATTCTTGGCGTATTGAAGAGAGAAAAAATAATATTTCTTGGAACACGTGCTTATAGACAGTTAAATTGGCACAAGGCAAAATCGTGAGGAAATATTGCACTGGCCGAGAGAGGTTAGGTTTTATAAATCAAATTATTGAGAATAGTGTTTGGAAAACTTGAGCAAATTTGTAAACCGCGACGTAGTAAGAGTATCGGAATTATATTAAACTTATCACAAAATTGCTGACTTTAGCAACAAGTTTTGTGTTCTAACCATTTATCGTGACACGGTAAAAGCAGTTAGTTGTTATGAGCAGGGGAACTGAAGGAGGCCTGATCACGTGAAATCCATCTAATATAACAGAGCCAACCTTCCATCTACCAGCCACGATTATGGGAATCTTGCTAGATGTACCTATGGAGCTATTTTCGCCATGGAATATAATATTTCTGAACCAAACTCTTAAAACTTGATGTAATCCATTCCCAGGGCCTGTTTATTGCGGTGCACGAAGAACAAATATCAACCTAGCAGTTAATCCAGCATGTAGATCAGTTCTCTGAACGACAAGGATGTGTAACAGTGACTTTGAGTGTGTTAATACCAAATGCTACAGTTATTCAACTTCTGTTGCGCACAGCTTTTACTCTTCTGAGGCGGAATGCCGACTGTCAGCGTAAACCACCAGTAGTACACATTCCAGTTGACAGTGTCTCTCGATCATAAGAGACGGAGGGAGGATGTAACCGTGTAGTGTGAATGCAGAAAACGTGTAATTTTAGGCTTAAAATGAATGGAAGCAATGAGGTAGGGTGTGAAGGTTAAACTGCCAGAGGCTCATAAGTAAAATACCAATAAGCAGCATATTAAGTAAGATTGGATGCAGTTTCCAACTTGTGTGGGCATCTACCATTTGTTTTGGTTATAAAATTATGTTGTATTTTGTACGAACGTGTAGTACAATACGAGTGTTGCGAGGCATGATAGCCTGCTGAAACAGAGAGGTCTGCGGTTCTGCACCGATTACTGCAGCACACTAAGCAAGCTTCTTGACATTTTTCTAATGAAAATGAAAAATTAAGATACCTTTAGCCAGCTATATTTAGAATGACAAGTTTTGGGGTTTCAGTAAGCCATCTTCAGCCCCCTATCCAAAGTGTAGGAGGGATCCAATCTCATGTTCTTTAGAAGTTGTTTCTAATTTTACGTAAATTGTACAGCCGAAGACCCTCAACCACTTTGTGAAAAGATGGGCTTAAGTAGATTTTTGTAATGAGATTATTCTTGGTCTCACACTGCTACTAGGACGACGGCGCTCTGCTACACAAGAAAGCGACGTGTAACTGCCAGCAAAAGTCACCACTTCGTGGCCGCAGAATGTCAACAAATCTGTACACTAACTCCATCCCCAGACTTTGTGCCTCGGCGCAGCTGGCCATCCCAGTTCATCTCCAGCAGTATGATCGACTCCTCCCCACAAGGCAGCTGGTTGCTCCCTATGCATACCAGCTATCTACCACCATGGCACGATGGGAGTCTCATAATGGTGGGCGTCCACTGTCGTCACTATGCCAGGCATCACCCAGAGCAATAGTAAATACGCTATCATCCAGTACATGGCTGTAGCATGGAGACCGCGTGGCTGGCTTATGTAACAAGGCTGCCAGCACTGGCTAGAGTAACTGTGTTAACATCATGGAGGATGCAGGTGGCCATCCCGGAGGAATTCAAGCAGCCCAGATGAGTCAATAAAGAACACTTTAAATTTGCAGCTGCCCTCCTTTGGAGCCTCCAGGTCTTACCTCACCTCCGACACCTGTTAGTGCCATCCTGGCTCATAGATGCGCCATCCTGCACTGGGGTCGCTACAGTTACAAAGCCCCTTGCTTTGCTGAAGGGATACTTGCTTGTATTATTTGTGATCTTTCGTATCCATTCTCTGTACTTTTCAGCTACATACCTAAGGTGAGTGTTAGTTGCAGTGGATCTTCAGGACACACGTTCTGCACTGACGAAGATTGCCTTGAAATGATTAATTTCCAGTTGGTTAGGTTTTAATAGAATACAGTATGTATCTGTACTGGACGTATAATTTCTACGATGAGATGTACACCAACACTGATACGTTTTACTAAATCAGTTGAATACTTTGGTTGCAATTTATCTTGATTTTTATTATTCTTTTTACACTGTGAAAAAATGGGATCACAATCGTTTATTCACTGGTAAGAGTCACATCACGCTATTTTCAATTTATAGGTAAAATACCATACAAAGGTAAATGCTTTCTGGAGATTAGAGACTGCAGTCATAACACGCTATATACTCACACTTTTAAGCTTAGATGTAGTGACCGCTTTCACTGTGTACGATACTACACTTAATTATTGATTAATACATGTTACATGACATGAAATAGTTTCCTGTTGACTATGCCGGTGATGAACGTCTGCAACTTCCTATTTTGATTATTTTTCCATCTTCTGATAACGGGAGAGAAGGAAGTGGACAGGTTGCCGCTCTTCAGAATTTGGTTTGTATAAATGAAGGTAATTTTAAAATACAGTCTGACAGGATCAAACAGTAACGAATGTATGGCATTGGTTATCTAGAGGCTTCTATTCTGTAAGAACTAGTAACCTCCACAGTCATCGAATCTTTAATCAACTGAACTCAGTTCTCAGAGACTCTAGTATTTTATGCATCTCAATGTTTGTAACGTCATATCTCTTGAACTATGAGTCGTACAGCAACATAATTTTACAAGTACAGTCAGTGACATGTATGAATACTGCCTGAAAAACAAGTTATGAATAGAATTAGTAGCAAAGAACTAATATATTAAAATCTAGTGGCTAACTCTGATGGTTTACTGCAACAGTAGTGAAAATGTAGCAAGAGATGTATTTTCATTAACTGGTCCAAAGTTTCAGCGAGATAATGTTTCGAAAACGGTTGAAACTGTAAGAAGTTCGTTGGACGTCGTTAAGTTCATTACCAGGATCTAAATTTCATTCTATGTCACGCCCTCCTCCCTCCTATTGAAATTTCTGGTGTGTTTTAGAATCTGTTTGGCTTCTCTGTATAACCCGGAACGTTTTATTAATTGTAACAATTCCACCGGCCGTGGTGGCCGAGCGTTTCTAGGCGCTTCAGTCTTGTACCTCGCGACCGCTACGGTCGCTGGTTCTAATCCTGCCTCGGGCATGGATGTGTGTGATGTCCTTAGGTTAGTTAGGTTTAAGAAGTTCTAGGGGACTGATGACCTCAGATGTTAAGTCCCATAGTGCTCATAGCCATTTGAACCATTTATTTTGTAACTTTTCCGGCCGTGAAAGTATAATTTTTACAAATTCTGTCTATGCTTATTACTACCATTTTGCCTTCTGCCGATCTGTCTAGTACTATGGAAGTTATTTGACGACATTCTGTGTTTTCCGTACAGTTCTTTCCTCACCGATTTGGTGAGGGTTGAGGATAGATGGACGTATTGTAGGTGTTTGAGGAGCACTGGAGAGATACGAGCTGGTGCAACGTACTGGAGGGAGAAACTGAATGACTGACCACTGTAAGACTGATCGCATGTCTTTTAAAGATGTTGTTTGAGTGGTGAAATTTGGCAAGAGTGTATACCCAAGCCACATTTCCATAGAAAACAGTGGAGAAGTGTCACTGCCAAGTGAAACTCTTCAAAGGAAATATAAACCGAGACAGGTGAAAATATGAAACTTCCTGGCAGATTAAAACTGTTTGCCGGACCGAGACTCGAAATCGGGACCTCTGCCTTTCGTGGGCAAGAGCTCTACCAACTGAGCTACCCAAGCAGGGCTCACGCCCCGTCCTCACAGCTTTACTTCCACCAGTACCTCGTCTCCTAACTTCCAAACCTTACAGAAGCTCTCCTGCAGGAGACGAGGTACTGGCGGAAGTAAAGCTATGAGAACGGGATATGAGTCGTGCTTGGGTATCTCAGTTGGTAGAGCACTGGCCCAGGAAAGGCAAAGGTACCGAGATCAAGTCTCGGTCCAACACACAGTTTTAATCTGCCGGGGCGTTTCATATCAGCGCACACTCCGCTGCAGAGTGAAAATCTCATTCTGGAGGTGAAAATATGTTAGCTATGCAGCAGTTTATACAAAGGAACAGATGTAGGAAATTAACAGAGGAACACATTAGAAAGAGAGAGAAATTATTTAAAAAAAAGCACCAACTTCTTTGTTGAAGCACATCACGCAGTAGTGACCGCTGTGCTGCGTGTGTTGAAGGTTTACAGTGATAAGCCCTTTGTGACGTTCCGTGACGACCACCCTCGACGCGCTACCAAAGGCTGACGTGGCTGTTGATGGCGGCTCGCAGGCGGGGCCGCGGCTGCCTGTCTGCGTGCACCTCGCGTTTTGCGTGCTTTATGAGCCCCGCACGGCCAGCATCAGACAAAAAGAAAATAGGAAAACGAATGTCGACCAGCCACTGGTTCACATCTGGTAAAATGAAACAGAACAAAAACAAAAACAAAAAATATAAAGAGCCGGAAGTACTCTGGCTGCGTAGAAGAAATGATCGCCCTCTGTGGCCTGTTATCTGGGGAACCACCGCACATCACACAGCTGGCTGGCAATCGTGCGCACTTGTGGAACTGTCACGAAAAGCGGAGCTGCTATTTGCGTGACATCGAGCGGCCGCCTGCGATCGTACGCAGATAGCACCGCTGCCGGCAAACACTGCGCCCGCTGCCAGGGGGCGCGGCGTTGTCTCCGCGCGGTGGCGCCTGTATTCATACCGTGAATGAGGTTACGTGCGTTGCCGCAGAGGAAACCAAACGGCTAGCAGCGCCTGGCTGCATCAGTAGATTCTCATTTTGCTAGCTCCATTTTAAGGCCACTATGTCTAGCGCCAAGCTTTTAGCTTTTGGGAACTACGGCATTTAACTCTGTAAGCTGATGACATTGCTACCCTGAGTGAAAGTGAAGAAGAATTAAATGATCTGCTGAACGGAATGAACAGTCTCATGAGTACACAGTATGGTTTGAGAGTAAATCGGAGAAAGACGAAGTTTAATGATAAGTAGTAGAAATGAGAACAGCGAGAAACTTAACATCAGGATTGATGGTCACGAAGTCAATGAAGTTAAAGAATTCTGCTACCTAGGCAGCAAAATAACCAATGACGGACGGAGCAAGGAGGACATCACAAGCAGACTCGCTATGGCAAAAAAGGCATTTCTGGCCAAGAGAAGTCTACTAATATCAAATACCGGCCTTAATTTCAGGAAGAAATTTCTGAGGATGTAAGTCTGGAGTACAGCATTGTATGGTAGTGAAACATGGACTGTGGGAAAACCGGAACAGAAGAGAATCGAAGCATTTGAGATGTGGTGCTATAGACGAATGTTGAAAATCAGGTGGACTGGTAAGGTAAGGAATGAGGTGGTTCTACGCATAATCGGAGAGGAAAGGAATATGTGGAAAACACTGATAAGGAGAAGGGACAGGATGATAGGACATCTGCTAAGACATGAGGGAATGACTTCCATGGTACTAGAGGGAGCTGTAGAGGGCAACAACTGTAGAGGAAGACAGAGATTGGAATACGTCAAGCAAATAATTGAGGACGTAGGTTGCAAGTGCTACTCTGAGATGAAGAGGTTAGCACAGGAAAGGAATACGTGGCGGGCTGCATCAAACCAGTCAGTAGACTGATGACCAAAAAAAAAAACCGCCGTTTGCAAGTACTCATTGATATGCGACAAGTTTCCGTTGCTTGGTTGGTTGGTTTGTGGGATTGAAGACACCAGACTAGAAGGGCCATCGGTCCCTTTTTCCACGAACTTTAAACAGCCACAAAGAATAAAAACAAACAACGAAGAAGGCAAGGGACCACAGTGGACATGAAAGACACAGACAGAGACCAGACAAGAGGAATTAAAATCACATAAATGTGACAGTGGTTGGATGACCGTGAAAACAAAAAGGAAAGGCCAACCACCGACTGACACACTGGAAACTGTAGACCAAAGGCCAGACACAACGCAGAGAAAGGACAAACACTTAGATCAAGCGATAAAAACCCCCTGCACGAATAAAACTCAAAACTAAATCTGCCATTGCAACGTCATCTGATAAAACTGTAGGAAGCGTATCAGGCAACGCAAACGTCTGCCAGAGCGGAGTTAAAAGCGGGCAGTCCGAAAAGATGTGGACCGCCGTCAAAGCTCACCCGCAGCATGATAAAGGTGGGTCCTCGCGGTGCAATAAATAACTGTGTGTCATCCAGGTATGGCCAATGCGCAGCCGGCAGAGGACAACAGAGTCCTTGCGAGAGACCCGCAAGGAGGAGCGCCACGCATCGGTAGTCTCCTTGACGGACCGAAGTTTTTTGGGTGAAGGCAGAGTGCGCCAATCATCACCCAAGGTACCAAGGACCTTCTGCCGCAAAACCGACCTGAGATCACTCTGCGACAGGCCACTCTCCAAGGCCGGTGCTCCGACAGCCTGATGGGCCACGCGTCAACACGTCCATTACCCAGGATGCCGACATGACCCGGGGTCCACAGAAAAACGACGGAGCGGCCGCAACGGGCAAGGGTATGGAGGGACTCTTGGACAGCCATCACCAGACAAGAGCAAGGGAAACACTGGTCGATAGCTCGTAAACCGCTCAGGGAGTCATTACAGATAACGAAGGACTCACCTGGGCAGGAGCAATTATACTACAGGGCGCGAGAGATGGCTACCAGCTCAGCAGTGAAAACACAGGAGCCAGCTGACAATGAGCGTTGTTCAGAATGATCCCCTAGAGTAAGAGCATACCCAACACGACCAGCAACCATCGAACCGTCGGTATAGACCACGTCACAGCCTTGAAACGCGGCAAGGAGTGAAAGAAAGTGGCGGCAGAGGGCCTCAGGAGGGACTGAGTCCTTCGGGCCCTGTGCCAAATCGAGCCGAAGGTATGGGCGGGGCACTCACCACAGGGGTAGACATTTATGGGCCCAGAAAACAGGTGGGATCGTACACCCTGACCAGGGCCGCCGTTCCGGAAGATGGACGAACAAGTCACGCATTTCGGTCAGAGATCATTTTCCTGTGTAGCTTGCGTTAACAGCAAGACTGAAATTGGAAAACGACGGTGTCAAAAGAGGAACCTAACGTCAAAAACTGTTGAAAACTATGTAGGGAATAAATCTGATTGTATGATATAGAGCTCTTAAATGATGTTATCGTAAATTATAATTCAAGTAACATCAGCACGTCTACTCACTACACAGTTTCCAGACAACTTTTTGACTTTTTGGTCCTTTGATATATTTTTATAACAATGTGACTCTTGCTGTAACCTGAAACAATGCTGCAGAAATGGTCGCTTGACTTTTAACAGCAGTTCACGATGTAACATAATGTCATCTCTAAACTTTCTGAATGTTACGGAATGCAATCACTAGAACACATTTTTGAGGATACTGAGACTATGGAACGTAAAACCGATGTATCTCCGATATGCAGTATTAATTCTAAATTACAGAGTGGCTAAAGTGAAATAGAATGTGAAAAGTATTAATCCAAAGACATTATGAAATGAAATTGTCTCGTGTTATTCAGTTCCAGAGACAGTAATAGCACGGAATTTAAATCAGAACGCCAGGAACGCAGTGTGACAATTCACAAGAAGAGTGTATTGTTTTGAGAAAACACTGGTCCATCGCTTTGAAGGTTAATTACAATTTATTCTGGAGTGGAACAAACAGCTGAATAATCTTCCGGATTTTACGGTAACGTGATAATATGCAGAGAAACATTTTCATCCAGACACCTTTATAGCCTAGCTCTTTCGAAATAAATATTCCGTCCTTAAGGTTGCTAATGCGATGGTATTCAGATCAGACTTACGAAAGAATTCCTGTTTAGCATCATTTCCATCCCTGGTATTCAAGGCTTCAAGTTCACTCCTGCAATTCCAGTAAGACCCTCTAACCCAATCATTCCGAGTACATCATAATGAAGCCTTTTAATGAGACCAGTTACACTGCTGGTGATTAAAACTGTTACATCATGAAATCCGTGTTATTTTTCTGGTGTTTCATTATTTCATTGGGGTCTCTACTTTACTGTCCACAGCGTTTGGTATCTCAAACGAAAGAGACTTGGTGGATTCATCACAGTTTAGTTGTTCTGTTGAGTACTTCATCCATCGCCTTTCTGCTTCATGGGCATTTGTGAGGATTTTCCCCTGTGTGTATATAGAAAATGTATCTTTTATCTTATATTTCTATGTTACTTTACATACATTTTTGGTGCATTTGTCTTGTCCTATGATCAAAAAGTCATCTTTAGCTTGTTCAGTTAGTTCTTTGCAATATTTCCATTTCTCCTTCCTTAGTATAGTTCCCTTCCTTATTCGGATATTCTTGTCTTTCAACTGAAAGGTCCCTGTTGGCTTCCTTTCATGTTAATTTCTTAAATCTCTTGTCATTTATGGCATGAATTCCAGTTCTAAATTTACTGTGGTGTTTCTAACTCTATCTGGGGGGAGACTGAGTAGTGGAACATGTTACTTTTACACTTAAACAAGAACGATCTGTTACACTACTACACTTTGAAACACAGTTTATATGTAATTCATGTTACACAGTTTCATATGGAACCTACATGCGCTTTCTTTTATATAGTGTATATGATAAGATACTGTCATCTCCTTTCCCTTCTCTGTGAAAGGATGAATGAGCAAATGTATTTATAGTTGCATGCTTGATGATAGCAGACAAGCCTGTCTGCTAGAGAACAGTAGGACCAACATCGGAACAGGTATTTACGCTTTCTAATAGCAAAGAGGTTTCTATTGTTGGTATGGTCCGGTCTGTCCCTTGTCATGTTGGTATAGGAAGCTCCCTCTCTGGTCACTTCCGTTTGTATCTGTGAGGCACCCTCGGTAGGGGACCACACCAGTCGGTCTGCGGCAAGTGTCTGAAGTGGTAAGATCTCTGGCTAAGCACATCTCTGCTAAGTCAATAGTCATGTGACAAGACATATGCCGCGAGTGTCAAGAAGAGGACGAATTAGGAGAATGTTGTAGTGGTATAATCACTGTGTTGAAGTAGCATTGATGTAGCTTGTTGGATAAACTAGTGGTGGATTGAAGTAAAATTTTGAGTAATTCATGTTTATGGGTAGTTAGTTTGAAGAATAGACAACAGGTGTGCATGTGTGTGTGTAAATAACATTTGAACCCAATGCTGTCCTGACCCACACTAGCACAAGGCATAATCCTATTCATTTTAGTGAATTAATAAGTAGCGTTTGATTTATTGAAACAGAAGTGAATTGTTTCAATTTGAAACATACCACATTCGTGATGTGGATTTAGATATTATATGATCAGTTGATTTAACTTTTGTTTTTATACTTTCATGTCATATTACTTTTATTTTTTTATAATGCCAAGTCATTTAATTTCTATTTTTATGTTGACAATTCATGTAACTTTTTTATTTGTAAAAAATATTAAGTCTAACTTTTGTTCTTAAAAATTGTGAAAGACAATACTAAGCTGTATTATGTATGACATTTTGTAGTCACATAACTATGATGAACAGTTTCTGTGAATGCAGTTGAGAACGTGAAAGCGAACCGGGTTAACTCTTATGAGACAGCGGGAGCAGCGAGGAGGAGGACTAGTTGTAAACAGGCGGCTTTCCCAGTAGGACACACTGTCATCCAGGTCACTTCTGGAGCGCGCTCGACAACAAAATAAGGGTGCAGGGCAAACACTTTTCCTTGCACCTGGACCTAATGGCCGGACGCACCAGTGGGGGCGATGACCTGAGATGTCCGAGCGGTCCACCACGCAAAAATCCATCTGCTGGCAACGCACCACACGCACGCGACCGTGACGGGACGGCCGCGGTGAAGCGACAGAAGACAGGGGATAAAGGGGTGTGGGGCCTTTTGACAGGTACAGTCCTCAGAAACGGGTAGACTTCAATGACGCCTAAGCGACTGTAAATCATGGTTCAATGTTCTCTGGTCACTAAGGATGGCAAGAAGAAGAGCCATTAAGTGTCATCCTTGCCCAGGAATATCAACCTGGCGACTCAAACGAGGATACCGCACGGATTTGCCAACACAAACATGGAACCAAATCGAGATGTACGTGACATGGGCCACTAAGAGAAACTTCATGAGAGGGCAGAGACGGTGCGATTGCAGCAACAGATCGACAAAAATCCTTACTGACAGCTGCGGCAACGAGCTCCCTTCCCCCTCTTATTTGGTGCCACGGAATAGTGGAACTACTGAGTGTGCCAGTGAACAGTTATTATACGGTTCTTAGTCCAATGCATATACGTGTGTTTCTTTCAGACTGACTATTGCATTTTGCAGGTGTTCTATTTATTGTTTTTTTTAGGCTTTGTCTCTTGTATATTGCCGGTATTTTAGTTATTGGCGTTTTTTTTAGACGTTGACTATTGTACTTTCGGAGCTGTTTTATTTATCAATGCTTGTTGTTGTTTCATGTATTAGATTTATCATATTTTGTTTCGTAAATTCATTCCTGTGGCTTTGCTTCGTTTATCAGTCAGATAGCCATTCATTCTCATTGGACTATGACCGATTAACCTTTGCATGGGGCATATTTATAGTGAGGAACCCCATAAGGATAGCAATCACATAATTAATTGCAGTTTCAGTATAACGACACAGTGATCATTGTTTGCTAACTAACTGAAATATAGTAGAGTGATTAAATTAGTGCCAAAAAGCGATTTTAATTCTACAAATTATTAGTTTTATAAGATATAGAATTTTTTTGCGATAACTACTTTGAAAACATGTTTTTTCTCTTAATATCTTCTTTTTTTTTGCTTTTGCGGATTGTGCATTGTAATGTTCTGCTTTATAATACTGATGTTATTTTCATGTTTTTTTTAATTGCTGTGGCACCTTTGCTATTTTCATAAATTTTACTTATTAATAAACAATCATAAATTTTCCTATGATCAGTTGGCTCTTGCAATGAGCAAACACTGGTGAACTCCATAAGGGTAACAACCAGAAATTGTTTTCATATTAATGACACAGGGACCATTGCTTTTACTTGCTGACGGAATTAGGTCTACACTATCTTTTAAATAGGTGTCACAGATTGTTTTTTTTTCTCCTCGAAACTGGTACATTCTAAAGATGTGTTGAAATTATTGTGTTTTAGCAAATAGCTGGTGACCTTGCGAGGTGCCAGGACTAGCAGTGTATTTAACACTAAATTCTTCTAGAATATTCTTTTGGAAATGGTGCTCTAAGCACCCCCCCTTTCCTGACTCCGACTTTTGCTGTTGCACATGGATTAAGAAGAAACATGAACTGACTGTAATTGACCCTGCAAGTGGAGTAGAAAATAGTTTGGCACCAGCAATAATTTAATTTGATAGAAATTAATTTGATACAGGAAAGTTTCATTCACATAGTGAGAAATGAAAGGGTTGCTTTGCCGATCCACAGAATGAAAGTTCTGTCCAAAATATCAATTTGATTTATTATAACTAAACTCAAAATGATAAACGAAACACATGAAACATTTACAATACATCAAACTGGATACTCAAATAAATGCTGTGAAGGTGAAGTTGTCCATAAACTAGATTGTGACATTTATGACCAAGTGGTATGTGGAGCCAATTCCTTGCAACTCAAATCTTAAGAGAAACACCCAGGTATTCCAACATTAATTGCTGCTACAGTAGTGAGAACTCAGACAATGAACACCCAAGCCAGAACCACGTTAGAAAAGACAGGAACAGGGGCACTCTGCTGAGCTCTGATTGTCACATAGCAAAATTCCCTAATTTGCCGGTGCTGCAGACATACATTACCAAGCTGTCTTCTTAACTGCAAGGACACGATCTGGCGAACTGGAGGCGATGGCTGGTTGCTTCGACGTCTCGTCGTGGTGATGATAATGTCGCGAGTATAGCCTGAAACCCATTATCCTGTTCTGGTTGTTCCAGACTAAAGACTTCCTAGGAACACCAATGGGCCTCTGAAGGAGACGAAGTAGACTCTCTACACAATCAATGACAGTACAGTGATTGATTTTAACAAGCAAAGTCACGCAGTAACTCCGATACAGTCAACTTTAGCCAAAACTGCTCAAGACGGACAACATAGGTCGCTTGTACGCAGAACGCTCAATTGCCAACTTCACTCAGAAAGTTACATTGAAGTCTAAACTTCAGCAACTTCGTCAAACAGTTATAATTGAATGAAAGTATATTAGACAGCCAACGGAAGGCAGGCTGTCCAGAGCAGAGAGAGCTCAATCTTGTCACCTGCTCTGACCAAAAGGCGAGAGCCGACCCTTCAAGAGCACCCGTACAAGCCGAACACAGAACATTCCCACCCCTACGACAGTGGCCGTGGTTAGACGTTCCAATCAGCAACTCGAATACCGGAGGAAAATTCCACTATATTACCGAAGCACTACTATTCCACCAATGGAGATACCTGGCGCCAGTTCCTGCGCCGATTTTGCTACGTCACGGAGCTATCCCCTGAGCAAGCCAATCACCGTTATGATTTTGCAGAAAACGTGGGAATTGCCCTCCAAGACTGCCTGGGAACCCAAATCATTCCCATGCCTCACTGGTAGCCCGTCAGGATGTGTTTTCACAAAGTTTCTGTGAAGTAACGGAATCTCTAGCCCCAGCCGCTCTTTCAGGCCCCTGTGGGCGTGTCGCCCCAGCTCTTATGACAATGTCGGCGTCTGGACAACATCCACTCGACTCCCTTATACCTGTCAGCATAACCCCTTCAAGATCAGCAGAACACACCTGTCACCGGACCACCTGGGTGACGAGAGACACTGCGTGACAAGTCTGTGTGTGAAGGAATAGCAACTTTTCATCACATGCAGTTAGGGAGGAAAATATTCATACCTCATGAGTTCTCAATACTAGCCTTGTAATGACCATACTCGGCTATTTTAGAAATATGAGAGGGGGCTAATGCCACCACTCAACATTTTGCTTTCTCTATATATTTTTGGTTTAAGTTGGGTGTGAGAAGTCTACTTGGGAATGTCCTAGCATGGCCAGAAAATTCCCTGCACAGTCTTTTCCTGGAGCATTGGGGTTATGAAAGGTCTGTTGGATTCCTTTCGTGTTAATTTCTTAAATCTGTTGTGATTTACGGCATAAATTCCATTTCTAAATTTACTGTGGTGTTTCTGACTCTATCTGGTGGGAGACTGAGCTGTGGAACATGTTACTTTTACACATAAACAAGAACGATCTCTCACATTACTACACTTTGAAACACAGTTTATTTGTAATTCATGTCACACAGTCTCATATGGAACCTACATGAGCTTTCTTTTATATAGTGTATATGATAAGATACTGTCATACCCTTTCCCTTCCGTGTGAAAGGATGAATGAGCAAATGTATTTCTAGTTGCATGCTTGATGTTAGCACACACGTCTGTCTGCTAGATAACAGTAGGACCAAGCCGGATGGAGTGGATGAGCGGTTCTAGGCGCTACAGTCTGGAACCCCACAACCGCTGTGATTGCAGGTTCGAATCCTGCCTCAGGCTTGGATGTGTGTGATGTCCTTAGGTTAGTTAGGTTTAAGTAGTTCTAAGTTCTAGGGGACTGATGACCTCTGAAGCTAAGTCCCATAGTGCTCAGAGACATTTTTAACACTAGGACCTACATCAGAACAGGTATCTATGCTTTCTAAAAGCAAAAAGGTTTCTATTCTTCGTATGGTCCTGTCCATCCCTTGTCATGTTGGTATAGGAAGCTGCCTCTCTGGTCACTTCCATTTGTATCTGTGAGGAACCCTCAGTAGGGGCCCACGCCATTTGGTAAGCAGTGAGCGTCTGAAGTGGTAAGATCTCTGGCTAAGCATGTCTCTGCTAAGTCCATAGGACAATGGATTTCTTAAGTTCAGCGTAACTGAAAATTTAATCATCTTTGTTTGAGGTTTATATCTAAAATATTTTATGTTATCTTAAGTTGCAACGCAGTGTAATTCGAGTGGGAAGTTCAGAATATTTTCCGGTAGTCGATTTGTCACTACTTTGTGAGCAAAGTGGAACCACATGTTGATGATCTGTAACTCTAACTAAGATCATCTATCCTAAATGCGAATATGCATGAGATTATAACGTCTCGTCTTGACAATATATTGCAATATAGCAACTTCTCTTTATGATCAACCCACGTGGGGTGTACTTTGTGAGACCAGTACCACGTGCTTATATAATTGTTTGACCCATCAGATTATTAGTATGACGACAGTAACCTGTTGGAGGTTTTTCTTTTGCAAATTGCATTTCGATCTAATTTATTTTATTTATCAAAAATATTGTAGACTTACACTCTTTGTGTAAACCAAGTGACCACGTGAAGCATTTGTGGTGTAATCATCAAAGTAGCCCTCAGCTATTCCTTTCGAGAAGATTTCGCAGACAATTAGTATGAATTTAGTATACCAGTGTATGGTAATTTCATGATGGACAGGATTGCGTTATGACCGTAACTTCTTTGGGTGAAAATTGAACCAATTGGTTGTGGTTAATTTCCTCTTGCATATGTTTCAATACTCTTCATGTGTTATTTTATGAATGCAGTGTTGTATGCAGTCTCCCAACCTTGGCTCCATATTTGATGTGTTCTGTAAGATTACAAACTCACTTTTTTACAGTCCTAAATAAGGCACCAGTTTAGTTATGAATGCAGTTTAATATGTTGAACTTTTAGCAGTACAATGATCAATGTTAAAATAAATGTCCAAATATAAACTGATTTACTTCTTTTTATTTAAATTCTCTTATATATATATAACCAACAGTTGTCGTAAGATGACTATTAAAAGATTATAATTAATGTTAGTCTGGTTGACAATTTGGTAAACTAGACTGGGTACCTGGTGAAACAGTTGCTGAGTAATGCAATGATAACTTCCCAAAATAGCTCACAGCTTTTAACCCGCTTTTATTATCTTGAATATCAGCACCGCTTTCAGAACAACTTAATGCATCAACATTACACAACTCCTGAGCCCTCAGATTTTCTAAGCACTGCTTGCTGGCCAATCTTCTCTCTTCAGTTTTTTCTGCCACACTTCATTGAACCTCACATTGCCTGATCTCTTCCATTTGCCTAGGATTTCGAATGCAAAACTGTTTTACTGAACCATATTTTCCTTTACTTTCTGTCTCTTACAATCTGTTTATATCATAATAATGGGCCCTCTTAGGTATTCCACATATCATAAATTTTATGTTCATGTTATTTATCTCCAGTTAGTAATCAGTGTCACTATCTGCTCCTCTGTATCTTTTTGATACTGTCTGCACATCGCTTCTGGATACATATCTGGTGTATCTGATGTATTGGTTACCCGCCTGGTGCCATTCACGCCCCATTATGTCAGTTTTGATGCTGAGACTATGTACTCATAATGCAAACATTAGTGTCAATTGCGAAATTGATCAAATGAGTGCACTGTCATTGCTCTCTTGACGCAAGTTTTCACTAACGATCTCCTGTGTGTAGATGTCTTCTCGACCAAATATGGCATTAAAATCACCCAATATTACTTTAACACCACAGTTTCGCAACGAATTATACAATAGTCCAGTTCAGTGTAAAATCCCTCCTTTATGAATTCTTCCTTAGCCTCGTAGGGTGCAAATGGATTAACGAAGGATAAATCATTATTCTGAAAAGCGATTGTAATGTACAAGTTTCTGCTGTTAATGGATTTAAACTCTTTCAGTGCTTGTAAAATATATATATACAGGGTTATTACAAATGATTGAAGCGATTTCACAGCTCTACATTAACTTTATTATTTGAGATATTTTCACAATGCTTTGCACACACATACAAAAACTCAAAGTTTTTTTAGGCATTCACAAATGTTTGATATGTGCCCCTTTAGTGATTCAGCAGACATCAAGCCGATAATCAAGTTCCTCCCACACTCGGCGCAGCATATCCCCATCAATGAGTTCGAAAGCATCGTTGATGCGAGCTCGCAGTTCTGGCACGTTTCTTGGTAGAGGAGGTTTAAACACTGAATCTTTCACATAACCCCACATAAAGAAATCGCATGGGGTTAAGTCGGGAGAGCGTGGAGGCCATGACATGAATTGCTGCTCATGATCTCCACCACGACCGATCCATCGGTTTTCCAATCTCCTGTTTAAGAAATGCCGAACATCATGATGGAAGTGCGGTGGAGCACCATCCTATTGAAAGATGAAGTCGGCGCTGTTGGTCTCCAGGTGCGGCATGAGCCAATTTTCTTTATTCGTCGACTTCCGCTGGCTACGCGTGAAACTTGCCCGCACGCGTTCAACCGTTTCTTCGCTCACTGCAGGCCGACCCGTTGATTTCCCCTTAAGAGGCATCCAGAAGCTTTAAACTGCGCATACCATCGCCGAATGGAGTTAGCAGTTGGTGGATCGTTGTTGAACTTCGTCCTGAAGTGTCGTTGCACTGTTATGACTGACTGATGTGAGTGCATTTCAAGCACGACATACGCTTTCTCGGCTCCTGTCGCCATTTTGTCTCACTGCGCTCTCGAGCGCTCTGACAGCAGAAACATGAAGTGCGGCTTCAGCCGAACAAAACTTTATGAATTTTTCTACGTATCTGTAGTGTGTCGTGACCATATGTCAATGAATGGAGCTACAGTGAATTTATGAAATCGCTTCAATCATTTGCGATAGCCCTGTTTATATGAGTAACTAATTAATGATGCTCGCCACAGTCTCCGTACACTATATTTCCATTGGATACCTCGACTATTCCTGTACCCTTCCATCTATGAGAGCTAAAACTTTCAGCATGTAGTTTTCTAATTACTTTTCATATTCTGCACGCTTTGTAGCCTCGCAGACTCCTTACATTCCTGGATCCCTTCACCATGTGTGGTTTCAGTTGAAACGGCCATGAATTTGATATGTTGGTAGAGAGTGCACACAATGTATTTTGTGTGTGTGTGTGTGTGTGTGTGTGTGTGCTGGTGTGCTGATGTATTCTAGATGTGTAAATACTCCAAGGTCCAACATTACCATAATTTTTTCATGATTAATTTTCAACATTGTGCAAAAATAAATTCAGATCATCAGATCATTCGCACATTTTTGAGCAAGGTTAGTATGGCTGCCCTGGGGTCACATTGTGACTGGCTCTTTGGCTTTACTGACCAGTAAAGCATTATACTGTGATTGCTTGTTTTGTCTTCATGGTTGCCATTATTCCAAGAAATTTATGAGTTCTGCCTGAATGTCAGCCTAGATAAGAAGGGTAGGGTTGTTAAGTGAGAGAGATGTCTTCAGTATGGGTGGCGGAGCTTATAATGATTCTTTGGGCATTGGTCTGGGTACGTGACGTCGCACATGTGAGCAAAATAGTTTTGATTCTCCAGTATCAATAAAGTTGTTCGGAATTGTCGTAGATATAGTACTCTCCCCCCATAAGTCCGTCTCCTCTATCTAGTGTGATCAAGGTGACACAAACCTGAAACCATAGCAGTTGCCTTAGTTTACTTCGTAAACTATAAATCATGTAATTATGTGTGATGTCTACACCATTTCAGTCTGTTCTGTCAGAAATGTCTGAGTAATATGTCCGAACTATAATATATCTAGATATATCGCTGTATCTTTCGCAGAAATTAACGTAACAGGGGTGTAGAAAAGGATACATCATTCGTGACAGTCTGAGCATATTATGGAGAAAACGTAATTCATAAGCAGTTCAAAGACCCGATTAATAGGTCCGCGTGGTGCGATTCACCAAAGCGATTGTCATGAAGATAGTTATTAATACTTGTTGTGACGTTCGTAGATCAATATTTTCCATCCATATGTTACGGCAAAAGAAATGTTGTCTTTCTGTTTAACTGTTTATCATAAATATTTTATTTTTATTAATTTTTAACGGAAGTCTCTTTGTATCTCACTTTCTTTTTTCTGCAATGTACTCTGTGAACACCTGCGAGTTGCTTAAGTTGGTAGCACTGTATCTCATCACTTGCTGTGCTGTGGAACAGAGAGTGACTCTTTGCTGTTATGGATAGGAGGAAAAGGTGAGACTGTCGTGAATTCTGAAAGCTTTACAAAAATTGGTTATGGTTATAAGACGAAATTTAGTTTGGAAATGACATAAAGCGTTGTTGATCAGGTATATGGAGTGCAAAACTCTAAGCAAACATTAGTAGCCGCTCGTCAGTACACAATCATGTATCACGGGAGATGACGTGTCACTGTGTCTGCACAACGCTGTTGCTTACATGTCTAGATTGATTATTACTAGCATTCATAGTCTAGGTGACTAACGCGCGTCAGTGCAGTGGCGCTCGACTCAGTGGTAAGCCGGTTCGAATCCTGGTGATGGATGAAATTTTCACCACCATTATTCGGATGGCAAGGGGTGGAGAAAAGACGATGTAAAGTTCCTCATCGTCAGTGTTTGTGTCAAAGTCCTGGATTAAATTCCCTTTCGCAGTGTCTCACAAGGTGAGGGCGTGTGAGACAGTTGACGGTGATACGTTCACCGGATGTGAACAGTAACCTCGACGTCGCCCTTTATGCTTTCCGAGAGCAGCTGGGTACGTCTTTGCACCGAGTTTCACCTTCTCCATTCCCTCATCATTGTCATACAATACAAAAGTAACATTACACTATACACGCATCCATTGCTGTTATTTACGCTCTACAAATACATACAACAAAATTGCCACATACCCGCAAGGAAAAAGACCATTGTTCGCAAAGGAAAGGCCCCGTTTCCTACATGTGACTGATCCCACCCCTTGGGGTTTCACAGCTAACAATGCTATACATATTCCTCTACCGGTAGTAGATTATTTGCCGGAAGCTGTTGTCGGTGATTTCATGGATTCTGAGACCTTGGACAGTGTCGGTACGGTAATAGTGGGATGTACGCATTATGGTTTGATAGGCTGCTGAAATGAAAGTCCTGAAATCTGCAGTGGGATATAATGATGCGGATGATTAGTTTCAATGTGAATGAAACAAAATCGGATGCGATTATTGGATATGTTCAATGATTATCGTCTGTTGGTCATAGCTCTCCAGTTTCGAACTTGAAAATGCACTTAGCAGGTGGCTATAAATTTGACTATAAATTCCTCTTCTCGTCGCACCGCATTCTGTATCAATTAGATCTCTTGATTTAGTGGACGTATTGTGATCGAATAAGATTAATTAAGAATCTTTCTTGTATCAGACACCAAACGCCATCAAACGTACAATAAAATACGACAGTGAAGTCATCTGAAAGCAGCTATAAACATATAATATAAAAATAATATCCTTACGTGTTCGTAGCTCCCAGAAATATCGGGGAGCTTTGCAACAGCGTTACTAAGCAGCAGTTGCTGTAGTGGAAATCAGTTACATTACAGCCAGGAATCAATTCTGTTCCTCCCTTAGCTCTTCCCGTTTCAAGCGAGAACGGCCCCTTCAAACTTTTCTCCATCTGCAAAGGCGCACCGTCGGTGAAAGCGGCACTTGGAAAGCCTCGCATCACTGCAGTTTCAGATTTCTCGTTTCAAGTACGGCAGACTTCTTCGCCATCCTAATTTTTGCCTGCTGTGGCTCCCAATCAATGCTCATAGTCTATGCGCATTCACGAGTTTCTACCCTTCATTAACATCCTGCGACAATCTCTCACTTTTCTGTTTCTTTTTTTATCATTTTCGATGATCAAAGGCGTAGTTCCTGTCCACAGGGCGAGTTTAGCTTAAAACCTAAAACATAAAATGGAAAAAAAATGCGTCAACAACTCGCCACCGTTTTTTTAGCAGAGAAGCTGGTGATTTCTTTTTTATCATTTCGATGATCAAAGGCGTAGTTCCTGTCCACAGGGCGAGTTTAGCTTAAAACCTAAAACATAAAATGAAAAAAAATGCGTCAACAACTCGCCACCGTTTTTTTAGCAGAGAAGCTGGTGATGAGACTCTATACATATTGCACAAAACTACATAAATATTGGTAGCAAAACTTAGAAATGTAATATTTTGAAACTTCCTGGTAGATTAAAACTGTGTGCCGGACCGATCCTCGAACTCGGGACCTATGCCTTCCGCGGGCAAGTGCTCTACCAACTGAGTCGTGCTTTGGTGGCTCAGTTGGTGGAGCACTTGCGCGCGAAAGGCATAGGTCCCGAGTTCGAGGATCGGTCCGGCACACAGTTTTAATCTGCCAGGAAGTTTCATATCAGTGCACACTCCGCTGCAGAGTAAAAAATATCATTATGTGATATTTTAGTTATCGCATATCCCAAAATTTTGATGGTAAGCAATTCTGGTTCGTTGGGTGGCGAATACTAAAAGATTATCCAAACGAATATTTCAGGGGCTTGAAAACAAAACAAAAATGTTGCTACAAGGGCGTTCAATAAGTATTGCAATACTACTTTTCGGAGAGAAAGTTCGTTTTAGGCAGGATTCCAGTAGGCCATATTATTCCCCACTCTACAGATTACAAAACCCTGTTTTTCAATATAATCTCCATTCAATGCGAAGACCTTGCGGCACCATAATTTAAAGACCTGTATGCCTGCCCGGTACCACTCTACTGCTCTATATCAGAGCCAACACCTTGCTGCAGCAATAACTTCCCCATCATCCAAGTAATGCTCTCCGCGGAGTACATTAGAATGCCATCCTTCTTATATGTGGCACTGTAGCGAGGAAGAAGAGACTCTGCCTTCCTTCTCTGGTTTCTTTATTACTAATTTGGTGTCTTGTTGCTTCGGTTGTAGCAGTAGTAGCGCTCAGGCGCCAGGTTCAACGTAGGTTTTTGCTCCTGCTGAAATGGGGTGTGTCGGAATGCCAGTATTAAGGTTTAACAAAGTTTTCCAACATAATTGTTTTAATGAAAAAGACTTTAAAACAAGCGTCACAGACTTTCCGATATGGCAGCTCTTGGCTGCACCGTTACACTCAGCACTTTACAACACCGTTACCACTTTCAACACTCGTTATACACTACTGGCCATTAACATTGCTACACCACGAAGATGACGTGCTACAGACGCGAAATTTAACCGACAGGAAGAAGATGCTGTGAAATGCAAATGATTAGCTTTTCAGAGCATTCACACAAGGTTGGCGCAGGTGGCGACACCTACAACGTGCTGACATGAGGAAACTTTCCAACCGATTCCTCATACACGAACATCAGTTGACCGGCGTTGTCTGGTGAAACGTTGTTGTGATCTCTCGTGTAAGGAGGAGAAATGCGTACCATTACGTTTCCGACTTTGATAAAGGTCGGATTGTTGCCTATCGCGATTGCGGTTTATCGTATCCCGACATTGCTGCTCGCGTTGGTCGAAATCCAATGACTGTTAGCAGAATATGGAATCAGTGGGTTCAGGAGGGTAATGCGGAACGCCGTGCCGGATCCCAACGGCCTCCTATCACTAGCAGTCGGGATGACAGGCATCTTATCCGCATAGCTGTATTGGATCGTGCAGCCACGTCTCAATTCCTGAGTCAATAGATGGGGACGTCTGCAAGACAACAACCATCTGCACGAACAGTTCGACGGCGTTTCCAGCAGCATGGACTATCAGCTCGGAGACCATGGCTGCGGTTACCCTTGACGCTGCATCACAGACAGGAGCGCCTGCGATGGTGTACTCAACGACGAACCTGGGTGCACGAATGGCAAAACTTCATTTTTTCGGATGAATCCAGGTTCTGTTTACAGCTTCATGATGGTCGCATCCGTGTTTGGTGACATCGCGGTGAACGCACATTAGAAACGTGTACATGTCATCGCCATACTGGCGTGTCACCCGGCGTGATGGTATGGGTGCCATTGGTTACACGTCTCGGTCACCTCTTGTTCGCATTGACGGCACTTTGAACAGTAGACGTTACAGTTCAGATGTGTTACGACCCGTGGCTCTACCCTTCATTAGATCCCTGCGAAACCCTACATTTCAGCAGGATAATGCACGATAATGCACGACGGCATGTTGCAGGTTCTGTATGGGCCTTTCTGGATACAGAAAATGTTGGACTGCTGCCCTGGCTAGCACATTCTCCAGATTGAAAACGTTTGGCGTTTGGACAATGGTGGCCGAGCAACTGACTCGTCACAATATGCCAGTCACTACTCTTGAAGAACTGTGGTATCGTGTTGAAGCTGCATGGGCAGCTGTACCTGTACACGCCATCCAAGCTCTGTTTGACTCAATGCCCAGACGCATCATGGCCGTTATTATGACCAGAGGTGTTCGTTGTGGGTACTGATTTCTCATGATCTATGAATCCAATTTGCGTGAAAATGTAATCATATGTTAGTTCTAGTATAATATTTTTGTCCAATGAATTCCCGTTTATCATCTGCATTTCTTCTTGGTGTAGCAATTTTAATGGACAGTATTGCAGATACTGCCCACGACACGTGGCGGTCACTGATAATTAATACCGTTCACTTTAACTTTATCACTTCTGTATTTGTGGTCAGTGGTGCATTCTACTACTGCCACCACCTACTCGCGACCGCCCTTTTGGAGCCGCGTCCGGTTACCCAACCGTGCGTTTTGAGTGGCGCCTTGCTACTAACTTCGCACCGTCTTCTCGACACACAAGAGAGACCCCACCGTACTCCATCACCCAATAGCGATACTCCACTCGTCTCCTGTGCCTATAGATACCAAAACTCTCAGCTAATGGGTGTTCAGATCACTGTTTCCAGGCGGACGTAACGTCACGTTTGCGGACAGTGTGATGGAAGTTTGCTCGAAACACTTTCTCTGATTGTAAGATCCCACTCCGGAATAGTTGGCTCTTGTCCCTACTGAGGTTGCACAACATTGCCTCTTATGATGTTATCGTTAATGCTCCTCGCTGACACATAATTGTCAAATGGACATGTATCCTGGCTGCTACAGAGCATTTCCGAGCGTTTAGATCTCGCAAAGGTTCTTAAGTGTGCGTAATAATTAGCATAAACACGTGAAGGAAATGAACGTATACATTATACATTCCCCCCTTCTTTTACTTCCAAAATTCAATATGCTCGAAGACCTTGTTTAGTTTTGAAATATTCTCGGTTGGGTGTCTCTTGTCCTCGGTTTACATCTTTAATCATTTGTATTACTTAATCTCCCACATACTCTAGCATCATTGCTTATCGATTACTGTTCTAATTATTACATTATGCTCAACATGATATAGCTACACACACGTATATATATATATATATATATATATATATATATATATATATATATATATATAGAGAGAGAGAGAGAGAGAGAGAGAGAGAGAACGAAACTCGCCAAGCTAGAAGGTGGAAACCAGATGGCGCTATGGTTGGCCCGCTAGATGGAACTGCCATAGGTCAAACGGATATCAACTGTTTTTTTTAAAACAGGAACCTCCATTTTTATTACATATTCGTGTAGTACGTAAAGAAATATCAATGTTTTAGTTGGACCACTTTTTTCGCTTTGTGATAGACAGCGCTGTAATAGTCACAAACGTATAAGTACGTGGTATCACGTAACATTCCGCCTGTGCAGAAGGTATTTGCTTTGTGATACATTACCCGTGTTAAAATTGACCGTTTACGAATTGCTGGAAAAGGTCGGTATCGTGTTGATGTATGGATATTGTGATCAAAATGCCCAACGGGCGTGTGCTATGCATGCTATTCGGTATCCTGGACGACATCATCCAAGTGGCCGGACCGTTCTCCGGATACTTACGTCATTTAAGGTAACATGAAGTGTTCAGCCACATGTGAAACGTCAACCACGACCTGAAACAAATGATGATGACCAAGTAGTAGTTGTTTTAGCTGCTGTCTCGGCTAATCCGCACATCAGTAGCAGACAAACTGCGCGAGAATCGGGAATCTCAAAACGTCGGTGTTGAGATTGCTACACCAACATCGATTGCAACCGTACCATATTTCTATGCACCACTTTGAACGTCGTGTACAGTTCTGCCACTGGGCAGATTTTTTGCACGCGTTCTATTTAGCGACGAAGCGTCATTCACCAACAGCGGTAATGTAAACCGGCTTAATATGCACTATTGGGCAACGGAAAATCCACGGTGGCTGCGACAAGTGGTACATCAGCGACCTTGGCGGGTTAATGTATGGTGCGGCATTATGGGAGGAAGGATAATTGGCCCCCTTTTTATCATTGGCAATCTGAATGGTGCAATGTGTGGCGATTTCCTACGTAATGTTCTATCGATATTACTACGAGATGTTTCACTGCATGACAGAATGGCGATGTACTTCCAACATGGTGGATGTCAGGCACATAGCTCGCGTGCGGTTGAAGCGGTATTGAATAGAATATTTCATGACAGGTGGATTGGTCGTCGAAGCACCATACCGTGGCCCGCACGTTCACCGGCTCTGACGTTCCCGGATTTCTTTCTGTGGGGAAAGTTGAAGGATATTTGCTATCGTGATCCACGGACAACGCCTGACACCATGCGTCAGCGCATTGTCAATGCATGTGCGAATATTACGGAAGACGAACTACTCGCGGTTGAGAGGAATGTCGTTACACGTATTGCCAAATGCACTGAGGTTGACGGACATCATTTTGAGCATTTATTGCATTAACTTGGTATTTACAGGTAATCATGCTGTAACAGCATGCGTTCTCAGAAATGGTAAGTTCACAAAGGCACATGTCTCACATTGGAACAACCGAAATAAAACATTCAAACTTACCTACGTTCTGTATTTTAATTTAAAAAACATACCTGTTACCAACTGTTCGTCTAAAATTGTGAGCCATATGTTTGTGACTTTTACACCGCCATCTGTCACAAAGCGAAAAAAGTGGTCCAACCAAAACATTCATATTTCTTTACGTACTACACGAATATGTAATAAAAAATGGTGGTTCCTATTTAAAAAACGCAGTTGATATCCGTCTGAGCTATGGCAGCGCCATCTAGCGGGCCAACCGTAGCACCATCTGGTTTCCCCCTTCAAGCTAGACAAGTGTTTCGTTCTTTGTAGTTTTTTCGTTTGACACTTATTTCGTGAGATATTGGGCCCGGTCACAATCAATAGACCACTGCACTATATCCTATTAAATGGAGGAAGTATTGTATCTTCAAACATATTTTTGATCGCTATCTTATGCTTTCAGAGTGGCACCTTTCTAGCTTTGACTCTATTCTGAATATACCATGAACACTATATAACATGTATTTCAAGTTATTTAAAATTGACTATTTATTCAGACGTACTTTTATCTTATCTAAAATGGAACATCTACTCATACACATCTTCTATGTAACTTTTGACCTATTTGTCACTAGTTCACTACTCTTTGTCAGTTAATGTCTTCCTTCTCACTCTTATAACTTTAAACCATTGGCCATGTTATTGGCATTCTATTGATCATAAATCACTTGGAGGTTACTACACTAGACATATTTTATGAAACATACAATCTGTGATGTAGTGAGCTGCGAGACGAGAAAAATGTGTGGTACTGATGCCCATTTGAGTGTGGCAACAGCGAGTGATGTGGTGTGCAGCCGTTGCTGTGGCTTTGCAGACCGGCTGTCTCGCTCAGCTGTGCTCTGCATCTCTCTAAGCCCCATCCATGGATTACATGTAACAATTTACACACACATTTAGTCAATAGACAATACTATTTTGACATAGGTTACAAGTAACGTTCTATATACACAACACCCTTCATTGGGCCAAACAGCTGGGAGTCCAGGCTGTAGGGAAGATGTAGAAGAAGAATGCAATGACGTTTTGTGAGCTCCTCTCGGGTGCGCAGACTCATGTGAGGCTTTGCGTTGTCATGGAGAAGGGGAAGGTCGTTTGCATTTTTGTGAAGACGAACGCGCTGAAGTAGTTTGTTCAGTTTCCCGAGGTAGCACAATACACTTCCGAGTCGACTATTGTAACATGAGCAAAGACATTAGACAAACGAAGGTCCCCAGAGTACCAGAAGAGCGTCACCATGATTCTTCTTTTTGGTGATTACAGGCGCGATTCCTGCCCACAGGGCTTGTTTAGTTTAAAAACTGGAAAATAAAGAGAAAAATAGTGTCTATAACGCACCACAAATTTTCTAGTAGAGATGCGGGTGACGAGAATAATACTCAGAAAGGTCGTTATATGCAGATGCCATTATGGGTATGCTCAGCATGGTCTTATTTAAGGCAGTGAGGAACCCAGCACACATTTCAGTACCCCAACTTGTGGACGGGTGTGTCAGCACTACCAACCGAAACGTCAAACTGTGCGACGAGGCGTTTGGTTATGATCCGTATACCACCTCCAATCAGAGCAACCGCATGTTCCAATGTTGCGGGCGTCACAGCTGTGCGCGTCCGGCAGGTTTGCGGACAGGTTTGTGCGACCTTGTGGTGATGATGACAGACGTCTTGCCCAACGACTCACCGTGGTTTTGTTCACTACCCGGAATACGGAGCAAGTGCCTATGATTGTCTGAGATGCTCTGGTTTTCCGTCAAAAGAAACTCAATGACAGCTCTCTGCTTGGAAAGCAGTTCTCGTTCATACGCCATTTTGAAGGTGACGTTTAGCGCCACCATCTATTGGAATTTCTAGAAACTAATGGGACTGAAGCTTTAATATTCCACGATGTCCAAAAAGAATCCGCATTGTTTCAATCAGAACTGGCGTAGAGAAGAAAAGGGGTTGCGTTACTTAATTATAGAACGTTCTTCGTATATAATTAAAAGATTTCTCTCTTTCCCATGCTAATATATTACCAAATATCATACTTAGTCTTAACAATAGATTAGATACGCCAGCAGGAGATATTTTGCCTTGATAACGGGGAGGGTATTTGAGTCTGGAGAATAGAACCGGACAAATGTCGTGGTATATGAGTTACGTGCCAAAAGCTTTGCCAGGCAATAGTATCTCGAATAGTTCTAACGAGAATACATCACCAGATTAAACTCACATTTGAAGAGAAAAAAAACACACTTACAATGAATCAGTCACAGAAATGGATTCCGCGCAAAAGTTATGGCTATAATTGTGACAGGGCGCAGTTATGATATTTTGAAAGTACAGTTTTCAAACTTTTGTGCGCATCACTTCTCTGTGACCCGCTATGCCCCGTTAAAGCCGCAATAATGCGAGATCTAAGTACTGTACAGTCGAGTGAGTTAGAGGTTTGTGAAATACTGGTTTGAATTTTGTATATTGCTTTGTTCATTGTGCTGAAGTACTCGGTTTCTAAATGGTAGGTGTCACCGATCTCTTTCTATATCTTAATCTAGATTGATACTCTGCAAATCACATTTAAGTGCCAGGCAGAGGGTCCATCGAACCACTTTCGCAATTCTCTATTTTTACAGTCTCCTAAAGCGCGCGGAAAGTACGACCGCATATATCTTTCCGTACGAGTTCTGGTTTCCCTTATTTTATGTACGTCGCTGTCGGCAAAACATTTTCGTATTCTCAGGAAGAAGTTGGTAATCAGAATTTCGTGAAAAGATCCCGCGGCAACGACAAGTGCCTTTGTTTTAATGATTTCCACCCCAAATCCTGTATTATTTCAGTGATACTCTCTCTCATATTTCGCGATAATACAAAACATGCTGCCCTTGAACTTTTTCGATGTACTCCGTCAATCCTATCTCTTAAGGATCCCAAACTGCCAAGCAGTATTCAAAAAGAGGGCGGATAAGCGTAGTTTAGGCAGTCTCCATAGTAGATCTGTTGTATTTTCTATGTGTCCTGCCAATAAAACGGAGTCTTTGGTTAGCCTTCCCCACAACATTTTCTATGTGTTCTTTCCAATTTAAGTTGTTCGTAATTGCAATACCTAGGTATTTAGTTGAATTTACGGCTTGTAGATTAGACTGATTTATCGTGTAACCGAAGTTTAACGAGTTCCTTTTAACACTCATGTGCGTGACCTCACACTTTTCGTTATTTAGGGTCAACTGCCACTTTTCGCAAAATTCAGATATTTTTTCTAAATCGTTTTGCAGTTTGTTTTGATCTTCTGGTTGCTTTATTAGTCGATAAACGACAGCGTCATCTGCAAACAACCGAAGACGGCTGCTCAGATTGTCTCCAGAATCGTTTATATAGATAAGGAACAGCAAAGGACCTATAACATCGCCTTGGGGAACGCCAGAAATCACTTCTGTGTTACTCGATGACTTTCCGTCAAATACTACGATCTGTGACCTTTCTGACAGGAAATCACGAATCTACTCGCAAAACTGAGTCGATATTTTATAATCACGCGATTTCACTACAAGCAGCTTGTGTGGTACAGTGTGAAAAGCCTTTCGGAAATCCAGTAAAACGAAATCAATCTGAAATCTCTTGTCAATTGCACTGAACAGTTCGTGCGAGTACAGAGCCAGTTGTGTTTCACAAGAACGATGTTTTCTAAATCCATGTTGACTGTTCGTCAGTAGACCGTTTTCTTCGAGGTAATTCATAATTTTCGATCACAACATATGTTTCAAAATCCTGCTGCATATCGAGGCTAACGATATGGGCCTGTAAGTAAGTGGGTTACTCCTACTACCTTTCTTGAGTATTGGTGTGACCTGTGCAGCTTTTCAGTCTTTGTGTACGCATTTTTCGTCGAACGTACGGTTGTATATGATTGTTATGTATGGAGCTATTGTATCAGAACTCTCTGAAAGGAACCTAACTGTTATACGGTCTGGATCAGAAGACTTACTTTTACTAAGTGATTTATGTTGCTTCACTACTCCTAGGATATTTACTTCTGCTTGTCTCATGTTGGCAGCTGTTCTTATTTGACTTCTGGAATATTTACTTCGTCTTCTTTTCTGAAGGCATTTCGGAAGGCTGTGTTTAGTACCTTTACTTTGGCAGCACTCACTTCGATAGCATCTGCATTGCTTTGGTGCAAGAAGGCATTCATTGTGTCTTGCCGCTAGCATACTTCACATACGACCTGGATCTCTTTGGATTTTCTGCTAGGTTTCCCGACAACGTTTCGTTGTCGAAATTGTTACAAGCAATGTTTTTATGTTCGACGTGTAGATGAATGAAACGATTTAGTGTGGCATCAAAAGAATAGTGTAGCGCTGTTTACTCATTAACGTCGCTGTTGTGCGTTATTATATTTGGATTTCAAAAGATAGGTCAACTAATGTGAAGTACATTGGCAAGAGATGCACTGTTCTCCGATGTGATTGGCATACTTCAATTCTGTACCAAAAATCATTAACTTCATTTCACAATAGTTCTTCAGTAGCTTCGGTTTATTTATTTTGATTTTGAGGCGTGTGTATAGCTACCTAATATCAGTTTAAGAATCTTGTTAGATTAATACTGAACGTACATGAAACTTCCTGGCAGATTAAAACTGTGTGCCCGACCGAGACTCGAACTCGGGACCTTTGCCTTTCGCGGGCAAGCGCTCTACCGACTGAGCTACCGAAGCACGACTCACGCCCGGTACTCACAGCTTTACTTCTGCCAGTACCTCGTCTCCTACCTTCCAAACTTTACAGAAGCTCTCCTGCGAACCTTGCAGAACTAGCACTCCTGAAAGAAAGGATATTGCGGAGACATGGCTTAGCCACAGCCTGGGGGCATTACAGCACCTCTGTGCATTAATCAGTGAGTTTCCGTATTATTTAATCTGTAATTTGAAAATTTTACTAAATGATTACAAAATTAAAGAAAAATTTAGTTCAAACCGCTATTTGTTTCTGTTATTTAAGACGTTTACATTCTTTTTGTATGGTTTTGCAGGACCAGTTGCATGTTATTTCGTACTGTGTCTGCAACCAAACGATGTCAATCAGAAATTTTTTTGGGAGTTAACCTATCACTTTATGATTTAAACGTGAAAAGTCAACACAAACAGCTAAGATGCGTACAGAACACACACACACACACACACACACACACATACACACACGCACACGCACACACAAGCCCCCCCCCACACACACACAGGAAGAGAGAGGGTGAGAGAGAAAGAGAGAGAGAGAGAGAAAGAGAGAGAGAGAGAGAGAGAGAGAGAGAGAGAGAAAGGAAGATAAAATGCAAATAAAATTCAAATTTGGCGCCAAGCTCACTGGTGAACAAATGAACACTGACTGGGCAGGGACACACAACAACCACAATTACTCTGCGTTTTGGTGAAGTGTGAAGTGCTCTTTTACGACCTATTTTCTGAAAATAGGTGTTATATTTGCGTGTGCTTCACAGCAACTCATTAGGTTACTGAGAAAAAAAGGCTTGCCATACAAACACGTTGGTAAAAACCAATATATGCACGAAATATCGAGAAAAACTAAATTACGTTTAAAGCATAAAATAATAGGTCTACTCCCAACAATAATTCTGATCAACATACTGTGGTGCCGTTGACAAGCAACCAGCACGAAATAATACACAAGTGGTCCTGCAAAACCATGCAAACCGAATGCAAAGGTATTAACTAACAGCAGAAAATTGTTGTTTGAACTACATATTTCGGTAATTTTGTATCATTTAGTAAAATGTTCACATTACAGATTAAAGGAAACAGAAACCTACTGATGATGGCAGAGAGGTGCTGAAACATGTTTGAGAACTTTGAAAAAACAGTGTTTTGCAAAGCTGGCAGACCTTTCATCCAACAATTTTAAGAACATAAATGTTCTTCACAATCAATTTAAGAAGTGGGAACTGACATGAACAGTTCAGTTTCACGCCGTTTTGGCCCGTGTTGCGCTAAGTGTCTTATCTGAACTCGATTATCATCTAATCTCTCCATTTATAAAGGCGACTGCACTGTTGTTTGTACACTTTAATTGAATACGTCGAGCGTACCGTTTGTGTAACAATGGTACGCCCGTAGTCTCCAAGTACGAGTACATAGCTTAGATCTGAATATTACCTCTGCTCCGACGTGAACGAAGTCGTAAGGCGTGAACGAATGGGAGACCCCGAAGGGCAGGTTCAACCGCATAATTGAAAGCTTTTCCTGTCGTTCGTGCACAATGGCACCTTTCATTCGCAAAATGTGAGAGTCGTGTGTTAAGTGTGTCTGATAGGTGTACATATCTGTAATAGGTGTTGTAACGTTCCCTGGCAGCACACACATTGTTAATAAACTGAAATGACATTTAATTGTACTATGTACGCCGCAATGAAGCAATTCGTATGTACTGCAATTGTTTAGCAAAAAATATTATTTAATTTTGTATAGAGGACGTTGGTTATTATTGTAATATTTTCTGTAATAATATTCTCGATGTATTTATGAGTGTAATATTCTATACTCATAATGTAATTACGAAATATGTTAATATCTGCGATGAAAAAATGTAAAATATAGCCACAGAGGAAAATAATGTTGTAAGATTACAAAGAAATATTAATAATCAGCAATAGTATAAATAGCGCTACATAATGTGCATTCTTTGTCGTCTTCCTCGAGAGCTGAGAGAGAGAGGAACCTGTGACGTAGTATTATATGATTGAGTAGACTTCTTTTGTCTGTATCTGTCTTTAGCCGCCATTAGAGGAGAAATTATTAAGGTGTGTAATTTTAATTATTGTTGTGGTCTAAATACATTATAATTTATCAAAATTGTGTATTACTAATGTAAATTAGCTTGCCCATGTCATTTATAATATTTCTTTAAAGAATTTTCAGCACTTTTAGCGATTATCGTTGGTGTTGCTGGGCTGTGCCGCGACCGAACGATTTGCAGCGGCGGCACATTAAAAATATTGTTCCGCAATAAAATTAACCGAACCCGTAAATCGGGAGCAGGTAAAATTAGCAGTGAATTACGAAATATTTTTCTTTTACAGCGATCCTGAGGCTGACTGAATTTATCACTGGTTTTACATTTGTGCATTCATAGGCGGGTAATTAACGTTGAAGTTGTTAATCTGTTGGTTCTTTCAATTTCTAAAGCAAATAACTTAAACGTATAGTGAAGTGTGTTTTGTCAATGATGATTAAACGTGCAGGTCAGCTTGGCAAAATTTAACCATTTTATGCTAACAGAGGCAGTCTTGGGTTCCATAGCTAACGCCGGGAAAGAATTCAGTAAATATTTTAAAACCGACTGCATTTAGAAAATGTGTGCCATGGCCGAAATACGTAAAAAATTTAATTTAAATAATTTTAAAAGTCATAAATGTTATTAATCAGTTAGTTTGAATTTATCAGCATGAGAGGGTTGCTAAGGTTCACGTAATTTTAAATGTGCTTAATTCTGTCTAAATGAATTTTTATTACCACACTTAAAAAAAGGGTTCTACAGTTCGAACTGAAAGAGTAAATAACAAAAATATTTAAAGCCATTTCTTCCCCATTTTCATCCATTCATTTTACTTTATATATATATATATATATATATATATATATATATATATATATATATATATATATATATATATATATATATATATATAAAATGTCGTGTGTTTGTTTTTACACGCTTTTTGTGATGGCGCGTCCAACCGGTAAGTGGTCATAAAGGTATCGTACTAAAGTCGGTTTGTGGGATTTATCATCTTTTTCACCAATGTTCTCTTGAGGTCGTTGTTATTTTACTATACGTGCACTGGACAGTGACTTAAGGCAGACGTTACCAACAGGCTGTGGTGTACGACAGGAAGAAATCAATCTACGAGGGCGTGCAGAAAAATATTGGCTCCGAATATTTTCTGTGAAAAACCTGAAAGCCTGAAAATAACGTTATTAAGTTTGAATGTACATATTTATTTCTCAACACTGCAGCCTGGCGACGAACACATTTCTCACAACGAGAGACTTTTTACTTGATACCATCACCAAAGAATGTCCCACTTTGTTGAAGGAGCCACAAGCTCACCTCCCCTTGTACCGCTTCATCACTATTAAAGTGAAATCCTCGAAGGGGTTCTTTAAGTTCTCTAAAGAAATGTAAATCGGATGGGGCCAAATAGGGCCTGTATGGAGGATGATGAATGACAGCGAACCCAATGCTTCGGACTGTTGCAGACGTCGTAGCACTCACGTGTGGTCCGGAATTGTCATGCTGAAGTACAGGGTCCTCCATGTACCGACGCACTCCTCGAATTCCAAACTCGATTACAGCACGCTGTGTTCACGCCCGACATAGTTACTTTACAGACCGCCATGTTACACGCTACAGTTCGGAGCCCTGTAGTGGCAGACGGCTGCATATATGTAGAAATTAAGATTAATGATGCAGAATGTATATTACGTTAGTTTTATTTAAAGAAAACTTTAAGAGTTTTCACGTAAAAATGTCGTAGGCGCTACTTTCAAGCACGCTCTCGTAACAGTTGACCAGTATGTCACGAATTATCCGGCGGTGTGGATGCAATGGAGTTTATAAAAACGATTAAAATGATGGAACGGATAGTTTTTTAGGAACTGGGTCAATGGAGGAATGGAAGAAGAGATCTGAAGTTATTTCTTATTATTCTGTATCTGAATATCTCATCGATTTAGCTTTTTTTGCAGGCTTGGCCGTCATTATTGCTATTGGTGTTCTTGTTTCTTGTTTCAAGCAAGTTTGGCTTACCTCAGCACGCTTTCCAGTGCTGCAAACGTTTTTTGCATAATTACTAAAATCTAAACCCACCTGAATCTATTTACTAGTCCGCCACGTCCTGTATAATTCTCCCCCGCGGTTTCATATTCTTCCTTCTGTCGCTGAGGATGTGTAGAATTAAATTAGTCAAGATGTCCAACTCTTCTTTTTCTTTTCGGTTCGGTTCTATACATGTGCAACAGTCATCAGCTATATTCGGTCACACCACATTTCGAAAATTTTTATTTTTTATTTGTCTGTGTTGTTTATCATCCACCTTTCATTTCTCTAGAAGACTACACGCCAGATAAATACTTTGAGAAAATACATCCTAACTGTAACACAACTCTGTGGATAATCATACATTTTCTACGTGTTTTGCGAAGTTGGCTTGATCAGTTGAGCTGAATATTATTCTTGTAAATATGTTGCCAAGTTACAAATGCTATTTGTTTACAAATGCTATTTGTTTACAAATGCTATTTGTTACTTGAAAAAGGGAATACGCGTGGAATTTTAACATTTAGTAAGTAGATAAGCTCTCATAATCAGGGAAAACATATTGTCAAACAGTGTAATAAATTGTAAAAGCGTTATCGCTGCACGTGTGAGCGTGCCAAAAGAAGCAGAACTTGGTAGTCGCGAGGAGACGATTGGTGTTGTAGGTTGTATGTTCGCCGGTATGGCTATGTTAAAGTGCGGAGACAAGAAGTCTGTTTCCGAAGTGCGGAGCAGTGAAAACTGAAATGGCTGCTTTGGTGAATGTCCAGTATGGACAAACCATGGCATTTAGTGGGCACAGTACAAATGCAGCAAGAGTATTTCACGTAACATCAAAAGTACTATGGGCCCTTGTTGTTGGTTATGGTATGCAAGAAGATCAACCAGTGACGTTTTTACCGCTAAATGAAGCCACTCGACAAACCAACTTCATCATGAAGTGAAATAAGATGTAGACTTTTTATAACTAGAAGTGTAATAAATTGACCAGCGTAGTTCGAATTTTATTCTTGGATAATATTGTTTTCATGCATATTGTCACGTAAATAATTTTCCTAACGCGTTATCCAACTAGTATCCATCCTATCACTTTTTATGAACCGATATAACCAGAAAATGAAGTGAAAATGAAGTAAACATTAATGTGATAGATTTTCAAAACACAATTTTTCCAACTATTGGACAAATACGTAATAATGAAGTCTTTGGTTGTAGTATGAATAATGTCAGTAACAGAATGTTGCAAAGGCCAGTATTAATTCATTTGCTAAAAATAGACTAACTTTCATTATAAGAAATTGGTTGTAAAACTTTATGTACGGTAAACTGGACACTGAATTTCATTGTCAAAGCACAGTTCTAATTTATAGCTGTTCCTACGTCATGGCGCCATTGATTATTCTTACGTAAGACTACTTACGAGTATAAAGTTCCGTTTCAATTTAATTATTCTTGTTCTGGTAAGGAACTGGCGACGGTTGGTTATTTTGAAACGTCCCCTTAGAACAATTATAAATGACTGTGTTTAAACTGACACACAATATTTCTTTAGCGCAACGCAATCTGACTTTCAAAAATCCCTACAAAAGAATGGCCCTGACTAACATTAACCTATACCTTTCACAAATCACTTACCTCACAAAAATCTTCGTTACTCGAACAACTGCATTACAGCAAGCGCCACTACTGCCAGCTAAATAAAAGATTGAAATTACGGAAGGCACTAACTACTGATAGGCATATATAGCAAATGAAAGATTTTGATAGAGAACAAACAATGTATTTACCTTAATAGTGTTGAAAAATCATAATATACATAGCTGTTCATGACACCCAGTCTTACAAATTTCAAAACTCCGCCATTTCTCTCCCCACATCCACCACTGCTGGCGGCTCAGCTCCAACTGCGCAACGCCACGCGCTGTTAACATCCAGCTGGCGAACACTACAATGGCGAGTATTACAACAATGCCAACCAGCCACTGACTGCACACAGCACAGCCAGTGAATTTCATCAGAGCGCTACGTGGCGTTACCAATATAAAAAAACCTAAACAGCCTACTTACATAGCCCCCATGCTCCCCACAAAAAATTTTACAAATTGTTTTGGGCAGTAGCCAATACAGATTTGAAAAAATTTTTCATAATTACAGTAACAAAGAAATGAAATGCACACACTTACCGATACAATGTTGGTCAAAAGCTAAAATTTTCCCACAGTCTATAAAGACAATCCCGATCGTTCATTACAGTAAAATAGCAGTGTTTTACTCAAAGTCTGAGCAGTAAAAGGAAATGCAGACGGAAGTAGCGGATTCCCATGCAGTCTTGAAGAAGTAGTGTTGTCCTTCCAACGGAAAGACAGTGCTGACTCTTCACATGCAGACAGGTAATGGGCCACAACAGAGCACACCCACCACAGAGTTAGTCGAAGTTTTGAAGAATATTCGTAGGTAGGTCATCACAGAGTAGACCCACTGTAGTCCTGGTAGAGATTACGGTATTGGTGGGCCTCCAGAGATGCAGACCCAGTGCAGTCCTTGTAGATATAATTGTATTGGTGGGCCATCGAAGGTGCAGACCCACTGTAGTCCTTGTAGAGACGGCCAGCAGCCATCTGTTGCGACTGTGCAGGTGCACAATCACCATCGAAGAGTCTTCTGGACAATATAGCGAGTCCATGAACCACCACTTGTGCAATCACAAAACTTTTTGGAATGTCCTTAGAACCAGCAATGCTGTTAAGCAGTCCCTTACTGAATTATTAACACACATGCAAACAGTAACAGTCCCTACTTCTCACATACTACGACCAACAGAAACGTGTGCAGTGAAATGGAACTTACAAGTTAATAATATGATGAACTGGTGTCAATTACAATTTTATAATATAAGAATACAATTACAAAGGTACAAAATACATTATTAAAGTACATAACAATACAGATAACATTTGTAGTACAGGCTTTACAAAAGAATCGAAATAACATATACATCATGTTACAGGAATTATGACATGAGTACATACATAAAAGATCAGAATAACTTTCGAAACATCAGCTTCACACATGAGCATTAAAACAGAACAGAATAAATAATGTCTAAACATCTTTAAAAAGTAAATAACGTATTATTAATGCAAATTATATTTGAGGATAACAGTATTCCTCATCATAGTGACTGTAGCTGAGTATTAGAAAAATTCTACAACATAAATCGTATCAGACAAACACATAAAGACAGGATGAACACAAATACACAAGGGTACACAAACATATAGCGGAATAATACAAAAGGAAAAGACTGGGTTTGTTTAACTGCAGTATTTTGCAAACAAAACTTTCTTTACTTCTTGGAGATCTCCCTTCATTCATCATTATTCCCAAAAAGTCCTATCTATACCTGCTTTCTGTATTCTATTCATATTTCTTTCAAAATAATTATTTCTCAGTGTACAATACTCATTTTGGCCCAAATATTTTTCATATAACTTCTCAATGCATTCTTTCCCTATTGTCCATAGTCATTTTCTTATATAGTCTACCCCCTCTTAAGCTAACTTAAATCTACTGAGCTCAGATGCATAAACTATGGGACGAGGCAATGTAGCAGCACAAAACAATTAATACAAACAGCAATGACAAAAAAATGGAAATTGGCGACACAAGCAGCTTTATAGAAATTAGCAAAGCAATTGCAATATTACAACTAATGTAAGGCAATGTGCAGCAAACAATAAATATAAATTAGTAGTAAAACTGGCTTAACAGCGTAATACAAAGTCAAATTCAGTAACATTACGCCTGGCAAACAGCAGCAGCAAATGCAATAACTTATATCTAAACATGACAAAGCTCAAGCAGAAAAAACATTACAATAAAATTGGCCATATTTAATACCTATGTCACATCTTAACACTAGAGTGATGCATCACTGTAACTTGCTCTAGCAGACAAGTTACCAAGTCACTGACAAAAATTATATATGCAATTTCTGTGAAGTGGAAATGTCTTTTTGTGCTCCCTCATTTTTTTGGAGTACATCCATCATAAAGTTATTCTTTACTGGGTCTGTAGGCATACAATATTTATATTAGTACATCTATAAAATTTTATTTTAACCAATGCTGCAGGGCAGCTAGAAACTAGATATTAAACAAAATAGGCAAAGGAAGGCGCGAAACATCATTCACTAGCCATATGGCATTTCATAATGCAGTAAACAATCTTTCAACTAGCAAGGCAAGGAAATGTTTCCCATCATATCATTAGGCATTTTAGTAAACATCATAAATTACGAGCTCCACAGTGTAATCATATGTTTTCAAGTTTGAGCGTGTCGTATTTGCGATGCTTTCTACAAAGAAATGTCAATAGCGAGGATAATGGCTTCTTTCTTTTCTACCTGTGCCTCTGAAAAGGCACACACAAATGGCTTTTTCTCCAGGCGTCTGACACAGCTGGCCACTCAAGATGCATTACGTCAAGGTCACTTGGCTTTCTTACTGAAATATTTATGACACCAGTTTGCACTACAGTGACAGTCTCATATAAAAAATTTCACAGGTCTAGAATTTGCGTTACAAATCTGCAGAAACAAAATCCTGTGAATATAAGAGTGTCCAAAAAATTTTCGTCGGCATTGTAGTACATTCACGCATTTACACACATTTCATAACTCTTAAACTACGATTCTTGGTCAGCGTCCCTAACCACTATTCATTACTCCTTACCTTATTATACATATATATATTCGTCGACACTTCTTCAATATTTCATCATAATAAATACGTAGCATAATCAGATTCCTCATATAGCATCAGCTTCTGGATCATAAACATACCGCAACTGCGTAATACACATAATCATCATAACATCATAAAACCTCAGCCAAATCTCAAAATCATCGTAGCTTCCTTCAATAAATTCAAAACCGAAAAATATTCTCTGCTCATGTCAAAAGTGTCATCTACCTCAAACGTACTTTAAAAATCATGATCCCATACCAAATACGTCATTCAAAGCTCTCATAGTATCACAATGGTTCTGAAAAATTATGAAGAGTCCACAAAGTACAAACAAAATACAATTTCATAAGTGTGAAGTTACCCAACTGTGTAATTACGTAAACATCTGTCACTGATGTAGTAAAATAAATGTTTGTCTCTCTCAGTTAAATGATCAGATAGCTGTGTAATTTATGTTGGAGAAATATGGTACCGATGTGTAAAGTTCTATAAGCAAATACCATATTAGCTAGGGCTCCTTGTGCTTGCCACACACATTGGTAAACAAAGTAAGCGTGTACCCTCCTGAGGATTAATGTAATTATACCCTCAGGTGTTACAGATTACAACAATGGATTGAAACATATCACGGAAAACCTTTGTATCATTGTAATTCAAATATCTTTAAAAATAAATGATTTAAGTACAAAATTAATCACTCCAATACGTGTCCTGTAGCGCTAAACTATGCGTCTTGTTGCAAGATAATCTCTGTGGAAGTGTCGTAGTTATCGTCCTTCAAAAGCTAAGTTCTGCAGAAGCCAATGTACTTACCTCGTGATAAACAAAAGTGAAATGCTTTGCGTATTGATATCTTAGTTATTAAGCTTATTGCCGTGATGAAGAAAGAACTGTGCTGTAACGTATTGTTATGCTACGGAAAAGGCAGTCTCATTGTAGCTATACCACAAAAGTTACTACTAAAACATGTATTACTTTCCAGAATCATACAGAAAAACTGTGCAGATATAAAACAGAAACACTGCAAAAGCAACATTGTAAATTGTCACTCATTAGTAGCGTCGTGGTAAAATCGTGTAGCTGTCACATAAACTAAACACTGTGTCATCTGGTATCTCACAGAAAGTACATTAAATCCAGAATGTATTTTCAAGTAAACCAAAATGTTGCATTAAAATCTCATTAGCAGTACTGATAAATGTTCTAAGTATGTGAGCCTTATAGTTGTTATGTAATTGTGCAACTAACAAGCAAGAATGTACACACACAATAAGACTGTGTCGTCTGTTCACTATATCAATGCACTCGTAAAAAGTGTCTAAATATATTCCCTGGGTTCTAGACTAGATAGTTAACTTCAAAACATTGTTGCATGTTAACAGTTTCTCAGTGTGACAAATTGTACTAGTAGCGTGAAGTGAAAAATTTTATGGCAAAGACTAAGTTAAAAAGCAGATTATCTCTCAATAAACGGTTTTACATGTGAAATGTGGTGTAAACCTTTACTCTTCCTAGTACCCAGAGTTTCAACTTCAACGCAGTTATCATGTGGTATACGCCGGTAGGAATGCAAAAATTTTTCTCAAGGTTAGTGTCTACGTTATTTTTCTCAGAGCCAGCTGGTGCACGTGTCTGCCTGCGGTGCGAGTCATTGTCTGTCTCTTTGTTGGCGTGCGTTGTTATTGGGATTAGGAGACCGAACTTCTACAAATTCACCTTGATGAGAAGGCCCTGCCCTGTTTGAAGCTCGCCAGTTCTGATGGAATTCAGATCTGTCGTTTTGTCGGTAGTTTACATAGTTTCTTGTTTCTCGGTCATGTGGTGGAGAATTTCTCCAGGAATCGTAACTGCGTGGTGGACCATTGCGTCTGAAGTTATTCTGTCTCCCTTGATAATATTTATTTTGGTTCCCATATTGTCTATTTCTATGGTTACCTCTGTGAAATTCATTACTACAGAAGTGCGATCTTTCTCTGTAACTATTACTCTGTCAGTGGTTGTCTTATGGGTGATGTCTGTTTTGTTCACGATTTGCGTTGTAAGAATAGCTTTGTCGTGTCCAGTTATTATTTCTTTCATCGTGGAATTGCGACGAATGTGACCTGTAATTGTTGTGTTCCTGTTTTCGCTTTCCGCAATTGTCAGTGTCAATTTCTAATTCTTGTAAGAGTCTCTGAAAAGCTTCGATGTCGTCTTTACAACGTCCTGCCAAAATAATATGTCGTACATGTTCAGGTAATTTGATTAAGCAAATGCGGATGAGTTCTGAGGGGCTGTATGGGTTTGAAAGATACTGATTCTTGTGCAACATGTCTTCAAAATATTAGACGAAACTGGAAAATTCAGATTGTTCAAAGTGTTTCATCATCATGATGCTATGTTTTACTCGGTCTTGTGTAGCTTGAGACCAATATGCTGAGAGGAAGGCATGATAAAATTCTCCTTCACAGTGACAATCGTGAATCACCGATCGCATTCCTACAGCTGGTATCCTGACAGGGTCGCCATATGAAAGGTCCCCTTAGAACAATTATACATGATGACTGTGTTTAAAGTGACACAATATTTTTTAACGCAACGCAATCTGACTTCCAAAAATCCCTACAAAAGAATGGCCCTGACTAACATCACTTACCTCACAAAAATCTTCGTTACTTGAACTACTGCAATACAGCGAGCGTCACTACTGCCAGCTAAATAAAAGATTCAAATTACGGAAGGCACTAACTACTGATTGGCATATACAGCAAATGAAAGATTTTGATAGAGAACAAACAATGTATTTACCTTAATAGTGATGAAAAAACATAATATACATAGCAGTTCGCGACATCCAGTCTTACAAATTTCAAAACTCCGCCATTTCTCTCCCCACATCCACCACTGCTGGCGGCTCACTTCCAACTGCGCAACGCTATGCGCTGTTAACATCCAGCTGCCCAACACTACAGCCTACTTACAATTTCATTCATGACATACTTTGAAAACCTTTGTTCCAAATTTTCTACTAACTATTGTTAATTAAAAAACTAGTTTATGTTGGCCTAATTAAAAATATATAAAGTTAACCGAACTTTGTTGCTAAGCACCATCGCTAAAATACTGAACAGTGGCAGTTCGATTACAACTTCATCTACTTCACTCGGTTTTGCATTATTCTTCAGAGTAGATGCCTTTTCCCCCACAGATTAGGGACTTTAGGTACATGGTCATACAGAAGCGGCTAATTACCTGGAGTGGTGGGAGGGTTATATGAAGCCTAAATTTATATTACGTGAACACATCTCTGTTTATCAGGATGTCTTTAATTACTATTGGATTCTATAACATCTTTAGTTCCACTGTCGTCAGTGTTGGTCTGTGTCTGCTGGACACTGTGGAAAAATGCTAACCTGCCAAGCGCTTCTATGTCTTGCTAAAGAGGATGGCCACACATCTGGAATGAAGGACAATATGTATGAGGTCTGAAGCTGCCTAACTACAAGCATGGAAGTTCTGTGTCTCCGCGCGCCTCTAAAGATTGCCTGTTGGTTGTCTTTGGCCATGTGGTGTCCAAAAACAAGGTTGAGTTCTGGGGACAGTAGGCGGGTCTCCACTGTAAAAGTGCTGGTGCGACGGAAAAGGAAATATTCACATCACTGCAGAAATTCATCTGGCTTGGAAGTTACTTATCACACAACATGTTGTAGCTCATTAGCCAGGTGTCGCAAACCTGGCGGCTAGTGGTCGAAATAATATTTCATTGAAGTATGCGGATACGCAGTTTTCCAATTAATTACATGGTGTCATTATATGGAGACAAGTTCGTCATTGTAGATTAAAGATTCTATCCACAGTATATGAAATATCGGAACGAGGATTAATTTTTATCCACGACAGCTTCACTAATTAGATCAGGCCAACTATCTTGTTTCAGCGATGACGGTACATTGATTTACAAAGAAACTGTAATATTGAAATATGTGCTGCAGTATCTCTAAGCGCAAAGCATATAAGTTACCGTACATAATACTTTACCTTTTCATTCACAAGTCTCTTAATGGTTTGAACTGGAAGGTGAGAAGTTGTTAGATCTGACCATGGCTATTGGACTGCTTTTTTTTCACTATATTATTGGTTCTATGCTTTCCGCATCTATGACCTCTCATTCATGGAAGCACGTGAAATATCATTGCCAGTCTTCTGTTTCGTAATTTTAGTAGTTCACAACATTCTAGAGTTGAATTTATTGTTTCTTTGCTTCAGTGAAGGATGGGATCTACAAAAATAAATGTTAAATTAGGTAATTAGTGCTTAAAGTTGTAAAAAGAATCATTCACTGCGATTTCAGTTTCTGTACTCACGGAAAAATACAGTCTACCGATTATGTACATGGGGTCATAAAATGGTAGCTCCGTTCGGTATTTAAATAAATGGCAAGTGAAGGCGAACAGTTTTTACTCATTTTTGTTTCTGTTAATAAAACTATGTACATCACCGATGTATGGTAAATGATACCTCTCACGTAAACTTTTCTTCTTTTTCGTTTGTCTTTATGCGGGAAGGAGTCGGCTATACACATGTACTTTTTCCCGGGAAACTGAAACAAGTGTCGAAGAAAATTATCAAATCTATTTTTTCTTCTGTTAACTATTTTAGAATTTTCAATTAAATCGTATTCACTAGCAAAAGTAATGTGTGTAAGTCCAGAAATTTATAACTCTAATGCCAATGAGACATTAAAACATTCACCTTTCGAGATAAACGACATACCTTCATATAGACCAGCAGTATCATCTCCTAGTATATTGCGCTCTCCTCCCTCGACAACATGTATAACCTCATTTTGATAGGTTGCGATCAAAGGGATTGCGTATGTTGTTCACAATTTATTTATGACGTATCAGGCATGTGACTGTCTTATTTGCTTATCACTTTATTGGTTCCACACAGACCGAAACTATATCCTCTTCCATCGAGAAAGCTGCAAATATGACATGTGTGTACGCTATTAGCGATGATCCATCATCATCAATGTGTTTTGAGCGGAGGTTGGCAAAATACGTACTAGTCTCGTAAATCCATCGTGCATTTGATTTATGGTGTCTTAACGTGCCCTCGGAAGATAGTTTTACGCATACGATCTGTGTTTACTAGGTGACTGACTTAAATGTACATCTTCCCAGTAATAATTTCGTAACTGGAGTTCATTGATTTGCTAAATGATTAATTATCGTCTTTCAAAGATATCGTAATTTCTTTACGTCGTAAAAATAGTGCGTTTTTACTTAAGTATTAGCTCTGCTTAGATCAACGATTAAAGAGTTACTGTCGATTTATTTCTAATTCTAAGGTATGAATCCTAAAACAATTTCATGATAAGAAGGCATTCAAAGGCTGAAGAAATAATTCAACTGATCTGTGAAAGAAGGAAATATAAAAATGTTCAGGAAGAGGAAGGAATACAGCAGTAGAAGCCAATTAGGAATGAAATAAGTAATACCTTCAGCGAAGCTAAGATGAATTGGTTGCTGGAGAAATGCGAAGAAATCGAAAAGAAACGGTTATGTCAAGAACTGATTCAGCACACAGGAGAGTCAAAACAACCTTCAGTGAAATAATAGAGAGCGTCTACGCCAAGAGTGTAAAAGAGTTAAATTCAGTGTAGACAGCAGATAGGTGGAAATAGTATTTTGAAGTCATGTACGTGGGGGAGGAACTAACTGATGACGTAATATAAGATACTGAAGTCTATACAGAAGACTTAAGGGATGTAATTTTGTAGTTAAGAGAGCTTTTGAAGACTTTGCATCAAATAAGGCAGAAGCCGTAAACAACACTTCATCGAAATTTCTGAAATCTTTCTAGAAAGTGGCAACCAAACATGTTCAGGCTTGTTTGTACAACCTACAATTCTTTAAGACCTAATATAAAACTATAGGAAAAAATCACCTAAATTACGAGAGATATCAAGGGCAGATAAGTGCGAGAACTATCCCACAACCAACTTACGAGCTCATGCCTCCAAGTTTCTGTACTTCTATTCATCTTTTTCTTTTGCCTTTAGCCCGCACCCGCAAGGGACCTGCGTGGTTGTTATCGGATGCCCTTCTTGTCGCACGAACGAAGAGCTTTAATTAAAAAAGGTGTACGACAGGAAACAAGGGCTCTGTCCCTACCGTTCAGTCTCTGCATCGAAGAAACAATGACGGTTTTAAAAGATTTAGGTTGGGTATCAAGATTCAGGATGGAAGGTGACCAATGTTAAAATTTTCTGAGGATACTGCTGTCCTCAAGGAAAGCTAAGAAGAATTACACGTTATACGGAATGGAATTATCAACATATTTGGTACAAAATATAGGCTGAGAGTAAACTAAAGAGTGAGGAAAGTAATGAGGAGTAGCAGAAATGAGATTAGTGAGAAACTTTATCGAAGTAGAGAACTACGAAATAGATGAAGTAAAGGAATTTTCTTGTGTCTGTAGAAAGGATACACATGACGGCCGATGGAAGGTGGACCTGAAAAACAGACTAGAATAGGCAAAGAAGGCATTCCTGACCAAAGAAGCCTAGTACCATCAAACTTCGGTGTCAACTTGAGGAAGAAATTTCTCAGACAGTACGTTTGAAGCATGTTTTTGTGTGGAGGTGAATCATGCACAACGGGAAATCCAGAAATGAAGGCCATCAAATTGATTGACTTGTGGTGGATTTTAGCAATGTTGAGAAATAGAATTATTGATACGATAAGAAAAGCCGAGGTTTTCCACAGGGTGGGGAAGGAAAGAAACATGTGGAAATCATTCTCTTGTAGAAGGGAGATCGGACGTGTTTTAAGACATGAGGGAGTAACGTCTGTGGTAATAGTGGAATCTCTAAAGATTAAAAGTGTAGAGGAAGACAGAACTTTAATATATCCAACAAGCAATTAAGATCGTAGGGTATAAGTAATACTCTGAGAGTATTTAAGAGGTTAGCACAGTGGAGACATTATTGGCGAGCCACATGAAAACAGTCAGACCACTGAAAATAAAATAAAAAAGTATTCCAGTGCTAACTCGAATGAAGAGGGCCGTATGTTCAAACTCCCAGCATTCCTAGCCAATGTGTGTCAGAAATTCATGTACCACTTAAATTGTAGTTTATATGTAATCCGCAAGATTGTAAACATAAAACATTATTATATCATCTGTAAAATCTATATCCAGCGATGTAGTATCGAATGTGCAATATATATCTGTGAAACACCTGAGTGAGAGATGACGCTGGATTAGACTTCGTGTAGTAAAAAGTGTTCATAGAAAGCAGTTGTGAAAAAGGTCTAGTTTTAAGGTTGATACTAGATAGATAATTAGTTTTAAATTTGGTATTATAAAATCAAGATTTTCATTGTTGTTGTGTCTAATAAGCTGAAATGAAAGAAAATCATTTAATTTTACGGGAGAAGTGTTGAATAAGAAGCACACCAAACCAGACAGCAATATTTGGAAAAGGTGAGAATTATTGTAATGACATCGATTCCAAAACTGATGTGCGTTTCATTGGCGGAATAATATTAAAGCTCGCAGCAGTCATATAGAGAGTTGCTGTGTTCTGGTTCCGGAACTTAATCTTTTGTCTTATAATTCGACTTCAATTCCTACAACTAATCGAAAATTTTCAGATACAATTAAATTGAAAATTTCAGAAAAACATTACTTACAGAACATGTCCCCGAAGAAAGTAAAGATTTTGTTGAAGTAACAAGGAGACGGAAATATCAGACCTAAATTCGCCATTTTAGCATGTGAGGAAGAGAAGTTTCACCAGCAGGAGTACCATCTCTCTCTATTCATCGCGATAGGTAGGAAATAAATATCTTTGATGGTAACAATGGAGTAAAAATAATTATGGAACCAACATAGTGTACCGAGGAAGTCGTCATCATCAAACTGGGATTGCTACGTGATTTTTCGTAGAACGCAGATTGTCTTAATTTTGCTGAGACTTTAATATAATTCTTTATTCCCCGTTATTACACATTTAAGTAGTAACAACAACAACGGTAAAGATGTGACGCTGCTTCGGGTACAAATCGAAATACGTCAAAGGAGAACAATATACTTTTCACAGATTAGTACCACAAAGGTTTATGTACGCAGCTCGTGGTTTAGACACCGGCACCGGCACGGTAGCGCAACGTGTCATGGGACGTCCACCTCGAACAAATGCAACGAACAGTACCGAACAAAATGAGATTACAAAAAAGTGGGTAGCATCGATACCTCAGGATGACGGGGTCCAGGGTTCGATTCCCGGGCGGGTTGGGGATTTTTTTTCTGCCCTGGGACTGGCTCATCAATCCATCATCATTTCGTTAAAGTGGCCCAAGTGGACTGTGTACTGATTGGGAATTTGTACGAGCGCTGATGACCACGCAGCTGAGTGCCCCACAAACCAAACACCATCAACAGCAGACAAGTTTTCTATACACATCAAAAAAAAGTTTAACATCACCTCGGTTCCGAAAGTTCCGGTACCTGTACAAAGAACTGGAACAGAGATCAACGTAAAGCAGACGAATTAGAGCACTTAAAATCGGTATTTCAACATAATGGATATTCTGCACATCAGGTCAGTACTGCTTTAAGGAGGAAACAACGTGACCACCCACAAGATCAAGAGGATTTCTCCCATATGTCGGGAACATTTCATCGAAAGTAGGCAGAATTTTAAAGAAACATCGTGTGAAAGCAATCTTCCGGCCACCTACAAAGACTCGTGCTCTTCTGGGCTCAGCCAAGGATGATCTGGGATTACGGAAGGCTTGCGAGTGTGGGAAAGCCTACATTGGTCAAACCACACGCACAGTACACGACCGCTGCGTTGAACATGAGCGCCACACTCGCCTTTTACAGCCCAGTAAGTCGGCCATAGCCGAACATTGTATTTGCACAGGACATACTATGGATTATTCGGCCACGAAAATCTTGGCCCCATCGAGATCCTTCTGGGATTCAGTTGTGAAGGAATCCGTGGAAATACGTTTAGCGGAAAATCTCATTAATCGTGATGGCGGCTTTTATTGAATAAGGCCTGGGACCCGTAGTTTTCTTTAATTTCAACCAAAAGAAAACTTTTTACAGCTTCTGACATGTCGAGCGCCAAGTAATTTTAATATTAATATTGAAATTTTGCATTTTATTGTTTTGGACACGTCTGCGTGCATGTTTTACTTTTTCCACGCATTCGTTTGCGCTCCATAGATGCAGTAATACTGTAGAGGGCCTTGGAATCGACAGGTGGCGCGCATGCTACGGTAATTTGCGCATGCGCGCCTGCGGCACTTTTACGTGTAAATAGAACGACTTGCACTAGCAATCTCCAGTGCCAACACTCGCCTGAAGATGGCTGTAAGGTTGTCAGCCGAAATATCGTGGAAAGAAGTCGATGAGATCCGGCTGCAATCCCGAAATCTTGTGGAATAACGTAAACATCATTTCCGCCCTTTCTATTGTTCATGAAAACCACACACTGCATATTGTGCCACCATACAGAAAGACCTTCAGAGGTGGGGATCCAGATTGCTACGCATACCAGTACCTCTAACACACAGTAGCACGTCCTCTTGCATTGATACATACATGTATTCGTCGTGGCATACTGTCCACAAGTTCACCAAGCCACTGTTGGTCCAGATTGTCCCACTCCTCAACGGCGTTTCGGCGTAGATCGCTCAGTGGTTGGTGGATGACTTCGTCCATAAACAGCCCTTTTCATTCTATCCCAGGCATGTTCGATAGGGTTCATATCTGGAGAACATGCTGGCCACTCTAGTCGATCGATGTCGTTGTCCTGAAGGTAGTCATTAACAAGATGTGCACGATGGAGGCGCGAATTGTCATCCACGAAGATGGATGCCTCGCCAATATCCTGCCAATATGGTTGCACTGTCGGTCGGAGAATGGCATGCACGTATCGTATAGCAGTTACGGCGACTTCCATGACTACCAACGGCGTACGTCGGCCCCACATAATGCCATCCCAAAACAGCAGGACCTCCACCTTGCCAAACTCCCTGGACAGTGTGTCTAAGGCGTTAAGTCTGACCGGAATGCCTCTAAACACGTCTCAGACGATTGTCTGGTTGAAGGCATATGCGACACTCATAGTTGAGGGGAACGTGATGCCAATCCTGATCGGTCCATTCGGCATGTTGTTGGGCCCACCTGTACCGCTCTGCATCGTGTCGTGGTTACAAAGATGGACCTCTCCATGGACATCGGAAGTGACGTTGCGCATCATGCAGCGTACTGCGCACAGTTCGAGTCGTAACACGACGTCATGAGGCTGCACGAAAAACGTTATTCAACAAGGTGGCGTTGTTGTCAGGCTTCCTCCGAGCCATAATCCGTAGGTAGCTGTCATCCACTGCAGTATTAGTCCTTGGGCGGCCTAAGCGAGGCATTTCATCGACAGTTACTGTCTCTCTGTATCTCCTCCATGTCCGAACAACATCGCTTTGGTTCACTTCGAGACGCCTGGACACTTCCATTGTAGAGAGCTCTTCCTGGCACAAAGTAATAATACGGACGCGATCTTCAGTATTGACCGTCTAGGCAGGTTGAACTACAGTCAACACGAACCCTGTTCCTCCTTCCTAGTGGAATGACTGGAACTGATCGGCTGTTAGACCCCCTCCGTGTAATCCGCTGCTCATGTATGGTTGTTTACATCTTTGGACGGGTTTAGTGACATCTCTGAACAGTCAAAGAGACTGTATCTGTGGTACAGTATCCACAGTCAACGTCTGTCTTCGGGATTTCTGGGAACTGGGGTGATAAAAAACTTTTTTTGATGTGTGTATAAGTCAGATGGAGTGAATAACTCGGTATGATAAAAGTCTCCAAAACATTGTGCTTATTTTAAAGTATTCTGAACAGAAAACTAATACGATTCGAAGATTTTTTTGGGACCCTTTCTTTTTGGCGACTAGGAAGCCATTTTATAATGCCACCATTGTATAATTTATAACGACAAAATACAGTAGATATTTTGAGACACATGCCTCTGGATATCCTTGCTTCTAGTGAATGTCGATTACAATATTAATGGTCTGATACGCTTTTTTTTTTTTTTTTTTTTTTTTGACTCGGCAGACTTCAGACTGGTTTGATGGGCACAGCCACAATTTCTCTCCTATGGCAATCTCTTCATCTCAGACAAGCACTTGCAACCTGCGTCCACAATTATTTGCTGGATGTGTTCCAATATCTCCCTTCCTCTACAGTTTTTGCCCTCTGTAGCAACTTCTAGTGCTACGGAAGTCATTCCCTGATATTTTATAAGATATCCTATCATCCTAGCCCTTCTCTCTGTCAGTGTTTTCCATATATTCCTTTCCTCTCCGATTCTAGGCAGTACTTCCTCATTCCTTAGCAGTCCACCTAATTTTCAACATTCGTCTGCAGCACAACATCTCAAATGCTTCGATTTCGTCTGTTGTGGTTTTCCCACAGGCCATGTCTCACCACCATACAATGCAGTGCTCCAAACGTACATTCTCATAATGTCTCAGTAGTAGACTTATGTTGACTAGGAACCCCCATTTTGCTAGTTGTAGTCTGCTACTGATGTACTCCTTGCTCCGTCCGTAATTGATTATTTTGCGGCCTGGGTAGTAGAATTCCGTAACTTTATCTATTGTACGAAAATCAATCCTCATGTTAAGTTTGTCTCTTCCGTCATTCTTCGAGTTACTCTCAATCCTTATTCTGCATTCATTAGATTATTCATTTCATTCAGCACATCATATAATACTTCTTCACTTTCATTCAGGATAGCAGTGTCATCTGCGAATCGTATCATTCATATCCTTTCAGTCTGAATTTTAGTCCATTCTGGTACGTATATTTTATTTCCATCATTGCTTCTTCGATGTAATGACCTACAGATTGAACACTGGGGGCGAAAAACTACATCCCTGTCATACACCCATTTTAATCCATACACTTCGTTCTTGGTCATCAACTATTGTTATTCACTGTTGGCTCTTGTACATATTATTACCCATCTCCCCCTATAGCTTAGCCCTATTTTTCCCATAATTTCTGGCATGTTGCGCCATTTTATATTGTCGAACGCTTTTTCCAGGTCGACAAATCCTATGAAAGTATGTTGATTTTTTCATTTTTTTTTCTTTAGTCTTGCTTCCATTACCAACCGCAACGTCAGAACTGCCTCTCTGATGCCTTTACCTTTCTTAAAGCAAAACTGATCGTCATCTAGCAGGTCCTCAGTTTTCTTTTACATTCTTCGTATATTATTCTTTTCAACAACTTGGTGCACGACGTGTTAAGCTGATAGTGCGATAATTCTCCCACTTCTCAGTTCTTGCAGTTTTCTGAAATGATTATGATATTTTTGCGAAAGTCAGATGGTATGTCACCAGACTCATAGATTTTACATACCAATGTCAATAGTCGTTCTCTTGCCAAATCACTCAATTATTTTAGAAATTCTATTGAATTGTTATATACCCCTTCTGACTCAGTTGATCTCAGGTCCTCCAAAGCTCTCTTAAATTCTGATTCTAATACTGGATCCCCTATCTAAATCAACTCCTGTTTCTTCTTCTCTTCCCCCTCAAAGAAGTGTTGGATGTACGATTTCCACCTATCCGTTAACTCCTCTTTATTTAACAGTAGAATTCCCGTTGAATTCTTAATGTTACCACCCTTGCTTTTAATTACACCGAAGGTTATTTTGACTTTCCTGTATGCTGAGTCACTGCTTCCGACAACCATTTCTTTTCCGATTTCTTCACATTTTTCCTGCAGCCATTTTGTCTTAGCTTCCTTCCACCTTTTTTAAATTTCTTTCCTCAGCGACTTGTATTCCTCTAGTCCTCAATTTCTCTGAACATTTTTGTTCTTCCTTATTTCATCGACCAACTGAAGTGTTTCTTCTGTTACCCATGGTTTTTAACAGTTATCTTCTTTGTATCTACTTTTCCTTTCCAAACTCTGGACTACTCTTTTCAGAGATGTCCATTCCTCTTCAACTGTACTGGCTACCGAGTTATTCCATATTGCTATATCTGTATCCCTAGAGAACTACGAGCATGTCTCGTTATTCCTTAGTCCTTCAGTATCCGACTACTTAGATTGCTGATTCTTTTTGACTAATCCCTTAATCTTCAGCCTACTCTTCATCACTACTACTTTGTGATCTGAGTTTGTACCTACCGCTAGGTACGCCTCACAATCCAGATCTCTGTCTGACAAAGATGTAATCTAATTGAAATCTTCCCATATCACACGGCGTTTTCCAAGTAGCTCTCCTCCTCTAGCAACTTTTGAACAGAGTATTCGCTATTACTAACTGAAATTTATTACAGATCTCAATTAGTCTTTCCCCTCTCTCATTCCTAGTACCAATCCTACATTTTCCCCGTAACCCTTCCTCTTATTCATTCCCCTACATCCGCATTCCAGTCCCCCCATGACTATTAAATTTTCATTTCGCTTTACGTACTGAATTACCCGTTCAGTACCACCATATACTTTCTCTATATCTTTATATGCAGCTTGCGATGGAGACATGTATATCTGAATTAGCGTTGCCGGTGTTTGTTTGCTGTCGATTCAGATTAGAACAATCCTGTATCTGAACTGTTCACAGTAGCACACTCTCTGAGCTACACTCCCATTCATAACAAATCCTACTTCCGGTATGCTATTTTCAGCTACTTTTGAAATTACCGTATACTCAAATGACCAGAAATGCTTCTCTTCTTTCCATTTTCCTTCACTGTCCCCCCTATAATTGGATCTAACTTTTACATTTCCGTTTTCAAATTTTGCAGCCTCTGGTTTTCCATGCTCCGACTCGTAGAACGTTATTATTCCTTTGGTTACTCAGTCTTTTTCTCATTGTCAACTCCCGGAAATCTGAATGGGGGACTATTCCGGAAACTTTTGCTAATGGAGAGATCATCATAACACTTTTTCAGTTCCAGGCCTCATTTCCTGTGGATATGTGTCTGTAATGCAGAGGTTGCCATTGGCATCTGAATCATCCTGGTGCTGATCATTGCGTCATTTCGACTTTTAGGTGCAGTTTCCCATTCCAGGAATAAGAGAATTCCCTGAACTTCTGTCCGCTCCTTCGCCCTCTTTGACAAGGCCGTTTGCTGCGTGAGTGTGACTTTTTATGCCGGAAGTCTTCAGCCACCAGTGCTGATTCTTAAACGCTTTTAAGCGATCGTGAGTTTTGAGCACAACACCGAGGACGTTTCAAATACTAATCAAATACGGTACCCCTACACCACGGGTAGGTTTCTTAAAACAGCCCATGAATACGTAACGTTTCTCTATTTGGTTGGCCATTATGCGACTATGCGAAGGTTTTTTATAGTGAGTGTTTGGGCAGCTACCCTCCTTTATCCCGGGCTGATTACGTCCTTTTGTGTTACAATTCCAGCTTGCTACTTAGTATTTACGTTATAGCAAACACAGTATTTCCCACTGTTGAATATTTGGCATGAACCAATGTTACAGATGCGGTGAATCAGCTTTTCTGAAGTCCTCTATTACAAGCACAAGGTAGAAACTAGCGGTGTCTCCTCCAATTTTTAGTTTAGATAGCCCCACTACTAGAATGCTCGGAATCTGGATGAAAAGTATGAATGAATCATTATAGAGTCAAATGGCTGTTTTATTATATATCTGTAAGCGAAATGATGCAGATGGTAGCTACATAACTATCAATCTTCTTCGCAGGGCAGTAATGAAATCACCATTAGCTCGAGATGCGTTTCATTGTCCACAAACCATTACCTCACTGATGCTGCAATATGACACGGTGCATTGTCATGCTGATACAAACTGTCATGTTCTCAGAACGGTTCCTGTTCTGTACGCAGTACGCAACATTGCAAATTCGTAATATCCTTCCGCATTAAGCATTTCTTAAGCGCAGTATGTGGATCATATCCTGTTGTTGTTGTTGTGGTCTTCGGTCCAGAGACTGGTTTGATGCCGCTCTCCATGCTACTCTATCCTGTGCAAGCTTCTTCATCTCCCAGTAACCACTGCAACCTACATCCTTCTGAATCTGCTCAGTGTATTCATCTTTTGCTCTCCCTCTGCGATTTTTACCCTAAACGCTGCCCTCCAATACTAAATTAGTGATCCCATGATGCCTCAGAACATGTCCTACCAACCGATCCCTTCTTCTAGTCAAGTTGTTCCACAAATTTCTCTTCTCCCCAATTCTATTCGGTACCGCCTCCTTAGTTCTGTGATCTACCCATTTAATCTTCAGCAGTCTTCATTTCGAAAGCTTATATTCTCTTCTTGTCCAAACTATATATCGTCCATCTTTCACTTCCATACATGGCTACACTCCATACAAATACCTTCAGAAACGACTTCCTGACACTTAAATTTATAATAGACGTTAACAAATTTCCTTTCTTCAGAAACGATTTCCTTGCCATTGCCAGTCTACGTTTTACATCTTCTATACTTCGACCATCATCAGTTATTTTGTTCCCCAAATAGCAAAAGTCATCTGCTACTTTAAGTGTCTCATTTCCTAATCTAATTACCTCAGCATCGCTCGACTTAATTCGACTACCTTCCCGTATCCTCGTTTTACTTTTGTTGATGTTCACCTTATATCCTTCTTTCAAGACACTGTTCATTCCGTTCAACTGCTCTTCCAGCTCATTTGCTGTCTTTAACAGAATTACAATGTCATCGGCGAACCTCAAAGTTTTATTTCCTCTCCATTGATTTTAATTCCTACTCCGAATTTTTCTTTTGTTTCCATTACTGCTTGCTCAATATACAGATTGAATAACATCGGGGATCGGCTACAGCCCTGTCTCACTCCCTTCCCAACCACTGCTTCCCTTTCATGCCCCTCGATTCTTGTAACTGCCATCTGGTTTCTGTACAAATTGTAAATAGCGTTTCGTTCCCTGTATTTTACCCCTGCCACCTTCAGACTTTGAAAGAGAGTATTCCATTCAACACTGTCAAAAACATTCTCTAAGTCTACTAATGCTAGAAACGTAGGTTTGCCCCTCCTTAATCTGTCTTCTAAGATAAGCCGTAGGGTCAGTATTGCCTCACGTGTTCCAATATTTCTACGGAATCCAAACTGATTTTGCCCGAGGTCGGCTTCTATCAGTTTATCCATTCGTCTGTAAAGACTTCGCGTTAGTATTTTGCAGCCGTGATTTATTAAACTGATAGTTCGGTAATTTTCACATCTGTCAACACCTGCTTTCTTTGGCATTGGAATTACTATATTCTTCTTGAAGTCTGAGGGTATTTCGACTGTCTCATATATCTTGCTCACCAGATGGTAGAGTTTTGTCACTACTGGCTCTCCCAAGGTTAGCACTAGTTCTAATGGAATGTTGTCTACTCCCTGGTTCTTGTTTTGACTTAGATCTTTCAGTGCTCTGTCAAATTCTTGATGCAGTGTCATATCTCCCGTTTCATCTTCATCTACGTCTCCTCCCTTTTCCATAATATTTTCTTCAAGTACATCGCGCTTGTATACACTCTTTATATAATCCTTTCACCTTTCAAGTTCTCTTCTTTGCTTAGAACTGGGTTTCTATCTGAGTTCTTGATATTCATGGAAGTGAATATCTCTTTAATTTTCCTGTAGGCAGTATCTATCTTCTCCCTAGTGATATATGCCACTACATCCTTAAATTTGTTATCTAGGCATCCCTGCTTGGCCATTTTACACTTCCTGTCGATCTCATTTTTGAGACGTTTTTATTCATCTTTGCCTGCTTCAGATACTGTATTTTAGTATTTTCTCGTTTCATCAACTAAATTCAATATATCTTCTGTTACCCAAGGATTGCTACTAGCCCTCCACTTTTTACCTACTTGATGCTCTGCTGCCTTCACTACATCATCTGTCAAACCTACCCATTATTCTCCTACTGTATTACTTTCCCCCATTCCTCTCAATCGTCCGCTAATTATATCGCTAAAGCTCCTTACAACCTCTGGCTCTGTCATTTTATACAGGTCCCATCTCCTGGAACTCCCACCTTCTTGCAGTTTGGCTCAAATGTCTCTGAGCACTATGGGACTTAACATCTGAGGTCATGAGTCCCCCAGAACTTAAAGCCACTCAAACCTAACTAACCTAAGGACATCACACACATCAATGCCCAAGGCTGGATTCGAACCTGCGACCGTAGTGGTCGCGCCGTTCCAGACTGTAACGCCTAGAATCGCTCGGCCACTCCGGCCGGCCATGCCTCCAAATCGCTCGTTTCCAGTAGTTTGCTGTCCAGTGGCGTCGCTTTCTACACCACCTCAATCATCGCTGACCACTTACTATAGAAATGTGTAGCTTACGGGGAGTTGTTCAGTTTACACCTTTCTTTTTAACTTCCTGCGAACAGTCACTGTGCGAGCTAAACTAATGTTTGCAATTTTCGCTTTTTGTAACTCCAAGTGATTTCTTCTGTTGATTTCATGCGATTTAATAAAACCTCCCTCCATATTTCCTGACGATCAATGTCCGTCTGGATATTCGGCTGCATGATCTTGGTTTGGCTGTGGTTATTCCATTTCGTTTTCACAGTCACTGTCACATCACCAGCAGTTGACATTTCCAGCCTTAGGAAAAGTGAAATGTCCGTGATGGGCCTGTTGCGTGGATGACATCTAACAACTAATCCACGTTGAAAGTCACTGAGCTCTCCTAGACGACCCATTCTGCTGTTACAGCATCTCTGGTGACAACACAGTACTCCCTGTCTGCGTTTATACCGGCGATTCCGCCTCTCGTGAGATCTGGTGGTCAATTACAAAGTACACAGAGGTCTGATAGGATAGTGTGTGTATATTTTTATATACATGATGTGAATGTTATTTGTGTTCTAACACTCCTTTTTAATTACAGCGTTCCATTAGATGATAGCGCAATTGAAGATAAACTCATTGCAGTTACTCATCTGTAGGACACACTCCGACAGAATATATTTTAGCAACTGACTACACACTAATACGTGTTCGCGTTTCTGTCGCAGAGGGCCCTGCTTGTAAAACATGTTCTTGTTAACTGAAAATGTATTAATGCAACAATACGTATGAGTGACACCAGAACTTTAAATGCTTTGAAACAAGTAGTGTAAGGTTTTGTAGTCTTGTAGATAAAAAAAATGTAATATTACACACTAAAGGGGTAACAGTTACGTCAAGAGTGAGCCTTTCACTTTGCATAAAGTTTTAATGTGTCTGAAAGTTTCAAAATTATTTCTTAATTGATTATCAAGTATAATATTATTTAACTAGTGTAGCAGTCTCCAATATATCATAAACAAAGTATGCAAATGAAGATTTCGGAACTACTTTATATCTAGGGGGTAATCTAACAGTCATGGTCGTAACGAAATTGTAAGTTACCTATTGATCCCACACTGATACACACAATCACGATATGTAGTTACTAAAAATACCCCACATTCAAAGAATGCCGTTTTCCTTAAAGAAATGGCCTAACATGGAAGTTACAAATAAACAGCGACAAGGAAGTTGACTTTAGTTAGTTGGTTAATATTAGTTGTTTAATACTTTTTGTTTATGAGAGAGGAAGAGTGACCGGAAAATAGACAGTAATTAGGAAATTAGGAAGTTTCATTACATTATCGTTTGGAATTAATTGTAATATACTTATCCACACGATTCACAATAGTAGAGGTAAGATATTACAGTGCAAATATCTCTACAGTATATATATATATATATATATATATATATATATATATATATATATATATGTGTGTGTGTGTGTGTGTGTGTGTGTGTGTGTGTGTGTGTGTGTGAGAGAGAGAGAGAGAGAGAGAGAGAGAGAGTGTGTAGCACTCTACCAATCACACCTGTATAAACCTGTCACGAAAAATGCGGCTCATTTCGGGATTACTTTGCTGTTAATTAAAGACCACGTCACCGAATACTACTCAATAATCGCTCGAAGGAGGGTTTTTCTGCTGGGTGAGAGAGAGTTCCATAAGATTCTTCTGATAAATCTCTCCCTGATCGTTTTCATTCCATATTCAATCGTTCCTAAGAGTTCTTGAAGTTCATTAGTATCAGGTCTACTTTACTTGAATTTTATGGAAGCATGAGAATTCACTTTCACTTGTCCTCTAATTCCTTAAATAATTAAATATGCTGAACACTACGTCGCATAACGCCTTATCACAAAGATTTAGTCGCGGCATTGTCTCGAGAGTTGGCTGTTGGTTCTTAAGTGGCAAGGGCTTCCAACACTGGTGCAGTGAACGTTGGTAAGTCTTCTCGCTTCGGGGATTGAATGTAACTGAGATTGGCAGTGTGTGAATTTTAGGGGTGCCACGATAACGTTAAACGTCCCTTTTATTCGATGCTTGCTCCTTAATTTAACATTTATATTTATTAGTTCAGGTACATGTCTGAATACATTATCTCCTTGTATTATGTGTAAAAGAATTACATGTGCCACATCGTTTAAAGTCGACTCAGATGCGATCTGTGTGATCTGTGGAATTAATACCTCTTGTATGCAATGTTTCCTTGAGTGTCAGTCATGTTGCTAGTTGCAACCTTTGCCTATCTTCTATTATGAATTAAAAAGGGGCATCAGCCATGTTTATATATGAAAGACATGTTCCTTTGAGGATTCTGTTGTGCTAAGTTTCATCATGATTCCTGATGATAGATAGCGCCTTAACTAACTTTCCACTGCAAAGATAAGTAGGTCCAGTTAGTAGGTACGTTTCATGTAGCTTACCCTGATGTGTGAGAGATACGGTTCATTCAGATATGTAATAAAGGCATCTAACTGATTCCTCTGCACTTTTACGTGAGCGCTTCTTTATCGTAGCTTTTCGGCCCCTACTAACAACAATCCACTCATTCTTCAAAAGAAAACAGTAAAAACAAAAACATACGCGCTTCAGGTAGAGTAATGTATTAAATAATTTATTTCTTAACATTGGTGCAAGGCTGAATAGTGAATATCAACGTTGAGATACAATTCATTTGACATGATACCCTGTATTACGATATGAAACGATTATAAAAGGAAAAAAAAAGTAATAGTAACAAGTGGACTGTTCCTACTAGCGGGAAAACTTTTTTGACAAAGGCGTACTTAGTATTCATACAATGGTCGCAGGTCACCTGTGTGACTTCATGTCGCAAGTTAAACGAAAGTTATAACACTAGGGTGACGTCAATGATTTTCACCAAACGTGGTCCCTTACCTATGTCACAATGGGCGGTATTTTCTATTATCCGGTGAGAGGAATACTACCAAAATCCGACTCTTATAACAGTGCCTTTTTGCTAGTGTGATGTAATCGGTTCACCGAACTGTAGCTTTGTGAATGGGCGAATGAATACTGTTAAGCAGGTGGTCACAGAACGGATATTCTGAGGTGGATTTACGGCACCATACCAGCTGCAACGTCCGGGCCGAACATGTTGAATAGGGAGCGAGGAACTTTCACACATCTGGACTCCGTGATCTCGACGTAGTGCCGCTTCCTTGAATCCCACGTGTAGGATGGATATTTCTGTTGTGGATGTTGAGTGATCACGATGGAGGACACGACGATGCAGCGTAGTCGTGTTATTACAACTACTTGAACACCTATTTTATATATGCGATTTTTCTAAATATTTATAATTTACACTTATACGCACTCTAAGACAAAAAAAGGACAGAACACAGAACACGAAAGAATTATCAGCATGGGATGGAATCGGTAGTAATGACGTATATGCACAGACGAACAAACGATTAAAGTTTCAGAAAAATTGGATATTTAATCAAGAGAAAGACCTTCACCAATTGAGCAAGTCAATAACGCGTCGGTGCGCATCTGGTCCTTATGCATCAGTTATTCGGCTTGCCATTGATTGATAGAGTTGGATGTCCCTCTGAGGCATAGAGTGCCAAATTCTGTGCAATAGGAGCATTAGGCCAACAAAATCACGAGAGCGTTGTAGGGCGTGCCCGTAGGGGACCAGATTTTCTCAGCTGGGGAGAGGTCTGATGACCTTTCTGGCCAAGCCAGAGTTTGGTAAGCTCGAAGACAAGAAGTAGAAACACTCGCCGCATGCGAGTGGGTATTACCACGATGATATGTAAGCACAGGATTGCCGGACATGAAGAGTAACAAAACGGTGTGTAGAATATCGTCGTCGTACCGCTGTGTTGTAGGCGTGTCGCGGCTGACGACCACAGAAGTCCCGACTATGAAGTGGAATGGTGACCCAGACCATCACTCGTGGTTGTTGGGCCGTATGGAGGGCGACAGTCTGGCTGGTACCCCAGGGCCGTCTGTAGCGTCTCCAGACACTTCTTCGCTGGTCGTTCGTGCCTGGAATCTCGTTGCCTGGAGTAGAATTGCCTTCAGAGTGTCCTGCTTAGAAATGAGCACTATATCCGTCAGGAAGGCATCCATCAGCTCTACCAGTCAATTCTTGCTTAATGGCTAGAAATGGATCAATGCGTTACTGACTTGCTCAATTTGTGAAACTCTTTGTCTTGAATAAATCATCCATTTTTTCTGAATCTACACTCCGGGAAATTGAAATAAGAACACCGTGAATTCATTGTCCCAGGAAGGGGAAACATGCTCAATGGGGGACAGATCCGGAGATCTTGCTGGCCAGGGTAGTTGACTTACACCTTCTAGGGCACGTTGGGTGGCACGGGACACATGCGGACGTGCATTGTCCTGTTGGAACAGCAAGTTCCCTTGCCGGTCTAGGAATGGTAGAACGATGGGTTCGATGACGGTTTGGATGTACCGTGCAATATTCAGTGTCCCCTCGACGATCACCAGTGGTGTACGGCCAGTGTAGGAGATCGCTCCCCACACCATGATGCCGGGTGTTGGCCCTGTGTGCCTCGGTCGTATGCAGTCCTGATTGTGGCGCTCACCTGCACGGCGCCAAACACGCATACGACCATCACTGGCACCAAGGCAGAAGCGACTCTCATCGCTGAAGACGACACGTCTCCATTCGTCCCTCCATTCACGCCTGTCGCGACACCACTGGAGGCGGGCTGCACGATGTTGGGGCGTGAGCGGAAGACGGCCTAACGGTGTGCGGGACCGTAGCCCAGCTTCATGGAGACGGTTGCGAATGGTCCTCGCCGATACCCCAGGAGCAACAGTGTCCCTAATTTGCTGGGAAGTGGCGGTGAGGTCCCCTACGGCACTGCGTAGGATCCTACGGTCTTGGCGTGCATCCGTGCGTCGCTGCGGTCCGGTCCCAGGTCGACGGGCACGTGCACCTTCCGCCGACCACTGGCGACTACATCGATGTACTGTGGAGGCCTCACGCCCCACGTGTTGAGCAATTCGGCGGTACGTCCACCCGGCCTCCCGCATGCCCACTATACGCCCTCGCTCAAAGTCCGTCAACTGCACATACGGTTCACGTCCACGCTGTCGCGGCATGCTACCAGTGTTAAAGACTGCGATGGAGCTCCGTATGCCACGGCAAACTGGCTGACACTGACGGCGGCGGTGCACAAATGCTGCGTAGCTAGCGCCATTCGACGGCCAACACCGCGGTTCCTGGTGTGTCCGCTGTGCCGTGCGTGTGATCATTGCTTGTACAGCCCTCTCGCAGTGTCCGGAGCAAGTATGGTGGGTCTGACACACCGGTGTCAATGTGTTCTTTTTTCCATTTCCAGGAGTGTATAATCATTTATTTATCTGTACATTTACATTACATCTGCCGACGTCCGTTCCTTTCGGTTAATTCCGTCTTAGTGTGTCTTTTTCTTTGTCTTAGAGAATATTCTTAAGGATTGATATGAATTCTATTTTCTTCTGTGTGTAAAATGGATAAAATTTTATTTTCATGCTTAGAGAATCAGAATTATAAGTCATAGGAAATGGTGGACGATGACCTATCAAAGCTTGGGATGTGAAGGAGTCACCTGGAAAAGTGGCAGTGCCGAGGTTAGCGTCAACCTAAGTGGAAGGAAGAACAAGCGACATTGTAACCAAAGTATATTAAATGAGCCTCCGATGAAACCTGCATCTGTTCGTGACCACGTGGCGTGTATTGGTGTACTCTGATTTATAAGTCCGTCACCAAGAAGAGGTTTCAGAGAGCCCATTTGTAATATCTATGAAGCATCAGCGTTCCATTATTTGTGGCCATGCCGTCTCGAGTACCTCCAGGAAAAGTAATGAAATAGGTCTGTAGCATTTCTCCTAAGCCAGAATCTCGTGGCGTTCAACCAAGGCAAGTGTTTATTTAAATTATGTGTCTAAGTTAGATATCTTTGATTGGCATCACCTCACCTATGTTAGCATCCTATTCCTAATCATAAAAATGAAAGTTGTTATGATAATGTGAGCCAGATGTGAACTGTAACTAGTTTTTAATCTAAATGATAATACTATTTTCATGCGCATCACGTGTTTATTAACGTAAATAACTTTATTCAGTACCAACTTATATTTACTTACCTCTGTTTAAAAAGTATTACTGAGTGTATTTTGTTTGCCATGCATATCTGGGCCCGAAAAGTGTTTTGCGAACGGAGTTGCTGCCACATCGACTTAGCGGCCTCCCTCATATTCGAGGTACTATTTAGGATTGTAGTCAATAAACTTAAGTTAGAGACTGGTGTGTATACTTATTTTACAAGTTGATTCATAGTAAAAGTGTCTCTTGGAGAGTGTGTAGCAGAGTGTGACATTTTTAAAGTCCTCGTGCTTTAGAGTTTAGACAGTGTGTACATTAGTAGCCAGTCGAATTGTATGAAAGAATATCTTCATTAAGACGTAAGCGTTTGTACATAGTGACGGATTGATCAGAAGTGCAGTTGAGTATTATAACATATTTAGGGAACCCATGTGTCAATTACTGTTTGGATCAATAATCCGTTTACTTCCATACAATAATAATTTAGCTTAACTCTCTGTGTTTGTATACAAGAAAAAATAGATCAAAATTGCAGTGACATATCATTATAGATTCTGGGTCACTGTATGCTAAGAAATGTGTTGGTCATTAGTCAAGGGTGCTCCTTAAAGACCGTAAAGGTTATCTAATTTGTCAGATAGGACATGTTAATGTGACACAGTTGATGATTTATTCATGCTTGTCAACAGAAAAATGAAAGGTGGTAGTAAATGATTGAAGCTCTTACTGTATTCTCGTGTGCTTCCAGTTTTGTTTGGTATTCTGAAAGTAAAAAGATTTAAAAGGTTTGTTTTCATACTGTCAATTGGAAATCATTAACTATTACTCTGAAATTATATCTTTGTTTGAGCTGCCACCTTTTGCATTTATATCTCCTCAGTTTTTTTGTACACTCATTGCACACTCATCTCCGCAATGCACAGTATGGCGCGTGGTGGGGCTTACCTTGCACCACTACTAGTAATTTGCTTCCTTGTTCGTCTCGCAAACAGAGCGACGGAAAAAAGGCTGTCTCTATGCCTTCGTAGGAGTAATAATCTCTCTAATCTTATCTTTATGGTCTTTATGCGAAATGTATGTTGGGGGTTGTAGAGCTGTTCTGCAGTGAGCCTGAAATGCCGCTTCTAAAAATTTTGTCAACAGTGCTCCTCGAAAAGGACTTTACCTTTCCCTTAGTGGTTCTCATTTTAGTTCCCGAAGAGTCACCGTAATACTTGCCTCTTGTTCGAACCTACCGTTAACAAATATAGCAGACTGTCTCTGAATTGCTTCAATGTCTCCCTTTAATCCGACCTGATGCGGATTCCAAACATTGAATCAGTATTCAACGATGGGTCACACTCGTGTCCCATATGCGATTCCCCTCACAGATGAAACACGCAAACTTAAGTTGACCATTTCCCTTCCCTAATACAATTCTTACAGGCGGATTCCATTTCATATTGCTTTGCAGCATTAAACCTAAAAATTTTATCGACACGACTGTGTCAAGCAGCACGTTACTAATGCTGTACTCCAACATTACGGGTCGTTTTTTCTATTCATACGCGTTAATTTGCATTACTCTACATTTAGAGCTAGCTGCCATTCAGAAACCTACTAAAGACTTTGCCTAAGTCACTTTGTATCTGCAACAGTCAACTCAACTACAGCACCTTCCTGTGCACCACAGCATCATCAGCAAACTGCCGCATACTGCTGCTTGCACAGCCGCCGTATCAGTAATGTGTGCATAAAATAACAGGCTACGTTAGAAATAGAAATCTATGGTCCGATTGCTCAGTCCATTGGTTGCGCGTTCAAAGTTCACGCTCAGCTTAACTCCTGAATACGGGGTAACATTAACTGAATTTATGCAAGTACTGTTGCTATAAAGAGACCTGATTAGTTTTATAGTCTGAACGACCGTTATCAGCACCTAACAGAGTCTGAAAGGTGCCCCATTGTGGGTCTCCATTTGGCTAGCTGGTCGAATCGCGCAATACCAAAATTTGTGGTTCATTTGGATGTGACAGTGACACGATATTTGGTTACATGGGAACGTGATGGCATATATACTTGTCACGTTTGGGCCAACCATGTCTGACCACCAGCATGGAGGACCTCCGTATCGTGCACCAGTCACATCATTACCCTGTCCCCTCTACGTCTGTCATGCCATTTCTGTTCGCCTGATTGAGAATTTCTATCAGTTATCTTCTGTACAATACCATAGAGGTTGTCTCTCTGTATGGTCCTAGTCTCCCTCGTGCTGGGTTATTTGGCAGCGACACAACATGTTGAAGTTACTTTCGCTCTTACGTTTTGTCTATGCTCCTAAAATATATCCAAACTTTCTGGCATGTAGAAGATATACACTACTGGCCATTAAAATTGCTACACCAAGAAAAATTTACGTTTGGCCATTCGTGCACCCAGGTTCGTCGTTGAGTACACCATCGCAGGCGCTCTTGTCTGTGATGCAGCGTCAAGGGTAACCGCAGCCATGGTCTCCGAGCTTATAGTCCATGCGGATAAGATGCCTTTCATCTCGAACTGCTAGTAATACGAGGCCATTGGGATCCAGCACGGCGTTCCATATTACCCTCCTGAACCCACCTCCATATTCTGCTAACAGTCACTGGATCTCGACCAACGCGAGCAGCAATGTAGCGATACGATAAACCGCAATCGAGATAGGCTACAATCCGACCTTTATCAAAGTCGGAAACGTGATGGTACGCATTTCCCCTCCTTACACGAGGCATCACAACAACATTTCGCCGGCCGATGTGGCCAAGCGGTTCTAGGCGCTACAGTCTGGAACCGCGCGACCGCTACGGGTGCAGGTTCGAATCCTACCTCGGGCATGGATGTGTGTGATGTCCTTAGCTTAGTTAGGTTTAAGTAGTTCTAAGTTCTAGGGGACTGAGGACCTTAGAAGTTAAGTCCCATAGTGCTCAGAGCCATTTGAACCATTTGAACAACATTTCGACAGGCAACGCCGGTCAACTGCTGTTTGTGTATGAGAAATCGGTTGGAAACTTATAGCTTGTTGTAGGTGTAGGTGTTGTAGGTGTCGCCAGCGGCGCCAACCTTGTGTGAATGCTCTGAGAAGCTAATGATTTCCATATCAAAGCATCGTCTTCCTATCGGTTAAATTTCGCGTCTGTAGCACGTCATCGTCATGGTGTAGCGATTGTAATGGCCAGTAGTGTAGTTTTGTTATATCTTTTGAATATTTTCGAAATACATCACTTGAAGAAGGAGGTTATTAGATGATTAATTTGACTTCCCACCAGATTACATGCGATGTAATATATATGTCTCGTATATCAATATGAAACTACTGCGTATGAGGATTCAGAGTAGCTGGAATTCGTACACAACACAATCACCCTACTCATAGGGTGAAGCTCACTTCCATCAGTTTTATGTCCTGGAAGTAGCTGAAATAGATACACAAGTACTGATAGTCATCATAAAGAATTTCCAAAACGTACATAATAAGAAAAATGTTGTTACGAATGGAACACAGGCAGCAATACCGATAGTAAACGAAGGAAACAAAAGGAAGGATGAAAAACTTATATATTATATCTCCGTGCTTTCGACTCTTTATTTGAATACTGAAGACTACGTGTCTCAATTTTTACATTTAGTGCGGTACGAAGTCTTCAGAAGTGAGCTTTACATGTATATTAAATATACAAAGATAGAGAATAACAATGCAATATACATCTGAAGTGATACATAAGGCACTTTGGTAAAGATCGCAACTGATATTTCACTCTCGGCTCTGACTGCGGGAAATGGATCGTTAAGTTCATAATCAACTATATTCGTTTGCATAAAATGTGAGATCTCTCGACAGTGGTGAGGACGGAAACTAACATGTTCGTATCCACGGTTGAAAATCGTGTATAGCAGCATCCTTCTTTCATATACGTAACAAATTCTTAAAATTGCGATCTTTATATTACAGTTGTAAGTACAAGAGAGATGAAAATGCAGTAGAAGTAAACACATAGTGCAACGACAGAAATTATAGCACACTCACACTACAACATCTCTGTAAGCTTATTCTCAAATTAACCAACACGACCGTTAGATATTGAAAGTGAAATCGGTCCCACTAAACAAAGGTACTGAAAAAATATAAAAAATATTCAAGTTTGGCTCTCTGCGAAAGAGAAAACATACCTCTCATTGGCACATTGTGATACATTTGAGCACGTTTTCCAGTTTTAACATCAGTGGCGTTCAGCCACATACTAAATGTCGCTGGGAGACTCGTCTCTCTATTGATCTGTACATAGGAACTGCTGTAACAGTGCCCAGTGCTGTGTCGTAGGTGAACGGCTCACATTGACGAGTATGACGGATAATTTCAAGTTGAAAACACGCAATACGCAATAAGTTCAAATTCTAATTGTTTTCAATTGAGTTCATTTCGAGTTGACCCTGATTCATTGGATTATCACTGCGTCGCCTGCAGATTAGGCAGAATATACTTCGAAGCTTGGATTCACATTCACTGTTGACTTCAAAGGTAGCAATCCTTCTGGTAACCGTCCACGTCTTTAATTTCACAGGTGTGCACTCTATAGTATTCTAGTACGTTACACAACACTAAGTACATGTAGTATGAAGGGGGTATGCCGTTTCGGATTATGTAATGGAAGGGTTATACAGGCTGATTTTAAATAAAGAAAAATGAGTTACAAACTATTAAGCAGCGTTAGTAAAGGCGAAGGCAGTTTTGTACACTATGCTGTACACAGCTGAGTAACAATCTGTTTTATTTCCACTAACCATAGTCTGACTTCAGAGATAAATATGAACTTCACCGAGAATGTGCAGTGGCCGCAGTATTGGTTCCGAAGAAATTTTATAGCTTGTTTTCTGAGTTGAATGCACAGTTTACACAGATCCTCAAACGGTACAACATGTAACACCTAGCCTTTACATTAATCCCAATGATTCACTATATAAATCGAATGCACACCATTTCCAGTGCTTGGTTGCACAGCCAGCTGTTACGTAGATGTTAATGATAATTTTGGATGAAGTTACATACATGTAAAATAATGGCATTAGGAATTAGATCATAACCTTTTGCTACCATTCGACATCGGAATAACATCCTCCACGCTAATAACTGTGGATGATGTCGAAGGTCCTCTAATTCTTACTTAACACTTCCAGGATTTTTACGTGCATCACAGAAAATGGTGTAATCTGCTACAGGTTTCTCGACATACGTGCTGCTATGGGTAAGTCACTGGCCGAAACTCACTTCCTTTAATTTTGTGTTCTTGACAAGCGGTGTTGAAATCCAACGTCCGATCATCCTGAATTAGGTTTTTCGTGGCTCTCCAAATACACCCAGTCACAGGAACAAACTAATGGAAAATTAATGAACGTACGAATCTGGTCTCCTGACGCATGAGGGAAAAATGGCACTCAGCCATTGGCGTCAATACTCTCCAAATCCACAGTTTCGCAAAGATTGCTATTAACATCTTCAATCTAGTTTTACTGTTCCGAACTGCAAAGTGCAACTACTATAACTAAATATTCCAATACGATGATTTGATGTACCAAATAACACACACACTATCGGTCACAGTTAAGTTTTGTTACTGGATGTTTCGCACAGGTAGCAATACATGGACTGGACCCAATAACCTGTTAAAAGATCCCACTCAAACACCAGTAGTCGTAAAACGCAGTGATTAGAGATCTAAAAATAAACATTTGTAGCACCAGTTTCTACCTCCTAACATAATTTGCATTAAAAAATGGTGTGCTCCAATGTGAGATCAACACACACAACAACATATTTTGTTGACCTGACTACTGTAACGGAAATACTGTTACAATGAACAGTGACCCTAAAAGGAATGGTAGATCGAAAATCTGATCCAACAATGACAGCGCTCTGAATCTTGTATTCACAACAACACATTGCGTTCAAATATACTATTTCTTATAGCTATGTTAGATAAAAATCGCAGATATGTCCCGTGTTTGGAAGTCCTTAAGAAGACATCTAATTTTAATGATATGTCAGATGTATGTGCGTCCCCTAACCGTTACTTAACAGCCATATGGTCTTTACACCAAGAAAGAGTGCACAATAAAATCAAAAAACGAATGCATTGATAAATATTGAATAGAAAAACATAATAATAATTTGGCAGACAAGTTCCTCCCTGTAACTGTACTGATATTGAAAACAATTCTTATTTGTTGTTCATTCGCAGTCGCACATTTTTAATTGCAAGATAAGTCTCGATCACTCTGGATCATCTCGTTTTTCGTGTGCTATTATATGTTCACCAAAAACTTGGGAATTTAATACTACGACGAAAGTGAAAGAAATGTTCGTTTCTGTGACTGTAAAGTATGTAAGTAGGTATCAGGTTTTGTAGTGTTTGTGTAGGAAGTCCCGCGTAACGTGTATATCTCTAATGCTTATAAGCCCTCATACACATCGAACAAGGTTTGCAACAGCTACCATCAGGTAAAGGGATTAGTAATTTATTGTATGGGCAGAGCTTCTAATATATTTATCAGCAAGTCACTCTGTGCAAGAGACTTAACATGTCCCAAAATGCCTCGTGGGATTAGCCGAGCGGTCCAAGGCGCTGCAGTCATGGACTGGGCGGCTGGTCCCGGCGGAGGCTCGAGTCCTCCCTCGGGCATGGGTGTGTGTGTGTGTGTGTGTGTGTGTGTGTGTGTGTGTGTGTGTGCGTTTGTCCTTAGGATAATTTAGGTTAAGTAATGTGTAAGCTTAAGGACTCATGACCTTAGCAGTTAAGTCCCATAAGATTTCACACACATTTGAACATTTTTTGTCCAAAAAATTTTCCACTAGTTTCATTACTATCCTCGTATCAGAATAATCAAGTTACAGAGTAGTCAGGGACTTTTCAATGATTGTGAGACATCTTTATAACTGCTTAATCTGCCGAATTATTGAAGCAACAATAATTTTTCACGGGGAGAGTACACTTTCATAACACCAGTCAATTAAATAAAACAGCTTACTAAAGTGACGGTATTAAACTATCGATCTGAAATCTTTCGCAACGGGAAGTGCGTAACGTGTAAAATATTGAGGCCGGCAAGGACAGCTGACGCGTAGCAGAGCCCGCCCCTTAACAGGTAAAGATTAGGAAATCGGTCGGAACTTGAACTGCATACTTCGTCTTCGTACTTTAGCCTAGTCCTACCCTTTCATTTCAAGGGACTGCTCTTTTTATTTAATTTAATTAATTAATTTATTTATTTATTTTTTGCAGTTCTCGAATGCTGTTTAATATATACATAGTAGTACTGCAGGGACAACTACAGTTGTGTATTGACTGAGGACTAATGGTGGGAGACAAGGAGTTCAGAAAAGGAAAGCGTCGAGGTTGGCACACGCATCCGTCGATCGATATGTAGACTTCCAGTGATTTTATCAAATCAGTTAAGGCGAATGGTAGTGTGCTGCCTTCGAAATGGCCCCTCCCGATTTCCTACCAAATTACTGTCCAAGTAAAATTTTTGTTCCGCGTCTAAGGCCTTAATCGTTATTCCTTTCTACATCTGAGACAGTTTCCCAGCAGGTAAAACAATTAATAGTAGGAAGTGTACGGTAGAATACCCGTCATGAGCTGGATTAAAGTGCTAGAATCCTAAGATTTTGAAGGTGGCTGCGCTTCGGTAACTGTAAATGCAAGAGCTTCAACGCAATGGAAGTAACAGCCAACCAGTTGCAAAATTCAGATTTATTAAAACTTGCCCTCGGTTTCAACAGTTTGAAATCTGTCTTCTTCATGAGGTATTGTACGTAGAATCACATGTTGTCTATATCCCACGTCGGAGTCTTTGATGTGTGTTGTACAGGAATTATAATTGGATGTATCTACAGTAGAGATCAAGTGGATGACACGCACATGTATAAGACAGACTCAACGACTCCCATATTCGATATAGATAATATATGATTCTGTGTACGATACCTTCTGAAGAAGACTTTTAAAACTGTCGAAACCATGGTCAAGGTATAATAAACCTCTACTTTGCTACTGATTGGCTGTTATTTCAAGTCCATTGAAGCTCTAGTAGGATTCCAACAGAGAAAATGCAGTACTCACTATTTTCCTCAGTTTTCGGTTTTCCTTCTTTCATAGTTCACAACCCGCAATCACAGTGTGTGTCACACATGTCAGTTGACAGAACAGAACAACTCTTAATCTGCCAGCCTTACAGACAGTTGATAACTATACATTGGTCTCGATATATTACAAACAGAATTCAGTATTTGTATCACGGGTCTTTTAAGCATCAACCATAGCAGGCTGAAGCGGTTTCATGTCCTGGAAACAGAAATCGAGCAACGAAACCAAATCGAAGAGAACAAGTATGTCATTAAGTAGTTCGAGCACTCACTGACACAATTAGTATTCATAAGTTTCGAATGAGAGGTTATAGCCGTTTAACACTCTTCAGTCACACTTTGATTGCAAAATAGAGCTACCGACGGATGTCACTGAGTTGTATAACTGGTAAGCTTGGAGATTCGCAGCCGGTACGTTAACGCGTCCGCCGCGGTATCTGCAGAGTGGCTGCGCACCCGCCTGCGCGGGGCGCTGCGGACGCAGACTACGCCGCCAGAGCGCTCCTGGCGGTGAGGACGAGTGGCGCTAGGGCTAGCAGCAGCGAGGCCCGCGCGCGGGGCGCGGCGCCGCCGTGGCTGAGCGCGCTGGGGTGGCACGCCAGGTCGGGCGCGCGCAGCTGCAGCAGCGCCACCTGCCGGCTGGCCGCCGCGTCCCAGCAGGTGGCCTCGCGCGCCGCCGCGCTCAGCTGCTGCGCGCCCTCCACCACCACCGTGTGGATCTGCAGCGTCTCGCGCAGCCACCGCCGCAGCCAGTGGCCCAGCCACACCAGGCCGCAGTCGCACGTCCACGGGTTCCCTGACAGCAACAGGCCACCTGCAACAGAAGGGGTTTATATTTTTCAAAGATTAGCGAAGAGGCACCATACGCTGCTCATAGCAAGAAGATCTACAGTAGCCATGGAGTATACCGACGGGAAAAAAATCTCAACACCAAAAAATAATTAATTTCGGGAATACTTTTGTCTAGGTAGCCTATTCAACTGCTTAAGATCGCTAGACCTTAGGTTGACCTAATGGCAAGGTAAGCCAATGCAAAAATGCTACACTAGTACAGTAATAACTGCAAACGTTAGTACAGTAATAACTTTAAACGTGTATGCATTGTGTTGTACAGGTGCCAGATGTCAGTTTGTGGGGTGGAGGCCATGTGGTGTAGCCTCTTAGTCTGAGGTGCTTTGCCACGGTTCGTGTGACTGTCCCCATTGGAGATTTGAGTCCTCCCTCAGGCATGGGTGTGTCTGTTTTCCTTAGCATAAGTTAGTTTCAGTTAGATTAAGTAGTGTGTAACCGATGACCTCAGTAGTTTGGTCCCATAGGAACTTGCCACAAATTTCCATATTTTTGTGGGGTGGAGTATCCTGCCTTTTGCAAATGGCTGGTCAGTACAGGAACAGTTAATGCTGTTCGTGAATGACGCTGGTGCAGTCGTCCAACGACAAGCAATATGCACTCGACTGGAGACAGATCTGGTGATCGAGCAGGCCAAGGTTACATGTTGACACTCTGCGGAGCATGTTGGGCTACAACTGTGGTATGTTGGTGAGCGTTATTCTGTTGGGAAACACTACATGGAATGCTGTTCAGCAATAGCAGCATAGCTGCTCGAATTACCAAATACATGTGTAAATTTACAGTCAGGTTTTGTGAGATAACCACGGATACTCCTGCAGTCAATCGACTTGCACCCACATACCATGGTCCCAGGTGTAGGTCCAGTGTGTCTAGCATGCAGACTGGTTTTTTGCAGGATCTCGATTGGCCTCCTCCTAACCAACACACAACCATCACTGGCACTAAGGCTTAACGTGGTTTCATTAGCAAACACAACAGACCTTCACTCTGCCCTCCAGTAACCTCTCGTTTGACACCACTGGTTTGGGGTTAGTGCAATGTACGCTATCGGTGTCAGTGGCAACTGGAGCTCAAATTGCTGTTGCAGTTGCAGTACGACACGCCAGAGCCCTACGTTGAGCATGATGGTCTTCCATCTCGGTATGCCAAATGGCCATCTGGAGCCCGGGCTCCTTATGACCTAACATTCTCGTGACCACTGCTTCCATCAGTTATGTACAGTGGCTATATTTATGCACACTCTTTCTGTAGTATCACATAAGGAACATCTAGCTACTCGTAGCCCCATTACTCGACCACATTCAAACCTAGTGAGGTATTGATAATGGCATGTTTTTCACCTTTCTTTACTAAAATAGCTCACCATGTCCCATCTCAAACGTAACTAACACGCACGACAGTTACAAAGTGCATTTAAAGTAAACGTGATTTGCATCCTCACAGAGGCTCTATTAGCGCCAAATCTGAAGAGACATAATGTTTCAGATATAGAGATACCCCTACCGACTCTCGCTTATGTCGCACAGCTCCTTCTTGACGCTGCTACTTTTTTCCGTCATTGTAGCTTGACCCATTTCTTTACGGACTGTGCACAATGGGAAAAGACAGCGGTAGTTTTGTGTTCCACTTCATGGATAGCGTTATTGGCAAACCACCCACGTCATTGCTTATGATGATGTGTGGCTAACTTCACAGGCCTACTTATAAGTATTAACAGTTTGGGTGACAATTATGGTCTCAGCGATCACATAACTGTTTACTAGAGTTTATTACTGACTTGGATGTCGGTGCATATATGGAGTTGGGAGGTGCCCATTCGATGTATGATTTAGCGTATGGTTTCAGCCGTGTCACCAAACATTTTTATTGGGAGGGATACCCAGAACGAATGTGCCACAATACGTGGAGTTTGAAGCAACTGTTCTCTATGTTTAAGGAACATACGACGTTTAAGTATCTCATTTATACTGGGGAAGACCTGGAAAGACGAAATAAATGAGACTGTATGAGGCATTTTTTGGTGCAGTTGGCGTTGTCCACAGTGTCAGCGTAAGAAAGGTAACAGAGAAAAAATTGATGATTGCTACCTGATCATCTAACGAATGTCGCATGATAATCTATTGCATCAAGAACATTTACTGCATATTTAGGCATTATCAGCGAATGAACCTTTATTTTATTGCAGATGTGCTGTTCTAGCATGAGGCGTCATTGCAATTTGTGAATTTTCCAAATCAGCAGATATGGCCGAATGGTAATCGTCATGCTGTACTGAAGCGCATCTCCAACATCAGTCTTATGCCACTTTTGGGCACACAATTTAAGTGAATGTAAGGTAATGTGATTCACTATGCAGCTTGAATGAACGGGTTTACTACGCTTTCTAAGAGTTCTGGACCTGATGTGCTACATGATATATGCTTTTATTAATACGACAAAACACTTACTTTATGGACCATTAAGCTTCTCCTCGTTTCAAGTCGGCCAGCTTTTAAACAGCAGATTTAGCCACAGAGGGATAGGACGACTTAGGAGAAATACCTGGCATTCGGTTCTAAACTTGCTAAACATTCCTTTATGGGAGCGTTTTAAAGTCGCTGCGCTACGGGGAGCAGAGAGTCTTCATGCCTGTATTGCAGGAGGTTGTGAAAGCATACCCAGTGCTCAAGCGTTACATCCGCTCAAATGGGATACCAGGTGACGGAGCTTTGATGTATGTGTCAGGGCTAACGGAAAGCATTTTGAACAGTTTATATTGTGGAGTTTCATATGGTAATGTAGAGTTGGGCTGGGTACTTGTCAGACCCGAGCGAGGTGGCGCTGTGGGTAGCACACTGGACTCGCATTCGGGAGGACGACGGTTTCAATCCCACATCCGGCTATCCTGATTTCGGTTTTCCGTGATTTCCCTAAATCGCTCCAGGCAAATACCGGGATGGTTCTTTGAAAGGGCACGGCCGACGTCCTTCCCCATCCTTCACTAATCCGATGAGACCGATGACCTTGCTGTTTGGTCTCTTCCTCCAAACAACCCAACCCCAACTTGTCAGGACAGGAGTTACGTATCTCTCCAGACAATGATGCCCCAGACAAGCTCCCCCAGCTGTCACTATAGCGGAAGAAGCCAAGTTTCACCTGTTTGATGTTCAAAGTCAGCAAAAATGGACTAGGAACGAGTCTCTGGAGCAGTATATAGAAATTTTAATAAACATTGGATTAGCACATACATGAATTGGTAACGCTTTTACTCTGGAATGCTCTCAAACGGAACATTTCTTTGCATGAAACAAGGCAGTTACTTAATCTCAATGTAAGTTGGTAGCACCCTGAGTATTTTCGAAGGGAAAGAGACTTAAACCTGCCAATCAAATGTAAGAACATACAAGTTGAGAATTTTGCTAAATGACAGAGTGACCGAGGGGTACAGCCCATCTGGTGGACTTCACTGCAAATATGAAGGAAAGCCTCATTTTCTGGAAAGTCGCTCAACATTTTGGTCAGGAGTGTAAACTGTCTCCATTATCTAGAGCTACTGAATGGAAGGATCAGTCTTGCTGGGCCATAGACACGCGTATAAGAACCCTTTCCCGCAGTTACATAAAAGGAACATTAAACCCATAAGTTGCTGGAGGCTAAGACAGCGAGTACGCATCACCCAACAGTGAAATTAAGTAACGTACTTACGTAGGCTATGGTCTATTTGTCTGGAACTACTAACTTGCCTTCAAGATACACTATGTCATCAAAAGTATCCGGGCACCTCGCTGAAAGTGACTTACAAGTTCGTGGCCCCCTCCACCGGTAATGCTGGAACTCAATATGGTGTTGACCCACCCTTAGCCTTGATGACAGCTTCCACTCTCGCAGGCATACGATCAATCAGGTGCTGGAAGGTTACTTGGGGAAAGGCAGCCCATTCATCCCGGAGTGCTGCATTGAGGAGAGGTACTGACGTCGGTCGGTGAAACCTGGATCGAAGTCGTGGTTCGATATCATCCCAAAGGCGTCTATAGGATTCAGGTCAGGATTCTGTGCAGGCGTCCATTACAGGAATGCTATTGCCGTATAAACACTCCACCATAGGTGGTGCATTATGAACAAGTGCTTGATCGTGTTGAAAGATGCAGTCACCATCCCCGATTCGCTCTTCAACAGTGGGAAGCAAGAAGGTGCTTGGAACATCAATGTAGGCCTGTACTGTGATAGTGCCACGGAAAACAACAAGGGGTGCAAGACCCTCCATGAAAACACGAACACACCATAACACCACCGCCTCCGACTTTTAGTGTTGGCACTACACACGATGGCAGATGACGTTCACCGGGCATTCGCCATACTCACACCCTGCCATCGGACCGCCACATTGTGTCACTTCACACAACGTTTTTCCAGTGTTCGATCGTCCAATGTTTACATTCCTTACACAAAGCGAGGCGTCGTTTGTCATTTACCGGCGTCATGTGTGGCTTATGAGCAGCCGCTCAACCATGAAATCCAAGTTTTCTCACCTCCCGCCTAACTCTCATAGTACTTGTAGCGAATCCTGATGCAGTTTGGATGGTGTGATGGTGTGGATAGATGTCTGCCTATTACACGTTACGACCCTCTTCAACTGCCGGCGGTCTCTGTCAACAGACGAGGTCGGCCTGTACCCTTTTGTACTGTACGAGTCCCTCCACTTTTCCACTTGACTATCACATCGGAAACGGTGTACATAGGGATGTTTAGGAGTGTGGAAATCTCGCGTACCGACGTATGACACAAATGACACCCAATCACCTGAACACGTTCGAAGTACGTGAGGTCCGCGGAACGCTCCATTCTGCTCTCTCACGATGTAGAATTACTACTGAGGTCGCTGATATGGGGTACCCGGCAGTAGGTGGCAGCACAATGATCCTAATACGAAAAACGTATGTTTTTGGGGATGTCCGGATACTTTTGATGATATAGTGTAGTTTCAATGAGATTATTAACAGTATATGGGCGGTTCTATTGTATCATTCGGTGTGATGGAAAGATGGAGGCTGGTCTGGTTGTTAGAAGTTACAGTAAATTACTGTAGAAATTTTTGATGGTTTACTGAATTTAATTTAGCTGTAGAATTATATTGTGCTGTAGAATTATATTGTACTGTCCTCCAAACACGGCATCTATTGCTATTGTTGGTACCGAAGTGGCACTGTTTCACGTATGTTGACTGTAAGTAATGTAATTTAGCTTCCAATGTGTGCAAGAAACCCTTCGCCCAATAAACTGCGTCCCGACGTGGAGATACCAAAAACATAAATGCAGCTCTCTGTTGGCTCAGTGCCAGTAAGAGTGTCCGTCCACAATTATGTGTGACACTAGGTGAGTCTTAATCACGGCAGAGAGGGCGCCGCCGCTGTGACACGCGGCGCCAGTCTGTCGGCTCACACACGTCCAGCGTGGTGAAACTTGTCGCGTCTATTGACGTCGACCTCTTCTCTCTCTCAGTTCGAACTGAGCCACGTATCTCCTGTTCCGGGCCCAGTATAGGCCCTAGTGTAGATGTTTTCCCGTTTTTTCTGAATCAAAAACAGTACAATTTCCTGTTCGTAATTATTATAAATACAAACATTCGGAAAGTTTGCTGTCCATTCGGCACTTTCATTTCCAACCAATATGTTTTGGTTTTACTGTGTCGCGAATTTATCCTTGCAATACTTCGGGATTATCTTCTACGATCAATGTCTATTAATCGTTATAAGCACTGTGAGAAATCTCTTCGCGCGTTTGATGTAGTGATTTCGTACCTTTGAGAGTCAATTTGTCCTCCGACCATTGGGGAGCTTCCACTGGTTGCAACGCACGAGGCTGGTCACTGGTGTTGTTGCAAAGAGTATACACAATTCCGTTTCCGTGTTCAGGAGTGGAGGAGATGTGTTCGGTTGGAGAGCGGACTGTCATTGTCTGGTGGTGATCTGCGTCGATATGTAAATTTTTCAATGAATTAATCTTGGTGAAGCTTAGTCAAAGTGGTTAAGTTATATTGGTATTATTTGGTTACGACTACTCCGCTATTAGGAATGGGGCAGTGTGCTTGCGTGTGGTTAAATGGAAACTGGTAGAGAGCGGACTGTCATTGTCTGGTGGTGATCTGCGTCGATATGTAAATTTTTCAATGAATTAATCTTGGTGAAGCTTAGTCAAAGTGGTTAAGTTATATTGGTATTATTTGGTTACGACTACTCCGCTATTAGGAATGGGGCAGTGTGCTTGCGTGTGGTTAAATGGAAACTCGTAGGTTGCTTATACTTGTTTGAATGGAAGCTGATTACAACGCATTATATCACCTTTCCACTTCGATCTGCTGTGAACTCAAAGTTCTCATTATCTCCTCAATTCTCTTTTCTTTGTTTAAAATCGTGAACTTGGAACGTAATATTCCGACTGCTTGTGGTGAGTTTGACTCTTTTACCTGTTTCTTTCAATAACACTGTGGGCTTTTAAATCACTGACTTGACAATGTTCAGTAACAAAATAACTGTTTATCAATTTACTTTTTTTGGAGGTATTTGGATATATACCCGATCACTCCTTGTCATTATGCATAGTATCGTGTAACGCTGCACGGCAGCCATCTTGTTGTTTGTTGTCAGTTCGCCTCATAACCCATGAATATTCTGGAGCATTGGAAATCACATATTGAGTTGCAATAGCGTGATATTCAGGAATATATATTTACAATTCTCTTAGGAATGAAATAAGTAGCAAGTGCTTGGAAGCTAGGGCCCAGTCGCCGCATGAAAAATGTGAAGAAATCGAAATAGAAATGATTGTCGGAAAGTCTGACTCAGCATATACAAAAGAAGAAACAGCCTTCTGTGAAACTGAAAGCAAGGATGGTAACGTTAAGAGTGCAATGAGAATTGCATTCTTAAATGCAGAGGAGAAAGCGGATAGGTGGAAAGAGTACAATTAAGGTGTCAATTCCGCCATCGCTTATCTCAATATCTGCCATTTCTATGTTCGTACGACGGTTAAAAGGGGAGATAGTGTTACTATCTTTCGCGGTGAAACAGCTTCGGAAGATCGAATTCAGTATTTCGGCCTTCTCTCTGATATCCGTTGCCGTACCGGTGTGGTCGCTGAGAGCATGAATAGATGATTTTCACTCACTGATTTTACATACGACCAAAATGTCTTACTGTTTTTACCCAGATCGACTGACAACGTCTTACTTTCCAAATCATTGAACGCTTCTCTCATTGCTCTTCCTACGCTCATTTTCGCTTCGTTCAGTTTTTGTTTGTCAGCTAGGATTTTACTTTTCTTGAATCTGAGATGAAATGTTCTTTGTTTACGTAGCGCTTTTCTAACACGGCTATTGAACCATCCCTTAAAACCTTACTCAGAACATACCTGTCTAGGGCATTTTGAACAGTGCCTTTGAATTTTTTCCATTTGTTCTCCACATCTCCGTCCTCATCACCGAATATTTGTTGCTGATTGCTGAGATATTTTGAAATTTGTATCTTGTCACCCTTGCTGAGCAAATATATCTTCCTACCGTTCTTCACATTCCTTGTAGGACCCGTCGTCATAGATGCTGTCACAGCCTTATGATACCTTCCTCTACGTTATCTGATTCGTTATGTTCAGGTCTGTTTGTAGCCGGAAGGTCTAAGACGTTACCCTCACGAGTTGGTTCTCTAACTATCTGCTCAACGTAATTTTCTGACAAGACACCCAGAACAATGCCACACAATTCCCTCTCTCTGGCACCAGTTTTGATGACATAACACTCCCAATCTATACCTGGCAAGTTGAAGTCACACTCTATTACAACAGCATGATAAGGAAAATTACTAATGTTATTCTGCAAGTTCTGTCCGAAGCGCTCTACAAGTACGGATCCTGACCCAGGTGGTCTATATTAGCATCCGATCACCAGTTTTGACCGTTTCTTGATACTCAGTTTCACCCAGATTAATTCACATTCGGAATCCGTGATAAACTCGCTAGCTTTTATCGAAGATTTTACTGCAATAAACTCGCTGCCACCACTGGCGACTAACCTCTCCTCACGGTAACCATTCCAGTTAGGACGTCCAGTTTTGACGTCTGGTTTCAACCAGCTTTCTGTTCCCAGGACTGTCTGTGCATTATAACCTCCAGTAAGTGATATAAGCGATACTAAATCTGGGACCTTTCCTTAGATCTCCTGCAGTTTACTAAAAACATATCAACCTTTTCTATCTCTGATCTGTGAGGACCAATATTCTCTGAGGTCGCTGTGGCTGATTTACCAGACAAATCGTCTTTGCTCCCAAGGGAGGGGTTCTCTAACCTAAAAAGACACGATGTGCACGCCACAAGTACTCCGCTACCGTAGTGGCCGCTTCCCGCGTTTAGTGCACTCCTAACCTATTAAGGGGAACCCTACAAATCTGCAACCGATAGCGGAGGTCGAGAAATTCGCATCCGATACCGTCCCAGAGCCGTCTGAGCCTCTTGTTTAGGCCTTTCACTCTGCTCCAAACCAGAGGACCGCGATCAATCCTGGGTACAATACTACAAATAGGCTTAGCCTGCACCCCGTGTGCCTTGGCTAGTTGCCTTCACCAAATTAGCTAGCCGCCAGAAGGAGCCGAGGATGGCCTCAGAACCCAAGCGGCAGGCGTCATTCGTGCCGACATGTGCCACTAGATGCAGCCGGTTGCACCCAGCGCGCTCGATAGCCGCCATGAGGGCCTTCTTCACATCACGGATGAGACCTCTCGGCAAAATACCGAATGCGCACTGGAAGTCTTTCCCGCGTTGCCTGCTACCTCCCTGGGGGTCCATCAACCGCCTATCATTGGAGCTCCCAGTGACTAGCCTACCCATCCTCTGTAGTTGTCTGGAGTGGGCAGGAACATCGACCGCTAGCCCAAAACGAGAGGCATCCCGTGCTGGCTCGGAGTTATCATCAGCACTGGGAAGCACCTCGTACCTGTTGCTAAGACGCAGGGAGCCAGCCGTGTGGCCTGCTCCTTCTTTCGCCTTCCGCCCAGTGACACGCTAACCCACGACTGTCTGCCACCCACTCTGGAACGAGGACGGACCGGTCAGATGTTGCCGCAGCGACGTCCGGGTTACAAGGGGATTCCAGTGGTTTCAAAGGTGTCACAGGTCTCGTCACTGGCTCCCCGACGTTACCGCAACTTCGAGTATTAGCTACAAGGTGGACGACGGTAGCCAATGCAGCTTCCAGCTGTTTACAGACAGCATCCAACTCTCCTTGTGTCCGCTCACTATAAGCAGAGTCCCTAGTCAAATCATACTGTGTTTATAATAGATATAAGGTCTCAAATGGCGCTACTGATGTGAAAATATACTAAAGGAGATTAAAGTAACACTAAAAGTTGGTGTGCAGATTTCTCACTGTACTCTGAGACCGCAAGCTATTAAACAGATATAAATTTCTGTACTGAAGTTGATGTATTTAGGACACCTGTTATTAGGAATCCCGTTTGCCGAAAAGTTACTGCACCAGGTAAATATTCAATCTAGAATGCACTTTTCCAAACTGCCTACTAGCACAAAATTAAAACTTAATGGCATGACAGACTTTATGGCGACGGAAAAATTTACAGTAGGAAGCCGCCCTACACAATTATATTCACAAGACGTATGCAAAAACAAAAACTACGATTAATTTTCTAACCACTAGTCTACACAGTAAAATACACATTTACAGTTCACTTCTTTGCACAAGCACGTGAACAAAAAACGAGTACTGTTATACCGGTGCCAAGGTAGCCCCTGAGGGCCGGCAACCCATATAACATCACAGAGGACGAGGTTGTCTATGCCAAAAGGCATACGCAAAAGCACCATGGTAAACACCGGCTATTTACACACAAGATAATGGAAACAGACATTCCGTGGACTACTTCCTGCAGGGGGAGCTCGAGCCACGGCCTGCAGGAAGTACCACTAAGCCGAAATCTGATTGGCTGGAAACAGTTATTTAGGGGCTAGAACCAGTCCCGAATTTCAGTTCACGCCGGATGCCGACCTCGTGTACTGCAACCGTCGAGAATTATGTCTTCGTCTCGAAATTGGACTGTTACTAGTGTGTTACCACGAGCCTTTGTGGAAAATAAGAAGTGAACTTTTGTTTGCCTCTATTAGGTGATTTTTTTCGTTATTTTTATTTTTCCTTTGTACGAGGGTGATTCAAATGAAAACCTTAAATATATTTTTTAAATATTATTTATTTTGTAGGAGTGGTAAAAAGATGTATCACTTTTCAACATAATCTCCCCTACGCTCACTGCAAGTCCTCCAGCGCTTAAAGAGTGCATAAATTCCTTTAGAAAAAAATTCTCTTAGTAGTCCACGCCACCACTCATGCACCGCGTGGCGTACCTCTTCATCAGAACGAAACTCCTTTCCTCCCATTGCGTCTTTAATGGTTCAAACATACGGAAATCACTTGGGGCAAGGTCTGGTGAGTATGGTGGATGAGGAAGACACTCAAAATGCAGGTCTGTGATTGTTGCAACTGTCGTACGGGCAGTGTGAGGCCTTGCATTGTCATGTTGCAAAAGAACATCTGCTCGCCCCAAAAGAGAGTCAGCATAACCATTCCTGCTGATGGGTCTGCTCGAAACTTCTTTGGTTTTGGCGATGAGGAATGGCGCCATTCCTTGCTCGCTCTCTTCGTTTCCGGTTGGTAGAAGTAAACCCAGGTTTCGTCTCCGGTAACGATTCTTGCAAGGAGGAAATCACCTTCTCTTTCAATGTGCCGAAGAAGTTCTTCACAAGCATCAACACGTCGTTCTCTCATTTCAGGAGTCAGCTGCCGTGAGATCCACCTTGCAGACGCTCTGTGCAACTGGAGCACATGATGCACAATGTGTGCTGACCCATGACTACTCTGTAAACATGCTGCATTGTCATTCGGTGTCACTAGGCGGTTTTCCTTCACCATGGCTTCAACTGCCGCAATGTTCTGAGGAGTCACAACTCGTTGTGCCTGACCTGGACGAGGACTATCTTCCACTGTAGTCACACCATTTGCGAAACTCTTACTCCATGCGTAGACTTGCTGCTGTGACAAACATGCGTCACCGTACTGAACCTTCATTCGTCGATGAATTTCAATAGGTTTAACACCTTCACTACGCAAAAACCGAGTAACAGAACGATGTTCTTCCCTGGTGCAAGTCGCAAGTGGGGCGGCCATCTTTATACTAATACTGTGACGATAGTTGTGCATCCGCACTATGCTGCCACCTACAGGCCACTCTGCACGCTGTTTGTAGCGTGCTTTCCAACCTTCGTGCTATTAGAGGAAAATGTAAAGAATAAAAACTGTAGACAAAAACAGAGATTGGAATACATCCAGCAAGTAATTGAGGACGTAGTTTTTAAGTGCTACTCTCAGATGAAGAGGTTATCACAAAAGGGGAATTCGTGGTGGGCAGCATCAGACCAGTCGGAAGACAAATCACTCAAAAGTCATTAGCCTTCTCCTTCGACCGGAATATATGCACCAAATACCTGAGAACGTAGGTTGCTAGTGCTACTCTGGTATGAAGAGGTTTTCACAGAAGAAGAATTTATGCCGGTTCGCGTAAAACCAGTCAGAAAACATGACTCAAAGAAAAGAAATACGTGAACCGTTACTCCGCCGACAAACTTCCATGGTTGGTAGTAGGGAGCAAAACAACAAAGGAGTACCTAGTTATCATGAGCTCTAAAATACATACATTAAGAGCTATGAGCATTTGTTCAGTAAAGGATATGTGTTTCACACTTGCGAAGATGAAGAAGCGCTCGTAGCGTTTTAGGTTTGTGCTGTGGAACCCACGATTACCATTCCATACTACCATCTCCGTAAGTTTGTCGATAGATTTCTCGTTGATCCTGCATATCCAGATAGTCTCAAACAGTACGCAGACACACACACACACACGCACACACACCAAAAGTTTTTCGCCACTTTGCCCGATAATCTGTTTCTTAGTCTCTGATTCAGCGGTGGCTCATTACTCAAAGATTATATGAATGGGTGTAGCCTGTTCTTCATATAATCCATAACATTTAGTGCAAATTTATATTTACGTTCGATCTCCAGCGGCAATCTGAAATTTGCTAACATGGAGGACATGGTCTGGGACTGAAAATAGTCGGCAATAGGTGGTGTTTAGTGATGGTTTGTGAGCTCACATTTGAGATAAACAAGCACTGGTGTCTGAGTGACGAAGTGGTTAATACAACTGCCTAGTAAGAAGGGGATCCTGGGTTGGACTCCTGGTCTGGGAAACATTTTCACTCATCGACGACGATTCCCTATAGAATCTCAATGCAACTGATACCATTACCTCCTTCTCTTTCCTTTCCTTCCCCTCCCTTCCACCTTAAATTTAATTTATAACTCAAATAGCCCATTATACACTACTGACCATTAAAATTTCTACACCAAGAAGAAATGCAGATGATAAACGGGTATTCATTGGACAAATATATTATACTACACCTAACATGTGATTACACTACCACACAATTTCTCTGCATAAATCCGGAGAAATGAGAAGCCAGAACAACCACCTCTGGCCGAAATAATGGCCTTGATACGCCTGGGCATTGAGTCAAACAGAGGTTGGATGGCGTGTACAGATACAGCTGCCCATGCAGCTTCAACCGATACCACAGTTCATCAAGAGTAGTGACTGGCGTATTGTGATGAGCCAGTTGTTCGGCCGCCATTGACCAGACGTTTTCAATTGGTGAGAGATCTGGAGGATAAGCTGGCCAGGGCAGCAGTAGAACATTTTCTGTATCGAGAAAGGCCCGTAGAGGACCTGCAACATGCGGTCGTGCATTATCCTGCTGAAATGTAGGGTTTCGCAGGGATCGAATGAAGGGTAGAGCCACAGGTCGTAACACATCTGAAATGTAACATCCACTGTTCGAAGTGGCGTCAATGCGAACAAGAGGTGACCGACACGTGTAACCAATGGTACCCCATTCCATCACGCTGGGTGATACGCCAGTATGCATGACGAATACACGCTTCCAATGTGCGTTCACCGCGATGTCGCCAAACACGGATGCGACCATCATGATGCTGTAAACAGAACCCTGATTCATCCAAAAAAATGACGTTTCGCCATTCGTGCACCCATGTTCGCCTTTGAGTACACCATCGCAGGCACTCCTGTCTGTGATGCAGCGTCAAGTGTAACAGCAGCCATGGTCTCCGAGCTGATACTCCATGCTGCTGCAAACGTCGTCGAACTGTTCGTGCAGATGGTTGTTGTCTTCCAAATGTCCCAATCTGTTGACGTGGCTGCACGATCCGTTACAGCCATGCGGATAAGATGACTATCATCTCGACTGCTAGTGACATGAGGCTATTGGGATCGAGCACGGCGTTCTGTATTACCCTCCTGAACCCACCGATTCCATATTCTGCTAACAGTCATTGGATCTCAACCAACACGAGCAGTAATGACGCGATACGATTAACCGCAATCGCGATAGGCTACAATCCGACATTTATCAGAGTCGGTAACGTTATGGTACGCATTTCTACTCCTTACACGAGGCATCCCAACAACGTTTTACCAGGGAACGCCGGACGTGTGCTGTTTGTGTATGAGAAATTGGTTGGAAACTTTCCTCATGTCAGCACGTTGTAGGTGTCGCCACTGGCGCCAACCTTGTGTGAATGCTCTGAAGTTTTACATATCAGAGTATCTTTTTCCCGTCGGTTAAATTTCGCGTCTGTAGCACGTCATCTTCCTGGTGTAGCAATTTTAATGGCCAGTAGTGTATTAAACTAGATTTGGCGATGCGTTACCATTTGACAGTGGCTGATGAGCACTGAGCAACAGGTGGAAGAAAGAGAAACAATTTTGTTCTGTGTTGTCCGACTATAATTTGTATTGATACACTGGAAAACATTCTACCTGGGAAGGGCTTGGTCCCGACGCTCTCCCAGAGGGATCCGTTGGGGTAGAGGTCGGAGGGCGAGATGGAGGCGAAGCGGTTGTCTCGCAGGTCGAGCGCGAGGTGCGGCACGTGCGCGGCCAGCCCTGCCACGAGCCCGGGCGGCAGCTCGTCCAGCGACGTGTGGCGCAGGTGCAGCTGCAGCTCGTGCGAGCTGTCGGCCAGCCCGTCGAGGGCGTCGGGCGCGACGGAGTGCAGCGCGCAGCCGCTGAGCTCGAGGCGGCGCAGCTTGGCGTGGCTGAACGCGCCCTGCAGCTGGTCCCCCAGCGCCGCCTCCTGCACGCGCACCGACAGCTCGCGCAGCGGCCACACCGCCGACAGCGCGCCCCCCAGCCGCAGGCGGTACTTGTCGGCGCGCGGCCACGTCTGGATGCGCAGCGTCGCCAGCTGCGGCAGTCCCGCGAAACAGTCCAGCTCGAAGCGCTCCACGTCCGGCAGGTCCTCCAAGTTGAGGAACGTGAGGCGCGAAAGGCCAGAGAAACTGTCTCGCGTCAACACCTGCAAGTCAGCGTTCGCATTCGTCAGAATACGATTTATCCCATTTGAATTCTACTACATAAATAACAATTTTGGGCACTATACTCAATCTCACACTCAGCAGCAAAGTGTCGGTTACTTACTATCAAAAACAGTCTTGATCGCAATTTACGTATTATGGTGACCGGTTTCGACCACTACTGTGGTAATCTTCAGACCAATGAGTAAGGACCTCCTTCTGCTGGAGAATCACTACAGGTCTATGTGTCGCACAACGATAGCATTTTGCAAATTTATCCAGTGGCACACGTCGATACTGTCTGCATGAGTTGCTGCGATTACAGTTAGTAGCAAAGAATTACTTCGTTATAATGTCATACGTAATGTGGCCGTTTTTCATGCATATCAGTGTTTATGAAATCATATTTTCTTAACTATGTACTGTACAATGATACATTTTTCGAAGAACATTCAGTGGTGTATGTGGACAACGTCTGTAAAATATGTTGCAAACACTAAAGAGGTCTTAAATTAAAAGTTCATGCCTGATGCTACAGTTTTACTGCATGAACAGAGAAAACATTGTAAGCACTAAACTATGTTTCTTTCTCTAGTTTGTGGAGGCTGTGAGCAATAAAGTGTCTCGTAAAGGCTTCAAATTGTGTGCAAGGTTCATTACAAGTCACTAAGTGCTCTCATTCTCAAACACCGGATGAATATATTCTCGTTATATATGCACTTCCTGAGCTACACTCCTTTTCACCCCCACCTCCATCCCTTTGGAACATAGTTGGCTCTCACCCTCACTGTGTTTCATTCCAGACAGTAAGAGATATGTATACCTCAACTGGTTGAAGTTGATCTGGTGTCTTAGGAGGCTCTGCGGAAAGTAATGAACGTACAATCGTGAAATGGAATCCACAGTGAAAATCAAATGACGTTTTCCACCTATGTGTCGAGCAGTGTCTCTGTGATGCCGTCACGTCGCCCTTCTCAGTTGTGAGTTCACAGTGAGCGCGTAAAGGTGCCTAGGAAATACTGTTTCCTGCCAAATATGGGTGCCTGCCGTGAAGTTTCGCCTGATTTCCTGCAACCCCACATAATGTAATTGTCATGCATTTTCTTCTTCGTCACTGTTCTCGGTCACACACTGCAGGGGTAATGAGGATGCTGCTACAAATGGTGTCCAAGTAGCTGAACATAACCATTTCCAGTCCGTTCCGTGTAAACACAGCCCACACAATTATGTAGCCACCACCAGCTTACACAGTGCTTTGTCGACAACTTGTGTCCAAGGCTTCGTAGGGTCTGCACCACATTCGAGCACTATCATCAGATGTATCAACTCGAGCTTTTCTGGCCAGCCCTAGTTTTCCAATAGTCTAGGGTACAACCGATATGGCCACGAGTCCAGAGAGGTGCTGCAGTGTACTTGCCTCAGTCGTATACTGCCATAGCTCATTAACGCCAAATTACGCCGCATTATCCTAACTGTTACGTTCGTCGTACGTTTCACATTTATTTCTGCTGTTATTTGATGCAGTGTTGCTTGTCTTTTAGAAGTGACAACTCTAGGCAAACGCCGCTGCTCTTGGTCGTTAAGTAAAAGCCGTCGGCAACTGCGTTGTCTGTGGTAAGAGGTAATGCCTGAAATTTTGTATTCTCGGCACACTATTAATTCTCTGGATCTCGCAATACTGAATTCGCTAGTTATTTCTCTAATGGCAGTGTCGCATGCGTCTACCTGCAAGTACCATTCCGCGTACACAATCTATCAATTCTCGTCGTGTGGCCATAATCACGTATGAAATTTTTCACATGAATCACGTGAGTACAAATGACAGCAATGCACTGACATTTTTTTACCTTGCGTACGCGATTCTACCATCTGCACATGTGGATATCGCTATCCTATGAGTTTTGTCAACTCAGAGAACTGTATACTACACCAATCCTGTGGATCGGTCATGTGTTCAGTAAGTCAATTACGTTCCCTTTTATGGCTAATGATTTATGTAAGTAACTCTGTCAAGTGAATCACCACGTGATAGTGTTCTTCAGTCAAACGGAAAGAGAAATGTGGAGGTAAAGTAAAGAACTTAACTAGACTTAACAAAGAGGGCATTTTGAATAGTTCATCAAAGAAACAATTCCATTTGGGATGCTGGTATCTTCTGATGATGTATGTCCCCATTATCGTTGACCTATGTGCATTAAATATGGTGATAACATTTCGTCGCACCGAAAATGACTCCACAAAACGTGATGCTAACGTAACTGGCCTTCCTTCCCATTCGATTAGCTAATGGTACTGGGAAATAATGACTGTCCATATGCATCTGTATCTATCCTAATCTCTCTTGTACTGTTCGCATGTTGCCTATATCTTGTATGGGATGCATTGTTGCACTGTCTTTCTGGAATATCAAACAGTTTTACTTATACATCTATTTTATTGAATGACACCTTTGTTGTGGGTGTTCTGCAGCGTGTTTATTTCACTTCAAAGTGCAGGATGTGTTTAAACTTTGGGTCCATTTCTATTTGTCTCGACGGGGATTATGTCAGTGTCAGAACCCCATACAGCACTTCAAAGTGAAAATAATTGGCCTCGGTGGAGATACAATGATAGTGTTCTCCAATAATGTTTACTCTAGGTCATACATATGACATACAAGACATAACATAATATCATACAAAGATTTACATTTACATTTCTTGGCCATCCGTGCTCAAACTTGATTTTAAGGACTTTCTATGAACGTAGGAAGACGTATTTTAGTACTTTGTATGTACTCTGTCATTCCGAATGCTGAAGCATAACTCTGGAATGGTTCGGATTGAACTTTCTTTACAGACAGTATAATACCGCAGAAGATGGGTAAGAATGAAATATGAACTGTAAATTTTGAACTATGCCCAAAGATATTAATGGTAGATGACAATATAAGGCGTAGCCTTAGCACACAAGAGAAGAACGGGTAGCACAAAGACGTCACTTATTAACAACAGAAGATGAAAATTTTTGTGTGTGTTCCTGCTGTTATTAATTAAATGGTTCAAATGGCTCTAAGCACTATGGGACTTAACATTTGAGGTCATCAGTCCCCTAGACTTAGAACTAAGCAAACCTAACCAATCTAAGGACATCACACACATCCATGCCGGAGGCAGGATTCGAACCTGCGACTGTAGCAGCCTCGTGGTTCCTGACTGAAGCACCTAGAACCCCTCGGCCACCACGGCCGGCTATAAACTAAATCAGGAAGATTATTCACTCTCACGAGTGACACAGAATATGATACACAGAAAATGAAAATATAAAATATACATAATAACTGCACAGTACTGACCTTTATTGGATTCCTTGTAAGGTCTAATTCTCGCAGAAGAGGTGTCATGGGCCAAATATGAGCAGGTACGTTTCCTAACCGGTTGCCAGAGAGAGTCAGGTACCGCAACCGAGAGAGGTCTCTGGACGATGTGGAATCTAAATGCGCATTCCCGTCACCATCGCCGATAAGGTTGTCACTGAGGTTTAGACGCACTAGATGAGGTAGGGGAAGAGGCGGAAATAGTCTGAGTCCCGTGTTGGCGAGGCTGAGAGTATGCAGTCGTTGCACATAATGAAACAGTTCCTTGAAGTTGGCACGTAACGGGTTGCCCGAAAGGTCCAAGTCCGACAGGCCATCCACACTGGAGAAAACGTTGTCCGGAAGGATGGTGAGCTTGTTGTGGGCGATGTGCAGCTGAAGCAAGTGCGGCGTCTCGAGGAACATGCTGCTGTCCAGGTGCTCCAGCTGGTTGTGCGACAGCTGCAGGCGGCGCAGAGTGGCACCGACCTCGGCCAGGGAACTGCCGGGCATCACGACCAGCTGGTTGTGCGACAGGTCCAGCCGCTGCAGCTGAGTGTCCCGGAAGGCGTCGCGCGGCACCGACCGGATGTGGTTGTGCGACAGGTCGAGCACTCGCAGGCGCGGCAGGCCGTGGAACTGTCGCAGCTGCAGCGTCTCCACGTGGTTGTGCGACAGGTCCAGCAGCTGCAGCGAGCCGCCGGCCCCGGCGAACGCCTGCGCGCGCAGCGACACGATGCCGTTGTGCGGCAGCGACAGCTCCTCTAGGTGCGGCAGCGGGCCCAGCGCGCGCGCCTCCAGCCGCGACAGCCTGTTGTAGCCCAGGTGCAGGCGCCGGAGCGAGCCCGACAGCCGGCGCAGGAAGTTCACCGGGATCTGCGGCAGAAGCGAGGTAAGGTAAGGTGGTCTGTGTACAGGGACCAAGGAGAGAACGACGTCTCGGTGATAGTTTCCAATTTATTTTCTGATACAATCACACAAGTTTTATACGAAGTGGCCGATTTCGGCCGTTACGGGCCATCGTCAGATCTACAGGAAAAATCAGTCTAGAAGTCACAATAAAATACAGTCAAATGTTATGTGTTAAAAAAGCATGCTGGGGTTAAGTCCCACCACTGTGAAAACCATACTGTCAATGGATATGAGGAAGGGGCGTCGGTAACAAGTCGCTCCCAGGTTTTAAATTTCCTTAAGTTTTGTGACCCCTTGATATAGCGCGCGCCGCTAATCTGTGATCTTGGTCAGAGCGCGCACTGTAATCGCGAGTGGCGTTCCGGTTGCGAGTTGCTATCACGTCGCTGGCGTGTGTTTGCGGTGGCCGGCGAAAAGCGAGAGGGTAGTTGGTTTTCCGGGGAGTGGATGGAACGTGAAGTTCGCTCTGCCTGACCTGCTTGTGACTAGCGCTAAGGTTGTTGTGCCTCGCAATATGAGCAGAGTGGTCTGGGGCGGGGGCGACTCGCCGCTGTGCTGGCCATGCGATGGTGATTAATTGGAGTCGGCGTACTTGTTCTTTCTGCCTGTCTGATGTGGAGGTCCGGTGGGGTCCTGTGATACATTGGCCCGGAAACAACTAGTTGCTGAATTTTAGAGTCGTCTGCCAGGTTAGGGTGTGGGCTCGGTTGGCTCTTCAGATTTTCCCATGGAACTCCAGCAGCGGTTTCTGAACTTTTCTGATGTGGTTGAAATGGTTCAAATGGCTCTGAGCACTATGGGACTTAACATCTATGGTCATCAGTCCCCTACAACTTAGAACTACTTAAACCTAACTAACCTAAGGACATCACACGACACCCAATCATCACGAGGCAGAGAAATTTTCTGATGTGGGACGGTGTTGTTGGAACCTTTTGCTGTCTGTGTGGCTCGTTACGATATTTGTTGGTACTAATTTATTTGCTCAACATAAGTCCTGCCCGGAGTTGCATCCATGTATGGTATATTTGGCAGTCGATGTGTTAGGTAAAGTCTGCCTAAGAAGGGCGGTTTTGTACAGTATATACATAGTGAATTACTGCTGCTTGGTATATGTGGTCTTCTGGGAACTGAACAACACCACCTAGTCAATTTGGTTGTGTAAAAGCATTTAGTGGTATGTTTTCAATTTTTTTATTGTGTTATTATTAACTTGGTGGAATAGTCGCGTTTGGTGTCGTTAAGTCACTTAGACGACTGTGGTTTGACTATTCATGTGCGCTTGGCTTTTATTGTTTCGTTTTAGGAAGCGAGATTTGTTTGAGATGCGTGTGTTGGCTTCCGGTACTTAAGATCGCCCGAGTTAACGGCGCTGTGGTTATCATGTGCTGTCGGGATGTGATACTGTATTTTGAATTTTATCTTGTGTTGATATTATCTGTCCTGTGTTACAGAACATAACCGAGGTGCGTAAGTGTTGGGCAGTTGTGGGAGGGAGCTCTCAGTCGGTTTATTTTGGGGACCGTTTCTAGTGGGAAGGCTCCGAAGTGTTGAGAGCTCGCTCTTCTGTGATTGCGTTGGGAATTTCCCGCGCCCTTTGGTTGTATCGAAATATTTTGTTATTATATTTATTGGTTGCGTGTTGCGTTTCTTTTATTTTATACAAATCATTTTAAATTGTAATGCCAAGTTAACTTATTATTGGATTTTGTCTTTTGGATAAACTCTAAAAGCTTTATTGTAAAAGGTTCCTGATTGTATGTTGGCAAGCTGCCGTTATAATTTCTTAAAGCTCACTCTTTAACCGTTTGTTAAGTTTTGTAAGTTATATGAATTTGTTGTTATTTAAATGAGTTTACTATTGGTAGTTTAATAAATTGTCTACAGAGTCTGCTGTTTGGATAATATTGGGTGGAACTCCTTGGATAGTTGTCCTATAAGAAGGCACATTTCAACCGCTGATATTTATTAATGAAAGATTTTGTCATATTAACAGAATCTTCCGTCGCTTCTTGGTAGAACAACATTATAATAATAAATGAAAAGCACCAGTTTGCTTCTGTTCTACAATATTATTTTGATTGCTAACCGGTTTTCGGCTTACATGGCCATCTTCAGATATTTATTGTCTGATGATGGCCTTGTAAGCCGAAAACCGGTTAGCAATAAAAATAATATTGTAGAACAAAAGCAGAAAGATTTCGTATTTTGTTACATGATCCATGAGAATACCTTGAGCGTCTGTAGCATCTTCTTACGGAGAACGACGAGATGGCAGCAAGGTTGATTTTTACAACTGCACACACTGGTAGCGACGTGGTTTCAAGTGTGGCCTTCTTAAGCATTGATGGCGAGGTGTTCACGGTCCTCATGCCATTCCTGACGCTAAAACCGTTACGGATTGTCATAACAAACTGATGACAATTAGGTCAGTTGTGGACAAACCATGTGGAGGACGACATCTGGTGGCGCGATCTCCCGAAAAAGTAGCATCAGTGAAGAACATATTCATGATCAGAGCTGGTAAATCAACACGCCAGGCAGCTCTTGAGAGTTGAATTACCAGGCTTACGTTGCGTATTGTGTTAAAGGAGGACGCCATCTGGAAACCCTCGAAACCCCATTACGTTCATGAGTTATTGTTGGAGGACTGTGACAGGCGAATTAAATATGGGGAAATAATGCTGTCATAGCATACTGATTGGCCAGATTTGTTCAAGAACGTTGTTTGGAGCGATGAGGCGGTGTTTCACTTAGGGGAATGCGTCAATCGACACATCTGTCATTATTGGGCAGAAACAAATCCAGGAACGCCGACTGGAATACTACAAAGTAGACAATAATTGACAGTCTGGTGTGGAATGACCGCAGAACCTCTCATTGTCCCTTCACATTGCGACAAACTAGGAGTACCGACCGGTGCCGCCAAATGCTGAAAGAATGCGTGTAACCAGTGATATCACAATGGGACAATGTTATGAATACCCTTTTTCAGCAAGACTGAACACCGTCTAATTTTGCCTGCATCGTTCGTGACTTGCTGGACCAACAATTTCCAGGACGTTCTCTTGGACGGCGAGCACCCAATGAATGACCTCCGAGAAGCCTTGACTTCACCCCTCGTGACTTCTTCTTCTGTGCTGAGCCAAAGAGGAGGGGTACCAAACATACCCAAGCACTTTGGAAGAATTAGAGGAGATGATAACAGTTGTCCTCGCAAATGTATGTGTGAATTTCCAGCAAAAATCTGTTGGTGACATTCCTATACGTTCATGTCGTTTCTCCCATAAGGTGGAATTTTGGTTTAGGTCACATGTTCTCATGGTCCTTTGCACTGACTACAGTTTTTCCGTATTTAAATAATCATCAATAAAAAAATGTGGACATTTAAAAATAGAGAGCGACTTCTCAGCAAACTTGTATAATAAAACTTTTCCCATGCTGGGCTAACGACTGACTATTCATTTGCTATTGCCCTTTTCAATGAAACAATTTTCAATAAAAATTTAAAATCGCATACATAAATAATTTAGCATATAAATTATTTATGATAAGCAATACAGCACCTCACCCAATGAAAACAGCACTATTACATGGTACAGTATACAGAAAACCAACTAGGAATTGGAATCTTTTCCCGAAACGAGCATTGCAAGAGATAAATGTAATGAAAATCGTGACTGACAACAGGTATATGTTATTATATAAAAGTAATGGTCAAGCGCGAGCAGTACTCGTATACTGAGCGTCCCGTACAAACTTATTTAAGTATGTATATATTTAGTCCAGCTTGAGAACTGATAATATCAACGACTTTTACTTGTTATCGAAATCGATACCGGAAAGATATTGATGCCGGGACTTCCAAGAGCGCAACGTAGTAAGTCCTTTTCAGCTAGGTGTCTGGATACTTTTGATCACATAGTGTATAAATACGTTATCCGATAATTCCTCTGCTCTGAAAATGTGGCATGAATTTGCTCTTCTCCCACTTTTTATCAAGCCCTACATATCTTCGACACGATGCGCTCCGCCTAGCCTTTCGGATCCACCTACCTTCTCCTATCCAGATCCCCCACCACAATATTAAATTCCTGGCCCTACCTTTCCATCTTGAACACCTCCAAGTAGCCTATATTACTCGAAAACATGACACTAGCCATCCACTATTTTCTCCCTGCTCCCTGATCGCGCTACTCTTCTATGTGCCTGCCACTACATCCCCCTACACTACATCACCATCCTATCAGCATCCTGCCTCAACGGAACTTATATTGCCTCCATTACTATGAAATCCGCCCCGATATATACCTGTCCTACCAGATATAGGAGAATCCGTTCCTCCTCTCAGGGCTCCCTTCCTCACCACTCCCCTCCTCCCACATCCCAAGGCTTGGTTCAGAGCCACATCCCTCTACACCCTCCCTAAACCCTCCTCAAATCATCAGCCCTTACAAACCTGTCCCAAGCAGTATCCAAAATAGTACAAGCCCATGATACAACTACGTCTGGCAGTCTACATACAAGCTTCATTTTATTCATCTGTGTATGTAATGTAATCAATCTACAAATTAGCTTTATCCTTTAACTTATGCCTCTGCTAACATGTCGTTTTGTGTTAAACATTCATTTGACATTTATCCGTCAATACACATTTCCATTAGTCAATAAATCAGCTTTTATCTTTTTTTTTTTTGTTTAACTGACCATTTGCCTCTTCATTATCTAAGGAGTACGTTTTTTGTAAAAGTTTTACAAGCTTTTGAGTGACGAGCGGTGAATAGTGTTACTGGCAGGCCACTCCCGTAACGAATGGGGCGTGGGGCATGAAATAACAATAAAATAAAAAATGCCCCATTGTATTTAATTTTGGAATGACTTCTGTAATTAGTTTTTATTTCCTGAATATTTTGTTAAATTGTGAACAACTTTAAACTGTCGTCGGAATATCTGCCTTTGTAGTTCAATGGTCATAACAGCTGACTGTCATGCGGGTAACCTTATTTCGTTTTACGGTACTGCTGTGGATTTTTCGATCGTGTAAGGACTTGAATTGGATGCATTCAGCTTCGTGAGGCGAACTGAGCAGATACCTGAACGGCTAGTAGAGATTCCGAGGTTATGAAATCCAACAAGAACCAAGCGAGCTTTATCCTCACCACATGCTCCTCCATACCACCTCTGACGACGCCTTGTCAGAAGATGGCACGGCAGTTCATCCAATCCGATTTGCCCGTCTATGGTCAGAACGCGGAATTTTACAGTACCTGTAGCTTTTAAACTGTCAGGAGGCAGACAGATTTTTTATTCAGTTACATATTCTATTAGAAATCCGTTTGATTAATTACACAAAGATGAAAATATTGTACTCAATTTTACTTTTAAATGCCTCTCTTTCATTTGCTTTGTATAATTACCTGCATGTTACGCATGCGTCAGTGATCCCTAGGATAGCACTCCATGCTAAACATAATTGGTTGAAGCAAGTGTGGAAATTCTGACTTACCTTATTTTTAAATGGTTATGACTTCTTGCAGCGCAACAAAATGAGAGGCATACCATGAACATATTTTAATTTCTGTCGTTTGTTTTTAATCTCTTAATGTAGTAGCTAGTACATCTTTTTCTTTTATAGCAGATTATGAAGATGGCAATTGCATAGCCGAAACCGACAATTCCTTTCAAAGATCTTTGTGATCAAAAGAATTAAATAAAAAATTAAATAAATTAAATAAATTAAATAAAATAAGAACTCTTCTAATTGTTATTTCATGTCTGATTCCTTACAGACGTTGTCTTTTAGTGCGACTTTTATAAGTTATTGGCAGCCTCTATAAAACTGAAATTTTCTGTACCTATGTTTAATTGATACAATTACCATGAATGTATGAATCAGAAGTGGTAATTGCCGTGAACGGTGGAAAGTATTTTGTGAAACAGATCTTTATCTCTGGATATAAAATTCATTCATTGTCTCAAGCAAATAACAGGCACCACACTTTTTGTTAGTTCCATGATATAACTCATATTAAAAGATTTGTAACTGCCAGGGTATCACATGAAGTTACGGAAATGGTTGTGTGATGTGACACGCTCTCCAAAAATTTTTTCCACAAGACGTGTATTGTTGTTAGCAGTGTGCCCTGGAACGCCATCTAGCTGAAACCATGAACAGTTAATTCCAGCTTCTTTTAGCTGGCCAATCATATCCTGAATCGTTAAAAAGAAAATTCATTCTTGAAGGTTCCTTCAGATAATTAAATTCTGCATATTGCTAACAACATATCAGTACCCTAATCATGCAATACGCCTTCAAGCACATTACGATGATCCCCCTTGACCTTAATCGTGTGTTAAGTGTTTTAACGTGATCAGAGAGGCAGAACCAGGCCTCATCTGTATAACTGTTGACATCAAGAATAAAGAAGGTATTCCTCTCAATAAAAAATGTAAATAATTTTCAGCAAGGAATTTGATTTTGATTCACCACCTCCTTCAATTCATGCACCAGTAATCCACGATTGCCAGCCAGGTATCTTTTTCTGGTGCCAATTGAGGAAGTGATTTTGCAGGTCTCTGCTCCGTAGAGTCAGTAACATCCAACAACTTATGTTAGTTAATTAGGGTTGGTGTCACCGTTCGTTTGGCATCTAAGACTGGGCCTGTCGCTCCAGATTCATCAATAAGTCGACGACCCGCATTTCGAAGAGTACAATTGTTTCCGGCGTTATTTCAACTAATATCTCCCGCACTAAATCTGTATATCTGTCACTTTATCAAAACACATCTTCAAAAAGAAAAATGCTTCCCTCAGTTAAAAACACCATAATTTAAAAATATAGTGAACATCTAAACACTACATATCGCAATTAATAACTTTCATGAACTGAACCAAAGAGTTAAATGTTACATAACAGTAGAATCAATTTAAAAAATCGTGTATCCATGAAATAACAGTTCTGCTACCTTGGATTTTGTCAACTTTGTAATATCCAGTTTAATCTATATCCCTTGTTCACTGTCCAGTACACTACGACTTTCCGAAAACAGTATATTACTTCATAGGAACCAGTAGCGGAAATAATTGTAAAGGAACAAACGATGGTAACACTCACGAGAAGAACACGGTAACTGGCATAACCCGATTTCCCTGCAACTTTGCTCAGAAGAAGATCGGCCAAAATAGATGACCACATGTCTCATCTTATCACTCGATACTTGATAGTTTCTGAGAGAATGATTGTCAAAGTTTTCGACGCAAGCTAGATACCTTTTAACAAACTTTAAATTCAGCCAACATAGTCGCATGAGAGCTGGAACATCTAAACACAATCAGTAGCGTCCTCTATTTGAAACCCGATTATTGTTCGTATTTATTTTATTTTCTTCATCTGTCCATGTACGTTGAAGATTACCACATGAATGTTTCTTATCAAGAGAGAGGACAGAAGGGTACTATATTAATCGCAATATTACGATTGCCTTTCACAATAAGTGCCACACACATGTTATATAACTTACCTGTTAATGGTATTTTTAGGGTTCACAATCTTTTTAAATTCGCATATATATTTTAGTCTTACATAAATGCACGATTCTCGTGTTTTATTCCTACGTTTGTTCTTCAGGAAGATTTGGTGGATTCCCTTGGATGAAACTGACAGTAGAAACATTCTAAAGATATAAATTCCAAAAACCACAAGCATCACACGATGGCGTATTTGTCATTGCAGCATTTCTTTGTATGAATAGCACTCGCGAAAGAAACGTCCTGTACACGGTACCATGCTGAATATTTCAAGTGTTGGCAATAATTTTGCTGCCAATCACGCATAATCGCATCACATTCCCGAAAACTGGAATTTGGAAGTGATATGAATCAAGGTAGAGTACAGGACTATGACCGACAACAGTTACATTTCATTTTGGCATTCATTTAATGTTGCTTATGTACTACATTCACCACACATAGGATTAGATGAGGAATAATGACAACGTTGAATAAAGTGTTCTCTGGTTTCAAGCCATGTCAACTGATTAAATTCACGCGAGCTTTCGGCCAAGCACTCCTTGGCCATTGTCAAGTGGTATGACTGCCAGTAGAGTGCTGATACGCCCCTTATATACAGTAGCGTCCGGCCACCGTCTGTGTTTGGGGTGTTACGGGTGATTTTAATTCCAATGGCTTCTTTAAGTATACATCTCCAGAAGCCGTTAGTGCGAGCCATGAGGGATGTTTCGTCCAATTTTATCCTGTGTCCGTTTTCTAAAGGATACCCAGCTAAAGCAGATTTCTCGGATAGCGTAAGTGATAAAACGTTTCATATTTCTTCCTGCGTTGCTCGACAATGCGTACTGTTTATGCGACGTACGATTGGCCACACTATCAGGGTATCTTGTAGACTGTAGGTTTTCTGAGACATGCTACGTCTTTAACTGGTGTCATTGACTGATTGTTGTCGGAGGTCTGAACATCGATCTGATCGTGTGTGGTTTCAGCAGACGGTTTATCTTGCTCGACACGGGGCCACAGAACAGAAAAAAGCAAGTTTCTTTTCCTACTCCTCGTCGGTGGTCTTGCTTGAAATCATTTCATTTATTTGATGAACGTCATAGCCGTTGTCCCTGAAGACCTTGCACAGGTGGCTCAGCCCATAGGGCAGGTTATCAGCGTCTGTTATCATTCTTGCACGATACACGAAATTTCGCGGGTATTCAGCTGGGTAGCGTCGTCCAAAAGGCGCGATCTCTCGGCAAGCCGACTTGCCATCTTCAGGTGTCCTTGGTGCCTCATTGATCTCTGATGGAAGCCGACTTAATATAATCTCCACCCCTCTGCCGCAGCATCCGACTGGAGGCCGTGCGTTCCTGTGCGGGCTGATGATGGCAAGGTTATTTCAGTACGTAATGGGAAACAACGTGTAGTAGTCTTCTATGGACATGGGTGGATAAGTGAAGAACTAAAATAATTATAATGATTGGGTTTCGAATGTAGTATACAAAAGTGTGATGCCAAGTCGCTAGCCACCGTGTCATTCCTTCAGCTTGATAAAAGGCACATACAGTACCTCGAAAACTTTACCCTGTCTTCCCTGAAATGGTCGAATATCTACGGATAAATCGAGACACGCGTTCGCGTATTTTGACCCCTCTTCCACTGTGTGAAATTTCTGGGAAATTCGGTTATGGCACTTGCCGTGTTCTCATCGTCAGTTACAAGTATGCATTTTGTCATTTTCTGTAACCATTCTTATCCCTGTACGACATTCACCTCTAGGATACACGTGACATAATGGATGTTTCATACATAAGGCGACGTACATGCCATTTAAATGGCGGGAGGCCCGCGAAAGTGCAGTCCGGAGCAGAGAGCGCCCCCCTGCGGGCAGTGGCTCACCTCAGAGAGCAGGTTATGGGAGAGGTCGAGTACCCGCACGTACATCTCCAGGTCGCTATCGGCGGCGTGCAGCGCGGCCAGCGCGTTGTACGACAGGTTGAGCGCCATGTGCGTGGCGGGCGCGGTGACGTTGTGGAAGGCGGACAGCGACAGCTCTTTGAGCCGGTTGTGCTGCAGGTCGAGCCTGGAGAGCGCCGGCAGGTGGCTGAGCGCGCCCGGCGCCAGCGCCGCCAGCCGGTTGTCGGCCAGCATCAGCGTGAGCAGCGCGGGCAGCTGGCGCACCGCGCCGCCCGCCAGCGCGCGCAGCCGGTTGCCGGTCAGCACCGCCGTGCGCAGCTCCGGCAGCCCCCACAGCGTGTCCTCCTCCAGCGCCTCCAGCAGGTTGTACGACAGCCGCACGTCACGCAGGTGCGGGTGCATCTGCACGAGTAAAGCGATCGCCACATTTCCCATTTGTTTATCACAACATAAAAAATTTAAAAAAAAGGTATTCGCGTATTTCGATGTCCTTTCCCTCTACAGCTCCCACAGCCTTTCCCAAGATGATCCGAAGTGAATAGATCTAGTCGTCTAACATAGCCATGTCTTTGTCTCTCACATCTATTTCACATACTACTGTAACACCCAGCTACCTACATCCCTGTCTCGGCATTTCTCTCCTAATTTCGGTTCAGAAAAGTGGCAAAGTGCACTTGGGCAGGCCAGCGTTCATCTCTCCATCTGACCATCGAGACTTAGGTTTTCTACAGGCCGAAAAGTATTTAAACCGACAAACTCTGGGAGGTTGTAGGAGACATCAAAACAAATATTTTTTCCCTAACGTCATTTTCTCCTATGAGGATTATTTAAACCGGTGGAGGCCGTATTACGCTCTGCAGTTGTTAGAGGTCGCATTACGCTCTTCAGTTGTTACAGAGTGTATTCCGCTCTTCAGTCGTAGGCAACTGCTGTCCACCAGTGTAGTTGTGTATTGTCTGTGTTTACTAATGGAGCGATACACCTGGAGCGAGTACACTAATATGGTTGGTCGATACTACGTAGCGAACCACAACGGACGAGCTGCACAGCGGGTTTATCAACAACAATATCCTAATCGCCGTATCCCGCATCGTACGTCCTTTGCTGCTGTGTACCAACGTCTGCGTGAGACCGGGTCATTTAGCAGATTACCTGGACAGGGACGCCGTCGCACGGTAAAAACGCTGCAATTTGAGGAAGCTGTCTTTCAGCATGTGAAGCTGGATCCTTGAATCAGCACTGGTGCAGTTGCACGTAACATGGAAACCAATCAGACGAATGTAAGAAAATTCCTTCGAGAGCAATTGTTTAGTCCATTTCACTTACAGCGTGTCCACTAACTAGAAGCAGTTGCTTATCCACCAAGAGCACAGTTTTCGCAGTGGTACCCGGAACAGTGTGAAATGCTTCCTACATTTCCATCCTCTGTGTTGTTTACCGATGAAGCAACGTTCGGGCGTGATGGAGTCTTCAACATGCACAATTCCCATGTTTGGAGTGAGGATAACCCACATGCCACACTTACTAGCGCTCATCAAGTGCGGTTCTTCGTTAATGTGTGGGTCGACGTTGTTGGGGACTGTTTAATTAGGCCGTATCTGCTTCATAGGCCATTAAATGGCAGGGACGATTAAAATTTTCTCGCCAGAGCATTGCCAGAATTGCTGGAAGACATCCCGCTCTCTACAAGGCAACGCATGTGGCGCATGTGGTTCCAACATGGCGGGGCGCCGGCACATTTCAGTCGTCGTGTCCGGGAATTCCTGGACCAATGGTTCCCAGAAACGTGTATTGGCAGAGGTGGTCCTGTACCATGGCCTGCTCGATCCCCAGATATGTCCCCTCTGGACTTTTTGTGTGGGGAGAGATGCACAACCTTGTTTACGCAACCTGTTGCATCAGAAGAGGATCTGGTTGCCCGGATAGTATCACCAGCAGGAACAATTCAGGATACTCAAAAAATGTTCAAATGTGTGTCAAATCTTAGGGGATTTAACTGCTAAGGTCATCACTCCCTAAGCTTACACACTACTTAACCTAAATTATCCTAAGGACAAACACACACACCCATGCCCGACGCAGGATTCGAACCTCTGCCGGGACCAGCCGCACAGTCCAGGACTGCAGCGCCTTTAGACCGCTCGGCTAATCCCGAGCGGCAATTCCGGGCACTCCTGGGGTTTTTGCCCGTGTTAGACAGAACATGATCCGAGGGTGTAACCTTTGTTTGCGTGTCAATGGAGGCATTTTTGAAAATCCACTGTAATTGAAATTGAGTTGTGTTAATGTGTTGTCTCTTGGTCATAAGAAAATGAAAAGCTGTTTGTTGGTTTAATTAATTTGTCGTCTACTGGTTTAAATACTCCTCATAGGGAAAAATATTTGTTTTGATGTCCCCTACAACCTCTCAGAGTTTGTCGGTTTAAATACTTTTCACCATGTATACTTTCGATTAATTGGTTTAGGCAAATGTGTATGACCCAGTGCAGGGATGGAGTGATGCAGGCACAATTCATAGTACTCCATCCATTTCACTTGTCAGTGAATTTGAAGAGCTGCTTAAATTGATACTAAACCAATATAACACACTTCGTCTGATAGGCAGCCAGCTGTGCCTCGGATATGTCCCGTATCAGGTAGAAGCAAATGTGAGTGTGTGAGTCGTCCGCAGTTGCAACTTACAACAAATAATGGTTCACTTTCATGTACATCTACATGCTTACTCTGCAATTAAAAATCAACTGCCTAGCAGAGTATTCATCAAACTACCTTCTGTCTATTTCTCTAGCTTTCCACTCCCGAACAGTGCGCAGGAGAAACGAACACTTAAATGTTTCTGTGTGAGAACTAATTCCTCTTAATTCGTTATGATGATCATTTTTCCCAATGTGCGGTAGAGGACTACAAAGTAACTTCACGCTCTGAACAGAAAGTAGGTGATTGAAAGTTCATGACAAGAACCAGCTGCAGCGAGAAACGCCTCTGTTTTAATGATTGTCACCCGAATCACGTATCAGTCCCGGGCACTCTTGGTTCAAAATGGTTCAAATGGTTCTGAGCACTATGGGACTTAACTTCTTTGGTCATCAGTCCCCTAGAACTTAGAACTACTTAAACCTAACTAACCTATGGACATCACACACATCCATGCCCGAGGCAGGATTCGAACCTGCGACCGTAGCGGTCCCGTGGTACCAGACTGTAGCGCCTAGAACAGCTCGGCCACCCTGTCCGGCCCCTGGCACTCTCTCCCACATTTCACGATAATACAAAAGGGACTGCCTTTCATCGAACTTTTTCGATGTCCTCCGTCTTTCCCATCTGATGTAGATTCCACAGCGAAAAACAATTGCCCAGAAACGAGAGGACAAGAGTAATGTAACAATTTATAGTAGACCTGTCACACATTGGAAGTGTTCTGCCAGTAGATGGCAGTCTTTCGTTCGCTTTCCCCACAGAATTATCTATGTGATCCCTTCTGTTTAAGTTATTCGTAATAGTAACCCATAGGGATTTACTTCTGTTTACAGTCATTAGATTTGTGCGACTTAACGTGTAAAAGAAATTTAGTGGTGTTCCTTTAATACTCATGTGGATAACTTCACACTTTTCATTATTGTGAGTCAATTGCCACTTTTCACCGCAATAGAGATATCATGTCTAAATCGCTTTACAGTTTGTTTGATCATATAATGGCTTTACAAGACGGTAAATGACAGCATCATCTGCAAACAATCTGAGAAGGCTGCACAGATTATCACCTAAATCGTTTATGAAGATCAGGATTAGCAGAGGGCCTGTAACACTTTCTTGTGGAACGATAGATATTTCTTCTGTTTTACTCGATGACTTTCGTTCAAATACTACGAAATGTGACTCTTCTGACAGGAACTCAATTCGCCCAATTGCGGCAACACTCCATAGGCACACAACTTGGTTAGAAGTCTCGTGTGAGGAATGGGTCAAAAGCCTTCTGGAAATCTAAAAATTTGAAATCAGTTTGCCAACACCTGTCGATAGCATTCATTATTTAGTTAGTATAAAGAGATAGTTGTGTACTGCAACAAAGATATTTTCTTGATCCTTCCTAACTATTTGTCAATAAATCGTTTTCCTCGAGGTAATTCATAATATGAGACACAGATTATCTTTCAAATCCTACTGGACATATGTGTCAGTCATATGCGTCTGTAATTCAGTGGGTTACTCCTTTCTTCGGTACTTGTGTGACTTATTTCACTTTTCAGTCGTTAGGTACTGATCTTTCGACAAGTGAGAGGTTCTGTGTGATTGCTAAGTACGTAGCTATTGCAGTAGCATACTCTGAAAGGAACGTGACTTTTATACGGTCTGGACCGAAAGCTGTGATTTAAATAAGTAATTTTAACTGCTTCACTATAGCGAGGTCATCTACCTCTAAGTTACTCATGTTGGCAGTTTTTTTCTCCTTTAGATTCGAAATCTGGAATATTTACTTTGTCTTCCCTCGTAAAGCAGTTACTGAAAACCGTGTGTGGTATCTCAGCTTTAGTGGCAATTTCATACTTAATATCACCACTGTTAACGCACAGTGAAGCTAGTGATCACGTCCGGCTGCTGGTGTACTTTCCGTATGACCAGAATCTCTATGGGTTTTTCTGCCAGGATTCGACACAATGTTTCTTCATGGAAACTATTAAAAGCATCTCTCATTGAAGTAACGTGGCAGAGAGCGATGGAAAGTCCCCTCAGAGTATATTTCTCGATGCCAAATTGCACATACTGAAGAGGCTGTCTGGGCAAACAATGTGGGAAAAGGGCGCTACTTTTAAATCGTTGACTGTTGATAACTTTGGAAAAAAATATATGTCTGTCATCTGGGCTTCGATGTCATACAAGGAACATTCTAACGACTGGGAGAGAATGTCGACAAGTGCTGCTCATGGAATTCCAACGAAATTCACGGTTTGCAGCTTTCTCCACATCGACTGTCACTCTTAGGTCCTTATTCGAGTATAAACCTTGAACCAGATACTTCATGACAAGATCGGTGGCGATTATCTATACTTCAACCATTGGGATGAGAATTGTGCGGTTGCCCTAGATAAATTCCCCCGTTGCGTTTGATAATGAAAGCAAGATGGAAAAAAATCAAACACGATCATGGGATCTGTTGACCTAGAAAAGTGTTCGACAATGTAAAATATTGCAAGACGATAGAAACCTCGAGAAAAAGTGGGGTAAGGTAGAGGGAATATACAGTATGTACAGAAACCCGGAGGCAACAATAAGTCTCGAAGATCGAGAACGGAGTGCTAGGATTAAACATAGTGTAAGATGGAGATGTAATTTAACATCGAAGAAGTAATGACGAAAATGAAAGAAAGGTACAAGCGTGGGATTAAAATCCGGGGTAAAAGGACATCAATAATAAGATTCCCTGATGACATTTCTATCCTGAATGAATGTGAACAAGAAACCAGGATTTGTTGAATGGAATAAACAGTCTAATGAGTACAGAATATGGATTGAGGTTAAACCGGAAGAAGAAAAGCTTATCCCAGATGCTTAGTTGTCTACAATGATATCCTGTATGAAAAGGGTACACAAATTTCTTGTCAGTTATTGATTAGGTTCAAAGCAGTACAAATACTGTCAATCTACTACAACGTTTCAGAGCTGTAAAACTGTGAAACGCTGAAATAAAACGTATCGTACAAGGAAAATATGAGTAAGTTACTATTAGAATCAGTCAATGGATTTATGGGGAGCTGTCGCCTTAACCGCTTTGGTCATCCGTCTACAACTCATGGCCTACACCAAACTTCCCTAAGCTGTCGCCCATGTGTCACAACCTAAGCTCATACGTTTCCAGGAAGGACAAAATTATTGAGAATCCCAAATAACAGTGCCGGTGATATTAAGAAGTACGATGCACTGTTCCTTGGGACATACATGCAACCATACGTACTTACAAAGTAATGCGAGAGCGACTGCGGTAACGGTGAGAGAATTTTTCAGAGAGCAGTGAAAGAACAGGAACGTGGGGCGAACGCTTTGGAGACCATTGGCGCATGGCGGCGCCGAATACATGGAGGACTGTCTTCGAGGTACTCTTCAGGCGCCCACGTAACCTAAGCATCGACTGTGCACATGTGACTACGGCTTGTGCTATATGCCCCACATGCTGAATTCTATAAGAAAACTCTCGTTCGTTATAGTGTGCAGTAACAGTTCTTTAATGACAGCTGCGCATTCCTCTGGAGTCTCACTGTTATTTCCTATAGGCTTGGGCAAGTAATATTCTTGAGACTGTGGTCGAAACTGCGATCTCTTCACAGGCCATAGCACGGACACTAACTCTAACATAAAGTCATGTGGCATGCACTGATCAGTGTTGGTAACGCTTGTGTTTTGGGAAAGTTTGTAGTAGACTGATTTTGCCACTGCTAAAATATTTTTACTGCATTGCCAAAGTCTTAGTGAATGCACTAATTTTCCTTATTTGGTGTTAAGCTATTTTGGTTTCTTGTTATGAGCTTCCTGCTTGATATTATTCCATAATGTAGGGCCACACGTATCTGTCCAATGCAAAAGGTGCAAAAGGGATATTGTATCCATCCAATGTGTGTGTGTGTGTGTGTGTGTGTGTGTGTGTGTGTGCCTCGTTATTGTCTTACACCCTGGACTCAATTTATTTGCTGCAGTTTAAACTTTAAGTATGAATGTAACGTTATGGATCTTAGGCGGTGATTCCAAGTTCCCATTCTATTTTTGGCTCGATAATTGAGAATTTCGAGCCAAAACTCATTTATAGATTACGAAACTTAATAATATAGGTTTGAAGAGTGATTTATTTCTACCTTTATTTGAACTGTAGGTATTGTTATTCATTTGTGCACCCACTGATACGGGAATTTATTGAGTGGGAACCAGTTAAGGTTCTATAATTCCTGTGTTCATTTTAATTAATCTTTTGCGATTGTGTTACTCAGTTGATTTGGTAATCATCGCTGAGAAGCCAAGGACTGTAAGTGACAATTTTTTAATATTGGTGATTAGTGTGGATTTCAGGAGTTAAAACAAACACAATTATATGTGACCAACAAATCCAACAAATAAAATTGACAAGCAGTACAGTGCTGGTGCTGACCTCTAGTGCCTGAAAAGAAGACTGATAAAACAATTATATATATATATATATATATATATATATATATATATATATATATATATATATATATATATATATATATATATAACTTTTTTCTTGCAAGCCAAGGACATAAGCGCACTTACGTCTCTTGGATACCAAATGATTGAAGATGACAAATAGATCTGGCTGAGTCTTTAAGAGAAGCTATTTTATTTAAAAATATTGCTTCATTTCCTTGGGATTTATTACTATTATTTCACATCCTACACAACCGATTACTACTATTGACGTTGTTAGAGTGTACAAAAAGGTTAACATCTTTGTCAAATGTGTGGAACAGAAGAAAGTGAACAGAAAATTCATTTAAGGGATTGTAAATGTTTTACCGCATCTTTAAGTATTTTATAATAAATAAATTTACAAATACTTTATTATTAATTGAGTGAAGTACATGTGTTAATATCCATCACTAAGCAGTATACTCTCTACATTGCCTGTTCATAGTGTGGGTTAGAAAATTTTTAAGAATAGAGAATGCATACGTGATACTATTTACTTCTTATGCACACGATGACGAGAAATCTATTGAGCCTGATGTAGAATTTGATGAATCTACTGGAAGTGAATGGCCACATCTAAACGAAAGGAAGAGATTAAGAAAACTGGAGAGTTAGAAAATAAATAAAAATTCCAGCCGCCGAAATGAAGGTAAACAACTTACACACTGACAGTTGAAAGTTCATGAACACAGTGTTAACAACTGCAGATTTATATAAACGAAAATGTTTAATGGAGATGAGAGACTACAAATATTTGATGAATATGGGAATCTAAAAGCTGGAATCTCTAAACATCATTCAATAATTCTTCGGTTTCAGTACAAGAGCCAATGTGGCAAAAAAAGAAGCATCCATGCAAAAAATGTTAGCTGCACTTACAGTCTGAAAAGATTCAGAGTATGTAAATAGTTTCTCTTGCTGACATTGGATGTAAGTGACAAAAAGGTTACCAATGTCTTTTCTAGGAAACCTCCCACTTCAGTTCTTACAAAGTTCCTACAAAAAAAAAAAAAAAACGTTCAGATTGTTGAGGACCATATAAACTCATTTCCAATATACATCAGTCATTATAGTGGAAGGAAATTTCCTAACATCAAGTATTTGGAAACTACGCTAAATATTACCAAAATTGAGGAACTCTATAAAGAGTTTTGTGCAGAAAATAATTTACCAGCTGTTGAAGAGAGTCACTAAAAATTATGTACAATACAGCCTTAAACCTAGGTTTCGATACACCTTGTACTCATACTTGTATGATATGTGACTAGTTGCAAAATTTGATAGTCCATGGAGACCCTAAGAGCGTTCAGACTCTGACTCTTGAAACGGAATTACATTTGCGTAAGGCTCAGGCAGCCAGAGAAGCAAAAGACGTCAGTGTGTTTTGACCTACAAAAGACACTCCCTATAGCTAGGCTTTCTGGCAACAGAGCGTATTACGCCACACAGCTGTGGACCTACAATTTCTATATACACGGTTTGGACTCTGCATTTGCAAGAATCTACAACTGGCATGGGAGTCAGGCACTTATCGATTCTAAGAAATTATTTCGTGTCTTTTACACTACGTAAGTTAACTGCCCTTGTGAGTAAACTAAGTCACAGCATTCAGTGACAAACCTAGGGTCTGCCGTTACAGTACCCAGAATACACAAGCTGAAATTGTAGAACACAGATTCACTATTTATGATCATTGTCATTCCTGTAAGGAATGAAACCAACAATTTGGAAATGCAACCAAGATTTTAGAATTTTTGGGAATTTGTACCTGTTGAGTGGGTTTTCTCTTTTCCAAAGCCAAAAGGAAATTTAAGATTGTCCAGATGATTGACAATGATTTCATCACACTAAGTGATCCTTACCTCAAGGACTCAGTGAAAGGCTTGAAAGAAATGCAGTGATTTCATTCTCAAAAGAAGTCACCCTTCATTTTGTTTTATTACGTATCTCTCAATGAAGAGATGGAAAATTTTCAAAATGTTAATAACGAAAAAGCTCATCGTTGTGGCAGAAATATCAATGTCTCCCCTTCTCTAGAAATAAATAGTGAATAACCTAAGTTAAAATATCTGAAATACAGAGACCTACTGACTCTAATTCTTTTTATGCCACCAGTAAATCATGAACTTTATCCGAAAATTCCGTACCATGGAGCTGCAAGAACACTGAATCCAATTAATCAAATCATAAAAAAGTTGGTTGTTATTCATGAAATAAACATGATTGGACGTTAGAAACAGACTTGTAGTTATCTCATAGTCATGTTCAACTCAACTGTTAAGCTACTGCCTGCCATTAAAGTTTTTCTGTTTATTTTACAGTGGCCCATAACATTTAAACAGTGATGAACAAATAATAACTTACAAAATTCAGCATTGACTGTTCTGGACACGGAATGCGTTAAAGTTTCAAAATTTTACAAATAGTTATTTTTTCTCAAGTTGTTTATTGAATTTTACAGAGTGTCTTTACTTTGAACAACATTTACTCAAACTAATACCTTGTTCCTTATACTCCTTGGTATCTAAGAGTCTCTATAAGAGAAGTTACTGATAAACTGTGACACAGATAAAGTATACTTGCACTCCTACAGCCCTTGGCTACTCACACTCCACAGACTATACTGCGGCTACACGATCATAACATGATTAAGATTTTAAATGAGTTTCCTAATTCATTTCATGCAAACAGGGCACATACTATTCATTCCTCAATATTTCCTTAACTGAATTAGACCTACCCATTTGACAGCCTCAGTATCAGCCGCATAAATCAAAATTTTTGTGTTAAATATGTGAGGCCACAGCCTATGTATTTGTCGTTGAGAGGTGTGGAGCATCCACATCATCAGAGAAGTTTCAAAAACTATGGTAGCCATTTGAAAGCAGTGATGCCTATAGTAGCATAGTTGTTTAGATGACATATCTGTATGAGTGTATAGGGGCCTGAAGATGCTGCCAATGAGGCACTGAAACTGGTAGTCAAATAAAATTCTTCATAAAACAGAGGCTGTCTGTAGTTATTTTTTAAGTCTTTGACCAGCTGCAGTCCCAATCCCTCTACACAAGAGAGGACTACCGAAATTTAATTTAAAATAAGTGGCATAGTTACTGTATGTTCGCATTGAAACCTTTTATACATCAGACTTGTGCCCGTTACGCTAATCTCGTATAACTTCTCTTTAAATTTTAGACTGGTAGCATGTTTTTCGAAAATAAGCATGTTATTGCTTAGCTGTGCTTCATTAAATTGTTGAGATGCCATCAAAACAGACTAATGTCATTTTTGGAGTGAATCTATAATTTTTAAGTCAGGGCAAGGCTTTCAAACATAAAGCTAAGTGTTTATAACTATAGGGAAGATAAACCTCCTGAACTTATCGCGATTGAAAACTAACGATTTCATACTTCATGACGCGTAGCTATAAATTTATTGGGAGTAAACAAGAGCATCTGAGCCGTGGTACGAATTGCCGTTTTGAAGAGCGCGACGTAGCGCGTAGTGTGAAGCAGTCGCCCTCCGTTTCTGGCGGTGGAGCCGCTGTGGCAGTCGCAGCTTTGGTGTCTCCCTCTGGTGGAAAAGGGGGAAGGTTGCCTTTTCCCGTGCATTTAAGGGGCGCTATGAGCTCGCCAGTCGGTCAGTCTGGGTCAGTCTCTCGTCCCCAGCTTGCTAGTCTGTCGCTCGTCCTCATTTGTTAGGCAGTTAATGCCTGTCAGTCGTTCGAAGTGCTAGTATGTCTGTCGTTCGGATCAACCTTTAAAGCTGGCAAAATGAGAGTTTTTCCACTCCGCCAGTAAGAGAACTCAGCGAGTGGTCGCCCAGTCGGGGATTAGTTCCTGCATCTGAGTCTGCACATTAGGCCGGCAGTCTGCTCGAGTTTGCTCAGGCAACGGTCATTGACGGTTGGGTCGATCGGTTGGTCGGTCGCGCACTGAGACACAAGATGACTGCTCCGTCTTAAGCATCGGCGCACGTGAGGTCGCCATGTGAGTCCAGTGGGCTGCGGCGTATAGCGAGGGGTAGTGACTTCGCGGTCGACACGAGAGCAACAGGAGTCAACCCACGACATCAGTCTGGCCGGTGTGAGCTGCGACGCCGTGAGACGGGAGACTGACGCGCCTTCCTGCGTCCGTTGAAGCGGCTGGCAGCGGACGGTTCCGGAGAGCGATTTGGGGGTCCTGCGCCAGGTCTTCTCGATAAATCGCAGTTTATTTGAAGTTAAATGATTGGTGATATGTTGTTTGATTTACTCTTGTTAAATTCTACTTGTTTTCTTGTTGAGGTCACCAGCCGTTTTGGTTTGGGTTCGTCCCACCATTCTTCTCCATTTGCCCACCCGCGGGAAGGTGGTTGTTTATAAATTGGGTGGTCCGTGTTTCCCTTGTGGAGTAGGGGCTGGTTAGAGCAACCTCCGGTTCGGGTTGTTCAGTAATCTCCCTATTAACGTACCATACGTTAGTAACTGCCTGTGTCACGTTTGTCGAATTTGGTGTGTTATCGAAGTTGGAGTGTAACGGCCTAACACCTGAAATATGTTCTGATCTTTGGAAACTTTGATATTATTGCTTATGATCTGTAGAGCATCTTGACTATTGTTTGGCCAACCTTGTAGAATTTTATATAAGATTGCATTTCATGGGCTTTTATTTAAATGATCATTTTAGCGAAAGCAAAGAGAGCTTCACTCCAAGTTTAAACGCAGCCAAAACCTCTCAGACAAACAGAAGCTAAACGATGTCAAAGTTAGCGTAAGGAGGGCAATGCGTGAAGCGTTCAGTGAATTCGAAAGCAAAATACTAGGTACCGACTTGACAGAAAATCCTAGGAAGTTCTGGTCTTACGTTAAATCAGTAAGTGGCTCGAAACATCATGTCCAGACACTCCGGGATGATGATGGCATTGAAACAGAGGATGACAAGCGTAAAGCTGAAATACTAAACACCTTTTTCCAAAGCTGTTTCACAGAGGAAGACCGCACTGCAGTTCCTTCTCCAAATCCTCGCACCAACGAAAAAATGGCTGACATCGAAATAAGTGTCCAAGGAATAGAAAAGCAACTGGAATCACTCAACAGAGGAAAGTCCACTGGACCTGACGGGATACCAATTCGATTCTACACAGAGTACGCGAAAGAACTTGCCCCCCTTCTAACAGCCGTGTGCCGCAAGTCTCTAGAGGAACAGAAGGTTCCAAATGATTGGAAAAGAGCACTGGTAGTCCCAGTCTTCAGGAAGGGTCGTCGAGCAGATGCGCAAAACTATAGACCTATATCTCTGACGTCGATCTGTTGTAGAACTTTAGAACATGTGTTTTGCTCGAGTATCATGTCGTTTTTGGAAACTCAGAATCTACTATGTAGGAATCAACATGGATTCCGGAAACAGCGATCGTGTGAAACCCAACTCGCTTTATTTGTTCATGAGACCCAGAAAATATTAGATACAGGCTCCCAGGTAGATGCTATTTTTCTTGACTTTCGGAAGGCGTTCGATACAGTTCCGCACTGTCGCCTGATAAACAAAGTAAGAGCCTACGGAATATCAGACCAGCTGTGTGGCTGGATTGAAGAGTTTTTAGCAAACAGAACACAGCATGTTGTTATCAACGGAGAGACGTCTACAGACATTAAAGTAACCTCTGGCGTGCCACAGGGGAGTGTTATGGGACCATTGCTTTTCACAATATATATATAAATGACCTAGTAGATAGTGTCGAAAGTTCCATGCGGCTTTTCGCGGATGATGCTGTAGTATACAGAGAAGTTGCAGCATTAGAAAATTGTAGCGAAATGCAGGAAGATCTGCAGCTGATAGGCGCTTGGTGCAGGGAGTGGCAACTGACCCTTAACATAGACAAATGTAATGTATTGCGAATACATAGAAAGAATGATCCTTTATTGTATGATTATATGATAGCGGAACAAACACTGGTAGCAGTTACTTCTGTAAAATATCTGGGAGTATGCGTGCGGAACGATTTGAAGTGGAATGATCATATAAAATTAATTGTTGGTAAGGCGGGTACCAGGTTGAGATTCATTGGGAGAGTCCTTAGAAAACGTAGGAGGTGGCTTACAAAACACTCGTTCGACCTATACTTGAGTATTGCTCATCAGTGTGGGATCCGTACCAGATCGGGTTGACGGAGAAGATAGAGAAGATCCAAAGAAGAGCGGCGCGTTTCGTCACAGGGTTATTTGGTAACCGTGATAGCGTTACGGAGATGTTTAACAAACTCAAGTGGCAGACTCTGCAAGAGAGGCGCTCTGCATCGCGGCGTAGCTTGCTCACCAGGTTTCGTGAGGGTGCGTTTCTGGATGAGGTATCGAATATATTGCTTCCCCCTACTTATACCTCCCGAGGAGATCACGAATGTAAAATTAGAGAGATTAGAGCGCGCACAGAGGCTTTCAGACAGTCGTTCTTCCCGCAAACCATACGCGACTGGAACAGGAAAGGGAGATAATGACAGTGGCACGTAAAGTGCCCTCCGCCACACACCGTTGGGTGGCTTGCGGAGTATAAATGTAGATGTAGATGTAGATGTAGATGTAGTATAGAGGGTTAATATTTTAATTGTTAGTGTTTTGTACAATTTCCATCCCTCCTACAGGGGGTGCAAAGTTTGTGTGCTTGTGTAAATTGTTAAAACTCTTAGTTTACAGTTATCTGGTGTGTTGCAGATTTGCACCAGTGTAGTCTCTCAGAGGCCGTTGTGAGCGGTCGTAACTACGACCGTGTCAAAAGGGAGCGGCAAGGTTCTCTGCCCAAAAGATCACACAATCCCAAATTGTTTCTTTCTGCCTCTGAATAAATTGTAACTCTGATATTTAGAGCGTGCTTTCCGATTATAATTTTAAATCTGTTTCTTTTAAAAAATGCTTTAGGCACTATTAAACTGAATAAAATTCCCATTTGGTAAATGTAATTTGGTTATGGTTTCATCAGTTACCCCGCCTTCGGTGGCCGAGCGGTTCTAGGAGCTACAGTCAGGAACCGCGCGACCGCTACGATCGCAGGTTCGTATCCTGCCTCAGGCATGGATGTTTGTGATGTCCTGAGGTTAGTTAGGTTTAAGTAGGTCTACGTTCTAGGAGAGTGATGACCTTAGAAGTTAAGTCCCATAGTGCTCAGAGCCATTTGAACCATTTTTTCATCAGTTACTTCCTGGCAATTACTTCCATGCTTACATAGTGTGATTAAACATGTTCTTGATGAATCGCTAGTAAATATAATAAATTCTTAAGAATATTATTTGAAAATAAATCACGGTTCAGCATCATTATCTGCAGTATTAAATGGTTTTCCCATATGCAGATGAAGCATAAATGGAAATATTTCTACCTTGCAGTCCGCCAGTAGTAATGAATAACTGTGCATACCTCAGGGTGGAAGAACCCTGGCGGAAGGCGCGTCAGCTTGTTGGACTCGAGGTTGAGGTACTGTAGCTGGGAGAGTGGGTGCAGATCGGTCTGCCCCAACGTGCGCAGCTCGTTGTTGTCGAGTGCCAACCAGGCGAGCGCCCTCAGTGGCCTCAAGAACTCGGCGGGGAAGTCCTCGCGGTCCAGCCCGAAGCTGATCTCCAGGCTCTCGAGGCTGTCGGCGAGGTCGGCGAGGGCCTCCGGGTGCAGGTGGCCCAGCTTGTTGAAGGAGAGGCTCAACTCGCGCAGGCGCGGCGCGTGCGCGAACGCGTGCTCGGCGAGCGCGGCGATGCGGTTGTTGCGCAGCAGCAGCGTCTCGAGCGAGGCCGCCCACTCCTCGAAGTCCTCGGCGCGCACCTCGTCGATGCGGTTGTAGCCCACGTTGAGGTGCAGCAGCCGCGTGCAGTTGCGCAGCGCCACGCTCGGGATGTGCGACAGGCGGTTGCCCTCTAGCGACAGCACCCGTAGTGATGGAGGCAGCGTCTGCGAATCGAAGAGGCTTGTATCTAAGTTCAAATATTTGTAGCAAAAAGTAACCAAAATTTGTGAACAGTGTCTGTCTTAGCTATAAACTTTACGTCTTTCAACAAGTAATTTAGCTAGTCATGCATGCAATGCTGAGGTACAGAATTATAACTGCATGCTTGATTACGTTTTGGTTCACTTTTGGAATGCAATACAGCAGCGATTCTGTGTGGCATGGATAAGACAAAACCCTGGTAGATTTTTGAGGGTATGTGTCACCAGATGAGTATGCCCAGTGTAATAGTTCTCTATTTGCGTGACTATCACGGCGCTCCAAACCCAGTGCTCGATACCAGTAATATCGTACTACTTTTCTGCGACGTAACAGACATTTTTTGTGACAATATTCACATTTGGTTTTATTAATGTACAGGTAATCCGATGTATCGATATATTACAGTGATATGGTTCTTGTGTGTATTCATTTCTGTGAGCCTCTCAAAATCTTTGACTTACGAGTAACCGTTTTTGGCGTGAATGCTCACAGAGCAGTCTTTGTTGAGCTTTGGCAGAAGTTAAGTTGTTATTTCACTTTGTAAAAGAACAGTCAAGTCTTGTGTTTGGTGAAAGTGGAAATTAAATATATGAAGATTGATACAAAACTGTTTTCTTGATGATGTGACAATTAAGAAGAAGTATATGTGAATTTACAAGAAGTTTAATCAAAATGTGGATCGTGAACACGAAGTCAAAATTACTTCTGCCATACCATTGTTCTGATCTGGAATTGTTTGATCATTAAGAATTTCCAAAAAAAACGCATTTGTTAGGTCTTCAAATATTGCTAAAATACAGATCTGGACCTTCTAGCAGTCAAAGTGGAATCACCCTACAATCAACAAGATGAGCCATAACGACTTCGACTAAATCTATGTGGGAATCCATTCAAGATAAATCCCAAATTAAAGACTTTTTTACAGTGACCTCATTATTTCCATTCTGAGGATACCATCCACAGTCAATAACTTTTTTGTTGCCCGATAAAGCGAACATATGCAAGTGGTGGTATCGTTAGACCAGTTAACACAGTTACTGTAAATTACGAACCAGTGGTATATGGGTGCGAGTTGGAACTCGATTGCATCCAGTTCATATCAAGTTAATTTGGTGGCGAAGAAATCTGCATGAGTTCACTATAATGCTCTTCAATTAGCTGTAGTGCGATTCTGGCCTTGTGATAGGGACTTTTTTCTAATTCAAACATGCTTTGCACTTCAGTAAGGCGTCAAGCCTTAATAGATGTTTGTCGTCCACAACACCATTCTTTCACCCAGTTCACAGCTGTCAAGGTACTTTCAGTCACTCCCATACAACCCAGGATTCCACAGGTGCATTCGCTCAGGGCATTATATAGTTACCAGCCTGCATTCTTTGTGTGATGAATACTTTGAGCTGTTTTTCGACTGGAACGACCATTGACATGATTTAGCAAGAAACACGATTTATTTGACCAGGCAACATGATTCAATACGTTCATGTTTCAGGTTTGATGATCCTGTGCCCACTCTGATCGTATCTGATAATGTTGTTGAGTAAATATGGGATGATGTAGGGGTCGCCTGTTGTGAAGCCGTATGTCCAACAATATATTCTGAACAGTGAGCTTCTAAACACAAGTATCCACACCAGCATTGTACTCTGACACCAGATCTGCGACATATCGATAACTGTCCTACTTTATAGAGTGGGCAAGCCTCTGACATGTATCTTGTGTGATACGAATGTGGTATCCATCAGCTTGTTGCCTACTAATGGTTTCACCGCCCTTCAATAAATTTTCGTAGATGCTCACAACAGTAACTCGTGAGCAGCCAACCAGTTTCGTTTTTTCCGAAATAGTTGCCATGTGTTGTGCCATTATAATCTGCACTCTGCCCAAGGTACTTATATCAGTAGATTCCCACATTTGACGTCTGTGTCGCCACTAAAATCATTCCTCATTCTTCTCTGTTCCAGAGACAACTTCCTCATCACGTCATGTGCCCGCAGCCCCACAAGTTGTATGTAATCCCACGATGCACAGTGGTAACAATGTTATAGCTCATATGCGTACATAATGATGATTATATATGTTATAAAATTCAACCAAAAACATGAAGGTTATTTTAAATTCTGCCAATTTTAAACATTGGACTGTTGTGTCCTTCATCGAGATTACGTCACATTTCAAGAATGTAGACAGTTTGATATTTGAAAATCTTACTGAAGTGTACGACTTGTAATGTTATGAATCACAGCTCCAATCCCAGACCAGCCATTCCTATATGATTTCCCAAACTGGATGAAACTCAAGATAAATCGTTCGATAATTTCCTGACTGATATTGTCCTCAGTCTATAGACTAACTTAGTCCATGGACTACATTAATCTTAACTTTAAGAGGAAGTTGAAAGGGTTCTGTAGTCCCCTATCATTATCATTTTATTTGCTTTCCAGTGATACATAATTCTCTGGCATGGGTAAGCGAATGAATATAGGTGTGTTTCATTTTGCTATACGGTGGTTTAGTCTGCTGCAGAGAATCAGCGGTAGTCGTACAGAATGGCCAAACCCTGTTGTTTTCAGGTATTCAAAGAGGATTTCTCCCCTTGTGCGAAAGTTACCGGTGTTAGGTTGGTGGCGGAAGTCTCATCTCTGGGTTTTCCTGGCCAAGGGGTCGCGTGGGAGACATTCGAGTGTGTGAGACGGACAGTCTGCTTCCAGCTCGCCGAGGGCCTGCAGCCGAAGTATCTTCGAAGAAGGGCGAGTTGACTTAACCGCGTGGCGCGTTGTCACATAGCGAGAGGGGAGCTTTCAGCTATTGGTCTCGCGTTTCATCTTATGAAGATTGATTTTCTGGGTCGCAGCAAGGAATGCATAGCTTTTGCAAACTTTCAGTTTGATTCCTAATGCAGACTTGACTTTGATCCGTAAGAAGAACGTAGCACAAAGGTGTTGCATACATTGAAGCCCTCTCGGTCAGTGTGAATGTTTGCGTGCCTGCAACTGCGTGTGTGTGCGTTCTAATCTTTCCCGAATCTTGGTAATTTTTGATTCTTTGTGAATTTTCTTTGTCTCATTACTTTATGTCCGGTGGAAACCATCCACATGGGTCAATATTAACTTTTGTTGGCCCTCTGCCAATATCATTTGTTTATTCAAATGTGTTCTCTGTAAAATGTTAATTGTTCGCGACTGCGTGGTTTGATGTTACTAAAATTTGGCCACGGTACGTAGAAATGGAGTCTCCGCAAACCATGTGGGCACACGAGTGTGTTGTGGAACGTATAGCGTTTCACAAGCAATTGTACTTAGTTACCAGGCAACAGCAGTCTATAGATGCATTACATCAATGTTTTAAGGAATAAATGATTTTGCGTGCAATCTTATCTAGTGTACCGATGTTACGTCTCCGTTACCTACGCCATTTACCTTGTAGTTTTCCTTGTTAGCCCATCCATAGCGTTTCCATGCACACATGTCCAATAATTAGTGTCCCTTTTTTATTTGAAGCAAATGCTTTGGAATAGATCTTGTTTTCAGGATTGTTGCTGCAAGCTGCACTTATGCACAGTGTTAATGCACTCTTTACTTTATTCAGTATTTCATTCACGTGAACAATGCCTGGATCATATTAATGATTAGATCCCATTGTTTATGGGTGACTTTACAATGAATGTTCTTTGAAATTTTTTCTTATGAATTAATTAGGTAATTTTCCGATTCAGCGCAACCTTTTATTTGTCGTGAGGCTGAAGTTTGTGGCGATCCAATCTTTTACGTTGATTTCAATGTCCGATAGCATTTTCTTATTCAAAGTGTGCGTGGCTCTTTTAGCCATTAGGATACATTCAAAGTGCGCTTCACGTTTCGTACACATAGCGACCTTTTATTCACGCTACTTACAAAGTCACCCTAAAATCTCTTTCCTCTTCGAATGTTAAGTTTCGTTAAACTATGTCTCAAGAGTGGAAGTCAATTGTATCACACTCACACATCAACTCATCCATATAAATTCAAGGCAAGAAACCTGCAGGCATGTTTCCCAAGAGCGTTATTGGAGTAATTTTACTGCCACAAAAAATCGACGTTACTGATCATAACTGTTATGAAACATTGGAGAAGAAATGGAAGCAGGTACTTGAAAACTGATGAATTCTGTTTTTTTTTTCTCGTTATGTGCTTGTGTATGATGTGCTAGATATTGGCTGTGACTGTTTGTGCTTGTATATTATATGCCATGTATTAGGCAAATAAAGTGCATAAGAAATACTGAAATCATATAATGCATAGTGTGGACAAGATCAAGATTGGAAACTAAAATGTCGTTCAGTAAAGCGGTCGTAATTTTTGAAACACCAATTACACTGATAAGTTTCCACAACAGCAGTATACCACAGAAAGAACACAATCGTGAATATGATACTTATCACACGAGCAGCTACCGTTGATAAACGTAACTATTATATAAATAGAAAATTAGTTTACGTTGATAATAAAGAAAAGGTACAACATGAGAAAGCCTGTAGTTTGAATCTGTGAACTTAATTTACCGACGTACAGTCGAATCTGATGTTTTAGAAGAGAGTGGAAGTAAGGAACGGTGTTTAAAAATCAAGTATATGTAATAAAAGGGAGCCAATAACAGGCAACATAACGCTATAGAGATATAGCACACTTTGACGACTTATTGTATTTGTTTCGTGAGTTTTCTGTCAAAGACGGAACTGAAAGTAGAATTTTGAACAACATGTTAGAACGGTAATGAGAAGAGATGCTTAGATTTGCAGAAGACATTCCTTCTGGAGGGAAACAAAAAGTTGGTTTAGGAACGATCTCACTCGAGTGGTGTATATGTTGGGCACAAAACATGCAAGTGGAAGGCAATAAATGCTTTGTAAAAATATCTGCTCAATAACTATCTAAAGATATAAATTAGATAAAGTAAATTACAAAGTGTGAAAGATTATTACATTCTGGTAACACAAATACAGACAAGAAGTTAACGCCAAGAAGACTGTAAAACACAGATTAGAGAAAGTTGGATAAATGCTTGTTAAAGAATTTTGTCAGACGATAAATTGGTTTTGCCAAGGACTTCCCAGAAACTTCTGGAGTACGACACTTAATAAATAAGAAAGCAAAATATAGGGATAGTAGCCAAATGAAGTGCGGGAATGGATGATTGAAGACATGTTAGATAGCCGAAGTGGACAAACATGTTTGCAGAAAACAAATAAAAAAAGGAAGAGATATGCAAGGTTAGATAACCAGCATAGTAGTGAAAGAAGTTAAATAGATATGTGAGGACTGAAACTGGTTTCGGTTTCTTTTTCTTTTCAGTAGCCTCTTAATGGTTGATGTGGCCTGCCACGATTTTCTATCCTGTTTCCATCCCTTCATCACAGTGTAGCACTTACAACCAACTTCCTCAATTATACCTTTATGATGCATTGCTCTTCTTGGGGCGTCAGGTGGTAGTCTGGAGGGACCTTTACGTTCGTTTGCCTCTCCGCCAAAGCTTTTGCTAGTCTAATGAGCGCAATCTGCAGTAAGCGTGGTGGACTGGCACTGAGGACACCCAACGCCATGTAGATCTGTATCTATCATCGTGGTTTATGACTAATTTCCCTTCACAGTAGTTTCATGGCATCCCTGGCCTCGATTTTGAAGGAAAATGGCTACTTAGGTATCACACAAGCGTCTGTGAACAATATATGTTTCCCACGTTTATTTTGGTGTTCTGACACTACAGAGTTTTGAGGTTTACCTAAAAATTTGTGATGCTGCCGCTCCTTGAGACGAGTTCGGATGAGTAGCCCTGTCCCTCTGATTTAAGTTGTCCCCACTCTCATCTGACCTAAAAAATCCGTGTGTGTGGCGTATTGATAGCAATTTTGGTTGATCCCAGTAAGTTTCAAGTTTGCTGTTGCACCAACAGGTTGAATGCCCAGCCCATCATGGATTATTGTCAAATGGTTGGTGGCTCTCTGCACATAAGATACAAGAGCTATCCATAGCTGTTCCACCTTCTCGACACGCATGATGTTGTTCCTTTTAGTGAGTAATTTGTTGATGGTTTCATTGCAGTCTCCGTTATCCCTGAGGAGTGTACAAAACTTCTGCTGTTTTGACTTCACATTGTCTGCGGTGTTAATCTAACTTGGATCCTTAGCCAGTGTATACAACACCGAGTTCACTGCTGTTCATGATAGAATGCACATATCTATTGGTGTTAGTCGGCTCCTTGTGAGTTGTGTGACCAAATGTACCACCTGGCTCCACCTACACTTCAGTATCGAGATATGTCATTGTGCCGCTGTTCCCTACTTCCACCGTACACTGTACACTTCGCTACTCTGCGCTGAGATACTGGTGAAATTTGTCGAGTACTTTTTCCCCGTGTGGCCTGATGATGGAAGTATCGTCAACATAGAATTTAGCGTCAAATTTTGTTTGAACAATGTGGAATAAGGTGCTGATTCCTCAGACGCTTCCCCAGTAATGTCCATTGCTAATGGTCACAATAGATGCAGTTCGAACTTGTGGAATTATTCTACTGCCTGTGTGAAAATCTACTCTCATCTGGTTAACCGTTAGTTGCATTTTCCTGAAAATCTTAACTGTAGGGTACGTCTCTCGAGATGTTGATATATGTTATCCTTTACCTCATCTTATGTTTTATGACAGCCAAATGTGTCCATTACCACACATGCATTACCATGGTCTACTTGAAGCACATTGACAGCCCTGTTGTTTCTAGTTTGCCTTTCTTCCTTTGATACATCTCGTTTCAGCAGCTTAGCTCGTATCTGCTTGATCACAGTTTCTTACCTCAGTTTCCCAACTCCTTCTGCGGGACAAATGTCATACAGGAACTTCCACAGATTCCATGATATAATATTTCGCAATGAATTAATGTGCCAAACAGACATTGAGTCCCTTGACAAAACTACTATAGTGGCACCACTGAGATGTTCGTTGGAAAGACTAACCACTGATTACGAGTTCCGCTATGCAGGGCTGCACACACATACTAACCTGTTCTGCCCTCACTGGACACTGTGGGGGTAGCTCTGCCTCGCAACATTAGGTCTCCCATGATCCGGGAGGGATGGTCACTATAATTCAGTGTTGAATTATAGTCAATAGAAAACATGCACTACCTTCTCCATAAGTTATAACATCAAATCATATTGCAAGTTAAATTTACACTCCTTTTAAGCAACTATCGAGACAACAGTGGAGATAGTATATAAAAGTAGTAAGATAATTTGTTTCCTTAGTGTTTTACAGTGTGATAAATGTCATTTGCTACAGAGGTTGAAACTATGGTACCATATATTTTTCAACATAGTGGCAGCTACCTAGATGAGTTGCGAGAAAACTGACTCCACCAGAGAAATCACAGCAAATAACAAGGGCAATTTAGTACCATAACTCCATCAAACAACAACAAACGAGTCTCCCCATAGCTACACTTTTGGATTATGTTACCTTTATTTTTATCGAGAAGTAATCTACTACACTCGATGTCATGAACGAAAGATTGAGATAACCCACTAAATTACGAGCGTTCGTTAGACATGTACAGCAAAAAAAGGAAGGGGAAAGATTGCCACGATGGGGATCCTGGTTCAGAACTTGAAATAAAAAAGAAATTTTGTAAAAGAAGAGTGATACACAAGATTCACCAAGGGAAAGGAGACCCAGAAAGCAATTGCTTTGTAGTGACATTTGTGCCAGAATATCAAAGAGCAAGGAGAGGAAATATGGTGTCAGGTCGGTGACTGGTGGCAGAGAGAGAGAGAGAGGTGTTCTCAGTTCCACTTCCTATCTGCAGCCTCCAGTGTCTCACGTGATACCCTCCAGTTCTTCGTATTAGCGTCTTCTGTAGGCAAGTTTAGCAGACTTACTTCGCCAATAGTTGCTAACTGTGGGAACCGCACTTAGCCCAGCAATATCAGGGTGAGCTGCAAAGCAGCCATCCATTTGTAGTTCGTAACAGGGAGCAAAATAAAATTGTAACCAATTCTCACATTTGGTGCAAAGAGGTGGGTGCTTGTACAGGCACAAGTAAAATATTATTCTCTTTCGATTGAAGATTTTTGTGGTAAGTGCGTAATTCAGGTTCTTACCAGGCGTCCAGTTGGGTTCAATTGTTCATGCCCCAGGAACTTTTGGCAAGAAGGCTTACTGCCATCCTTAGGCGACTGCTGATCCAGAGGATCGTACTTTACAACTTTTATCTCTAGGTGGCCTGTGTAGAAGGGCCAGTCGCATGAAAATAACAGTGCTATTACAAAATAGTCATTGGGAAGCAACAATACACCTTGGTAGAACATTCGAGATGAGTTGTAGACGTGGTTTTATAATTTGTTAGACCCATGCCGCTGGCGTTGATTTGCAGTAGGATTTTGGAACATGTACTGTGTTCGAAAATAATGAGTTGTCTCGACGAAAACGACTTGTTGACAAACACCCAACACTGATTCAGAAAATATCGTTCTTGTACAACATAAGTAACTCTGTATTCTTACATATGTTTAGATTTCCTGAAGGCTTATGAGACTGTACCTCACAAGCGACTTCTAAACAAATTGCCTGCCTAAGGACTATGGTCTCCGTTGTGCGATTGGATTCGTGATTTCCTGTCCAGAAGATTACAGTTCGTAGTAACTGAAAGAAAGTCATCGAGTAATGCAGAAGTAATATCTGGCATTTCCCAAGGAAGAATCTGCAAAGATTATGTTGTCATTTATCAAGTCATCAGATGATCAAAGCACATTTTGCGAAACGGTTTTGACAAGATGTCTGAATGGTGTGAAAAGTGGCAATTAACTTTAAATAATGAAAATAGTGAAGTCATCCACATTAGTACCAAAAGGAATCCGCAATATTACGGTTACATAATAAATCAGACGAATCTAAAGGCTGTAGATTCAACTAAATCTTTACGGACGGCAACTGCAAATATCAAGTTGGAACGATCACATAGATAATAATGTGAGTGAAGTAAACCAAAGATTACGATTTATTGGCGGAACACTGAGAAAATGCAACAGGTTTACTAAAGAGATAGCTTACACTACACTTGTAATTCCTCTTCTGGAGTGCGTGGTTTGGGACCCGCATGAAATATTGATGGATGACGTCAAAAGAGGGCAACTTGTTTTGTACTATCGCGAAGTAGGGGTGAGAGTGCCACGGATATGGTACGTGAACTGGAGTGGCAACCATTAAAACAAAGACGTTTGGCACTGCAACAGGACCTTCTCGTAAAATTTCAGTCATCTGCTTTCTCCTAAAAGTGTGAAAATGTTTTGTTGGCGCGCACATAAATGGGAATAAATTGTCATCAAAATAAGGTAAGAGACATCAGAGATCGGGCAGAAAGATTAAGGTGTTTGGTTTTTCTGCAAGCTGTTCGAGAGTGAAATAGCAGGAAAATAGCTTGAAGGTTGTGATTCTTGAGTTTCTCCCGGCGTATTTGATAATCAAAATATCCACGGGTGTACTGCCGGTCTACAGTGTCCAACGGGCACAATATTTCGGCGATCATACATGTCACCATCATCTGGTGAACTGACGGACTGAGCTGCTGTGAACTTGCCGGGACGGAGATCCGTACGCTAAACTGCGTTTATTCCAAATACAGGCGCACTCTCGGGAAAAATCGGCCGCATTTTGAAGAAATACCGGGTCGGAACTGTGTTTTGTCCTCCGAATAAAACTCGTGCACTGGTGGGGAACGCCAAAGATGACATCGGTTTGAGGAAGGCCGGCGTGTAACAGATTCCGTGTCAATATGGCAAGTCGTATATTGGTCACACGATGCGTACCGTCGAGAATCGATGCAGTGAACACCAGAGGCACACTCGACTGATGTATCCGAGCAAGTCGAAGGTCGCTGAACATTGTTTGTCGGAAAATCACGATATGGAGTATGACGCCCGAGGATTCTGGTACAGACGTCGAGATACTGGGACAGCGTTGTTAGAGAGGCCATCGAAATTCGCACCAACGACGACCTCATAAACCGTGACTGTGGCTAAAATCTTAGTCAGGCTTGGGAACCAGCGATTGGGTTAATAAAGAGTAAATCGAGCAAACGTATAGTTGTGACGACCACGGCGGACAGAGCCATCACACCGACGTCATCTCAGACGCCGTCGCAATCTGTTCCACCGCGCGACCGTGGCGCGGGACGCGCAAAGCGGAAGGAGCGCGCCGCGGGCGGAGGGTATTTAAATCGGCCACCGCCGCGACCGAACCTAGATCTCTCTGAGCAGCCATAGCGTACGGATCTCCGTCCCGGCACGTTCACAGGAGCTCAGTCCGTCAGTTCACCTGATGATGGCGACATGTATGATCACCGAAAGATTGTGCCCGTTGGACACTGTAGACCGGCAGTAAACCCGTGGATATTTTGATTAGCTTGAAGGCTGATCGTTGAAACTTCTGCCAGGCACTTATTGGTCGATTGCAGCTGCAGAAAATCAAAAGAAATTACGCATTGGTAACAGTAGGAACTCACCCGTGGATGCACATCGCTGATGTTGTTGGACGGCAGGTAGAGGAACTTGAGCTTCTTGAGGTGCGCTATGGCGCGGGGCACCTCTCGCAGCAGGTTGTGCTCGAGGTCGAGCGCCTCGAGCGAGTGCGCCAGCCCGCTGAAGGCGCGCAGGTCGATGTGCCGGCTGTGCAGCCGGTTCCTCGACAGGAACAGCCGGCCCGCGCTCGTGCCGCGGAACGCCTGCGCCGGCAGCCCGCGCAGCAGGTTGCGGTCCAAGTTCAGGTCGCGCACCTGCAGCGAGCTGCGCAATGTCCAACACAGTCCTCAGCTGCCTTCAGCCACAATATAAGCTCTAAGCTGAGCTAAGCAGTACATCAAGCTGTCATATTCATTGCCACATTTGAGAAGGGGGATCCCTCACACCCTAGTGCATGCAGATTTCTAAATTCAGTGTGGTCTGAGCAGCAAAATCAGTTAATGTGGACAATTTCATAACTCAGAATTATGTATTTTATTTTTATCAGCTGCAGAGCGCATTGTTAGTACGTGTTGCTAAATTCGCACCATAGGGCTCATCTAGTGAGGCGCTGCAGTATTTTGTTACAGAGGAAACATCAATTCCTTGATGAAGTATGCACTGCCTGGCCAAGAAAATGAAATTGTTTAGTCTTTCTCTTAGAAGCTGTAGAACAGACTGTTCTGTAAAGAATACCACACAATTCTGTCACTTTTTACACGACAAAATCATGGAATTAAACAGCGTCGTTTTCCTGCCTTCTCTTTACGAAACTACTGTGCTTGTATTGCATGACATCGGATTGTAAACGTAATTAGTTTTTGCATCACATTTAATAAAGCGTTTTTTTCTGTCATTACCTCATGGAATGTTTAAATTAAGAAAAGATAAGAGAATACACAACTAAGCTATGGTGTTATAGTCCAGTCAATAAACATCCTAAAAGGTCGATTTTGGAAAATTTTTCGTGTAGTCGGCAATTTTTGTATAGCTGTAGGAGACAGAGCCATCAACAACATATCAAATATCCTGACTGCTCCCAGGTGCGTGGGGGGAGAGGGGTATTTGTGGTGAAGTGTGCCTTTGAATTCCACTTTTGTACTTTCTTTTTAATAACTCAGAAACTGCAACCCCCACTGGAAATGTACCACAATAAAAAATTAGACTCAATCAAATTCCCTACAAAAAAAGTCCAGTTCATTTTTTTAGGGCTAATAGTTTTTTTCAAGGAGAATGACAATGTGCATGTGCTGTAGCTTAGATGGCTTTTTTAGGCCAGTTTGACATAGTTTACCACCTTGATGGGCTGCATATGCAAGATATAAAGTTTTTCATTCGACTTGCTCCACACCACTGTGGAACGTTGTAAACAGTTATCGATTATCTCCTGTATAAGTAAATAGTGCGTATCGTGCATATAATTCTTAGAATTGTGTAAAACGAAACAGTCCGAGTTTATCTCGCCCAGCCATAAAGTTATGACTAACAGTCACACTTTGAAGTATACCACTTTCCAGGCATCTTTCTTCTACCTTTTGAAGTTATTGTGAAATATTAGGCACGTTCAAATTACATAAGTTACATTTTGCACACAGTCAAATAAGTTATAGCAAACAAAATAAAAATACAGGTAATACGGTGAACCTTCTTCTACGCTGCTAAATGTGTTCAAGGCATACCTCAACGATGCCTTTAGTATTCGTTGATAAAATCTAGGAAGCATATTTCCCTAGGATGCTAATCTGGAATAAAAATTGTCTTCCAGACATAGATTTCTTAGAGCATGTAAAGCTAAATTTTACATCCGGTGTTAACATTTCTACTCTCTCATCACTGAGGTCTACTACCTGTGATGGGAACGAACAATTTGGCATTGCTGACTCTTAGTTACTACTGTAAAAGCACACTGGTGTCAAAAATTAAAGCAATAAACGTAAATTTTTGCAATGTTACGTTTATTTTTCCACAAAACAGTATAAACAGGTGATAGCAGAGTAGATACAACGTAAAGAATAGAGATCGTAAACAACTGCCACCTGCTGAACTCTAGACGATAAAGTCCTTCGTTTTCTCCAACTTAACAGAATTACACACACATTCCGACTACAGGTTAATGCGCTCACAATCAGGTCTGACTACCTCCGGTAGCAATAGAGGCCTGACAACGACGGAGCATGGTGCGAATAGCGTCAGGTTGAGGCAATACCGCCCATTCTTCCTGCGGAGCTGTTCGGAAGTCGTGGAAGGTAGTTGGTGGATGTTTACGTGATGGAACACGTCTCCCTAGTGCTTCCCAGACGTGCTCTATGTGATTCAAGAGTGAGCAAGCCACGCCGTATATGCAGTATCTTCCATTTCCAAGAAAACTTCAACCACTCGTGTTCTTTTGAGATCGAGCGTTATCGACCTTCAACACGAAGTTTGGGTGGACAGCCTCACATATCAACCGTACATGAGGTGCCAAGACCTCGTCACAGTCCGTGTCAACAGTTAAACTTTTTCGACTCACCCATACAGTTTCATGAAGAGGTAGCCATACGAAATATATGAAGAGGTGTTCGAGTGGTCAACATTATCCCTGCCCACACCATTAGCAATCCTCCTCTATATCGGTCTCTTTCCACAATGTTCAGGCCTCGAAATCGTGTGTCGCGTTCCCTTCAGATGCGAATCCGTCGAGAATTACTCTGTTCGGTTGTTCAAGTGGCATGTTGACGACTTGCATGGTAGACGTTCCCGTCTGTGAAGCGTCACACATACAGCAGTTCTCCGGCAATAACTGCCACTCTGCCGAAGGCTTCTCTACACCGTTTGTTTCGATACAGCACATTCAGTGGATACTGCGATCTCAAATGCCAGATGTTGCGCAGAGCTAAGGTGGTACCGTCGTGCCCTTGCAGCCAAATAAAGGACCTCCCTTTCTGATTTCTAAATCGGTCGGCCCTACTCTGTTCGTCGTGATACACTTTAGGTCTCTGTAACCTGTCTCCACAACCGAGAAACAACAGAAAGATTCACGTTAAGCCATCGGGCCACATGAGTCTGTGACTGTCCAGCTTCCATTCTTCCTGTGCCCCACCACCGTCGAGAGACTAGTAGGCGTGTTCTCTGTACCATAGTGCGCTGTCTGTGATTGTGTGCACAGCAGCTGTGGATCTGGGAATACCTGGCAAACACTACTCCAGTGGATAGGTGTCCTGACGTCACCGTTAGCGTGGTTTTCCGCTGACCGAAATGCCGTCTTCCGTGCAGAATACAATCGTACGGACATCTGTTGACAGTTTGTATGATTATGTAGTGAACTAAACACAGGACGAGAAAAGAAAGGTTTGTTGCTTTAATTTGGGACACCAGTGTATATGTTAGGCCGGAGTTTTTCAGGAATGAGACAAAAGTGAAAGTGTAGGATTATGAACAGTGGCATAAAACGGATAGTTAATCATTTACCAACATAAATTCTGGGTAAAACATATTTTTCAATGTTTCATATATGTCGTGGATCAGCACACTTTCATTTAAACTCCGTATTTCGTTTTATGATCAGCTTTACAAATTTCAGGAAACTAAACATTGGCTTGAAATGGTTGCTGGCTGCCATAATATTATTGTACACTTTCTTTAGTCGTTCCCTCAAGTGCTCCACGTGATTATAACCAAAAATGGCTGCGTGGGCCTTTGTGGCCGAGCGGTTCTAGGCGCTTGAGTCTGAACCGCGCGACCATTACGGTCGCAGGTTCGAATCTTGCTTCGGGCATGGATGTGTGTGATGTCCTCAGGTTAGTTAGGTTTAAGTACTTCTAAGTTCTAGGGGACTGATGACTTCAGTACGCAGAGTACTGAGTCCCATAGTACGCAGAGCCAGCTGCGTGTCTGAGGCATTTTGCTATTAACAGGGTCATAGACGGAGAATATAATTGATCCTGCCATTTAACCTATCCACTGGAATGTGGGAACTGTAAATATCGAATGTTCAAATGTGTGTGAATTTATAAGGGACGAAACTGCTGCTGTCATCGGTCCCAAGACTTACACACTACTTAAACTAACTTACGCTAAGAACAATACACACACCCATGCCCGAGGGATAACTCTAACCTCCGGCGGGAGGGGCCGGGCAATTCGTGACATGGCACCCCAAAACGCGCGACCCCTCCACACGGCTGTAAATTTCGATCGTCAGTCTATATTACCAAATAAAAAATATGTCGTTGTTTAACGTTATTACCAAAAATAACGGAAAGTAGATAACCTATTAGCTTTAAATTTTTACACGACACTCTAATGAACGTTTGGTCTCTGGTATGTCAATACATTGTGGCCACTGCCCACTACGGAATTGGATGCCACTTGGTGGCGTTGCGGGCTCGTAACGTGGCAACGAACGTTGTAACCGGAGCATATACGGACGGGAGATACCCCATGCGAAGAATTGGGCTGCAAGTGGGGAATCCATTGAGAAAAGCGACTTTAATAAAGGGTAGATTCTTATTTCTCAGAGCCTGGGAAAGAGTATCTCGAAAACGGTGAAGCTGGTCCAATGTCGTGAGCATCTGCGAAAAGAGGAAGGACCGTAAACCTACCACTGAGCGCTAAATAGTTATACGTTGACGACTCTTTCCAGAACATGGGTTTCGGAGGCTTGTCTGCTCTGTAAAGTGCGACAGATGGTGATCTATGACATCTCTGCCAAAAGATTACAATGCTGGTAAACGCACAAGTGTTTCGGGACACATCGTTCATCGTACATTGTTGAACGTCGTCAGTTAGGATTGCAGTGCGCACAGGATCATTGGGATTCGGCTGTAGATCAATGGCAACGGGTCGGATCTTCGGTTGAACCACACTTTTGCTTCACTACGTCACTGCTCGTCTCCGCCAACGCCATGAGAAAATGTGTGTGAAATCCTATGGGACTTAACTGCTAAGGTCATCAGTCCCCAAGCTTACACACTACTTAACCTAAATTAAACTAAGGAGAAACAGACTCACACCCATGCCCGAGGGAGGAGTCGAACCTCCTCCGGGACGAGCCGCACAGTCCATGACTGCAGCGCTCGAGACCGCTAGGCTAATCCCGAGCATGCCAACGCCATCATCGAGGCGAACGGCGGCTCGAAACGAGCAGCGCGCCACGGATACAGGACGGTGGGAGAAGTATAATGATATGGGAGACATTCTCCTTCGCTAGCATGAGACTGGTGGTAGTCATCGAAGACATGCTGACGGCTGCGAGCCACCTGCATCCCTTCATGCTTGTTGTCTTCCCTGTCGGCGATGTCATCTATCAGTATTGTAATTGTCCACGTCTTGGAGCCAGGCCCGCGCTATAGTCGTTGGAGGAGCATTATAATGAACACACGCTCATGTCTGGGTGACCAAATTCGCCTGATGTAAATCCTATGGGTCATTATCTGGCGCCATCACCGCGAACGCAAATTAGCGGCCCGTTATTCACCTGTGCATAGACACTTAATGCCACATAGCTCCACAAACCTACCAAAGAACTATCGGATACCTGATGACACTTTAATAAACATTTGGGTGGACGTAGGCCACATCTTTTTCCTATTTTTGGTGTATAAATACATATCTAAAATGTATACTGGTATACAAAGACGATTCGACGTTTAATGTTATTACTAAAAATCTCTTGAAGTACTTGATCGAATTACTTTAAACCTTTAGACCATAAACTAAAGTACACTCCTCCCGAATAGGCCGTGAAAGCCCAGGGATACTGACCGGCCACCGTTTCACTCTCAGCCCATAGGCGTCACTGGATGAGGATATGGAGGGGGATGGGGTCAGCACACCGCCGTGTGTCAGTTCCCGAGACCGGAGCCGCTGCTTCTCAATCAAGCATCTCCTAAGTTTGCCTCACACGGGCTGAGTGCACTCCGCCTGCCAACAGCACTCGGCAGACTAGATAGTCACTCTGAATCCATACTCTGGTATATAAATACATACCCAAAACGTATACTAGTATACAAAGGCAAGTCGATAATTAATGTTATTACTAAAATTTGCCAAAAGTACTGGATCTAATTGCTTGAAACTTTTACACCATACTCTAAAGAACATTCAAATGGACATAGCCTATACACATTTTTAAATATATATGTATCATATAAATGTATATCTAACATATTAGGGGAAAACGTTGTTACCAAATATCTCGAAAAGTCATACAATGAAGGCTTTCACGACCGGATGTTTCAGCTGCTGAGAATTCTTCCGGGTTGTATGGCCATGGTCCATTAACTGTTCAGTCCCTGAAAGTGGGCGTGGCGTTGATTTCACGTGATAGGAGAGATAAACCACGCCCACTTTCCACGGTATTTAGGCCGCTCTTCCACGTCCGACTCGACAAAAAAAAAAAATTATCACATAGCTAACGTATTTAAAATCATTTAAAAGCAGAAAAAAATATGACAACCAAAAAGCTATTGTTTAAATGTCAAATTTTATTATTGAAGGCGTAGCCGCATGGCTTGAACTTCCGTTTTCAGACTGGGCAATCCTTGATACCCCAATATATTCTGCAGCGCGGCCGACTCGTCAGTCGGCAAGACTCAGCACAATGAGGAGTACCTCCGAAGATGTCCAACGTAGCCTTGGACGAAACGTCAGGGACTGAAGAGTTCCATGGACCACGGCCATACAACCCGGAAGAATTCTCAACATCTCGAAAAGTATATATACAGGGTGAGTCACCTAACATTACCGCTGGATATATTTCGTAAACCACATCAAATACTGACGAATCGATTCCACAGACCGAACGTGAGGAGAGGGGCTAGTGTAACTGGTTAATACAAACCATAAAAAAATGCACGGAAGTATGTTTTTTAACACAAACCTACGTTTTTTAAAATGGAACACCGTTAATTATTTTAGCGCATCTGAACATATAAACAAATACTTAATCAGTGCCGTTTGTTGCATTGTAAAATGTTAATTACATACGGAGATATTGTAACTTAAAATTGACGCTTGAGTACCACTCCTCCGCTGTTCGATCGTGTGTATCGGAGAGCACCGAATTACGTAGGGATCCAAAGGGAACGGTGATGGATCTTAGGTACAGAAGAGACTGGAACAGCACAATACGTACACATGCTAACACTTTTTTATTGGTCTTCTTCACTGACGAACATGTACATTACCGTGAGGGGTGAGGTACACGTACACGCGTGGTTTCCGGTTTCAATTACGGAGTGGAATAGAGTGTGTCCCGACATGTCAGGCCAATAGATGTTCAGTGTGGTGGCCATTATTTGCTGCACACAATTGCAATCTCTGGCGTAATGAATATGGTACACGCCGCAGTACATCTGGTGTAATGTCGCCGCAGGCTGCCACAATACGTTGTTTCATATCCTCTGGGGTTGTAGGCACATCACGGTACACGTTCTCCTTTAACGTACCCCACAGAAAGAAGTCCAGAGGTGTAAGATCAGGAGAACGGGCTGGCCAATTTATGCGTCCTCCACGTCCTATGAAACGCCCGTCAAACATCCTGTCAAGGGTCAGCCTAGTGTTAATTGCGGAATGTGCAGGTGCACCATCATGCTGATACCACATACGTCGACGCGTTTCCAGTGGGACAATTTCGAGCAACGTTGGCAGATCATTCTGTAGAAACGCGATGTATGTTGCAGCTGTTTGGGCCCCTGCAATGAAGTGTTTGTTACAATACGCAACTGAACGTCGGAGGTTTCAAGCGCCAACTTTAGGTTACAATATCTCCGGATGTAATTAACATTTTACAATGCAACAAACGGCACTGATTACGTATTTATTTATATGTTCAGATGTGCTAACAAAACTAACGTGATTCCATTTTAAAAAAACGTAGGTTTGTGTTCAAAAACATACTTCCGTGCATTTTTGTATGGTTTGTATTAAACAATTACACTAGCCCCTCTCATCACGTTCGGTCTGTGGAATCGGTTCGTCAGTATTTGATGTGTTTTACGAAATATATCCAGCGGTAACGTTAGGTGACTCACCCTATATATATATATATATATAAAGTGGACACGGCGTATCCAAAAATCTAGAAATGGTCTTGGCTATTTACTTCAAATATTTACAAGATGCTCTAATAAACAATCGTACAGATATGGGCTGCTTATTATTTTAAACAGTACTGTGGAAGTTTTTTGTTAAATTCGTCTGAGAGGAAGAAAATGCCGTGATGTACTCTGTTGAGAAATAGGGAGGCTTTGTTTACTTTCTCGCAGAAAGTTTCAACTACGATGGTAGGGCATTTAAACAACTAGCGAAAGTCTTTCTCCAGTACATATTTTTCTCATTACACATAGTTTTAACCAAAAATGTAATACACGGATACATACTGTTTTGGTTTCTTCCTCACAGTCAGTTTTCACAGAATAGATTAATGTGACAATTATGGCTATCAGCTTACTGTTGGAATACTAGTACGGAACCTAAATTTTCAGTAACAATAAGTATGGCTCAAGATCACAGAAAGAGGGGAGACGAGTAAATAGACAGGGAAGAGGAGAGGAAATGGACATAAAGAGGGGAAGGAGAAGACTGACAGAGAGAGGGGGAGAAGGAGATGGACAGAGAGACAGTGAAGAAGAAAATGGATAGAGAGAAACTGGAGATGAAGATGGACAGGGAGAGATGGAGAAGGAGATGAGCAGAGAGGGGAGTGTATGACGAGATGGACGACTGGGGTGAGAGGGAAATAGAGTGGGGAAGAGGTGATGACCAGAGACAATGGAAAAAATAAGGAGATAGACAAAGGGATGGCATAGGAGGAGTTGGGCAATGCCTACACTTGTTTAACAATTGTGAACCATTGCTGGGTTCACTAGTAGTTTATCTGTGGTCGGTAATCGTGTCAGATAATTAGTTTTATAGTTGATAGGAACAGAATGGCACAGGTATCATGTTTCACCAATGCCATGGCTTAGCTGCTTATGATATTTTAATAGTGACAATATCATATGTAGTGAAATCTTCAAACTGTAGTCACTTCATTATCAGTTATGTGATTACAGTTAAACACCCATTACACATACTACATCTTGAGGGTGTGTTTGACTTATCTTTTCCGAGGTTGTTCAAAAAAATGTCTCCGCCCACTATGGGACTTAACTTCTGAGGTCATCAGTCCCCTAGAACTTAGAACTACTTAAACCTAACTAACCTAAGCACATCACGCGCATCCATTCCCGAGGCAGGATTCGAACCTGCGACCGTAGCGGTCGCGTGGTTCCAGACTGTAGTGCCTAGAACCGCTCGGCCACTCCGGCCGGCCCGAGGTTCGTTGCTTTTCTTTTATCTTATCATGTATTTGCTGATATTCTGCTGTCACCCATGTTCCACTGACTGAACTAATGCCTGCAAGTCGTTAGGACAGGTGTCTCCCATGTTTGGTGATGAGAGAGTCGTGTCCATTGAATAGCAGAAGTGAGAATCTCTGACAGTTCAGTAGGTGTACACTAACCAATTACTCAAGTTGTTGAGAGGGGCTGATGATAGAGTTGTCATCCTAATCCAAATGTTCAGGTCAGTGTGAGATTGGTCTTAGGACAGGTGCCTCCCATATTTTGGTGGAGTGGATAACTTAAGTTTTGAATGACGCGAGTAAGGTATTCTGACAGTGCAACAGGTGTATACTGTAATGGTACTTGAATTACGCAACCATTACGGCACCTCACCTCAGCTTCTCGATACCAGCAATATTCTACTGTGTTTCTGTAAAATAGTTAACACATTTCTGTGACAACATTCAGATTTGACTTCATTAATGCAGAAGTACTTCGATACGTCGATATGTATATATTGCAATGATAATATTCTTATGTGTATTCTTTCTTTTGTCACTACGATCTTTGACGTACTTGTAACTCTGATTTTTGGGCGCGTAAGCGGTTATTAGGGAGTCAAGCTTTGGTCGTCATGTTAAAAAGACGCAGATTGTAGTCAGTTTATGAAATGTGAACTTTAACAGTGAGGAAGATATTTTCAAATATGTTTTATATTGTGAAGTGATGTTTTGGATCGAGTTACGTGATATTGCAACAAAAGAAGTGTAACTTAAATTAGGAGTGCTGATTACTTTTTTACATCACCATTGTCCCAACTTGCAAAAGTTTAATCTTCATGAATGGTTTATGAAACACATCTATAAAACTTTTGAATATCGCAGAATAACACCTATGCCTCTTTGCCTCCGATCTTGGAATCATCACTACCTAGATTTTCGACGATTGAGCCATGAGTTCACAACGAGACCAGCGTGGGAAAACTCAAAAAGATGGGTGCCTAGTTTATCCATTATTTCAAGAAATGACTTTATTAACTGAGCTCTAATGACACCTGCCACATGATATAACTTTGTTGTTGCCCGGAAATGCAATATTTCGAAGCGTGAGCAACACTACAAATCATAATTAATTTGTGACCTTTGTTGTGGTAGGGTTGTTAGAAGACTCACCCGTTGAACAGGTTACTGGGCAGGCTGGCGATGCGGTTGTCGCCCAGGTCCAGCTGCTCGAGCCGGTGCCTGCGCGGCCGCAGCCCGGACGCCGGCAGCTGGGTGATGTAGTTGTCGCGCAGGTAGAGCCACGTGAGGCCGGGCAGCGCGTCAAGCGCGGCGCCTGGGAAGGCGGTGAGCAGGTTGTGCGAGGCGCTGAGCGTATGCAGCGACGGCGGCAGCGCGCCCGCCTCGAGCGCGCGCAGCCGGTTCGAGTCCACGTTGAGCCACGTCAGCTTGCTGCAGTCGCGTAGCGAGGAGCGGCGCGGCCCGCCGGGCTGCGAGGCGCCGTCCGCCGACTGCTGCGGCGGCGCCGGCAGCTCCGTCAGCTGGTTCTCGCCCACGAACATGTTGGTCAGCGAGCCGCACGTCTTGCGCCAGTCGCCCTCCAGCGACGCTATCTGGTTACTGGCGAAACAGTGGGAGCGCCGTTATTAAAGCCAAAGTGGCGCTTGCTTTCTCCGTTACACGCTAGTATTGACGGACTGATAACGTAAGGGATGAGGAGGTTCTCCGGAGGAACTGCGAGCAAGGGAATAAATGGAAAAGGCTGACAAGGAGGGAACTATGTTAAGACGTGACGGAACAAACTACCTTGGTTCAGGGTAGAAAATGCAGGAGAAAACAGAATGGAGGGCGAAGCTTTCGAGTGCTATGAAGAGGTTGGCACGAGAGGAATTTGTTGACAGCCACTTTAAATTGCCGCGCGCGATTAGCCGAGCTGCCTAGGGCGCTGCAGTTATGGACTGGGCTGCTGGCCCCGGCGGAGGTTCGAGTCCTCCCTTGGGCATGAGTGTGCGTGTTTGTCCTTAGGATAATTTAGTTTAAGTAGTGTGTAAGCTTAGGGACTGATGACTTTAGCTGTTAAATCCCATAACATTTCACACACATCTGAACATTTTGAACACTTTAAATCAGTCAAAATAATTTAAAGACACTGTATTTATAACGCGCCTTAGCAAATACAAGTTAATTCATGTTTGCATCACCAAATCCGCATCGTCTCATTGAAATAAGACATCACCAGTGGTCCCTCACGAAATATACACTACTGGTCGTTAAAATTGCTACACAACGAAGATGACGTGCTACAGACGCGAAATTTAACCAACAGGAAGAAGAAGCTGTGATATGCAAATCATTAGTTTTTCTGAGCATTCACATAAGGTTGGCGCCGGTGGCGACACCTACAACGTGCTGACATGACGAAATTTTCCAACCGATTTCTCATACACAAACAGCAGTTGACCGGCGTTACCTGGTGAAACGGTGTTGTATTCCTCGTGTAAGGAGGAGAAATGCGTACCATCACGTTTCAGACTTAGATAAAGATCGGATTGTAGCCTATCGCGATTGCGGTTTATCGTATCGCGACACTGCTGCTCACGTTGGTCGAGATCCAATGACTGTTAGCAGAATATGGAGTCGGTGGGTTCAGGGGGGTAATACGGAGCGCTATGCTGGATCCCAACGGCCTCGTATCACTAGAAGCCGAGATGACAGGCATCTTATCCGCATTGCTGTAACGTATCGTGCGGCCACATCTCGATCCCTGAGTCAACAGATGGGGACGTTTCCAAGACAACAACCATCTGATCGAACAGTTCGACGACGTTTGCAGTAGCATGGACTATCAGCTCGGAGACCATGGCTGCGGTTACACTTGACGCTGCATCACAGACAGGAGCGCATGCGATGGTGTACTCAACGACGAACCTGGGCGCACGAACGGCCAAACGTCATTTTTCGGATGAATCCAGGTACTGTTTACAGCATCATGATGGCCGCATCCGTGTTTGGCTTCATCGCGGTGAACGCACATTGGAGGCGTGTATTCGTCATCGCCATACTGCCGTATCACCCGGCGTGATGGTATGAGGTGCCATTGGTTACACGTCTCGGTCACCTCTTGTCCGCATTCACGGCACTTTGAACAGTAGACGTTACATTTCAGATGTGTTACGACCCGTGGCTCTACCCTTCATTCGATCCCTGCGAATCCCTACATATCAGCAGGATAATGCACGACCGCATGTTGCAGGTCTTGTATGGGCCTTTATGCATACAGAAAATGTTCGACTGCTGTCCTGGCCAGCACATTCTCCAGATCTCCCACCAACTGAAAACGTCTGGTCAATGGTGGCCGAGGAACTGGCTCGTCACTATACGCCAGTGAACTGTGCTATCGTGTTGAAGCTGCATGGGCAGCAGTACCTCTACACGCCATCCAAGCTCTGTTTGACTGAATGCCCAGTCGTACAAGACCGTTATTACGGCCAGAGGTGGTTGCTCTGGGTACTGATTTCTCAGGATCTATGCACCCAAACTGCGTGAAAATGTAATCACATGTCAGTTCTAGTTTAATATATTTGTCCAATGAATACCAGTTTATCATCTGCATTTCTTCTTGGTATAGCAATTTGATGGCCAGTAGTGTATTCTCAGTCTCACTTTCTTCCTACAGACATATCGTTATAAGACGTTTATTTTTCCTTACGGTATTTCGTGGCTGATTTTTCGTTCGCTCCATTCATGTTTTGCGGTTGTTTCTTCATTTAGCACAGTAGATTATGGTCTCACATCACAGAACTATGCATTTTTATGTTAAACACAACACAGTGCAGTACTACGTCTGTTAATGTATATCCCTCTGATTAAATAAGTATCGTGTGATTTGTGTAGTGTTGAAAACTTTATCACTAGTTTTTCTTTGATTTAAAACTGTTACTTCTCTTTTTTTTTCGTTTTCTGCATTTCGCCATTTATGTATTATTCCAATGAATTATTTTGCTGTACATCTATTTAATTAAGAGAAATGAAGGAGCAGTGATGGAGTTGGAAATCTAAGTGGTGAGTAGGTTGAGTGCGGGATAAAGCAAACGTGAGTTATCAGTAAGAGAAAAGCAGTTTCATGGAGAGTAAGTTGGTGGAAAAGAGTGAAGAGGAATGGGAGAAATTAAATAGGGCATGGAGATGTAGAGAGACACACACAAGTATGGAAAGGAGGATGCACTGAAATGGCGTGGGCTTAGGCCAGAATCACCAGTGCCAAATGAAGAAATAATACAAAAACTTGCAAGCACACGATGTGTCCCGGTGTTAACGAAATATCTGTCATGAAATACTGTAAGAACAGTCAGTATCTTCAAACGAATTGTTCCTCGATCTAGAAAGCAAGTAGAATTGTAAATATCTTCCTTTACAGACCACCGACGACATTTTCTTCAATAAACGATAAGAGTTTGTGTCCAAAACAGTGCATCTTCTTGTACTTGCTAAGAAGAAATTAAATTTCTCCCAATAATTATAAAGAAATTAAAGACAATATAAGTGCACAAATAAAGAAATCATACACCAACTTCACAGGCTATAAACAAGTTGCAGCCTTTATTGAGTAGGTGTATGAAGATGGAAGGAGGCTTCAAATTAGTAACAGCTTTCCTATCTGCAACAGAATCATCAGAGGTGTTCACAGTAAGAAATCTGAAAAGTAATAATGGCACGGATAATAGAAGATAATGGAAACACCCAACCTAAGCATGCGCTGTCGCCGGCACTGCTTGAGGATATATCACGGAACGTTGCTGTGGGAACACTAAAATCGCAGATATTGTGCCCGCTGACTTGCCACGATGTCCATCACAATTACATGCTCCTACAGGTGAACACAATAAATCTGGTTTAATTCGCCACTCACTGCAGCAGTCTGGGCACAATCACTGTATGTGGGTGCAGGCGGGTGGGTGGATTTGAGCGCGCGCATGCTTTGTCAAATGAAGCTATATGGTTCCAGAGACATTTCCAAGTTCGAAATAACTATGACGTACTTACGCGTACTGAACCGACAAATGAAAATCTGTACCAAGATCGGGATTCGAACCATGATCTCCTGCTCACTGGGCAGATGCGCTAGTCACTACGCTGTGCGAGTTCATGGGGAATACCGAGTGGGCTGAAGCGTGAATGGCAATTGTTTGAATTGAGGATGAAGGCGAGCTAGGGTAGTAGGTTCAGTTTTCGAAAGACACTGTGCCTGGATAGTGATGTCTTCTGTCAGTCAATTGTGGTAACGATCCCGCGCTGCATAGCAATTCCCTAGCAGAGGACAGACAAGCGTACTATCGTATAAGGGGTTTGCTTTTTTGGTACTATCGTGGTGTTGTGGCTACAGAGTACCTTTGCGATGGACAAAGTGACACAGGAGCATTCTATTAACTAGGTTATGGGAGGTTTCCAACACGAGCCGTCGCTCAGGTGTGTGGTCCTCCTCCACGTCAACGCTCCAGCTCCAGATAATCAAATTTTCACCCAGTCCCAGTATTCTCCTCAGATGATAAGCAGTTACCCTCATTTATTACTTGGAAGAAGAAGCCAAACTGTGGCAGGCATATCCAGAGTGACAGCCCAGCGATTTCTGAAATTGCAGCTTGTTGGAATAATTGCAAGTCAGCAACTTCTGTTATTCAGTACAGCGCAAAACCAGTCAAAATTACAAATTTCACTTTTTCACTTGCTTGGTCACTAGTTTCGGCCCGGAACCCATTTTAAAATGATCCTACAGGACAGAAACTCAAATTTGCTGTCATGTATAACACAGGTATTACTAAATTTTTAAGCACACGTCAAAATCACATAACTCCACGTTTCAAGATTTATGTACCAAGTAGTCAAAACGGTATATCCAAAAATTCAATAGGCATTTCAAAAATATATTCGTATTGCGAAATGCAAATGAATATGTATAGCGTTTGCAGACAACTGCCAGTCTACTCCTCCCACTGCCGCAAGGAAACCTCGGAAAGGGGGCGCCCTATCTGGATATTGGAAACTTTTGTACTAGTTTATATTACATGTACAACAATCAAAAGTAAAACAGTTAATGCAGTAACGGTATAACTGGACAATAAGATTAGTAATTTCAAAATCTTTATCAAAAACAGCCAAAAACTTAAAAATCAGTGAACAGAAAAGGACAACACCACATACGGCACGTATAACAAAGCTGTATGGTGTTGGCATGTAAACACCAGTAGGTTTGAACCACAACATCAGTTTTAAAATATATCTAAATAATAGGAGATTGAACAGTCGTCATCACTTCCAACCCTTTACAAGCGTAAGAATTTTACCATAACAAACTTTAAAAAAATATGTGAAGATAATTTATTTCTGACCTGTTCTCGGTAAAAGCAGACATTAAGCCACAAAGCTGTCTTTCACAAAGTACCAAAAATGTACTTGCCGTCCTGGGGGAAGACATAGCTTAAACACACTCATGAGGATATGGGGTGGGAGTGGGAATGTAGAGGGAGGGGAGAGGGGAAGAGATAGTAAGAGGATGGAGGGCTGGGAAAAGATGATTTGGCGAAGGAGGGGGCGGGGGGGGGGGAGAAGAGAGCATGAAGATAAAGGAGCACTAAATGGGTTCAAGTGGGCAAACGTGGCAAGGATGTAGATAATATACTATCATTATGGCAGATTATAAAATTCGGCTTTCTGTCTATTTTTGTGGTCTTCACGATTACATTCTTTAAAGAAAAAGTTTTTTTTTCTGGCTCATACTATTTGTACGACTATTCTTGAGTAACATATATGTACAGTTTCTCTGTTGTATCCACTATTCCGCGCCGCTTCTTATTTGTGTAACTGCAAAAATGGCAGGTAGTCGTCTCTGACCCAGTTTCAATAAGTTTGTTTTACTGTTACTGATAATATATTATTTCCATTGTCGCCATGTCTCCCCACTTGCGACCCTTTTAGGGCGCCTTCGTCTTCAGGATCTCCCTCCATTGTGTTTACCAGCCCTCTATTCTCCCCATATCTCATCTCTTCCAACCCTCCCCCCCCCCCCCCACTACCACTCTTTACAACCGCACTCCCACCATACATGCACATGATTTTTTTACGGTACATTTATTACGCTTGTAAAGGGTTGGAGGTGATCAAGATTTTTTAACGTACTATTACTTCGTTTGCTTTTAACATTGATGTTGTGGTTCACATTTCGCGATTTGTAACTGCCAACATTGCATACAACTGTATCATATGAGTCAGATATGATGTTGCAGTGCTTCACTGCTCAGTGATTTTTATGTATTTTGACTTTATTGGTAAAGATCGTAATGTACACTCCTGGAAATTGAAATAAGAACAAAGTGAATTCATTGTCCCAGGAAGGGGAAACTTTATTGACACATTCCTGGGGTCAGATACATCACATGATCACACTGACAGAACCACAGGCACATAGACACAGGCAACAGAGCATGCACAATGTCGGCACTAGTACAGTGTATATCCACCTTTCGCAGCAATGCAGGCTGCTATTCTCCCATGGAGACGATCGTAGAGATGCTGGATGTAGTCCTGTGGAACGGCTTGCTATGCCATTTCCACCTGGCGCCTCAGTGGGACCAGCGTTCGTGCTGGACGTGCAGACCGCGTGAGACGACGCTTCATCCAGTCCCAAACATGCTCAATGGGGGACAGATCCGGAGATCTTGCTGGCCAGTGTACTTGACTTACACCTTATAGAGCACGTTGGGTGGCACGGGATACATGCGGACGTGCATTGTCCTGTTGGAACAGCAAGTTCCCTTGCCGGTCTAGGAATGGTAGAACGATGGGTTCGATGACGGTTTGGATGTACCGTGCCCTATTCAGTGTCCCCTCGACGATCACCAGTGGTGTACGGCCAGTGTAGGAGATCGCTCCCCACACCATGATGCCGGGTGTTGGCCCTGTGTGCCTCGGTCGTATGCAGTCCTGATTGTGGCGCTCACCTGCACGGCGCCAAACACGCATACGACCATCATTGGCACCAAGGCAGAAGCGACTCTCATCGCTGAAGACGACACGTCTCCATTCGTCCCTCCATTCACGCCTGTCGCGACACCACTGGAGGCGGGCTGCACGATGTTGGGGCATGAGCGGAAGACGGCCTAACGGTGTGCGGGACCGTAGCCCAGCTTCATGGAGACGGTTGCGAATGGTCCTCGCCGATACCCCAGGAGCAACAGTGTCCCTAATTTGCTGGGAAGTGGCGGTGCGGTCCCCTACGGCACTGCGTAGGATCCTACGGTCTTGCCGTGCATCCGTGCGTCGCTGCGGTCCGGTCCCAGGTCGACGGGCACGTGCACCTTCCGCCGACCACTGGCGACAACATCGATGTACTGTGGAGACCTCACACCCCACGTGTTGAGCAATTCGGCGGTACGTCCACCCGGCCTCCCGCATGCCCACTATACGCCCTCGCTCAAAGTCCGTCAACTGCACATACGGTTCACGTACAGCTGTCGCGGCATGCTACCAGTGTTAAAGACTGCGATGGAGCTCCGTATGCCACGGCAAACTGGCTGACACTGACGGCGGCGGTGCACAAATGCTGCGCAGCTAGCGCCATTCGACGGCCAACACCGCGGTTCCTGGTGTGTCCGCTGTGCCGTGCGTGTGATCATTGCTTGTACAGCCCTCTCGCAGTGTCCGGAGCAAGTATGGTGGGTCTGACACACCGGTGTCAATGTGTTCTTTTTTCCATTTCCAGGAGTGTATTAATTTTCTTGTTAACGTGTACTATGAATGAATTGCTTACTGTTTTTCTGATGGTGGAAAATATTTTGACAAATACAGAGGGTTGCCCATATCGCGATACAGCTCCCTTCCCACTGGTTTCTTATGGCAGTGGGAGGAGTAGACTGTCAGTTGGCTTTACGCGCTCTGACTGTCCATTTGCACTTCACAGAACCTATGTATTTTTGACATGGTTTTTATATTTTTGGATATAGCATTTCGACTAACTGGTACGTAAATCTTGAAACGATATATTCTGTATTTTTGGCGTATACTTAAAATTTTGGCAGTACCCATATTGTACATGATCTTAAATTAGATTTCTGTCCTGTAGGATGATTTATCGGTCTAGGCCAGAAACTAGTCATCAAGTAAATAAAAAAAGGGAAATTTGCAACTTCGGATGGTTTTCCGTTGTATTGCTCATTGATTTCGTCATACAACGTTTCGTGAGCTACCTAAAAAGGAGTACTGCATTCGAGCAAGCCACCTTTGGAGAAAAAAGTGTGGCATGTAACAATGAATATGTAGAGCAGGACTAATGCTTGTCACTGCTGTCCAGTTTCATTAATTTATTGTCACTTTAATTTCATTTGCGTAATCAAACTCTTGGGACAGGATAGACCCAGGGGACACTAACGTGCAGGCTACGGGATAAACACTACAATGAGAAATGACTCCTCATTCGTGGATACGGTTCCAGGAAAGAGACCGTATTATGCCATGCTGACATAGCCGGTAGCTGAAACAAGGAACTGACAGCAAACTACACGCATTGTGCGCCTCCCTAAACGGAGGTGGATGCTTCCTGAAACTCTGGAAAAACTGGGAGAGAAAGTAACCAATAAGTGACAGGACACACAGACAAAGCATTATTAGACGATAACGGGCAATAAGTTGTTCCAAGCATGGAGCCGCGAGGATCCATCAGAGCATAGCTGAATACTAGGTGTGCACGAAGATGCTGGATAAGCGGCAGAACCGACTCGATGTCGAGGAGTAAAGAGCCATGCATAAGTAAGTCTACCAGAAATCTGTAATCCATTCCAGTGAGCAACTGACTTGGACATAAGTGTCATAAGTACTGGGAGTCTTTGCCTGTGTGTCAGATGTTGGGTTGAAGAACAAAAGTGGTCGCTACTTTGTTAGTGAATTTATACACGAGACTTGTAAATAAATCAGAACGAGTCAGAGCATAGTATTTTTCTCTGGTGGCTAGAAGCTAAGGCTGTCATAATAAGTAGAACAGTTAGAGGGAATTTTAATCAGATCAGTGAGCCATAAAGACAAGCCTCTGAAGACACTTCTCCCAGTAGAGGAAATATGTTTGAAATAAGTTGATGGGCCTTTTATTCAGGATAGTTTTACCTCCAAGTCTCATGGTCGTTCTCGTTAATGATGGATAGTCAATATATTTAAACTAGTAATTTTATGCAAGAACAAGTTTATAAGAATAGGCGAAATGAGTGAGTGCTTATGGTGTAGTGATGATATAAGTGTTAGACTTTAGTCGTGCAAGCAAGTGGGTGCTTAGGCGTTTCAATGATTGTTGTTGGCTTATGTCAACCCTTGACTAGATTACGTGTAACAGTACGAGAGCTATACTTTGTATATCTTACTGTGTACTCTTCTTTAGTAATTAGTTATTAGAGGAACTAAAAGTATTTTACATATGTGACGAACTGTTTTGACTTACAACGCCCTGTTTACTTCGATTTGGAGCACTGTTATGTACTTGATCGTTCTTTCACTGATGCAGGCCTATTACAATTAGATTATTTTAGACCTGTGTTGCGGCCATAAATGGGCACCGACGTTGAAATGGTACATTTTGGTGGCTTCTTAGCTTACATTTCTCTTGTAGGAATTAGTAGATTCATGAATTGACTCCGGGGTATTTCTTTTACTCCACTGACTAGCTTTTAATATATTCATTGGGTTCCGTACCGCTCTTCCAGTTCCTGCTCACTTGTGTTTCAAATCGTTATGAATGATGTTGTTTACGTAACATATTTCACTTTGTTACTTTATGGTGATGACGATACAGTGTTAGACAAACGTAACTCCTTTCCACCTTTCCCACCCTTCACTATTTATAAACAATGGAATCATACCTTACATATGTCTGTTGCAATGCATATTTTCCTTTCTGTTAGTTAAATTGTGCACACGAAGAAGGGTTTAGGGTATTATTATTCGCTTTGAACACTATCCTAGTACTGTCTCATGCCTATATTATTATCTCTAACAGTCACCTAGACTTATATATACCCCCATTTTATTCAGATGTCTGTTACTGAACTGTAATGGAAATAATCGTGTATATATAACCTCATTTGTACTTGGTTATACCATATAGACTGCTAATGTCAAGGTAAATTGCATCTTAATGAAAATGAACGAAATGTAACTACTTTAATTGAAGTTATCCTTTATATAATTTGTTTAAAGTATATTTATTTTGTACAATAGCTCACAGACTACTGATGTCTCACATTGTTTGTTTTATGTATGGTGTGTTGTATAGGGCCTGAAGATGGCGTTGACGCAACGTCGAAACAAGTAGCCTAATATATCTTAAGTACAGCTGGAGGAGTTTCATTTTTCATAAAAAAAGTTCGCAAAATACATCCTAAAATCTACACTCTGGTCGAAAAAGCCTCGAAAGCTCCAACGGTACAAACTACTCCCGTGTCATCCTCAAGCGGTAAACGTCACTGGATAAGGATATGAAGATTCATGTGGTCAGCACACCGAACTCATGGCCATTGTTAGGTTTCCTTACCGGAGTTTATAATTTTCAGTCAGGTAGCTCCTCAAATGTCCCCAAAATGGCTGAGCCCACCTTGCTTGCTAACGGTGTTCGGCAGGCCCGCACGGTCATCCACCCAAGTGCAGGCCAAGCCCGACAGCGCTTAACTTGGGAATGTGAAGGCAAACGTTTATACCACTACGCCAAAGCTGTTGGCTTAAACACATATTAGTTTGTTGAATAATCTTCTCTGTTCTCTTATTAAGTAGCTGACAGAGGCTTTTGCTCCCTCTCACTAGGTACGACGTTGTGGTGGTGCCACCCACGACCAATTATTAGCCACGTCCTGTCAGGAGCTAACGGGGACAATACACACTATCACCAAGTTTCGTCGTCGCAGCTTGATTTTTATAAAATTTATGACCACCCATAGTAAGTAGGAATATGGACCGTTTCAGCCTGTGACCACATATAGTAAGCAGGAACATAGACCGTTTCACCCTGTGTCGTTGATCAAAGCAAAGTTTTTTTCTGATTCATCAGGCTTCTGGCTGGCTTGATTCAGACCACCACGTATTTCTCTCCTGTGCCGACCTCTTCTTCTCAGAGTAGCACTTTCAACCTACACTATGTGATCAAAACGATCCGAACACCTGGATGAAAATGACTTACAAGTTCGTGGCACCCTCCATTGGTAATGCTGGACATTATTATGGATCTTGTCTCACGCATAGCGTTGATGACAGCTTCGACTCTCGCAGGCATACGTTCAATCAGGTGTTGCAAGGTTTGTTGGAGAATGGCAGGCCATTCTTCACGAAGTGCTGCACTGAAGAGAGGTATCGATGTCGTTCGGTGAGGCCTGGCACGTAGTCTGCGTTCCAAAACATCCCAAAGGTGTTCTATAGTATTCAGGTCAGTCCATTACAGGGATGGTGTTGTCGTGTAACCATTCCGCCAAAGACCGTGCATTATGAACGCCACCCCAGAATTGCTCTTCAACAGAGGAAACCAAGAAGGTGCTTAAAACTTCAATGTAGGCCTGTGCTGTAGTGCCACACAAACCAACAAGTGGTGCATGCCCCCTCCATGAAAAACACGACCACACCATAACACCACAGCCTCCGAATTTTACTGCTGGCACTACATACGCTGGCACATGACGTGTACCGGGCGTTCGCCAGACCCAAAGCCTGCCATCTGATTGCCACATTGTGTTCCGTGATTCGTCACACCACACAACGTTTTTCCACTCTTCAGTCGTCCAATGTTCACGATCTTTACATGAAGCGAGGCGCCGTTTGGCATTTACCGGCGTGATGTGTGGCTCATGAAACGCAAATTTTCTCACCTCCCGCTTATCATAGTACTTGCAATAGATCCTGATGCAGTTTGGAATTCCTGTGTGATGGTCTGGATAAATGTCTGCCTATTACACATTACGACCCTCTTCTACTGTCAATGGTCTCTGTCAGTCAACAGACGAGGTCCGCCTGTACGCTTTTGAGCTGCGCGTGTCCTTTCACGTTTCCGTTTCACTATCACATCGGAAACAGTGGACCTAGGGATGTTTAGGAGTGTGGAAACCTCGCGTACACGAGTGTGACACAAGTGACACCCAATCATCTGATCACGTTCGAAGTCCGTGACTTCCACAGAGCGTGCCATTCTGCTCTCTCACGTGTCTGCGACAACTGAGGTCGCTCATATGGAGTACATGGCAGTAAGTGGCAGCACAATCTACGTAATATATGGGTGTGTCCGGACACTTTCGATCACATAGTGTATGTCCTCAGTTTCTGGATTTATACCAGTCTATGCCTTCCTCTGCCGTCTTTACTCTCTGTAGTTCCCTCTAGAACCACTGTAGTTATTTCCTGATGTCTTGTCAGATTCCGTACCATCCTATCCCTTGTTCTTGTCAGTGTTTTCTATATATTCCTGTCCCCGCCGGTTCGTGGGAGAACTTCCTCATTCCTTACCTTATCAGTACACCTAATTTTCAATATTATTCTGTAGTGCCACATCTCACCATGTCCTTTTCCTGTTTTCCCAGGATCCATGTTTCACTACCATACAATGCTTATTCAGATTAAGGCCTATGTTTGCTAATAGCAGACTTCTCTTGGCCAGGGATGCCTATTTTCCCAGTGCTAGTTTGTTTTCTATGTCCTGTTTGCTCCGTCCGTGATGAGCTGTTTTGCTGCCTAGGTATCAGAGTTTCTTAACTTCATCTACTTCGTGATCATCACTCCCGATGTTAAGCTTCTCGCTGTACTCATCTCTGCTACCTCGCATTACCTTGGCCTATCTTCGATGTACACTCAGTCCTTATTTCGTACTAATTATACTGTTCCTTCCATTCAGCAGATCATGCAATTCTTGTTCACTTCCACTGAGAATGTCACTTTTAAATCTTTCTTTTATTTCCGCCGTTGGAGCTTGCATAGAAAGTAGGGGCGAAAGACTTCATCCCTGTCTCACACCCTTCTTAATCCGTGCACTTTGTTCTCGATCTTCCAGTCTTATTGCTCCCTCTTGGTTCTTGTACAGATTGTATATTATCCTTCTTTCGCTACAGCTTACCCCTATTTCTGTTAGAATTTCGAACATCTTGCTCCATTTGACATTGGCTCTGAGCACTATGGGACTTAACTTCTGAGGTCATCAGTCCCCTAGAACGTACAACTACTTAAACCTAACTAAACTAAGGACATCAGACACATCCATGCCCAAGGCAGGATTCGAACCTGTGACCGTAGCAGTCTCGCGGTTCCAGACTGTAGCGCCTAGAACCGCTCGGCCACCCAGGCTGTCCATTTGACATTATCGAACGCTTTGTCCATGTCGACAGATCCTCTGAACGTGTCTTGATTCTTCTTTAGTCCCACTTCCATTACCAGTCTGAACATGAGAACTGCTTCTCTGGTGCCCATACCTTTGGTAAAGCCAAACTGATCGTCATCTAACAGGTCTTCAAATTTTCTTTTCCATTCTTCTGTACATTATTGTCGCCAGAAACTTGGATTCATGAGGCGTGAAGTTGATTGTGCGATAATTCAAGCACTCGTCGGCTCTCAACAATCTTCGGAATTTCGTTGGTGATGTTTTCTCGGAAGTCAGGTGGATTGTAAACATGCCACAAAGAGTAATTTTGTTACCATTTTGTTACCCCCCATGGCTTATGAAATTCCGATGGAATGTTATCTATCGCTTGACTGCCTGATTCGATCTTAAGTCTTCAAAAGTCGTTTCAAATTCTGATTGTAATACTGTATCACCTATATCTTCTATGTCGACTCCTGTTTCTTGTTCTGTCACATCTTCGGATAAGTCTTCCCTCTCACAGAGGCCTTAAGTGTAGTCTCTCCGCCGGCCGGGGTGGCCGAGCGGTTCTAGGCGCTACAGTCTGGAACCGCGCAACCGCTACGGTCGCGGGTTCGAATCCTGCCTCGGGCATGGGTGTTTGTGATGTCCTTAGGTTAGTTAGGTTTTAGCAGTTCTAAGTTCCACGGGACTGATGACCTCAGAAATTAAGTCCCATAGTGCTCAGAGCCATTTGAGCCATTTGTACTCTCTCCACCTATCCGCTGTCTCTTAATGTTATGTCCCGTACTTTAAATTTCGCCGAAAGCTGTCCAGGCTCTTCTAAATGCTGAATCAGTCCCTCAGAAAATAATTTCTTTTTCGATTTCTTCATATTTCCGAGTAGCCATTTCGCTTCCTTGCAGTTCCTATGAATTTAATTCCTATGTGAATGTACGTCTGTATTTCTTAATTTCGCTGCACGTCGTTGTACTTTGTTCTTTCATCGATCAGCTGACCCATGGTTTTCCCCTATTATCTTCTTTGTACCTGTGCTTTTCTTTCGAACTTTTGTGATTGTGAGCTTCTGTTATCGCCTCTAGATCTCCCAGCTCATGCGAGAAGAACATAACTTGGCTCGGTCACTGTTGCTGCGCCGACGCACAGCACGGCTGAATGACAGACGGGTGTTGTCCAGCGGGAAGCGGAGTGTTTCTCGCGCCGCTCGGCTGTCAGCTCGCCGCTTGTCGGCGCGTCGTCGCGCTGCGACAATTACGCGGACGCCGATGGCCGCGGCGGTGGCCCGGCTGCAGCGCCGCGCCGCGCCGCCGGCCATTATTCATGCGCCGACTGCTCTTCATTATGCATGGCCCGAGTTGGCCCCACCTGCCCCGCCGAAGCCGCTCAGGGTGCAGTGACACACAGGGTCTCCTGCTCCGGAATTACCTCCACTCTCTCTGGCACCCACAGAGAACGCGTGCGGGTGCGCGCGCGCTCGCACGCCCATACACACATACACACACACACACATACGCAAACACTTGTGCTCCTCCACCCACTCACCTGCAGAGTACACACGTCCCATCCAACAAAAGAGCTTCGCACACGTGCGCTTCAACGAATGGACCAGTACAAAGGCTGACAACAGGCTGAAATATTTACGCTTTTATTTTAGTGCTGTCAAATAACATTACCGCACTGCTTTTTGCAACAGGGGCTTTTTCACAGAAGATATCTGGTGAAATATATATTTTTTTTTCTAAAAGGCGAAATCACTCTCTAATTTTTGTTTCTGGTTCAATAATTTTTAGACTAAATTGACATTTAAAACTCCGCATCAGGAAAATTTCACATGACTGTTTGGAGAGCGTCTGGTAATTTGAAACCAGAAACACTCGTTATATACGCGACACATATTGTATTTACAGCTGATATGTGTTACATATGCAATAAGATATTAAACCCCAGAATGAGATTTTCACTCTGCAGTGTAGGATGCGCTGATATGAAACTACCTGGCAGATTAAAACTGTGTGCCGGGCCGAGACTCGAACTCGCTACCTTTGCCTTTCGCGGGCAAGTTCTCTACCAACTGAGCTACGGAAGCACGACTCACGGCATCTTCTCACAGCTGTATCTCGTCTCCTACATTCCTTATATTACAGAAGCTCTCCTGCGAACCTTGCAGAACGGCGCGTGAGTCGTGCTTGGGTAGCTCAGTTGGTAGAGTACTTGCCCGCGAAAGGCAAAGGTCCCGAGTTCGAGTCTCGGTCCGGCACACAGTTTTAATCTGCCAGGAAGTTTCAAGATATTAACCTATTTAGGAAATGAGAAACTGTAGGGTGAGAGACAGACTGCCACACAAACAAGGTGTGCATCGCATCTCATTACGATGCTTCCTAGTTTCCAATAGAAGTCCTCTATCCTCTGCTCCTTGAACGGTGAGGAGACTAATGTGTAAGGAGGTATTTGAATACATACCTAATACATGTACCTTATATTAATGCACAAGGTGTTCGGAAATTTCCATTACAAACTTCTATGCCTTGTACAGTGGAGGGAGTACATAATATCTTCAATAGAAACTCGTGTTCGGAAACTTACTATCTCCGTTCTACGACGGTTTCAGTGCAGATGTGTGACGCGTCCGCGTCTGGTGAGGAAAAGAGAAAAGTCTCAGAGTCGCCTGTCCTGGTTTGCAACAGGGTAAACAGGATGACGAGTACTATGTCACGTGGTCACTTGATGTCGCTTAACGTCTGCCTTTCTGTGAGACCTATTGATTGCCTCTGCGTCTCCGACAGAGCATGAGCTTCTTTTCTGTTTTGGAATAATGTAAATACGCAATGTTTAAGTTTTAATACAAAAAATTTTTCTTCAGTGATATATGGATGCATCCTTACGTTTCCTTTAGAATTGTTACCTAACAACTGCACTGCGACACGACTAATTGAATTCCTCAAGCAGAAGTGGACAAGTTGAACCCCTGAACTGAAACGGTACAATTCCGGACATGGGTTTGTATTCAGAACATTAGACACTCACTCTCCTCTGCAACTGTAGATTCCTATAAAGTTTCTGAGCCTTACACTAACTGGCAGGAGATTCTTCACAGTGCAAGTACCCTCTGCTCTGTTATAACATAGAACACAGCCGCCCATAAATCCGCTCGCACAGCTGCAAAAATTTTCGTACGCTTTGGTCGGGAAGTAGCAAATAGTACAACAGTTATTACTGCAACAACTCTCGCCCAACTTTCATACATGGATAGACACTGTGGGTATCGATGGCAACGATACCACGGAATAGTTTCTCACGTTGGCACTACGAGAGACACAGACGACAGCGTCCTCTAGCCGGTGCTGTCGAGGTCTACGAGCTTCAGGTGCAGCCAGCCAGTACACTTCGCTTCGACTTCGCACCACCTCGCATAGATTTATACACTAGTAAAGTTGATTTAAACTGATACTGCAGTACCGAGGGATTAGTACCTCCTCCTGTTCCTGTTCCTTACCCACGTGCCGCCTCCCAGGCGGGATACAAAAGACACATACCTGGGTTTGGACAAAAATATAGAAAGACCGTCGAAAATGCGCGCTCCGACATAAATTCAGCGGCCAGCCAAGCCTCTGTTGCATTTGGCTTAGAACGGCACCTGACTAATGCCCTCCGTTTGCTGTAAGTGTCAGACGTGGTCAGAACAGTGATCTGTGCCGTCGTGAATGCATTACGCCGGAGTTAAGTGACTCCGAACGTGGGAAAATTATTGGTTCTCGTATGGTGTCTACTTCCGCAACCAAGGTAAGAGAAGTATTTGATCTTACATAAGGCACCCCATACACCGCATACAGAGAAAGGGAAAGGAGAAAAACTAAAACCATCATCCTCTAAGTCTGAAAGTGGACGAAAATGTGCGTTGCGAGATCGTGATCGATGGTCGTTGAAGATGATTGTAGCGAAAAAGTTGAGGACAACAGCTGTAGAAGTCACTGCAGAACGAAAAGTCGCAATCGTTAATCTTGTTAGCACCAACACAGCACGAAAGGAGCTGCGTTAACAGAGAGTTTCAGGGCGAGATGGAATTCCAAAACCATTCATCAGTGACGTAAATTGCCATTACAGAAAACCGTGGTGCCGTAGCCATAAAATGTGGGTCACGGAACAATGGAAGAAAGTCATTTTGTCAGATGCGTCTCGATGCACACTGTTTTCAGCTTCTGGGCGAGTTTGTGTCCAAAGACTAAACCTGGCGGGGATTCGGTAATGATTTGGAAGGCCATATCGTCGTATTCCGAGATCACTATGGTTACTCTGCAAGGCAGCTTTATTGCCAAGGATACGTGACCATTTTGGCTGATCGGGTGGTGGCCGAGCGGTTCTAGGCGCTTCAGTCTGGAACCGCGCGACCGCTACGGTCGCAGGTTCGAATCCTGCCTCGGGCATGGATGTGTGTGATGTCCTTAGGTTAGCTAGGTTTAAGTAGTTCTACGTTCTAGAGGACTGATGACCTCAGATGTTAAGTCCCATAGTGCTTTGAACCATTTGATGAATTACTACAGGATACGGCCCCTGTTCACACTACTCGCATTGTCTAGGACTTGTTTTGAAGGGACGAAGATGAGTTCTCGCCTCTCCTCTGGGCACCACAGTCACCGTGTCTTAATATTATTGAGCCCTTGTGGTCTACTTTGGGGAGAACAGTGCGTCATCCATATCCACCTCTATCGCCGTCGCCTGAACTTCCAACTATTTTGCAGGTAGTATGGTTTAAGATTCCCCAAGAAAACCGTAAGGAACCAGCTCTATCCACTTCGAGAACACTTGGAGTTCTTTTGAATGATGACGGGTTTCCTACCCCATATTTGGCATATTGATTGTGGTATTTTGGGTGTTTCTGTAATTCTGTACACTTTCTGTACGGGTAAGGACAGAATGTAAGATACTGTGGGGCATATACACGGTTAGTGACGTAGAATTCGGTACCCTTACACAACTTTCTTTGCAAGTGGATAACAAGCACATTAAACAGATGATTCTGAGACTGGCTAATTTATATACATCGAATTTAACAAGTGCACTGTAAACGTAATTTTAAACATGGATATTCAGCAAATTCACTCATCATAATGGTCGAGAAAACGTAAAATTCAGAAACAAGGTACAAATATTAAGACGCACGTTATGTTGTCAATTTACGTATTTTCCGAGTTGCAAGTTGACCTTATAAGACACATTTCATTCCTGCAGTGCATTATATAATGCTGGAGTACGGCGAACCACGTGACTGAAGCCAGATATACGAGGTAAAAGCGGACATACAGTATTTCATCAAAAACAACCGGATTTCTATTGGCTCTGCTGGAGACCTTTTTAGTCATGTATCGAAATGTCTGTGGAGAACTACCTAACCATTCCTTCTCAGGAGTCGAAACCAGAGGAGGTATCAATGACGGACGCAGGGATCTGGAGCGAAGTCAACGTTGTAACGAAAAACACCCCCGCAACGTAACACTGCTTCCTCCATCCTTCACTGTTGCAAATAAACACAAGATGGCAGATAACTTTCTTCAGGCAGCCTCCAAACCTCAACCTTTCCATCTGATTGCTACAGGGTGTAGCGTAATTCATCACAGGTTTCAACCTATTCACTTCCCTGCGTCGTCGCTCTTTAAACCACCTCTAGTTCTTCTCAGAATTGACTGAAAAGACGATTAGCTTATGAACGGCTTTGGACCAAGGTACGAAATTCGTTTTAGCTCTCCACGCTAGTCATTGTGCTAGCCGCCCAGCTGGTAGCGCTTTGGAACTCTCGAGTGATTCCCACTGCTGATTTCATGTTATTTCTTGCATCTACGCTTCACAATGCTAGACCGTCTCTGTCCGTCAACACTTGAGTTCTATCTGGCGTTTTACAAGCTACGGTTGTTCGCTCGCGTTTCCACTTCATAGTCACATCATCAACAAGAGAATTTCTTCAGCTTTAGAAGAGTGATTTGTTGCTCACATCATATCAAAGGACTACGTTCGACATCTTTGAGCTCTACTAACCCATCTAATCCGCTGTTATTGCTGATCTGCTTCCAACATCATCCAGGCGGGTTGCCTCCATGACATCCAGTGGACGATTTCGTAAGGTGTCTGGATAATTTTGATCACAGAGAGCATCAAAGTTAATTGAAAAACTAGGGTGGCAGAGTGTATCTGTCAGCCAAATGAAGGATTTTTAGGTAAAAGACCCCTCCTTGGGATTAGAGAGGAATTTCCAGCGAAAACTGAAGTTACATCAGCCCCAATGACTTCAAAGAGTGTTCGACCTCGCAGGTCGTATGTAGATAAGGTTATTATACTATAAATACACAGCAGAAACATCAGAGGAAATGCCCCAGAATTAATACCGCTTATTGAGAATTACAATACTCAGATACTATATGGAATATAAAGATGATTGAAACCAAAAGTGAACAGCAACGAAATCCTAAGTGCAGACTGGAACATTTGTCGTAAGGATATGTTAGTCGCCAATGGTGGCAACGTATTCACTGCAATAAATAATTCTATAACACCCAAATAAGTTATCAAGGATTCTGAATGTGAATTAATCTTCGTGAACTTAACCATCAAGTGTCAGTCAAAGGCCGGCAGGGCGGGCCGAGCGGTTCTAGGCGCTACAGTCTGGAACCGCGCGACCACTACGGTCGCAGCTTCGAATTCTACCTCGGGCATGGATGTGTGTGATGTTCTTAGGGTAGTTGGGTTTAAGTAGTTCTAAGTTGTAGGGGACTGATGACCTCAGAAGTTAAGTCCCATAGTGCTCAGAGCCATTTTTCGGTCAAAATTGCAATCGTATGCTTTTATAGTCCGCCTGGGTCAGGAGATGTTGGTGGAGCGCTTTAGGGAGAACTGGCAGAATATCGTTAGTAATTTTACTGGTCATGCTGTTGTAATACAGGGGACTTCAACTTACCTGGTATGGATTGGGAGAGTCGTGGCATCAAAAGAGGTGGTAGAGAAGGAGATTCATGTGACATTATTCTGAATACCTTTTCCGAAAATTACTTCAAGCACATAATTAGAGAACCAAGAAAATAGCTTACATAGGAAAAGAAATTCACTACTGCACAACTACACTACATTAAACAAGCAGTAGAAATAGCAGATGCCAGGCTGAGAGTCACAGGTAGAAGCGGGGCCAAGTTCGATTCTTGGGTGGATCGAAGATTTTCTCCGACCGTGGACTGCGTGTTGTGTTTTCCTCATCATCAGCATCGTCACCGACACGCAAGTTGCCAAATGTGGCGCCACCTGCAATTCGACTTGCACCCGGCGGCCGAACCTTCCCTCCCCTCCCGACGAACAACGCCGCACGATCATCTCATTTTTTCCTTAAGAAAATGTTATTCATCCAGGAAGGAAGCGGTTTCAAGGCTCTTGTTCGACCGATTCTTGACTATTACTCTTCAGTCTGGGATCTTTACCACGCAGGACCGAGGATGAGAGAGTTTCGTCTAGAGATCGTTTAGTCAGTGCAAGAACTTTACATATGTGCCCAACAAACTCCGGTGGCAGACTCTACAAGGGAGACGTTGTGCATGAAGTCGAGGTTTAGTACCGATATCTCGAAAGAGCTTCCCCGGGAACAGTCGACAACAGTCACTGACGGAAATAAAAATCACAACATCAAGAAGAAGCTGTGCGATGTAAACAAAAATTGGTAGACGTGTATTTACATCTGAAAGATGATGTCTATTCCAATTTCGCGCCAACGGCGTAAGAGTGGCGCTTGTAGTACCACTTTTAAATACATGCTGTAAAGGTAGTGAGCGTTAGTTGGCTTTGGGATTGGACTTGGTGAGTTGATTATAGTCAAGACTGCCTTTATCACCACGTCACTGACTCTGAACGCTGGCGTGCAATAGGGCTTCGAGAAGCTGGATGTCCCTTCTACGATGTTGCAGAAACAGTTGGCAGGAATGTAGCAAATCTGCATGATTGCCGGCAGCACTGGTTATAAGCACGAATGGTCGCGAAAAGATTGCGCTCCGGACGGCCACGTGACACTACCGAGGAGGAAGACCATTGTGTTCGGCATAAGGCTCTGGAGCATCGTACTGCATCTCCTGCAGCAATTTCAGCAGCAGTTGGCGCCACCGTGACACAAGTAATTGTTAAAAAATCGGTTATTTCAAAGACAGCTCAGCCAGATGCCCTCTATTGTGCATTCCACAGACCTCAAACCACAGCCATTTGCGGCTTCACTGGTGTCAAGCAGGAGCTCATTAGAGGGCTGGGTGGAGGTCTGTTGTGTTTTCTGATGGAAGCTGGTTCTGCCTCAGTGGCAGTGATGGCCGAGTGTTGGTTAGAAGGAGGCCGGTTGAGGGCCTGGAACCCACCAGTCTGCATGCTAGATCCACTAAACCTATACTTGGCTGCAATTCCGTATGACAGCAAGAGCACTCTCATGGTTATCCCACGCACCCTGACAGGAACATTATTTGTCAGTTGGGTGATTCGACCTGTTGTGCTGTCATTCATGAACAGCATTCCAGGGGGTGGTTTCCAAGAGGATAACGCTCGCCCACATACCGCTGTTGTAGCCCCGTATCCTCTACAGAGTGTCGACATGTTGGCTAGGCCTGCTCGATCACCAGATCTGTCTCCAATCGAGCACAAGTGCGACATCATCGGACGACAATTCTGGTGTCAACCTCAAACAGCATCAACTGTCCATGTACTGACCGACCAAGTGTAAAACACAATGTCTGCATATCTGCATACTTGCATTCGGCATACTGGTGGTTATGCTAGTTATTAATGTACCAGCATATTCCAGGTTTTGCAACCGCTTATCTTGCGCTTATGTTAAACTGTGGCCTTACAATGTTAATCACTTAACTGTGTTACCTAGGAATATGATGTAGATGCAAACGAAACACACAACAAGCTTCACACAATAACTGAAACTGAGGGAAACAGGCCTTCCGGAACTGTCCCTCCTTTGGCGACAATCTACGGTCGCAGGTTCATATCCTTCCTCGGGCATGGATGTGTGTGGCGTCCTTAGGTTAGTTAGGTTTAAGTAGTTCTAATTCTAGAGGACTGATGACCTCACATGTTAAGTCCCATGGTGTTTAGAGCCATTTGAACCATTTTTGGTGATAATAATTAGCTCCTGCAAACATCACCAGGCTCTCTGCTAAACTAAACTACCTAACTAAATTAGTTACGCCACTGACTTCACACACGTTCGGAATAACATTTCTTTAGAACGGACGCTCAGTTCCACTTGGTTATGCTTTAATGTATTCGTATGCAGAGTCAAGTAAATGACATTGTGAGATTTGTAGAGAGCGAGGAACTGGCTCCTAGAGAATTTGTAATGTAGTGACTGGCCACATTGGGAAGGAATAATAGTTTGAAAGTACACAGGATGTGAGGCGTTTGCACGACACGTTGTTGACAAAAGCAAGCCGAAAATTAATAATAGGGAGCAGAAAGAATAGAGAGGGAAGCAAAATGGCGGGGATTTGGAGTCAGAGGTAATGAACTCAGCCAATTCTAAAGTTCTGGAAGGAGAGTCAACCAAACGACCATTTTAGTTTGCGTGTAGAATGTAGTAGGCAGGCGACGTACCATCTGACTTTCGAAAAAATGTCATACATACAATTCCGAAGGCAGAAAGTGTAGATAAGTGCGAGAAATACCGCACCATCAGCTTAAGAGCTCATGCATCCAAGACGCTGATAAGAATAACATACAGAAGAATGGAAAAGAAAATTAAGGACTTGTCTCTTGACGATAAGATAGCCTTTAGGAAAGGTAAAGACACCAGAGAGGCAGTGACCAAATTGCATTTGATAATAGAAGCAAGACGGAAGAAAGGACATCTTCATAGAATTTGTTGACCAAGAAAAAGCGTACGACATAGAAAGATGACGCAATATGTTCGAAATTGTATAAAATTGAATAGCTTTTAGGGAAACACGGGTAATATACAAAATGCACAAGAACCAACAAGGAATAATAAAACTAGAATACCAAGAACCAAATTCTAGGATTAAAAAGGGTCTATGCTCGGAATAATCAATAACGGAAATAAAAGGAAAGTTGAAGTGTGGGATTAAAATTCAGGGTGAAAGGATAACGTTCGCTGATGACATTGCTATTCTCAATTAATTTAAGAATAATTAGGAGACCTGTTGCTTGGAATGAAGAGAGTATAGAGTACTGAACAAGATGTAAGAGTAAATCAAAAAAACTACGAAAGTAATGAAAAGTAGGAGAAATTAGATTAGTCGTAACCTTAATATCAAAACTGATAACTGTGGAGGCTAGGAAGTAAAGATTTAAGTGACCTTGGAAGCAAAATTACACACGACGAACGAAACAAGGAGGAAATTAATATCAGTTTAATATAAGAGAAGGGGACATTCGTGATCAAAACCGGTCCTCAGATATCAAACTTTGGTCTTCATTTGAGGAAGAAATTTATGAGAATGTACATATAGGACACAGCAGTGTGTGTTCGTGAGTCATAGACTGAGAGAAAATTGGAAAAGATGAGAATCCGAGCGTCTGAGGTAGGGTGCTATAGAAGTATGTTGAATCTTAGATGGACTGGCAAGTAACGAGGACGTTCTCCGCAGAACCGACGAAGAAAAAAATATATGGAAAACACTGACAAGATGAAGAGACGGGACGATAAGACATCTGGTAAGACAACAGGGAATAGCTTCCATCGTAGTAGAGATGTAGAAGGGAATAACTGTAGGGAAAGACGAGAATGGATTATATACCACATTAACTGATGGTGTAAGTTCTACTCTGAGGTGAAAACGTTGTCACACGACCGGAGTGTGTCAGGGGCTGCATGACAAAGGGCAGCCCCAAGGTCAACGTAATTCCCGCTGAGGTAACCAGGAAGTATGACATTGTATATTTCTACACAATTAATGACAATGTGATTTATAGTTTGATTGCTAAGCTACATGTTCACGCATGTGAAAATTAAACATAAATGTTAAGTGAACTCTTCAATTACGAGTTTTTCTGTTTTTCGTTGATTTAGTGAAGAATTCTTCGATCGCCGAAAAATACCACCAAGAATTATGGCCAGTGACAAAAGAGAAAGTGGACAAAATTAGACGAAATTCTGTGTATTAGAACTTACCTATGTAGGTTTAGCCAGTCGAGATTCTCCAACGACTGCAGAGCCTCGAAGGGCACCTCATCAAGCTCGTTGTAGCTGAGGTCCACAGATTTCAGGGCCTCCTCTGACGACCTGCAAGAGGTGAAGAGAGATGTATCGGCTTCCACAAACAATATTAAATCAGAAACATAAAGAACTACTTATACACTCAGTGCCAAAGAAACTGGTATAGGCACGCGGATTCAAATACAGAGACATGTAAACAGGCAGAATAAGGAGCTGCCGTCTTCAACGTCTATAAAGGACAAGAAGTGTCTGTCACGGTCGTTAGATCGGTTACTGCTGCTACAATGGCTGGTTATGATGATTTAAGTGCGTTTGAAAGTGGTGTTACAGTCGGCGCACGAGCGATGGGACACAACATTTCCGATGTAGCGATGAAGTGAGGATTTCCCGTACGACTATTTCACAAGTGTACCGTGAATATGAGAAACCTGGTAAAAATCTCCGATATTGCTGTGTTCGGAAAAAGATCCTGCAAGAACTACGACGACTGAAGAGAAACTTTCAACGACATATAAGGGCAACCCTTCCGCAAATTGCTGAAGATTTCAATGCTGGGTCATCAACAAGTGTCAGCGTGAAAATAATTCAATAAAACATCATCGATACGGGCTTTCGGACCCAAAGCCCCACCCTTGATGACTGCCTCTTTTGGGTCCGTCAACACCAAAATTGGACTGTTGATGACTGCAAACATGTTGCCTAGTCGGATGACTCTCATTCCAAATTATATCGAGCTGATGGATGTGTATGGGTATGGAGACTTAATGAATCCATGGACCCTGCATGTCAGCAGAGGACTATTAAAGCTGGTGGAGGCTCTGTAATGGCAGTTGGAGTGAAATGGGACCCTGTCTGATCATCTGTATCAATTCATGTGCATTGTGCTTTCCTACGGACTGGGCAATTCCAGCAGGACAATGAGACACCCGACACGTCCAGCACTGCTAGAGTGGCTACAGGAACACTCTTCTGAGCATCTTCCGATGGTCACCAAACTCCCCAAACATTACATAATTGAGCATATCTGGCATGCCTTGCAACGTGCTGTTCAGGAGAGTTATCCATCCCTTTGTATTCTTACGGATTCATGGACAGCCCTGCAGGATTCGTGGTGTCATCGCCCTTCAGCACTACTTCAGACATTAGTCTGAGCCCACGGCACGTCGTGCTGCGGCACATCTGCGTTCTCGCGAAGGCCCTAGACGGTATTAGGCAGGTGTACCAGTGTCTTCGGCTCTTCAGTGTATATTAGTACCAAGCACTTCACTACACGCAACCTATTACGGGAATGCCAAACTGGATTCTGACAATGTCATCTGCTTTTATAAAAGAATCAGGCGACCTGAAACTAGTAATGGACAAATAAGAGACACAATCGTGTTACTCAGACTTAATCAGTGCCTTTGATAACGTCGATATGTATATTGTACTTGCAAAATTAGTTGCTTAAATTTAGCATCAAGTGCGGGTGAATGTTCTCGTTCTCGCCTGACTTCTCTTCAACGAGGCGTTTGTCTGGGACCATGAATTCGCAATAGAGGCATGAACCCCACCCTGGTTTCAGTATAAGGCACGAGACTCTTCATAATCTACGTCTGTTATATGTCATCTGTTGTACTAATTGAATGTTGATGAGTTCCAATTATACGCAAATGCAAAACGAATCAACTTGAGCGCAGCTGCCAGAATGTCAGTTGGCACCGGTGTGTATTATCAAACTGCTCACTAAATACAGGGGTAGTTATCAATCCTCCCAAATTGGTAAGCGGTGCTGGCTGCTAATTGTAGGCTTATTAGTCAGAAATTGTGGGAATCCCTATCGTCTTTCATTACAACTGGTAACCATATAAATTTCTATCTCCCTGAAAAGAGTCACGGAGTAGTATTGTATCAAAATTTAAACTGGGCTCATCACGTAGATACAATTTACACGATAACGTCAGCCCATTTGCATGTCCTAAAAAATTACAAAAAGCGCTTTTCTTTTGACCTACAAAATATTCTTGTACAAACGCTTGTATTTGATGGTTACGACTATGTTATTCTGTAAGGTATTTCTCAAGAAAACTCACGGTTTTTGGAGCTGCTGGTGAACGATTTCTTAAGATATATTTGTAAAATTCGACTTTTTGAACATATTTCACTATTTTTCCCAGCCATTCCGCCTACGAACGCACAAACGTAAAAGTTTCCATGTACTCTGTCTCGTTTACTGTCTTATGAGCGTATAGAGTTCGTCATATCTCTCTTTGGTCTTAAAACTCATCTTTTAATAACACAACAGACACATTTTGTCGCATCACAGTAGAATCCTTTCTGCCCCACTACCATTCAGTCGGCTCCTCAAAAGCCCTTTGGTTTCAAAGGCCCTTTGGGTGGCAAGGCCCAAAATATCAGAGGGCTACATAACATTTCCGGCTTCTGATGACAGGTATTGACGTAAATACCAAAAACGTAACGTCTGCCTTTGTCGTGTTAGCAGGAGTAATCTTAATATCGCTAGTATCACTACTATTACTTTTAGTCTGTGCTACTATTCCAAATGTCGTCATAAAAATGTAAATATTGTTCGAAATATTTTTAATTCTCTTATTATTATTTCCTTACTGTGAAACACATTAACAGTTTTATCGTTTCTTAGTGGTGTAAAAAGTATTGTGTGTATAAAAACTCTGGCCCTATGTAAGAGAGTGTTTGATGACCATAATCTGATCAGATTAATTTAATAAAATGAATAAATTTGTTTATATACGTAAATAATTACCTAAAAACCTGATTATGAATTTGAACTTTACGAACATATGAAACACTTGAGAGGTAAGACAAAATCTTTCGGTCAGGTATCTGTGTTATAGAGCCAATTTTCACTGTGCTTTGCATATTCCATTTCACTGAGGCACATGCACCAACAATAGAAAAATTATTCAAGTGCGTGAACAGTTTCTGTGACAGTTATGTCGGGCCCCAAACTTCGTAATCAATAAAAAAATTACATAATTTCAACTGAGACTCATCAATTACTGGAATCATTGAAGCTGCTCTGATTATCCTTTTATGAACTGTGAGGGGGGAACAGGCAGTCACAATAACAATTTTTGTTTTGGCGTGAAGTTCCTGCGTCTTTAGTGATAGGAGTTTCAGGTTTACCAGGCGACGGTTTGGGATTCGGTCTGATTTTAAATTTCAGGGAACTTTTGTGAGTGTTTGGAGTAATGAAATCATTTTGCACCATTTTTACTTATTCCTTAATTGCGTATCAGTCTCCTTGTTCTAATAAGTTTCTTACAAAACTTTTGGATTCTCTGTGCCAGTATTACTGAAGTGTTTCACTAGTGCCAGAACGAGAAATCTATTTCATCATAGGTGCTTAATGGGATTTCACAGAACAGGTAGTTTAATGTACTGCTTAGTACTCGATTTATTTATCATTTCTTTATGTATCCCTCTAACAGGTTCCTGATTGACATAAACTACCACATCAAAAGTATGCGGACACGACTATGCAATGTGAAACTGACCACTTGATGTCACGGGAGGCGAAACAACCGACATATTTTGTTGTAAATATAGAAGTAACAGAAACCGTAACAGCAGAGTTCGTTAGTCAGGAGGGCTCAGTGAGTTCTGACGGAGTCTAACCATTGGATATCACGGGAGTAACATCAGGCAAACCTTACGTACGGATTTACAGGGACCTTCAAGATTTCCGGGGACCTGTCGTACAAAATCGCACGTAACCAGCGGACGGAATCACTCCTACTTTCCAAAGTGCCGTCAGCAGTCCAGCTAACATAATGACTGTCCGTAATGAGTTAAAAATAGAGGGGTACAACGGTCCAGCAGTTCATGGTCAGCCGCACAGCTCTGTGGTGAGTGCTAGGGGGCGCTTCAGGCGATCTAAAATATGGTTCAAATGGCTCTGAGCACTATGGGACTTAACACGTGAGGTCATCAGTCCCCTAGAACTTAGAACTACTTAACCCTAACTAACCTAAGGACATCATACACATCCATGCCCGAGGCCGGATTCGACCCATCGACCGTAGCAGCAGCGCGGTTCCGGACTGAAGGGCCTAGAACCGATCGGCCACAGCGGTCGGCTCAGGCGCTCTAAAGAGCAACGCCACTGGACAGTGGAATTGTGATCTGATGTGATGAATCACACTATAGCCTGTGGCGATGGGTTTGGCGAATACCCTGAGAATGTTATCTGCCGTCATGTGTAGTGCCGACATTGAAGCACGAAAAAGGTGGTGTTACGTTATGGGGGTGTTTTTTGTTGTCAGAGTGTCGTCGCCTTATTACGCTAAACGTAGAAGAAAAGTGTGATAGAAGTTTTCTCCTCACAAACTAACAAAGCATATTTTCAATAATAGAAGATACATGCAGCGATGATTTAATGTAATTTGAAATTATTATTATTTTTTAAATGTAAAAGTGAATGAACTGAATGTATTCTGCAAATATGTTACTATGTTCTATGTAACTTTGACAGTATTTCTTTTTAAAAGAGAATGCTGGGTCCGATTGGAGCAGTGTAATTTGTGCAGATTGGAAGTGACAAACGATCACGCATAATTAACGTGAGATGTAGGAATGTAAAAAGAGATGAATGACACTTGTTGGTTCATTAGTGCAAAAATAAGTTGTCTTCTGTGAAAATAAATTGTTTCCTTGATAGTAATGAATGGAGGACGCATTGCAGTTAAGAGAGTGTTGACGTGAGAATAGTTGAAGCTGGGTTGTGGCTGTATAGACACATACAAGGAGGGCGGCTCATTTTGTTAGTGGAGAAATTAATAATTTTGCGAAATAGAGGCAGTTGTTTTGCAATAATTAACGGAAGATTTAACTAGGACAAGTATTATAGTATGGAGACACTGGAAACCATTAGATCGTGCAAAAGTGGTTGAAACGAAGATGTAACCGGAAAATAGGACAGCAGTATTGCTGCAGTAAAATTCGACAGGAGACGGATACTACAGCTCCGGCGATTGTCTTAGGCATGGAAGCTGTTATGTTTCTCTGATGACAGCCATTATTCAAACACATCATTGACTGTTTTCACTGGAACCAAACATTATTTAGCAGGGTTTATGTAAAGATAAATTACAGTGAAGAATGTAGAAGCCGAATGAGTTACTTCACAGCTGTAATACAACGTGTACATAAAGTCCGAGAACACTTTCAGTTACGAGTGGTATTCGGAAAGTAAGGAACGGTCGGTCGCGAACAGAAACCACAGTGATGGTGTTATGCACAAATATGTTGCGAAGTGTCTGTAGCATGCCCGTCGATCGAGTTACGCCGTTCATTTTAGTTCTAAGCACACGGAGCACATAAAGATACCTAGAACAATTGTGTATCCCGCCTAACACGAGGGCCTGGTGAGAAATTTCGCCTGAAGCTATGCAGCGAACATTACATGACTGTTGTGCGCGTTCTTCTTCAAGGCACTTCTCAGCCGCATTCTGCAGAGGCAATGAACGTGCACCTACATCTCTCTCAATTGGAAATGTTTGATTACCCACAATACAGCCCGTAATTATCTCCATCCGAGTTTCATCTCTGCTCACGTGCACCTCTGGCTATGAAGACAATATTTTGGCACAGACAACGACCTGCAGGCCAGCGTAGAGAATTGGCGAAAAGCACTGGCGGCTGCCTTCTATAACGAGGGTATTGGAAAGTTGGTACAACGCTACGACAAATGTCTAAGTCGGATCCGCGACTATGGAGATATGTAGATGGAAGCTGTAGCTAACTCTTGCAAATAAAACATGTTTGATTTTCACTGTTTTTTTTTCCATTTCGCGACCTATCGTTCCTTATTTTCCCAATAGCCCTCGCATTTATTACACAAGAACCAAGAATTGTACAGATATCATACATACGTCATTTTGAAGAGAAACCCTGATTTTTCTCATGTATACCGCCACAGCGTAGTTTGGTAATTTGCCGACAGTCAGCGCTAGTCGCAAACATGGCGAGTTAAGGTGCGGAGCGAGCTTTCTGTGTGTTGGAGTTCGACAAAAACAAGTGTGCAACAGCTGTTCAACGGATGTTTAAAACCAGGTAAGGTAAGGAAAAAGTCTATTTATCACTGGCACAACAAATTCGTTACGACGGGTTGCTTGTGCCCGGCAAAGAGAAGCGGACGTCCCACAGTGAGTGAAGCGAATGTTGAGCGCGTACGAGAGACATTCATAACAAGTCCAAAGAAATCGGTGCGTCGTGCATCCCGTGACCTCGAAATGTCTCCAATGTCAGTGTGGAAAGTCCTGCGACATATGCTGTCTATGAAACCATTAAAATTGGATCTAGTGCAGAACATGGAGCTTTCTCATCGATGGATCGGCCATGCTATTAGAAGGACAGCTGTTTAATGAAATGGCCTCCCCGATAACCAGATTTCACTCCGTGTGACTTTCTGCTGTGGCGATACATTAAAGATCTGGTGTATGTACCGTCTCTATCACGTGATGTAGCAGAGCTCCGGTAGAGAATACGGGAAGCGACTGCCACAGTCGACGATGCCGTGCTGGGCTGGGTATGGCAAGAATTCGATTACCGTATTGACGTCTGCCGAGGCACTCATAGTTCGCATATTGAATGTTTGTAAAAAAAAAAAAAAAAAAAAAAACTAACTTTCAGAGTTTCTCTTCAACATGCAATATATATGACATCTGTACAATGTGTAGTTCTTGTGAAATAACCAATTGAAAGTGTTACCGGAATTTAAGTGTACCCTGTAATAAATTCAAATATATCCTGGCCTACACTTACACGCAAATTCCCGCCGTCGAAAGGTTTTTCCCACTATTTAACTGGAGCGGTGAATTCTCTGCGTAGAATTTCAAAAAGTGCATTCGTTTAACGTCAGTAGGCATTAACAGAGTCGAACTCGTTAACGTAAGAAGTTTGCCGCCATATAGATTGCCCTGTACAGTTTAGGGAGAACTACCGAGTGTGTGTAACATACGGGTACGATACTTTGGCGCACAGTCTTACGGCCCTCTTCAGGTGAATACTGATGAAGACCCGCCAGAACAAGCGTGGTGTCGTAGTTCCCCCTGCGCATTCGCTGCTTCAGCGCTGCTCTGCGCGTCTTCTGTGGTGAGACGTTGCCTCTTAGATTTCAAAACCGTTGTTTTCCCCCGGTAAGATCGCAGGACGACGCCGACTGTGCAGGGCACGAAGTTGGATACAATGCAAATTTTAACTGGAAACCGGCTTCTCGATTCATAAGGGATTCAGACAGTCGTATTTACACTGATTCATTGGCTATTGAGTTTTAAAAGTTTCACGTATGGGCCACAGTGTTTTTGTTTCATTACGTTTCATTACCAGTGGAAATACAGAGGTCAGCGACAGCGGACTTATTTGCTTGGAGGAGGCGAGTATGCCGCTCATGTTCTATAATGCGATTCTGCACAGTGCGTGTCGTTTGCCTTACGTAAGATTTGCCGCATCCACCTGGAATCCTGAAAACACATGCTTAGCCTAAGTCGTCCATAACAGATCCCAAAAACGCTGATGTTTTGGAAGGCTGCAGGAAGATGAAGTTTGTCTTCTTAATAATGAGCATATTGTAGGTGAAACATTTCCAATATATGGTATTCAAATAGTCCTTTTGAAGGCCTCATTGTTTTTCTACTTCTGTCTCCTGTCTGTACTTGACCAGAGGAATACCTATGGTTCAAGAAAACAGTTTTCAGGTGTTCCAGTTCCGTTTTATGGCTATCTGCATCTGAGATAGTATGGGCCTGGTGGACCAACGTCTTTAGAACGCTCATCGTTCGTGCAGGATGGTGTCAACTAGTAGATTATAAACAAAGGTCAGTATGAGTGACCTTTCGAAATACTGAATGCCCAATTGTCCCATCACTCTTACATTGCACTAGGACGTTTGAACACGGCAAGCACCACCTTTCTCCACAATAAACTTTGTTCTTTCCTGTATGGAATTCAGACGTTGAAAGCACTCTCGGAGACTGTCCAGACCATGATACCTAATTATAAAAGTGTCATCAATGTATCGCGAAAATACTGTCCGCTTAAAAACACATAAGGCGAGTTCTCACTCCCCGAATTCTTCTGTAAAAAAGTAGCCAGCAAAGGAGACAAAGGTTTCCCCATGGCGACATCTTTACATTTATCAAAAAACGCGTTGTTGAACGAGAAGTACGTCGAGCAGAGAGTATGCTCAAAGTGTGTACTGTCGACCTCAGACCTATTACCAGTGAGATGTAATGAGTTCACCAAAGTCATATTCGTAAAAAGCGGAACTACGTCAAAACTGACCAACAAATAGCTGCTTTCCAGTTTGAGCGAGAGGAGTTTGCTGATAAGTTCACTCGAATTTCTTATAAGTTTTGGACACTTGCCTACAATTATTTGAATAAAGACGCCGACTGCTTGGCCAAATCATAAATGGCTGCACCAATATTGCTCACTGCAGGGGATAAGGGTACACATTCTTTGTGGATTCTGAGCTGTCCTTACAGCGTAGGTGGAACTGATATATTGTTTTTCAGTCGCATAATGACATCTGGCAGTTCTCCCGAAAGTTTATAGAACAAAACCGAACCTGACTGACATGAATTCATGAACAGAAGTCTTTACGTAGACACTTACTATCGCAAGTCCCATATTGATTATCATTTTACGTACAGATTATTCGATAAATTTCAGTAATCCGCATTAATTAATACGATATTAGTTCTACACAAGAACAATTGCCGTAACTGCTTTCGAGTAAAACACTTCAAGCGAAAAAGAAAATAACATATCTCCCTAAAAAGTTGTAAACATTACTATGATTCTATATGTGAATCTGTTTTATGTAAGTGTGACTGTACGTTTGTGTGTGCGGAATTACGGCAACACTCATAGGCAAGGATAAAACTGAGGCTAACCACAAGTCAGTTGGGCGAAACTATTTGTCTAGTACCAAATTATTTTAGCGGAACCGTAGACGGTTCTATGGTGACAGTTCATGAGTGTTCACTGACAGTGACTTCTGTAAACTGATATCAGGATAGTCTGTTAGTATTATTTCTTAGCCTTGTCGTATAGTGCTACAGTCATAAAAATTATTGACGTTTCAATAGGAACACATTTCACAACATGGTGCACAACGTACAGTAGAGAACATTCCAGAGACGACCATTGTATCAGCACGACAACGCTCTCTGTCATAAAGCAACTTCTGTAAGACAAAGGTTTGTGAACAATAACTTTCCACAAATGGACTGGCCTCCCTAATGTCCCGACCTGAACGCAGTGTGACGCCTTTTGGATGACTGAGAATATTTACTTCGCTCCAGATCTCAGCGTCCAAGGTCAGTACCCTACCTTCTCTGCTTTTTGCTCTTGAACAAGAATGGTGTTCCGTTCTTCCACAGGCATTCAGACACCTCATTCATGCATTCATAAAGGCGATAGTTAGATGCTCGTCATATTAATATCCACTAATAGGTGTCTGTATACTTTTGATTCAGTAGTGTAGTTGTTCTGGAAGTACGTAGTACTTATATTAGGCACTGCTCTAAAGGCCTTGAATATGTTTTTTTTTTTGCATGGCACTTGTCACATTCCCAAAGGAGCGCCATAAAACGACATTGCCGATACGCGATGTAAACTACTTCTAATGATCTGCTTCTGTGTCTAAAATCATTGGTAGCGGTTCCCTTGCCTTTCTACTGGCGTGATGTTTGAAATATTCCGTATGCCTGATGATTACTACTTTGCATTCCATTGGCATTCCGCAGTACTTGACAAACTATTCAGTAACCAGAACAAAAGTGCACTATGGGTGAGATCTCTTTTATCCGGAATAAATAACGGTCTCCTTGCATGGATTAATTTCTTTTCGTTTCATCTGTGTTGCGTTTGTATTCGGCATGGTCGAAATTATTTAGATATTTGATGTTTACCCTTGGTTACCATAAGCTAATTATAAACTTTGGTTCGTACGGTTAACATACTGAAATCGCTCTTGGCAACAACTTAAACTTTTAGCAGTAATGACGAAAACATACATTTGTCCACCATTTGGCCTCTCCAAACAAATCCTGTACAACAAGTATTTGTCTGGAAGGAAACTGACAATTAATTGTATATGATAGTTTGGTTTTTGGATGCTAGATTTAGTAGATTCTCTGTCCATACATTACCGGAAAATTCCTTCTGCATCTATTTGTTCTGAAGAGTTCAAGTATTGCATGATGTATTCTCTTGTATATTTGCAGCAATTGAATCTCTGTGCTTTAGAAAGATGATTTATTCGGAGTCTGCTCTTGTAGCTGCAATCTGGTGTCTGTAGAAGCAGTAAATAACGCTCCCTTTCTTTTATGACTTCTGCCTTCAAAACTTCAAAGACTCTATTCCAGTCAAGATTGTCGAAACCTGTTTCTATATCTACAAAACTATAAACCCTGGTTTGCCTTTCTTCATTTCGTCTTCTGATTCATCGCAGTTGTCAGTATTGCATTCCGTGATCCTACATTTCTTCGTAACCCCAACTGATCTTGCGATAGGTCTGATTCTGCCAGTTTCTCTTGTCCTTTGTGAATAATTATGTTAGTGTTAAGCAAGCATGCACTATTAAACCGATCGTTCAGTAATATTACCACTTATCAGCAGCTGCCTTCGTTAAAATTGGGATTTCTGTAGTCAAACAAATTATGGTGGCATTTCTCCAGTGTCATAAATCCTGCACAACCAGCTTTATATATATATATATATATATATATATATATATATATATATATATATATATATCGTTTCTCACTAGGACCTCAACAATCCTGAGAGAATGTCGTGTGTTCCAGGGATGTTGTTTGGAATTATATCTTCAAGTGCTCTGTCAAATTCTTCTCGTAGGATCATATTTCTCAACTCATCTTCATCTACTTCCTCTTCTAAAATATTAAAAACTATCGGCCTCGATTGTGATAATGAAACCAACATTTACCTAGGTTTCAGCCCAAATGATTGAACCTTCTTCAGAAGATATACTTGAATCTATAATTTGTCTAAGAGGGCATGGTCTAGAAATGACACTAAAACATCCTGAATAGGCGTAGTCACATTTTAAAAATGAGGACTTAGTACAGATGTATCACAATTTTAAAATGTGACTGCGCCTATTCAGGCTGTTTTAGTTGCGTCATGGGGCGTCCGCCCCGAACAAACTGAGATAAAAGGAAAACTGTGTACCGCTTGCGATAAGCGAGAAATCCCCGGAGCAGCACAAATTTTCACTGTCGACATTCCATTCTGCAACTGATAGTTGTCTATATGCGCAATTGCGAATTCATTTAATGTATTTCATAACGCCTGTAATCGCTGCAGTGCCTGTTCCTTTGGACATGCATGCATTATAACAGAGGGCACATGGTATAGTACTGTAGTACTTTTAAACAATGTGTTCTGTGCTCTAAATAGTTTTGATTAATAACTGCATGGCCATTAGTTTCCTTTTATTGTGTTTGAGAGTAGGTGTACTGCTGTTCAGATAGAGAAGCATTAGAGAGAGCGATATCTTGACAAGAAGCTACATTCCCGAAGGATGCTTCCTCGTCTTGTTCGACTCTTCAGGGGACGACAAGTTTCAAATCAGACAAACGTAATCTTCGCAGAACGTACGCGGGTAAAGCCGCTGAAGTTGCTATTCTCGTTCCTGTTGCACTGAACACGTGAGCACACAACAGCTTTAAGTGTAGGTTGGTATTCCTACAGCCAGTTTACATCGCATTCTGTCACCGATTCCCTCCTTATCCTGTATAATTATACCAAGAATGGTTGCCAGAATCGTGTACAGTTGTGTTCGTGGGCACAGCAGAAAAACCTCCCCATCAACAACTTCTTGTCCGATGTTGTTTTTACAGGTCTTTCTCAAGAAAAGGACTGGTTAACCCAAAGGATATGAATTATTAGTTCAACAAAATCCCACGATAGCTGGTGGAGGTGGAACATCAGCGTCAATTGAAAGTTAATGTCTCGCGTGGGACACTTGACACCAAATTTATGTTCTCCCATTTCATAACCGGTAACGTAAATGGCAGGACATATAACACCTTTCCTCCCACAAACTCTTCCTCTCACTTCTCACTCACATAATCCCTTAACTGAAGATGGCTGAAGTATTTTCACTGTGTACACATTTGTTTGCTGCCAGCTTCAGCAAGTGGACGAATTACGTTATCCAAGGTATGTGTTTGTGTGTTACCACATATGAGAATACGTTTTATGCTACGGTCGTAATGTCGTCATGTATACAGGATTAGAACACAGTCGTAAGTTTTCCAATAGGTTTTGAGTATAGGCTGTGGATTACTGAATTAAAAATACCTGTATATATATCTGTTCGGAAAAGATCTTCGTACTGTTCATGTACTCCAAACGAACTAAGTCACAAAAAAACCATTATGCTGGTTAGCCTAATGCCCCCAGGTAGCTGAACACCATTTGCTTGACATATTTTTTAATTGTCTTCTGCAAAAAATGTTATTTCGTCAAGAGAAATGGGACAACCTGAACATGAAAATTTATTTTATCAACTAAGTGGAGCACAACTTAAGGAAGAGCATTTCTGGTGATAAGCCATGTGTAGATGATATAAGGGTGCACACAATGGTTGATTTTGCTAAATGGAGGCCACTGCAGGAAACAATACCTGAGAGGGTACAGTGTAGAGAAGGCCATTTGGGCATATGAAAAAGTGTTCCTAGAGGAGACACCCATTTGAAGATGGAATTAAAAGATATTTCACAGTTTAGGTTTCAATTATTCAAAGTACACGTAGTAACACAATAGGCAGTTGGGAATAATCTGTCTGTACTAATGTTTTAATACTCCACTCAAGAGGGCAGTCAGCTGTAGTACCATCATGTAATAGCCACATTACCCTTGGTACCACCTTCCTACCCGCATCTCGTGGTCGTGCGGTAGCGTTCTCGCTTCCCACGCCCGGGTTCCCGGGTTCGATTCCCGGCGGGGTCAGGGATTTTCTCTGCCTCGTGATGGCTGGGTGTTGTGTGCTGTCCTTAGGTTAGTTAGGTTTAAGTAGTTCTAAGTTCTAGGGGACTTATGACCACAGCAGTTGAGTCCCATAGTGCTCAGAGCCATTTGAACCATTTGAACCACCTTCCTACAGGGGAGACAGGGTTACAAGCAGAGGCTGCAGACATGCCTCTGCTGTGAGGCGTTGTGGAAGGATGACTGGTCCCACAAGGAGTTTGTCCACAATCCCTACCCACCCATACATTGAAGCTGAACTAGTGCAGATGTTTCACGGTCTCCTTACCATCGGTATTCTCCGTAGCCCAAGGACGAGTGTTGCAAGGTTGATGATACCGACCATGCTAAAGGTAGCCTCACATGTTAATTGAATGGTTGACAGGAATCCCAGAAGCATGGTGGCCCGTGCAACGAACTGGTGACAAAACCATCGCCTCGGAGGCAAGTCTGTAGGTACGAGGAACGTTCCGAAAGTGTTCCATCATTGTTTTTGGAAAAGAAGATGGTACACCAGGTGACACAAACAAACCCAATCTAAGTCCTGGTTTAACGAGGGAAGGGGCGTCAGTGGAGGAGGAATGGAGCATTCGCCGAAGAAGTGAAGGTAGCAGCACACCGGTGTGTCAGTGACTATTCGAGTACACTGACATGTGCTGAGAACGTGGTTGCCAATGGGAATGAAAGCAGTTATTCGGTATGATTGTGCACGTCGGACTACTATATCCATCATCCACGAAAGCCCACAGATTCTGTATGGTTGAGGTCACTCCTCATTGGATGGTTGGTCGTTGGTGTTGCAGGTTCAGAGACAGAAGGCAGAGTGTGGAGTATGAAGGTCGAATCCATCAATACAAACAACATTGCTAGACTACAGGACATGGTGTCTGCGGACAGGTGCATAATGGTGTCTGAGGCGGCGTCCATGCTGCGTATCATTTACTTATTACTTAATGCTGCATGAGCGGCAGGGAAATGAGTTCCTATTCAATCACAGCTAATGAGACACCAGTGTACCACTTTACCCCAGAATCTAATCAACGACTTCGAAGGTTCCCAATATTACGGCAACAGTGTTCGGGGTTGCGAAAGGTGTGATTCCCCTTGATTTCCCCCGGCTAGGAACCATCAATGCGACCCACTCCTGTGACACCCTCATAGTACTTATGTCCGCCATTCGACGAAAGAGACCAAGGACCTTGTTTCGCTCCTGGAGGACAATGCCAACCCGCACACAGCAAGGCTTATCCCAGCCCACAGCCCCGATCTTGCCCCATCGGATTTTCATCTGGTCCCTGCGCTGATAACAGCACTCTTGGGCTATCACACCCAAACCATTGTTGTGGTGGAGCAAGTTGTGTGTCAGTTTCTTGCGCCATAGGGCACTAAGTTATACCAGAGTGGTTCACTAACTACGGCAAATGACTCCATGTCGGTAGCACACTACGTCGCGATATATTTGAAGATATGTAGTCCATGATGATGTATTGTTTTTGGTGTTAAAGTTTCTGTGTGAAACAAAGTGACGAAACTGTCTTTCGGAACGTCCCTCGTCATACGACCAGCACAATTTGCAAGTGATAGTGATGGAGGGTGTTGCATACAGTCGTCTGCCTTTGTGCATGCTCGTTGTGCGCATGGCTGGTGGTGATGCTGTACTCACTGACAAAGATGCCTTCTAGGCCTTGCACCTCCCTAACATATCAGGCCACATGTGCACATGACATTTCTTACTCCTTATGCTGTCAGGGTTCTTTTGCTGCAGTTCGCCCCCATTTAGCAAAGTCACCCCGTGTAAGGCGAGCAGGCTACTGTGCAGAAGAGGCGTGCTGGGTACTGACGAGAAGGCCCTGGGCGCGACGGCGAGCAGGCTGTTGCTCATGAGGCGCAGCGACTCGACGCGGGCGCCGCCCAGCGCGTCCGCCTCCAGCACGCCCAGTCCAGAGCCCACCACGTCCACGTGCGAGATGGTGCTGCCCGCCGGCAGCTCTGCAACACGGCCACACAGGATGCATCAGGCGCGCAGCAAAGTACACGCTGTTTACCAAAGTTTCTCACCATAAACATACTAGTCTCAAAACGTTACGCATACCACCAAGCCTAGTTACACTATTGGCCATTGCTACACCACGAAGATGACGTGCTACTGACGTGAAATTTAGCCGACAGGGAGAAGATGCCGTGATATGCAAATGATTAGCTTTTCAGAGTTTTCATACAAGGTTGGCGCCGGTGGCGACACCTACAAGGTGCTGACATGAGGAAAGTTTACAGCCGATTTCTCATACACAAACAGCAGTTGAACGGCGTTGCCTGGTGAAACGTTGATGTGATGCCTCGTGTAAGCAGGAGAAATGCGTACCATCACGTTTCCGACTTTGATAAAGGTCGGATTGTAGCCTATCGCGATTGCGGTTTATCGTATCGCGACATTGCTGTCCCCGTTGGTCGAGATCCAATGACTGTTAGCATAATATGGAATCGGTGGGTTCAGGAGGGTAATACGGAACGCCGTGCTGGATACCAACGGCCTCGTATCACTAGCAGTCGAAATGACAGACATCTTACCGCATGGCTGTGACGGATCGTGCAGCCACGTCTCGATCCCTGAGTCAACAGATGGGGACGTTTACAAGACGACAACCATCTACACGAACAGTATGACAACGGTTGCAGCAGCATGGACTATCAGCTCGGAGAATATGGCTGCGGTTACCCTTGACGCTGCATCACAGGCAGGAGCGCCTGCGATGGTGTACTCAACGACGACCCTGGGTGCACGAATCGAAAAACATCATTTTTTTGGGATGAATCCAGGTTCTGTTTACAGCATCATGATGGTCGCATCCGTGTTGGGCGTCATCGCGGTGAATGCACATTGGAAGCCTGTATTCGTCATCGTCATACTGGTGTATCACCCGGCATAATGGTATGGAGTGCCATTGCTTACACATCTCGGTCACCTCTTCTTCGCATTGACGGCACTTTGAACAGTGGACGTTACATTTCAGATGTGTTAAGACCCGTAGCTTTACCCTTCATTCGATCCCTGCGAAACCCTACATTTCAGCAGGATAATGCACGATCGCATGTTGCAGGTCCTGTACGGGCCTTTCTGGATACAGAGAGTGTTCGACTGCTGCCCTGGCCAGCACATTCTCCAGATCTCTCACCAATTGAAAACGTCTGGTCAATGGTGGCCGTGCAACTGGCTCCTCACAATACGCCAGTCACTACTCTTTATGAACTGTGGTATCGTGTTGAAGCTGTATGGACAGCTGTACCTGTACACGCCATCCAAACTCTGTTTGACTCAATGTCCAGGCGTATGAAGGCCATTATTACGGCCAGAGGTGGTTGTTCTGGGTACTGATCTTTGTGTCTATGCACCCATATTGCGAGAAAATGTAATCACATGTCACTTCTAGTATAATATATTAGTCCAATGAATACCCGCTTACATCTGTATTTCTTCTTGGTGTAGTAATTTTAATGGCCAGTAGTGTACTTTACAGACATTTTTAGTGTTTTCGTGATTTTACGAAGTTTCATTACTTAAATATTTAATAAGAAAGAGTTTTCGTATGCCATCAAGTTTCTGTAGGTCAATAACAACTTCAGGATGAGTGAAAATCATGTTTATGTCATGTTATGAACAAAGAACATTGCTTCTAAAGCTACCCCGTCCAAAGAGGAAAGGAAAGAAACAAGAAATCTGAAGTGGTGTGACACTTTCTAAAGCTTTATAGACTTCTCGGAAGGTATTACAAGAATAAATGGAATATACCGAGTCACTCCAGTTTTAAGTTTTTATAAAGTAAACTGAAAACAATGTTCATGCTGTGCCTAGTGCATCAATTCCTCACTTTTCATTTTTATACAACTTCTATAGCAGCGTGAGGCACCACTAACACTAACTTCACTTCAGCAAAGATTGAATATTGACATAAGTGATTTCAGGTGTTCTCCAACCTTCAGAAACCCTCTTCGTAGTACCGTAAGTTCATCATGTAGGACCACAATGTGCTGCTAATTGATTGCGGAGAAATCTTCAACATGAGGTCATAAAAATGTGTCTGTTGTTTCACCTGTCATCTTCACGAATTCGTCTCTCATCAAAAGATAACATTTTGTCTATTTTTCCAACACAGTTCTATATTTTTTTCGTTTCTGCTTATGTTTACCTCTAACAGAAAGTATAATGATTTTGCTTTGGTGTGGAGCCACAGTCATCTCAAACTTTTTGAAAGATATAACCGCCATTTGACTCTACAACAGGTTTTATTCCACAATCTAGACTTCGGCCTAAGGTCATTATACTTGTAACACTTGGTAATGGCCTAACGCCGAAATCTAGATTGTTGAATAAAACCTGTTGTACAGCCAAATGACGGATATAGCTTGAGTAATATTGCCCCAACGAAGTGTGAGTCACACACCTTTTGTTGTTTCCTGCTTGCTAGTAACCTGCTTCCACAGAAAGAAGTTCCCACCTCCAGAGACTTGATTGAAGTACATTTCATAAAAAGAAGGAGAATAACTACAACGCAACTATGACACAGGCAACGTAAAATTCGTCATAAAGGTACTGCAGTTAACGGCATTTATCATCCAGCAGGATGTACTACAAACAACACAGTCATGATTTTCCTACCCGTAAAGTTCGCTATGTCTTACCCCAGTAGTCACTTTACTCAGCACTTCCAAGACCGACCACTTACAGCTCTCATTAGAACTTAGTGGGAAGTGTATAAAGTAGTGCAGGTTGTGTAAAGTAGCACCAGCTGACGATACTTAAGAAATGGGATCACTGAAACTTACTGTTAGATTAAAGTGTATGCCAGCATTGACTACAATTAATTTTAAGAAATTTTACATATGTGTATCAACTTTTTAAAGTAAAGCAATGCAAAGGCGCTTAGACATAGTACGAGCATACAAATGAGTAGACACCAGAACCAACCAAATAGTAATTCACAAAAAAGGTAGTTTCTTTTCAAGTTTGAGATGTGTGCGTATAATGCTGTATGTCCATGATGTCAATTCGTGAGAGTAGCAGGTGGTGGTGCATTATGACTAAGGGTTCCTAGGTTATTTCGTCCTTTCTCTTGGTGCAGTTTTCTTCACAGGATTTCATGCACTGTCCTGCTGCGCCTTCTTGAGGACAGAGGCCTCTCCATGGTGGTTTACGCAGTATATGGTTACCTATCTTTGCTTAAAATGTAAATTCATGGGTCGCAACGTTTTAAGACTATGGTTAATGCTTGCTTGTCGTTTCGAAGCCTGAAGCCTCCAAAGTGTTGGCTGAAGCTCACGCACTCTTAGCGTCGTGTGGCGCTTTATCTCTAAACTGGTGCGCAATCTCTGTCCCCGGGATACCGGAAAACCGGCAGTGGATTTCGCAATAACGGCCAAACTCTCCCACCGTGTGACAGGCCCCACCTACGTTACACTCGCCGTTTTTGACATACAGAGCTTTCAAGCGACTGGTTACGTCGCTTTGAAGTTTTGGAAAAAAATCCGGGAAGTTGCGGCTCCTGGCTGGAAGAGGGAGAACAGTTTACACATGGCATCCGCCTCAACTGCAAGTGCCTACACGTACACAAAACGTACTGTGAGTTGTTTGTAAGCTAACGTGATTGATGCAGTCTTTTCTTCACTATATCCATTGTTCTGAGAAACCTGGCATGTTTGTTTGCTCGTCTCAAAAATATCAGCTACAAAATGCAACCTTTGGCTAACTGGTCTGTTTGTTCACTTAGGATTTGTGGCCCTTTATGTTAGGTACCCAACAATCTGAAACTACTGTTTTTCAAATTTTACAGTTCTACGACACTTATGTAACGTATTTTCGCGTTCATTGTAACCGAATTGGTTTCTGGTGTAGCACCGAGTAGAAGAAAGGTGGGCCACATAAAAATTATTGACCGGAACTATTGCGAAAGGTCTTGGGTGACGAGACGAATAAAACCACCACAGCTCGTCAGGCTAACAAAAGATATGGAATATGCTGACGAGACTGGAGAAGCACCAATACCAGCCATGACTAAAGCAGGAAAATTCTGGAAGTAACCCAATCGTCTTGATGTTGTGTGATGTAAGGAACACCGAATTTTTCTCCAAATGAAATGGTCGTATGGCACTGTTGGCCGGGAGACTCCATACGGAGAAGTTCGTCCGGGGAAGTTCGTCCGCCGTATTGCAAGTCCTTTTTAGTTGACGCCACTTCGGCGACTTGCGAGTCAAGGATGATGAAATGATGATGAACACACAACACCCAGTCATCACGAGGCAGAGAAAATCCCTGATCCCGCCAGGAATCGAACCCGGGACCCAGTGCGCGGGAGGCGAGAACGCTACCGCATGCATCCACCACTTTATATCATACTAGGTGTCTCTATCGCCGAGCTGAAGTAGTGAAGTTCCTTGTTCAGTATCTTTATCATTACGTGTGTGTGCGTGTGTGTGTGTGTGTGTGTGGTTTCCTGTTCTCACAACAACCATTTGATTTTGTTTTTAAGATTTCTATTGAAAAGTTTATTTTTTGAGGTGTTGTGGTCATGCGCCACTACATAAAATGTTTGACCTCATAGGAAGCTAGTAAGTCGGGCTTATTAAAAGTAACTTTCTTTGATTATAGATTAAATAACATGTTTTCATGTTTATCATCAGGCTTAACTATAACCATACATCATAGTAAATGTTACCAAAGAAATTGTGTTAATAAAAAACGAGCTAAGGAAGAACTATCGTGTCCAGTGATTTCGAAGAGTGTATCACAGGAAGTGAAACGTGTATTGGGTTATCTCTAGAGAATAATTATAATAATAGTTTATTGCATTTTAATATTAAAGAGAATATTGAAGAAAATAATATTAAAGAGAAAATATTCTGCAGTGTTAAATGAACCCTGAGACTTTCGAAGGAATTAATTCGATGTAAATGTGCCAATCCCAAAGAAATCAGGTGTCGGCAGGTGTGAAAATTACCGAACTATCAGTTTTTTCAGTTTAAAAAGTCATGGCTGCAAAATACCTACACGATTCCTTTACAGACGAATGTAAATACTGGTAGTGCCGACCGTGGGGAAGATCAGTTTGGATTCCGTAGAAATGTTGGAGCACGTGAGGAAATACTGACCCTACGCCTTATCTTAGAAGATACATGAAGGAAAGGCAAACCTACGTTTATAGCATTTGTAGACTTAGAGAATGCTTTTGACATTGTTGACTGTAATACTTGCATTCAAATTCTGATGGAGGCAGGGGTAAAACACAAGGAGCGAAAGGCTATCTACAATTTGTACACAAACCGGATGGCAGTTATAGAGGGGCTCGAAAGGGAAGCAGTGATTCAAAAGGGAGCGAGACAGGTTTGTAGCCTATACCAGATGTTATTCAGTCTGTACATTGAGCAAGCAGTAAAGGAGACAAAAGAAAAATTTTGAGCAGGAATTAAAATCCATGGAGAAGAAATAAAAACTTTGAGGTTTGCTAATGACATTGTAATTATGTCAGAGACAGTAAAGAACCAGGAAGAACAGTTGAATGGAATGGACTGTGTCTTGAAAGGAGGTTATAAGATGAACACCAACAAAGCAAAACGAGGATAAAGGAATGTGTTCGAATTAAGTCAGGTGATGCTGAGGCGACTAGATTAGGAAATGAGACATTTACAGGCAGTAGATGAGTTTTGCTACTTGGGGAAGCAAAATAACTGATGATGGTATAAGTAGAGAGGATATAAAATGTAGACTGGCAATAGCAAGGAAAGTGTTTCTGAAGAAGAGAAATTTGTTAACATCGAGAATAGATTTAAGTCTCAGGAAGTCTTTTCTGAATGTAACTGTATGGAGTGTAGCCATGTATGGAAGTGAAACATGGACGATAAACAGTTTAGACAAGAAAATATTAGAAGCGTTTGAAATGAGGTACTACAGAATAATGCTGAAGATTAGATGAGTCGATCACATAACTAATGATAAGATAAAGAATAAACTTGGGGAGAGGAGAAATTTATGGCACAGCTTGTCAAGCAGAAGGGATCGGTTGGTAGGACAAATTCTGAGGCAACAAGGGATTACTCATTTACTATTGGAGGGAAGCGTGGAGGGTAAAATCGTGGAGCGAGACCAAGAGATGAATTTACTAACCAGATTCACAAGGTTATAATTTGCAGTAGATACCTCTGAAATGAAGAAGCTAGCGATGGATAGAGTAGCATGGAGAGCTGCATCAAACCAGTCTCTGGACTGAAGGCCACAACAACAACCATGAGCTACACAAAATCAGATATTAGTTCATTTTGAAACACAAATCGGCTGGCTAGTAACTGTTAATGAGCATCTTTGGCGACAACCGCTAAATAACGCAGCTATGCGATGGTAATAATTTGAATTTAAGCTTACTGATGAACAAATATTGACTGCAGTGAAAGATAGTGTTGTGCCAGCTCGCTTTCGTGTAACTCGACGATGTGATGAATTGTGGCTCGGCTCAGAAAAATGACGTTACACTTTCGCTGATTGTAGAAGTGTCAGTAGGCAGCAATAGGAGGCGTCACGATTGGCGCCCAACGTGGGTTTCAAAGGTATCAAACAAATCAACAGTAAACTGTTTATACATCTGATTTTGTGAATTTTTTAGTGACTGTGTACGAACGATGTAACTATTCGTGTAAAGTAGTTCGTGTTACATGTTCACTGTCTTAGAGAAACTACACCCTGAGTTACAGTGAACTGAAAGCGATAGACGTCGTGTCTGAGGGAGTCAGACTTACAGATGTTACAAAAGAAACAAAACCCAAGTACGTATCGAAATTGACACGGCGAGGTGGCCTTAATAATCGGTAGTTAAACTTCGAGTCGTAGCTCATTGTGCTTCAATTAAATATGTTGTAACAGCTGGTGGATGGCTGCAGTATCTGACCATGTCCAAGAAGCCCTATAGGTTGAAATCTAATGTAGAGGATATGAACGAAGATATGACTAAGGAGGAGAAAACAGAGATGGATGATAATAGGCTAGAAAACGTATTCCCTGAACAGATGAATCGAGCAGGAGAATTAGAATCATCGAATGTGACCGGAATAAACTCGTTTTCGGCAGAAACGACTGAAAGTAAAAACGTGGGAGTGTCGACACCCAATAGCGTTTCCATTGTACGACCTAGCAGCATGGGTAAAGCTACAAATGAAGTGGGGGTGGATGCTTTGTTTTACTTTTTAATTAAGTTGAAGGAGAAGGTTGATCAGGAACGGGAGGTACAAGGGAAGAAATATAGGAAAAATGGGATAAAAAGGTTCGAGAGTTTAAGGAGAAGGTATTAAAAGCTAATCGGCAACGGGAGGTACAAGAACGAAAACACAGGGAAGAAACTGATCAGAAAAACCGAGGACTGAAGGAGGAAATTAAACAGGAGAATAAATCGCTAGAGGCCAAAATAAGGAAAGAGACGATAGGCTGGCTCAGGAACTCGAGACACTGAAACTGGACTTCAAGTCAGGAAGTAGTAAACATGATATCTTACAGGGATCGGTAAATATCTTAGAGAAGCATATGGAAGAGATATGTAAAGAGCAGTCTGCCGTGTCAGACAGAATAGATGAACTATCGATCAAAGTAAAAGTCTCACAGCTAATAAGCCAAGAGTATATTTAGAACTGATTAATGGGTCAGACGAAAAAGACTGAGGAAGAAATATGAGAGTGGATAGTGACCAAATCAGAGGAGGTACGATCTCAACAACAGAGCGCTCTAGAGTCAGTTAGTAAATCGATCAAATATGAATCATCGATACCCGGAAACACCGAAAACGTAGAACAATTTAAAGCCGAGGTTCAGTATATTAAAGAAAAGGTAATCTCAGAAATTCGCGCTTGGCTTAATCAAGTCAACAATTTATTATTGCGTACGGACAGCGAGTCAACAGACCTAAAATAGCTGGCTAGACAGTCCGATCAACGCTCACCGATCAATCCAAAGGTAAAGAAAAGGAGGTGCAACGGCAGCCGGGAAAAATCGGTTTGCAGTAGCGAAGACTCAGATTACGGTAATCAACATTTTGACCATCGGAGTGGAACAGTATACTTACAATCAGGCGGTTCCATACGTTTTCAACATAGAATACTTCTGTTCACCAATTGGTGCTGATAAAAAGGTTTTAAAATCTGTTTCCTAAATCCTGGAATGAGCAGACTAAATTCAATTTATAGTATCTAAAATCAGTGGTGAAGTCTCGCTATGGGCACCTGAGGTAGCTAAGACTTGTACGCCGTGCTGCGAACTTATGTATTGCGAAATATTGATAGAAAAGTAAACAAATAAGAAACGAGATTTATGGTATAGAATTATACAACCCGAAACAGTATTTCGAAAGTACATAAATAAGACCCGATATTGGGATGAATCCATCAACCATATGGAAGTTTAAGAGTTCGGAAAGGGGAATTATCAATTCACTTGCGAGAGAAACTATTTACTGTACCCGACGACAACTTAGATCGATTCCTGTCAGTAGTATACTCGCTAAATGTAATCCAAGAGGAAGCTAGTAGTTCGAAAAGTCAGATATGTGATGCTAATGCGTACAATGTATACCGCGGTAATTGTTGCAATGATAAACATCGCAAAGTAAACTCGCAATATAATAACGATAATACGAATATTGTAAATTACCACAACAATAATCAGTGTACTGGCTATCATTCGAGGAACAGAAGGTCCATTTCACTTGATAAGCAGCCGGGTAACGGCAATAAAAATAACGGTGCAATGCACAATAATAATAATAGGCATTGTGGCCAGAGACCGAACGACAGTAACAGCAGTTCAATCAACTACACACGGAATGGTAAAAGTAACGATCGTAATACGCCACCGGAGAACGGAGGATAATAACGTGAGACTCGTCCAATGGGGTATCCCATCGACCGTTCCTGGACAGCGTCTGCAAACGTAATAAAGATGTCAAGGCAAGACATGCCACCTCAAATGATAAATAAACTGAAAACGGACCGTGTAAGGAGACTTGCGGTTCAGAATTGTGAAGTACGAGAGGCAGTTATAGAGGAAGGGAATAATGGCTCAAATGGGTCTGAGCGCTATGGGACTTAACTTCTAAGGTCATCAGTCCCCTACAACTTTGAACTACTCAAACGTAACTAACCTAAGGACATCACACACATCCATGCCCGAGGCAGGATTCGAACCTGCAACCGTAGCGGTCGCGCGGTTCCAGACTGTAGCGCCTAGAACCACTCGGAGGGAATAATGAAACGACAACTGAATCGACAAACTAGAGACAGACTCTTTAGTCTTCCGGAAGTGACTGATCGTAAAGAAGAAGGCGAAAACGTCATTGGAAGTAAGACTGCTAAGATAAAACGATGGGATGGACTTTCGAGAGGAATTACTAGAAAATCCGAGTGGACGTAGAACAAAACCTATTGAAATGGTACAAGCAATGGTCGAAGGTCTAATAAATAAGGAACCTATAAATATTCTGCTCGATAATGGAGTGATTTTTAGTGTGTTGAGCGTTTGTCTGTTTAAACAATTGAATAGTAAGCAAAAACTGCCTGTGTTGCCAGTTGCAAATAGTACGCTGTCAGGTGCGTTTAGTACTCATTCCGTTTCTGTGAAGGCTCAGACTACACACTACACTACCTTATCCGTGCATCCGGGGCTGGGATTTTCTGAGGGACAAAAATGCACTAATTGATCTTTTAAAACAGGTATGTACTCTAGCCAGTGACGGGCGAATTATTGTTGTGAACCTGTTGAGGAAACTGGAACTGCATGGCAGATTCTTCCAGAGAATAAATATTAATGGTTTAGGTGCTAATATGTTGTATGTAAATGACAATTGTGGACTAAGTGGTTTACCAACGGACAACTCATCGGACGTTGAAAACGTTATCTAGAAAAAATAGTCGAGTCTCAATACTTAGTTGAAGTACAGCGGAATTAATTAGCTAGCTTGGAAGTCTTCGATTAGAAACCTGAGATGATCAAGGATTGTGATAGATGTCTACTTAATCAAACTTATTGGAAAGCCTCATTTCTTGGACTTGGGAGGGATGTATATTAAACATATCAGGATATCATGCAGAATCGTCGACATTTGATCGTATATTTAGAGACTTTAACAGATTTATTCGCATTTATTCAGCAGCGCCACAATATAAGTGGATAGAGTACGTGTCAGTCTTTGAAGAGACTGACGATAACATGTAGCACTCATTCACTAGGCACCAGACATAATATACAATACGCCCGAAACTAATGGGTGGATTAAAACGTTACCGATTTTGGTTGAGTCTTACAAATATACGAAGTCGTTGTTCGACGTCTGTGAATCACTAAAGCATGCTGAGGAAGGCCAAATTCGATCGTAAATTGGGTAGAACTGTGACGTGTACCATAGGCGATAAGGTCCTATTAACAAAACACTGTAAGTCATCGGCTCTTAAGAGGTTAAACAAGAAATGGTAACATGTTTACGACGGACCTTATCTGATTATTCGCATTCCGTGTGATTGAAGCTATTTGTTAGCTAATGTAGATTATGGGAGGGGGGGGGGGGGGTAAGCCAAGGGATTGGAAGAAAATTAACGTATGGAACCTTTAGTCACAGTTACTGGAATTCAGAATGAGAAGATTTACCTACGTAGTTTTGTATACATTATAAAGCATTAAAATTTATTGTTTTAATAATGTTATGATCTTAGTGGATATAAATATATTCTTCGTTTAACAGTACAGTGGTTAATGACATTATAATTTGTTAACACTTGGATCCGTAAATGTTGGAGTACCTCACATGTAACTGTTAGGGAACAGAAGCTTTATATTAAGAACAAGTACGTTGGGTTATCGACTTTGTTTGCATATTAAATTGTCGCGGTGTTTGTTGAACAGTGAAGTGTCAATTATGTCAATAGAGGTGTGCCCGGAACTGAATAGGACAGCATCTCGGCATAACCTGCTGAAATAAAAGTGGTTTGAGCATTAAGAATTTTTTTTAATTTGTGATAAGGACTATGAGACCAAACTGCTGAGTTCATTGGTCCTTAGAGCGTTAAGAATAACTGTGAAACAATGAAACATCGCATGTGCAAAGACATAGTGTCTAACACTAGTGGGAAATTGCATGCCGCGAACTATTAGAGGCTAAAAGACTGCATACACTACTGAACAACAACATTGATTTGCATGGGATAAAGTTTAATGAGTCACATTATTGGACATTATGCTCATACGTCGTGACTATATATCATGTCTATATGTGTTCTTTATGTTCTACATTAGGGGACTGATGACCTCAGAAGTTAAGTCCCATAGTGCTTAGAGCCATTTGAACCAATTGTTCTACATTCATCAATCCGGAGCTTGTGTGGACACATCTCACCAGTAGCTGAAGCCGCAACCGAAACAGTCTGAGGGATTGCTGCTGTTATCTAATGGAGTGAGGCATCTTTTGCCTGCGTGGCTCCAGAAATTTTAGCTACGAGCTACGAAACGTCCCATGAAGAAGGCGGGGGCGACGAAGTCGGGAGTTCGCTCGCCTTGCAAATGTACTGGGGAAGCGAGAATGAGAAAACAAGAAACGTCCATCTGAAGTTCACCACTCGAAGACGTTATACAAGAATCGAGCTGTCCGTTGACATCAACCGGAAATTTGATCGTATATTTAGTCAAGAACATCACGGAGGTCTGCAAATAGTATCGGTAAAAACAGACGAGGCTTTTAAGAAAAAGGCGTCCCTTTCGCAGGGGGTCGGCAGGTGTAGGCAATCCCAAGAACGCATTGCGAAGCTTAACAATAGAGACGCGGAGTCGGTGAATGGAAATTGAAGAGCACGAAAAATCTAAAATCACACGTCGTATGGCGTAGTTATCAAAGAAGCTATGCGATGTGTGGGGCAAGAAGATCCAAAGTTACTATGGGCATGTTGCAGACTATAAGAAGACACAACATTGATCAAATAATGGAAATGTTGCGCTGCTTAGCCACTAAAGAGGTGGCACAATATACACAATCATACAGGATGAGTTTTCACTCTGCGGTTGAGTGTGCGCTGATATGAAACTTCGTGACAGATTAAAACTATGTGCCGCACCGAGAGTAAAAGTCTGGACCTTTGCCTTTCGCGGACAAGTGCTCTACTCCCTATGTAGATCGGCGTCAACAAAATATTTTCGCATTTTCGCATTCGGAGGAGAAAGTTGGTGATTAGAATTTCGTGAGATGATTCCGACGCAACGAAAAACGACTTTCTTTAAACGATGTCCAACCCAAATCATGTATCATTTCAGTGAAACTCTCTCCCATATTTCGAGGTAACACAAAACATGCTGCGCTTCTTTGAACTTTTCGATGTACTCCGTCAGTCCTATTTGGTAATGATCCCACACCGTACAGCAGTATTCTAAAAGAGGACGGACAAGCGTAGTGTAGATAGTCTCCTTAGTAGATCTGTTACATTTTATAAGTGTCCTGCCAGTAAAACGCAGTCTTTTGTTAGCCTTCCCCACAACATTTTCTATGTGTTCCTTCCATTTTATGTTGTTCATAATTGTAATTCCTAGATATTTAGTTGAATTTACGGCCTTTAGATTTCACTGATTTATCGTGTAACCGAAGTTTAACGAATTCCTGTTAGCACTCATGTGGATTTCCTCACACCTTTCGTTATTTAGGGTCAACTGCCAATTTTCGTACCATTCACATATCTTTCCTAAATCGTTTTGCAATTTGTTTTGATCTTTTGATGACTTTATTAGTCGATAAACGACAGCTTCATCTGCAAACAACCTACGACGGCTGCTCAAATCGTCTCCCAAATCGTTTATATAGACAAGGAACAGAAAAAGGCTTATGATACTACCTTGAATAACGCCAGAAATCGCTTCGGTTTTATTCGATGGCTTTCAGTCAATTACTACGAACTGTGACCTTTCTGACAGGAAATCACAAATCCTGTCACATAAGTGAGACTATATTCCTTATGAACGCAATTTCAATACAAGCCGCTTGTGTGGTACAGTGTCAAAAGACTTCCGGAAATCCAGAAGTACGGAATCGATCTGAAATCCCTTGTCAATAGCACTCAACACTTCATGCGAATGAAGAGCTAGTTGTGTTTCAGAAGATCGATGTTTACTAAACCCATGTTCACTGTATGTCAATAGACCGTTTTCTTCGAGGTAATTCATAATGTTCGAACACAATACATGTTCCAAAATGCTGCTGCTGCATATCGACATTAATGATATGCGACTGTAGTTAACTGCTAACGTCCTTGAATATTGGTGTGACCTGTGCATCTTTCCAGTCTTTCGTCGAGCGAATGGTTGTATATGATTTTTGGGTATGGAGATAATGCATCAGCATACTCTGAAAGAAACGTAATTGGTATACAGTCTGGACCAGAAGCCTTGCTTTTATTAAGTGATTTAAATTGCTTCACTACTCCGAGGAAATTTACTTCTACGTTACTCATATTGGCAGCTGTTCTTGATTCTAATTCTGAAATATTTACTTCGTCTTCTTTTGTGAAAGCATTTCGGAATGCTGTGTTTAGTAACTCTGCTTTGACAGCTCTGTCTTCGATAGTATCTCCATTGCTCTGCGCAGAGAAGTCATTAATTGTTTCTTGCCCCTAACATACTTCACATACGACTAGTATCGCTTTGGATTTTCTGTCAGATATCGGGACAAAATTTCGTTGCGTAAACTGTTATAAGCACCTCGCACTGAAGTCCGCGCTAAATTTTGAGCTTCTATAAGAGATCGCCAATCTTGGGGATTTTGCATCTGTTTAAATATGGCAAGTTTGTTTCGTTGACCGAGCGAGGTGGCGCAGTGGTTAGCACACTGGACTCGCATTCGGGAGGACGACGCTTCAATCCCGTCTCCGGCCATCCTGATTTAGGTTTTCCGTGATTTCTCTAAATCGCTTCAGGCAAATGCCGGGATGGTTCCTTTGAAAGGGCACGGCCGATTTCCTTCCCCATCCTTCCCTCACCCGAGCTTGTGCTCCGTCTCTAATGACCTCGTTGTCGACGGGACGTTAAACACTAATCTCCTCCTCCTCCTTTGTTTCGTTGTTTCTGCAACAGTGTTCTGACCCCTTTTGTGTAACAAGGAGGATCAGCTCCGTCGTTTGTTAATTTATTTGCTATAAAGCTCTCAATTGCTGCCGATACTATTTCTTTGAATTCAACCCACATCTGATCTACACTTATATAACTAATTTGGAAGGAGTAGAGATTGTCTCTCAGGAAGGCGTCACGTGAATTATTATCTGCTTTTTTGAGCAGGTATACTTTTCGTTTATTTTTGGAGTATCTGAGGGAAACAATATTCGGTATTGCTACGACAACCCTGTGTTCACTAATCCCTGTATCCGTTTCAATGCTCGTTATTAACCTGGGATTATTTGTTGATAAGATGTCAAGTATGTTTTCACAACCATTTATTATTCGTGTGGGCTCATGAACTAACTGCTTGAGATAATCTTCGGAGAATGCGTTTAGCACAATTTCGGATGATGTTTCATGCGTACCTCCGGAATTAAACATGTATTTTCGCCAACATATCGAGGGTAAATTAAAGTAACCACCAACTATAATTGTATGAGTCGGGTACGTGTTTGAAACCAAACACAAGTTTTCTTTGAACCTTTCAGCAACTGTATCGTCATAGTTGGGAAGTCGGTAAAAGGATACAGTTACTATTTTACTCAGGTTACCGACGATGACCTCTGCCCATACTAACTCAAAGGAACTATCTACTTCAATTTTCTCGACAAGATAAACTACCTCTAACAGCAACAAACATCCCACCGCCTATCCCTTCGGGACACAGTTACGTTCTCCGCAAAAATTTCAGCTGAGATTGTATCCTGCTTTACCCAGCAATCAATGCCTATAACGATTTGAGCATCAGTGCTTTCTGTTAGCGCTTGGAGCTCTGGTACTTTCCCAACACAGCTACGACAATTTACAACTGTTATACCAATGGTTCCTGTATCTACGTTCCTCCTCTGCTAGGCCTGCACCCTTTGTGACTGAAGCCCTTCTTGTGTTTTCCCGAGACCCTCTAACCTAAAAAACCATTCAGTCCACACCACACAGCCACCTCCTGCGTATAGTGAACACCTGACCTATTCAGTGGAATCTGAAACCCAACCACCCTTTGGCGCAAGTCGAGGAATCTGCTGCCTACACGGTTGCAGAGCTTTCTGAGCCTCTGATTCAGACCCTCCACTCGGCTCTGTACCACAGGTCCGCAATCGGTCCTGTCGACTATGCTGCAAACGGTCAGCTCTGCTTTCATCTTGCAAGCGAGACTGGCAGCCTTTACCACTACTGATAGCCGCTCGAAACCAGAGAGAATCTCTTCTGATCCAAAGTGACACACATCATTGTTAGCGACGTGAGCAACTATCTGCAGTTTGCTGCACATTGCGCTCTTTATGGCACCTAGGAGAACCAGTTCCACATCTGGAATGACTCTACCCGGTATGCGCACGGAGTACACATTGGATTTCTTTCCCTTCTTGGCAGCCATGTTCCTAAGGGGCCTCATAACGCGCCTAACGTTGGACTTCCCAACTATCTATAATCCCACACTCTGTGATTGTCCGGATTGTGCAGGCTGAGAGGTTTCCTCTGAAACAGGACAGGCGTCACCACCAACAGTGGTGCCAATCCACTGCAGCCTCAAGCTGTGTAACCGAAGCCATCAGAGCCTGAAGCTGAGAGCAAAGTGTCACCAATTCGACTCGCATCCGCACACAACAATAGTAGTCCCTGTCCGTACTAAAGACCGTGGAAAACTGAGCTATGCAAATAAATGGACTATTGACTCATGCTGCCCAACTCTAATGTAGACCCTGGAGAAAACGCAGGAACTGTGTCTAATAAATGAAGCTAAGCGCAGAGATTCAAAAACCTAACTACCGAAGCACTCAGGTGAAACTAAGTAATTCACCCCTGATTAGGAACCTGTAATATGTCATAAAATCGGTTATACTTCCAACGCAAACGAAAACACGAGAACTGTGGCTATTAGATATTAAATTAACTCGTAGAAACTAAAGAAACAAAACTATTAAATCACACAGCTGATACCATAAAATTCGCTCCTGGTTAGGGACTCGTAAAAGTCACAATATAGGTTACTTTTCTGTTGTTGCTTATGTCTCGGGCGGCTACTGCCGCCTGACTGATTGGCTTACTAACGCCAACAAGCGGTCACCAGCTTTCAAAACGAACAGACATACGACTATCGACTAGCGCTACGGAAATCTACTGTAGACCATGACAAAAACGCAGAAACTGTATCTAATAAATTAGATTAATGCGCAGAGATTCAAAAATCTAACTCCTTAAGCACTGCGGTAAACTAAATAATTCGCCCCTGATTGGGAACACGTAATGTCACAGGTTTTGTCAGGCTGGCTCACCAGAAGATATCATTCGTTCTGATGGACTGTTGTCTACTCCCAGGAAATTGTTTCGACTTACAGAAGGTCTTTCAGTGCTCTTTCAAATTCTGCACGTATTATCATATCTCCCATTTCATCTTCATCTACGTCCTCTTCCATTTCCATAATACTGCCCTCAAGTACATCGCCCTTGTATAGACCCTCTATATACACCTCCCTACTTTCTGCCTTCCCTTCTTTCCTTAGAACTTGGTTTCCATTTGAGCTCTTGATATTTCTCCAAAGGTCTCCTTAATTTTCCTGTAGGCAGTATCTACCTTTACCCCTAGTGGCATTTGCCTCCGTATTTTTACATTCCTCCTCTAGTCTTCCCTGATAAGCCATTTTTCACTGCCTGTCGATGTCATTTTTGAGACGTTTGTATTCCTTTTTATCTACTTCATTTACTGCATTTTTGTGTTTTCTCCTTTCATCAATTAAATTCAATATCTCTTCTGTTACCCATGGATTTCTACTAGCCTTCGTCTTTTTTACCCACTTGATCCTCTGCTGCTTTCTCTATTTCACCTCTCAAACCTACCCATTCTTCATCTACTATATTTCGTTCCCCCGTTCTTGTCAATCGTTCCCTAATGCTCTCTCTGAAACTCTCTACAACCTCTCGTTCTTTCAGCTTATTCAGACCCCATCTCCTTAAATTCCCACCATTTTGCAGTTTCTTCAGTTTTAATCTATAGTTCATAAACAACAGATTGTGGTCAGTGTCAACATCTACCCCCGGAAATGTCTTACAATGTAAAACATGGCTCCTAAGTCCCTGTCTTACCATTATATAATCTATCTGAAACCTTCCAGTGTCTCCAGGACTCTCCCACGTATAATAACCTTCCTTCATGATTCTCAAGCCAAGTGGTAGCTATAATTAAGTTATGCTCCGTGCAAATTCTACCAACTGGTTTCCTCTTTCATTACTTACCCCCAGTCCAAATTCACCCACTACTTTTCCTTCTCTTCCTTTTCCTATTATGGAATTCGAGTCCCCCATGGCTAATTAAATTTTCGTCTCTCTTAACTACCTGAATAATTTCTTTTATCTCATCATACATTTCTTCAATCTCTTCGTAATCTGCAGAGCTAGATGACATATTAACTTGTAGTACTCTATTAGGCGAAAGCTTCGAATCTATCTTGGATACCATAATGTGTTCACTATGTTGTTAATAGTAGCTTACTCGTGCTCCTACTTTTTATTCATTATTAAACCTAGCCGGCCGGTGTGGCCGTGCGGTTCTAGGCGCTTCAGTCTCGAACCGCGTGACCGCTACGGTCGCAGGTTCGAATCGTGCCTCGGGCATGGATGTGTGTCATGTCCTTAGGTTAGTTAGGTTTAAGTAGTTCTAAGTTCTAGGGGACTGATGACCATAGATGTTAAGTCCCATAGTGCTCAGAGCCATTAAACCTACTCCTACATTACCCCTATTTGATTTTATATTTAGAACCCTGTATTCACCTTGAAACGTCCCCTTAGAAAAATTAATGAATTACTGTGCTGATAAACCTCTTACATTATTTGATTTTCAAACAGCTGAGCAGAACTGAAAGTACTCAGACATTTCGCTCTTTACCTATTCTGATCAACACTAAACTGACACACTATATATTTAGCGCAACGCAATCTGAATTTCAATAATCCCTACAAAAGAATGGCCCTGACTAAAATTAACCTCTGCCTTTCACAAATCACTTACCTCACAAAAATCTTCGTTACTCGAACTACTGCAATACAGCGAGCGCCACTACTGCCAGCTAAATAAATGATTCAAACTACTGAAGGCACTAACTACTGATAGGCATAGTTAGCAAATGAAAGATTTTGATAGAGAACAAACAACTATGAAAAGTCATAATATATATAGCAGTTCATAGCATCCAGTCTTACAAATTTGCCGGCCGGAGTGGCCGTGCGGTTCTAGGCGCTACGATCTGGAACCAAGCGACCGCTACGGTCGCAGGTTCGAATCCTGCTTCGGGCATGGATGTGTTTGATGTCCTTAGGTTAGTTAGGTTTAATTAGTTCTAAGTTCTAGGCGACTGATGACCACAGAAGTTAAGTCGCATAGTGCTCAGAGCCATTTGAACCATTATTACTAATTTACTGTCTCTGATGGACACACGTCCAGATCATCCACTCTCAAAACTCCGCCATTTCTCTCCCCACATCCACCACAGCTGGCTGCTCACCTCCAACTGCGAAACGCTACGCTTTGTTAACATCCAGCTACCCAACACTACAATAGCGAATATTACAACAATGCCAACCAGCCACAGACTGCACACAGCACATCCAGTGATTTTCATACAGAGCGCTACACTGCGTTACCAACATAAAAACCTAACCAGCCTACTTACAACCTGACCTGAAGTCTTGTTCCTCCTGTCACCGAACTTCACTGATTCCCACTATATCTAACTTTAACCTATCCATTTTCATTTTTAAATTGTCTAATCTACCTACCCGATTAAGGGATCTGACATTCCACGCTCCTATCCGTAGAACCCCAGTTTTGTTTCTCCTGATAACGACGTCCTCCTGCCATGAGATCCGAATGGGGGACTATTTTACTTTCGTAATATTTTAGCCAAGAGGACACCATCATCATTTAACCATACAGTAAAGCTGCATGCCCTTGGGAAAAATTACGGCTGTAGTTTCCTCTTGCTTTCAGCCGTTCTCAGTACCAGCACAGCAAGGCGTTTCGGTTAATGTTACAAGGCCAGATCAGTCAATCAACCAGAATGTTGCCCCTGCAGCAACTGAAAAGGCTGCTGACCCTCTTCAGGAACCACACATTTGTCTGGCCTCTCAGCAGATACCACTCCATTGCGGTTGCACCTACGGTACGGCTATCTGTGTCACTGAGGCACCCAAGCCTCCCCACCATCGTCAAGGTCCATAGTTCATTGGGGGGCGGGGGAAGGGGGGGGGCCGGGGGGGTCACCATGCCTACGGACTTGAAAATCCCTGTGGCCCGTTTTACGTATTACATACGAAATCAAATAGAATATAAAATTTTTATATACCGGTGCAAGGTTGTCTTCGTTACAGAAAGTCTCTGGTATGACAAATACCGTTTATATTGTACGTACATGAACCTACAGCGTGTACCCAGAAATCGTTTCCCAGAATATTATTTCATGTCTCTCTTGCATTTGTGTTTTATTTCAAAATGCAGTCTCGTATAGATATATGTGCACTCCAGAGCCTTACTGAATAATAAAAATAGTAATTCAGAGAAAGGGAACAATTAAATACCTGAGTGACGCAGGATTGAATATGATACACAATTTATGAACCAATTTATTATACATAAAATATTATTCATGTGCAATCTCGGATTAAAAACGTCATTAGAGGAATCTCATAAATTACTACTACTGAAGTTTTTGGCAGGCAATGAAATTTGAATTTTTATGTTTTAAAACAAATGCGAATACATAATCATATGCGATATTGATGATGCCTTATTTCACTCTTAGTATATAGGGGATAGTGCGTCCATAGTGCCCTGTTGTGACACTTCCTTTCTACTGTTTATAGAGAACTGAGTTTCATTAATGTAGAGTCATTCTTTATACTGAAATGCCGTCATACCTACGTCGTCAGTGCAACCGCTCTTGCGAATTTGCATTTTTTTTTTTTTTTTTTTTTTGTATATAGGAACCAGAGTGTACAATTTTCATTTACTTATTGATAGTCTCCAGATAAGTGGACAAACACGTAGGAAACTGTTTCATTTAATCAACATATTGTAAATGTTCACAGGCAGTAATCATATTATGTTCAGGCATGGCCGAGCGGTTCTAGGCGCTACAGTCTGGAACCGAGCAACCGCTACGGTCGCAGGTTCGAATCCTGCCTCGGGCACGGATGTGTGTCATGTCCTTAGGTTTGTTAGGTTTAAGTAGATCTAAGTTCTATGGAACTGATGACCTTAGGAGTTAAGTCCCATAGTGCTCAGAACCATTTGAACCATTTTGTTCAGGTACAAACAATCCTTGCGAGTACAGGAGACACTTTTAACGTATCTCATTCTTTCATTTCTTTGCTCTCACGCCTCTTATACATTTACCATTAACACTCTCGAAATTAAATCAAACTGTGTTCTGTACGTGCAGCGACAGATCATAAAACATTTGCTCTAATTAAGCAGATAAAAGGATATCGTTAATTATAATGTATTATTCACAATTTGGGGCAATTTTATAACGCTTAACTGAATGCAGAATGGTGGTCGAACAGATCACGAATATCCGGCTTGAAATTATTTCGATTAGCTCTTTTTTCAACATAACACTTTGTACCAACAGAGTTTACGGAAACCGAACATACGAACGTCTTTCTTAGTTTCCGAAGTAAAATTTTAGTCACAAAGAGAAGTACGTTTTATTAGGTGTTTTTAAACGTATGAGCTATTTATTCGTACGATATATTTCTTAAAAGACTCCCTCTTCAGATACATTATTTGTTTGTTATCGAGCATATCGTTAACTTCATCGATACTGAGCCGCAATCGCTTAATAGGGGTACGTAACTTCACTGAGGATAATGAGAACAAAGGCTCATTGCTTTTCCGGAAAGCATTCTACATGCATAAGGAAAGAAAACAATAGATCATACACTCTCCGAGTGTTCATCGACCAATATAACACACAGTAGTATTAAAACATAAGATCGAGTACCGTCTTGCTGACTGTTTATCTACATTTACGTGTGCTGCGATACGATAACTTGATCACCAATATCACATGTAGTAGAGGGGCCTCTGGTATCTACAGCATATGTATCATTCCCAAGATAGAAGCATATACTCCTGGAAAGATGTTACTCCGCTATTATTCAGGCCTCAGCAAAATGACCTCCCGTACTTCAAAGCGTTGTTACAAATAAACAAAGAAAGATACAGAAAAAATACTTTGATTTGCGAAAAACAAATACTGTGTCCTTTTACATAAGTTGGCTTTAAAAATTATGTCTGGTAAATGGCGGCCTTGATAGTTGACACACTGACGAAACCTTTCCCAGGAGTTATTCACAGATCTTCGTGTCATTGCCGGTGGATTGGCAGTCTCGTCCTGGGTAATTGTCTCCAGGGCTGTAGGTGATTTTTGTGCACTTGAGCTTTAAGTGGTCCCAAAGGCAAAAATCGCAGGGTGATAAATAGGATGACCTTATAGGGCAAGCAATATCTCTTCGCGAAAAGAGAAGTAGCGAAACAACTCTCTCATAATTCCTACAGAACGCTGAGAAGTGTGAATATGGCTCCGTATTGGTAGAACCAGACTTATCTCTCTCCATTGTCACTAAACAAAATGATTTAACTTAGCACTGTACTATGTGACCGTAGCTATTTAAATTAACCGTTAAGTTAAGCCATCTTCTTCGGAAAACATTTATACCCATACTCGAATAGGTTTTCCCACATTACCAGAATCACGCAGCCCAAGTTCGAACGTAAAGAGAAATGCTCGCTGAATAGTATCCACAGAACCGCCATTACGAATATACTCCTCCACAGCAAACACTCGATGCTCACCTAATAAAGCCATAGCGTCAGCTGGAAATGTTGCGTACAGCGCTATACATCGAAACTTCCTCCACATTAGTAACCCTACCACTATTCATACAGAGGCCTCTGCAAATACATGAGGTCTTTTTTCCGGGCCCTGTATATTTGTTACATTATTACATATCTAACTGGAAGGAACCTTTCAATATCCTTTAGAGTTGTAGCAAAATGATAAAATAGTCTAAATAGTTTTTCCAGCCACAGCCCACGATGTCATAAGCGATTCAAACTCGGAGTTGTTAAGGCCTGGGAAATTGAATCATTTATCGTTCTTATCAAACCAAAGTTCGATGTTTGCAACTTAGTGAATAAAAGTGTTACTGTGTCAGCGTTGTTAGCGCTCTCGGTCAATAAACCGTCATCCGGCAACACGCAAGGCAGCGGCGACGTGGGATTCCATGCAATACCGTATGTTATCACCACAGGCCGAGCATAGGTCTAAGGAAACGAATGTCACTGTTGAAAACAACAGTTTAATGAATATGGTAACAGAACATTTGTATTGGTTGTCAACAATTGGCTTTTGTTTCAGTGCAACTCTAGGACTTACTCAACACCGTAATAAAAACCTCAGAACCATTACAGTTGTAAGTAGAGAAATTGGATTGCTTGATTTCCATGGTGTTGTCCATACATGCAAAATTCCGAGTTAGCCATCAGTTTACATTTCTTCATCAGTTATTGATACAACGACGGCACAGCCTCTCCGGTGCCTTTACCTTTTATAAAGCCAAACTGATCGTCATCTAACAGATCTTCAATTTTCTCCTCCATTCTCGTGTATATTATCCTTATTGATTGGTTGGTTGGTTGATGCGGGGTAGGGGACCAGACAGTGAGGTCATCGGTCGCATCGGATTAGGGAAGGATGGAAAGAAGTCGGCTGTATCCTTTCAAAGGAACTGTCCCCACTTCTGCCTGAAACGATTTAGGAAAAATACGGAAAACCTAAATCAGGATGGCTTCAAGCGGGTTTCAACCGTCGTCCTCCCGAATGCGAGTTTAGTGTGCTAACCAGAGAGCGCCATCTCACTCGGTGTTAATCTCGTCAGCTAGTAGAATGCATGAGCTGTAAAGCTGTGATTGTTCTCGCAGTTATCTACCCTTTCTACGTTCAGAGCTGTGTGGATGATATTCCGTAAGACTGATGATCACTAATCTCGTAGATGCTACACACCGACTTGAATATTTGTCTTTTTGCCACTTCCCTCAATGATTTTAGAATTTCTAGTGCATGTTGGCTGTTTAATATGCTTTATTTTATCTCAAATCTTACAAACTTTTTAACTTCTGACTGTCATATTGGATCCCCCATCCCTTCCATACCGACTCCAATTTCTTCTTCTCTCACGTCATGAGACAAATCCCGTCTCCCCTCACAGAGGCCTTCAATGTACTATTCCTGAATTTTCCTAAACATTTTTCGTCTCGACATTGAAGTATTTTACCTTTCTTGTAGCTATATGTGTCTATCCAAAACCTATGATTGATCTTGTTAGAGACTTTCTCTCTATCTGAACTGCCTACTATGGTATTCCTTATCGCAGTGTCCTCTGAGTCCTTCGCAATGGTATGCTTCCACAAAGTTTTCTCTGTTAACACGTCTCGTCATTTCGAATAAAACGCTCGAGCTCTCAACACCGATCACCAGTGATTTGCGACTTGTAAACCGAGAGTATTTTATTGATTCTTATCGTAGTATCGACATCTTCAGCAATCCTCGAATGCGTCTCATCATTACTAAGAACTTTAGTATCCCACTGACTCTTCTGTACGATTTCTTTGAACTTCAGTTTATTCGTCGTAATTAGTAAATCGCGATCTGAAATCTTATTTTCTCTTAGAGGTCTTATATTCAAATATTTGATTTCACAATCTCTGTCTGGCCGTAATGTAATCCATCTGGAATCTTCCTGTGTCTCTCGGCCTTTTCCAGGTGTACCTTCTCCTCTTGTGATTTTTGAACAGGATTTTTCTCTACTACTACCTGACATTTACTGCAGAACTCTGTTAGTCTTGCCCCTTTCACCTTCCTCATTTAGCCCATATCCTCCCATTACTCTGTCTTCTACTTCTTTCCCTACAATTGCATCCCAGTCCCCAGTGATTATTAAGTTTTCTTCTCCATTTAGGTATTGAATTACCCTTTCAGTACCTTCGCTCTCTGTAACTTCATTTACATCTACAGCTACGTGATTGCTCTGCAATTCACAATAAACTGTCTGGCAGAGGGTTCATCGAACCACATACAATCTATTTCCGCACCGTCTCGCTCTCGAACAGCGCGCGGGAAAAACGAATCCTTAAATCTTTATGGGCGAGCCCTGATTTAATTTATTGAGATGGTCAATTCTCCCTAAGTAGGTGGGTGCCAAAAAAATATTTTTGAAATTGGAGGAGAAAGTTGGTGATAGAAATTTCACGAGAAGATCTTGCCACAACGAAAACGTCTTTTTTTTTTAGTGACTGCCTCTCCAAGCCTGTGGCACTCTCCCTTAGTTCGCTATGTTACAAAACGAGCTGTCCTTCTTTAAACTTTTTCGACATCTTCCGTCAGTCCCACCTGAAGCGGATCCCACACCGCTCAGTAGTATTCCGCACAGCAGTATTCCATAAGAGGGCGGGCAAACGTGGTCGAAGCAGCCTCTTTAGCGGACCTATTGCACTTCCTATGTGATCTGTCAGTTAATCTCAGTCTTTGTTTGGCTTTTTGCACAGCATTATTGATGTGAGCGTTCCAATTTAAGATGTTCGTAGTTGTAATCCTGAAGTATTTAGTTGAATTTACAGCCTTTGCTGTTGTGTGACTTATCGCGTAACTGAAATTTAGCCGATTTCGTTTCTTATTCAAATGGATGACTGCACACTTTCATTAATTTGAGGCAACTGCCACTTTTAGGACCATAGAAATATCTTGTCTAAACCATTTTGCAATTGATTTTTATAATAACTGTATGCTGTGGAGGGCTACTCAGATCGTGTCCTATATCGTTTATGTAGGTCAGGAACGGCAGAGGGCCTTTAACGCCAGATATTACATTCGTTTCACTCGATGACTCCATAAGAAAGTAATTTGATTAGAATTCACCTTTGAGGAAGGGTGTCAAAAACCCGGAAATTTAAATGCACGGAATCAGTTTTAAATCCCCTGTCGAATGCACTCACTACTTCATAAGAATAAAGGTATTTTCTAAATCCGTGCTATTTGTCAATAATTCTTTCTCTTCGAGGTTACTCATTGTGCTTGAACACAATCCTACTGTGGTTATGTATGTGGTATGACTCTCCAGTTCAGCGTATTACTGCTATGTCCTGCCTTTGGCATTGGTGTCACTTGTGCAACTTTCCAGTCTTTAGGGACGAGCGGCTGTGTATGGTTGTTAAGTATGGAGCTACTGCAACAGCATACCCTGAAAGCAACGTGGCTGGTACATAATCTTGATTTGAGGCCTTGCGTTTATTAAGTGATTTAAGCTGCATCGCTACACCGTATTTATCTACTTCTCAGTTACTCATGTTGACATTTGATATAGATTCCTATTATGGAATATCTACTAAGTCTTCTTCGGTGAAGGAGTTTCGGAAAACGGTGTTTAGTATATCTGCTATAATGGCATTTTCATCAACGAAATCACCATTTCTATCGCGTCTTGCCGCTGGCGTATTTTTCATATGATCAGTATCTCTTTGGGCTTCTTAGCAGATTTTGGGATAGAGTTTCGTTGTGGAAACTGTTAAGAGCAACTTATATTGACGTTGGCGGTAAATTTCGAGCTTCTGTAAAACTTTGCCAATTTTAGGGATTACGTCCTGACACTTGGTATTTACGTTCATTTCGTTCCAAATACCTTCCACCCCTTCCTTTTCCTACCTCGTCTCTCCCATCCGTTTAGTCCGCTCTGTGAGACACAGTTTAAATGGTATGAGTCACCAGCCTGTTTGGGTATAATGATGAGTCTAGATGAATACAGGAACCTAAGGTTAATGCGTAAAATAACTTACAAACAAGCTATTCTCTATCAATTATATGGAATTCTAAACTGGTAAACCAGCGAAGAGAATTAGATCATGTATTTTTCATGCCTTTGTTCACAGTCTTATGAACCTTTTGGAAAATTTTCGTCGTATAAGACTTTTAAAACGGCTTATCCACAAAAAGCATTATTGCAGGTACAGTCGTTTACAGCAAAACCAAAAAGCAGTATATGATATATGTTTTTCACATTCGATGAAGCACAACATTTTTGGTAGACCTCCTGGATATGTAAAATACACAACAGCAATTTCGGTTGCTAGATCGTTTTCAGCACTATTCAAATATTTTGTATGGTATACACTGACGGAAAAATCACAAAAACAAAACTGATTTAAAGTAGTGAAATTTTCGAAATTATTTTGTCTAGGAAACATACACTCCTGGAAATGGAAAAAAGAACACATTGACACCGGTGTGTCAGACCCACCATACTTGCTCCGGACGTTGCGTGAGGGCTGTACAAGCAATGATCACACGCACGGCACAGCGGACACACCAGGAACCGCTGTATTGGCCGTCGAATGGCGCTAGCTGCGCAGCATTTGTGCACCGCCGCCGTCAGTGTCAGCCAGTTTGCCGTGGCATACGGAGCTCCATCGCAGTCTTTAACACTGGTAGCATGTCGCGACAGCGTGGACGTGAACCGTATGTGCAGTTGACGGACTTTGAGCGAGGGCGTATAGTGGGCATGCGCGAGGCCGGGTGGACGTACCGCCGAATTGCTCAACACGTGGGGCGTGAGGTCTCCACAGTACATCGATGTTGTCGCCAGTGGTCGGCGGAAGGTGCACGTGCCCGTCGACCTGGGACCGGACCGCAGCGACGCACGGATGCACGCCAAGACCGTAGGATCCTACGCAGTGCCGTAGGGGACCGCACCGCCACTTCCCAGCAAATTAGGGACACTGTTGCTCCTGGGGTATCGGCGAGGACCATTCGCTATCGTCTCCATGAAGCTGGTCTACGGTCCCGCACACCGTTAGGCCGTCTTCCGCTCACGCCCCAACATCGTGCAGCCCGCTTCCAGTGGTGTCGCGACAGGCGTGAATGGAGGGACGAATGGAGAAGTGTCGTCTTCAGCGATGAGAGTCGCTTCTGCCTTGGTGCCAATGATGGTCGTATGCGTGTTTGGCGCCGTGCAGGTGAGCGCCACAATCAGGACTGCATACGACCGAGGCACACAGGGCCAACACCCGGCATCATGGTGGGAGCGATCTCCTACACTGGCCGTACACCACTGGTGATCGTCGAGGGGACACTGAATAGTGCACGGTACATCCAAACCGTCATCGAACCCATCGTTCTACCATTCCTAGACCGGCAAGGGAACTTGCTGTTCCAACAGGACAATGCACGTTCGCATGTACCCCGTGCCACCAAACGTGTTCTAGAAGGTGTAAGTCAACTACCCTGACCAGCAAGATCTCCGGATCTGTCCCCCATGGAGCATGTTTGGGACTGGATGAAGCGTCGTCTCACGCGGTCTGCACGTCCAGCACGAACGCTGGTCCAACTGAGGCGCCAGGTGGAAATGGCGTGGCAAGCCGTTCCACAGGACTACATCCAGCATCTCTACGATCGTCTCCATGGGAGAATAGCAGCCTGCATTGCTGCGAAAGGTGGATATACACTGTACTAGTGCCGACATTGTGCATGCTCTGTTGCCTGTGTCTATGTGCCTGTGGTTCTGTCAGTGTGATCATGTGATGTATCTGACCCCAGGAATGTGTCAATAAAGTTTCCCCTTCCTGGGACAATGAATTCACGGTGTTCTTATTTCAATTTCCTGGAGTGTATTTAAGGGATTAACATTGCACTATCACAAGTTAATGTAAGCGCATAATAAACTGTCGTAAATCTGAAATGGCAGTAAATTAACAATCGGTGGAACCGCCAGAGTGTTGAATACAAGCATGCAAACATGCATGCATTATATTGTACAAGTGGGCGCATATCAGTTTGTTGGATGGAGCGCCGGGTCTGTAGCACTTGGTCGGTCAATGCAGGGACTGTTAATGCTGTTCACAGATGACCTTGGAGTTGTCGTCCGGTGATATCCGATATGTGCTCGATTGGAGACCGATCGGTTGATCGAGCAGGCCAAAGCAATATGTCGATATGTGAAGACAATGTTGTATTACAACATCGGTATGTGGGTGAGTATTATCCTGTTTCAAAACAGCCCTTGCTATGCTGTAAAGCAATGACAGCACAACAGGTTGAATCACGAGACTGACACACTATTTTGCAGTCAGGGTGCGTGGGACAGCCTCGATTGTGCTCCTGCTCTCATACGAAATCGCGCCCCAGACCGTAACTCGAGATGTAGGTCCAGTGTTTGTAGAGCACAGTCAGGTTAGTTGTAGGCCACCAACTGGCCTCCTCCTAACCAACACACTGCCAACTCTGGCACCAAGGCATAAACAGCTTTCCACAACAGACCTCCACTTCGCACTCCAATGACCTGTCGCTTGACACCATTGAAGTCACAAATGCCTGTCGTTTGGAGTCAATGAAATCAACGCTACCGAAATTGTGTGAGAGTTGTCCTTGAAGTAATCGATTTGCAATAGTTTGCTGTGTCACTATGGTGCCAACTGCTACTCAAACTCCTGCTGCAGGTGCAGAACGATACGCCTGATCCATACGCCGAACACGATGGTCTTCCCTCTCGGCAGTGCCACGTGGCCGTCCGGAGTCCGGTTTTCTTGCCACCGTACATTCCCGTGACCAATGCTGACAGCAATCATGTACAGTGGCTACATCCCTGTCAAGTCCTTCTGCAATATCACTGAACGACCATCCAGTTTCCTGCAGCCTTGTTACACGATCCTTAGAATGTGATATTTAATTACCAACATTCACTTTTCCACGTAATCACGAGCCAGTTGGATATACACTCCTGGAAATGGAAAAAAGAACACATTGACACCGGTGTGTCAGACCCACCATACTTGCTCCGGACACTGCGAGAGGGCTGTACAAGCAATGATCACACGCACGGCACAGCGGACACACCAGGAACCTCGGTGTTGGCCGTCGAATGGCGCTAGCTGCGCAGCATTTGTGCACCGCCGCCGTCAGTGTCAGCCAGTTTGCCGTGGCATACGGAGCTCCATCGCAGTCTTTAACACTGGTAGCATGCCGCGACAGCGTGGACGTGAACCGTATGTGCAGTTGACGGACTTTGAGCGAGGGCGTAAAGTGGGCATGCGCGAGGCCGGGTGGACGTACCGCCGAATTGCTCAACACGTGGGGCGTGAGGTCTCCACAGTACATCGATGTTGTCGCCAGTGGTCGGCGGAAGGTGCACGTGCCCGTCGACCTGGGACCGGACCGCAGCGACGCACGGATGCACGCCAAGACCGTAGGATCCTACGCAGTGCCGTAGGGGACCCCACCGCCACTTCCCAGCAAATTAGGGACACTGTTGCTCCTGGGGTATCGGCGAGGACCATTCGCAACCGTCTCCATGAAGCTGGGCTACGGTCCCGCACACCGTTAGGCCGTCTTCCGCTCACGCCCCAACATCGTGCAGCCCGCCTCCAGTGGTGTCGCGACAGGCGTGAATGGAGGGACGAATGGAGACGTGTCGTCTTCAGCGATGAGAGTCGCTTCTGCCTTGGTGCCAATGATGGTCGCATGCGTGTTTGGCGCCGTGCAGGTGAGCGCCACAATCAGGACTGCATACGACCGAGGCACACAGGGCCAACACCCGGCATCATGGTGTGGGGAGCGATCTCCTACACTGGCCGTACACCACTGGTGATCGTCGAGGGGACACTGAATAGTGCACGGTACATCCAAACCGTCATCGAACCCATCGTTCTACCATTCCTAGACCGGCAAGGGAACTTGCTGTTGCAACAGGACAATGCACGTCCGCATGTAAACCCGTGCCACCCAACGTGCTCTAGAAGGTGTAAGTCAACTACCCTGGCCAGCAAGATCTCCGGATCTGTCCCCCATTGAGCATGTTTGGGACTGGATGAAGCGTCGTCTCACGCGGTCTGCACGTCCAGCACGAACGCTGGTCCAACTGAGGCGCCAGGTGGAAATGGCATGGCAAGCCGTTCCACAGGAGTACATCCAGCATCTCTACGATCGTCTCCATGGGCGAATAGCAGCCTGCATTGCTGCGAAAGGTGGATATACACTGTACTAGTGCCGACATTGTGCATGCTCTGTTGCCTGTGTCTATGTGCCTGTGGTTCTGTCAGTGTGATCATGTGATGTATCTGACCCCAGGAATGTGTCAATAAAGTTTCCCCTTCCTGGGACAATGAATTCACGGTGTTCTTATTTCAATTTCCAGGAGTGTATTTCTGCCGAAGATGAACAAGTTTTCTGAAGCCGTCACGGAAGAAGTCGACCTTCTGTTTCAGCAACCACAGTCTTACAGCTCTCACAACGTCTTCATCAGAAGGATAATGGTGTCTCCGCAGATCGTCTTTCATTATCGGAACAGATGGAAGTCAGACGGTGCTAAATCTGGACTGTATGGAGGATGCCGTACAGTGGTGATATTCAGTCTCTGAAGTACTGCTGTAGTGGCACGTGAAGTGTGTAGTTTGGCATTGTCATGCTGTAGGAAAACGTTTCCCTTTTCCGTCGGGACCCTTGTTAGCCATCGTTTCAGAGTTCGCCGAGGTATGATGATACAACGATCATACTTACTCAATCTGTCGACATTTTGCTTCTGGAACTCGGTGGCAGCTATCACAGGACGTCCAACTCTTTGGTGCTCACGCAGGTTAGATGTTCCCGCATCAAAATCTTTAAACTTACTCGCCCAACGACGCACAGTATTCACATCAACACAATCACCATAAACTGCTTTCATTCTCTGATGAATCATCATTGGGGTGACACCTTCTGCTGTAAAGAATTCAATGACTGCACAATGCTTAAATCGCATTGACCGACTGTCTGGGGAGAGTTCCATACTTTACACTGTAACAACACAACCGTTCAATGCTAAGGCTTCCCGCCAACTGAAACTGTAGAGAAGAGGCACCGCACAGGCCAGTACCTGCTGCATATCAATGATCCCTACTGTAGAAGAGTTACGAAGGTTGAGGCATTGCTTTTCAGTCAACCCTCGTATTGCACACATCTCCCCATCCGCCTCCCTGGGGCCATTTCCCCCCCCCCCTGTTCACCACATCTTCCTACCTCTATAAGTCCATCTTGTCCATAATACTCTCTCATCATGTCCTCCTACACACCCTCATTGTCCACCTAATCTGTTCTGTCTATCTGACTGTGTCTTCCTCCCTCCCATCCTCTGTCCACCTCCCCCTCCCCTTCTCCTTGTCCATCTCCTCCTTCCCCATCTTTCTTTTGCTCCTGCCCACTGCCTCTCTACATCACCTCCATCTCCCTCCTCCATCTCCCCTTCCCCCCCCCCCACACTCTGTACACCTTCTGCTCCCATTCTTTCTATCTGTACCCTCCTCATCACTCTCACTGTCCATCTCTCTCATCCCTCTCTATGTCCATCCTCGTCCTCCTCCACATCCTCTTAGTCCTCATACTCCTCTCCCTCTTTTTTGTCCCCTTTCCTCCACTAGCTCTGCCCACCCCTAACCCTATTCTTCTGTATATCTCCTACCTCTCTTTATCCAGTTCACAACCCTCACTCCCTCAAAATCCATCTACTACCCCACATTTGTCTGCTGATTCGTGCACATTAGCACATGTAGTGCCTGAAACGTGTGCTGATGCTACCGACTCAACAGACTTGTTACGCAGGTCAACCTGTCAAAGATACAAAACCCTTTTTAGCTATATCTCCGCCCCTGTGGGAACTGGGAGGTTCTAATCACCACAGTGCTCTTTATCATACAAGCAGTATATATTAGTATTAATAATAATAATTGCGTCGAGACCCTGTAAGATGAAGCAAAGCATTCTGCCTCCTTTAAGCATTCTTTCTGATCTTCCAAGATCTCTCATTTTTTCTCCATTGAGTCTGTTTCTGTTTTCAGTCCACTTTGTTCCCGGTTTCTGAGGGACTTCATTCTCTGACCTCACATTCCACTTGTATGTCTTGTCCCTATATACATTTCTGTGTTCTGTTTCTATTGGATCCATTTTTGCTCCTTGTAGGTATAGTCTGACTTGTGTTATCCATGGTACTGTTGATTTGGCCCCTTGTATATACATTAGAATTCCCTTGGTGAGTCGTTATGGTGATAGCCTGATGAACTTCACCATTCTTTTTCTGACATCTGCTGCTATATTTGACATCTTCTCTGTAGTTTTCCTAGAGTGTAATCTGTATACCTCTTCTGTCAGCTCTGAGCTGAGAATTTTCCTGATGATTTCCTTTCATCCTTCAGTATGGTTTACAAGTCACTTTTCCTATGGAGTGTTAGCATTTTTTCTCCATTGAGTCTGTTTCTGTTTTCAGTCCACTTTGTTCCCGGTTTCTGAGGGACTTCATTCTCTGACCTCACATTCTACTTGTATGTCTTGTCCCTATATACATTTCTGTGTTCTGTTTCTATTGGATCCATTTTTGCTCCTTGTACGTATAGTCTGACTTGTGTTATCCATGGTACTGTTGATTTGGCCCCTTGTATATACATTAGAATTCCCTTGGTGAGTCGTTATGGTGATAGCCTGATGAACTTCACCATTCTTTTTCTGACATCTGCTGCTATATTTGACATCTTCTCTGTAGTTTTCCTAGAGTGTAATCTGTATACCTCTTCTGTCAGCTTTGAGCTGAGAATTTTCCTGATGATTTCCTTTCATCCTTCAGTATGGTTTACAAGTCACTTTTCCTATGGAGTGTTAGCATCTCACATGCATACAGTATTTCAAGCTTGATTACAGTGTTGTAGTGTCTGACTTTCGTGTGTCTGACTTATTATATACCTGCTGTGTCTTGCAGAACACACTCTTCATTTATTGTAGTCGAGTCTTCTCTGTGGTCTTTCCTCCTCCTGCATGTTCATGGATTTCGCCTAATACTTGAAGTATGCAACTCTGTTTATTTTGCTGTATTACGTGTACTATTTTCTTACGTTTGATTTTGAGCCAAAAAAATTTGACCTCTCGAAAGAGATTTGCAGCCCAACTTTTTCTATGCATTCTTGTAGTGCCTTTATTTGTTTGGTTGATGTTGCTTCATTGTCTGATAGTATGGTTGGGTCGTCAGCAGAAGCTAGGTTTGATATTTCTATTTTGTCCCACAACATACCCAGTCTTGTTAGTTTCCAGTGTCCTTGAGTTTTCAGTTCTTTTCCACATTCCCTCATCACTTTGTCCAGTACTAGGTTGAATAATAGTGGGGATAATCCGTCACCTCCCTCTCTCTCAATACCCTTCTCCAACTCTTGTCTATCTTCTCCTCACCATCTTCTCTGACTAACATTCTCCTATCCCCTCTCTGTCCATCTCCTCCTGCCTCCTCTCTCTGCACAATTCCTTCTGCCCCTCTCTCTCTATATCCATTCCCTCCAGCCCCCATTCTCAGTCCATTCCTTCCTCTATCCATCACGAGCTTTCCACATTCCATGCACATCTGCACATATAACCCCTGAAAAACAAGTCGCTGAAGCAGGCTGATACCAATTCCACAACACATCTGTTGTACAATGCTGCATATACATCAGGGGCTTGGAAACCATTTCTTGCTGATGCCCTGAAAAGCAGATCGATGAATCAGGCTGCCACTTCTGCAATACATCATTGCTGTGGTGCAAGGCAGCCTACATGTTGGGAGCTGGGAAACCGTTTATTGCTCCTGACATGTAGGCTGCCAAACAATGAAGATTGATAAGGAAGGCCAATACTCTTTTCACATAATATGCCTCTTGTTCTTGCCAGTCTATATAGTATGAGCCAAGATAATATGTTTTGCCATATCTCCACTACTAATTGTGCTAGGAGATTATAAACCCAATGCAGATGATAATCACTATGTACTGTAGAAGTAAGTGTACAATGTGCATGCCACTAAAACTAAGAAACGAGTCCTGGTATGACCAAGGAAGTTATATAGTGTGGTAGCTCTTTATCCCCCATCCATGAAGAAGAGTAATGTTCTTACCTGTCTTATTTTGAAGACATAAGGGGTTGGAAAGTTTTGCTCTCTAGAAACTTCTGTAACATTACAGAACATTCTAGAGTATTTGAAAACATTACACAATATTCCAGAGTGCTCCAAAATGATCTGGGATGGTCTGGAACGTTCGGGAATAGTCCGAAACATTCAGGAAAATACCTGAATGATTGGGAACATCCTGAAACATCCCAAATCATTGTGGAACATTCCAGAACACATTCGCATGTTGTGGAATGTTCTGGAACATTATGGATCATTCAAAGCTTTTTTGGAATCTTCTGGAATGATATCAGTTACATTTGGTTCACACATCAGCTACAATCTGACAACAAATACAGCAAGACAAGAAAAAAATAGCCTCTTATTCAGGTGAGTGTGATAACATGGAGAGAAAAGAGGACAATGAGGTGGTCGAAAGTGAGGGGGAAGGAGCAGATAGGCAGGGATAGGAGGAGGAGAAGGAGGAGGAGGACGAGGTAGACACAAATATGGGAGGGAGAAATTGATATAAAAAGGAGAGAGAATTAGACGAGCTGAGAGGAAGGAGAGGAAGTAATGGATACACAGAACAGAAAGGGAGGAGATGAACGGACAGAGGTGAGGAGAAGATGGGCAGGGAGAGGACCGAAGAGGAGATGGACACAGGAGCAAGAGCAGATGGACAAATGGGGAAGGGGCATATTGAAGAAAGAGGGAGGCTGAGGAGATGGAAAGAGAGAAAGAGAGCAGGGACAAGAGATGGACACACAGAGGGGAAAGGAGGAGATCGACAGAGAGGAGGGAGGACGAGATTGACTAATAGAAGAGAAGAATAAATAAACACTTGGGACATGCCTGGTTTCGCAGCTTTAACTATATATATATATATATATATATATATATATATATATATATATATATATATATATATATATTTAGATACCTAACTTAGAAATTCCATATTACATACATAGAAAGGAGGAATATCCTTAGTTTGATTTGACTTTTAATTTTGCAGCTTGAAGACGTTATATATCATTGTGTAATAGATCAGCTATTGTGGTGGCAGCATTGTGCACCATTTTCTGGGCTTAAGTCTACATTAATATAGATTAATGAGTGTCAAAATTTTTTCAAATGGCTCTGAGCACAATGGGACTTATCTTCTGAGTTCATCATTCCCCTACAACTTAGAACTACTTAAACCTAACTAACCTAAGGACATCACACAGATCCATGCCCGAGGCGGGATTGGAACCTGCGATCGTAGCGGTCGCTCGGTTCCAGCCTGTAGCGCCAAGAACCGCTCGGCCACTCCAACTGGCTTAATGAGTGTTGTTTTTTTTATTAATTATGTCAGTTATTAAATACATCATTGGTCTTTTTGGACTATAGCAACTTATTTACAACGAATTTCATGAGGAAATACGTATACATTAGTCATAATTCCTATTCCTTAACAGATACCTATAACAAGACCTTGGGTGAGCAACATATATTATTCTTTCAGCATGTTTTTGTGCAATCTAAATATTCTTAAATGTAACAATACTGTAACAACAGCGATTATATTGCTATTCTTTTGTTAGGCAACCAGTTTTGGCGTTCTTGGCGGTGACATACCCAAGAACATTATTCCACATGAGATTATTGAATGAAAATACACAGTTTAGGTTAACTTACAGATTTGGCTCTCTCTCCAAAGTTTTCATTGATTCAAGTGCAAATGTAACTGAACTGAGTTTTTTTACAAGTTAAAAACGTGTTTTTCCCGGTTTAAATGCTCTTCAGTATGGACATCTAATAATACGAAAGTTTTCACCATAACTATTATTTTCTCACATGTGTTACATGTGTCGCTGTACATCTATATGTCCAAATCTGAATATATTGTTGTTTTTGGGAATTACTACCACTTACAGAAAACCACTCAATAATACTT